>NW_026606138.1:18180000-18884094 GCF_029834395.1 Sorex fumeus | reverse complement strand
TCTCCCCACCCCAGTCATGAAGCAGGGAGGGGCTTGCATGGCCTTGTTTGGTGACAGGACACAGGCCTGCATGCCGCTGTGTAGTAATAGGATACGGGCCTGCCTGCCCCTGTGTGGTGACAGGACAGGGGCCTGCCCGGCCCTGTGTGGTGACAGGACTAGGGGTTCGCCTTCCATCCAAGCCATTGCACGTCTGGGAGCGGCCTCTCTGCTCCCTTTCCCAGTCGGCAGTGCGAAAGTGTTGAGGAAGCGGCTTGGTCACCCAAGCTGAGGATAGGAGCTGTCTCGGTCACACCCAGGGTTGCTCCTGGCCCTGCGTGGGCGGGGCAAGGCCATCCCAACAGACAGACCCTAAACAGGTCGGAGCCAAGGGCCCCACATCCGCCCATGGATGCTGCATTCATGCATTCTCTCCCACCCTGAGCCACGACGGCCCCCGAGGCCGCATCACCTGGGGAGCCCCGAGTTCAGGACAGGAGGGACCCACACACCACCAGTTATGACCCTAGTGGCTGTTAAAGAGGAATTGCAAGGGCTGGAGCTATATACATTCGGAGGGCATTTGCCTTGCACGCAGCTGACCCAGGTTCAATCCCCGGCATCCCATATGGTCCCCGAAGCACCACCAGAATAATTCCTGAGTGCAGAGCCAGGGGTATCCCCTGAGCCTCGCCGGGTGGGAGTTGTTAGAGGTGTCTCTGTAGTAATACGCCGTTTTTCAAAATGAATGTTTTGTTTGGGTGCTCGGGGCTGGGCAGGGCCAGGCAGGAGCCGGCTTAGCTGTCCGCAGGCAGACACAGTTCCCGCTCTGAACAGTCACCTGTGCCCCTGAGCAGTTTGAAAGAGGCCCCCCTAATGCTTTCCTTCCACTGAATCTTCCTCTCTGCTCTGCTCCAATGCGGAGTTTCTGGTCCTTTTCTGAGGACTCTTTGGACATCCCGACCAGGATATTTTGGACTGAAGTGTGAGGCAGCACCCCAGACTTGGCAGAGACATCCTACGGGATCTTTGGGGATGTTATGCTCAATCTGGGCCAGGCTCTCTGGGAGGTCTCCCTCTCTACCCTGCCCTCAGTCTGCACCCCTCGTCCTCATGCCTCTGGGGTGCACGCCTGTTGGCCGCTGCCTTAGACAGGGTCGAAGATTCCACAATGAGGGGCTGGAGCAGTAGCACAGCAGGTAGGGCGTTTGCCTTGCATGCGGCCGACGCTGGTTCGATTCCCAGCATTCCATATGGTCCCCCGAGCACCACTAGGAGTAGTTCCTGAGTGCATGAGCCAGGAGTAACCCCAGTGCATTGCCAGGTGTGTCCCAAAAAGAAAAAAAATATAAAGAGAGTCCTGCGATGGGCACCAGCAGTGCCGCCCCATCAGGTGGAGTGCAGGTGAAGCGTGTTGCGTGATTTTTCTCCTCTGCTCTCCCCACTTGCTGGATGAAGGGATTGAGGCACAGGAGCGATCTTGAGGCCCCGCTGGGGACCGTGTGTGCTCTGTCAGCACTGCTGAACCATCCGCCTGGGGGGCGCGTGCGTGCTCTTTGCTCTTTCTGGGCCAAAGATGTTTCTTTTTGTCTGTGTTAAATGGACCTTGTGGCCCTTCTCCGAGACAGTGGCTGCCCTCCTGCTGTCCCCTGTGACACTCGCTACTGTATGTGGGAGAGGCTGCCTGCCCTTCTACAAGCCCAGAGTGTTCTGCTGTGTGCTCACGCGGGCAGGCGGAGGCCAGCCTTTCCTCGCCCGCCCAGCAATGCTCTCCCCCAGTAGAGGTGCTGCCTTGGGGCCTCGGTGCTGACTCACAGAGCCTGTGCCCACGCGCCTGGCCCTCTCCCACAGGAGTGCTACTAGGACAGCGACCAGACGAGCCTGTTCCACGCGGCCAAGGGCCTGATGACGCTGCAGGCCTGTGCGGGACCATCCTGTAGATCTTCTGCAGTGGCAAGTGCGCCAGGGTGAGTCGGGGCAGGGAGGGAGGCCTCTCTCCTGCGGGTGGGGTTTGGGGCTCCACCTCACAGTGCTCTTGGCTCTGTGCTGGGGCCACCAAACCAAGGCTGTCTGCGTTCAAGGCTTGATCCCTGACCCCTCTGCTGCCTCCCAGCCCTCTTTCCTTTTCTCTTTTCTGTTCTTTATCTTTTCTTTTCCATCCCTAGTCTCCCTCCCTCTCTCGCCCTCTCCCTCCTCCCGCCCTCTCCATACCCTGCAGTGCTCGGGGCTCACTCCTGGCAGGGTTTGAGGGATCGTACGTGGTGCCAGGAATTGAACCTGTGTCAGCCACCTGCAAGGCAAGCATCCTACCCACCATACTGTCTCGGGCCTATCTTGTTTTATTTTATTGTTCCATTTTTTTCCGCCTTATTTTTAAATTTTGGATTGCCGGGGTCTTTTTAGCTTCATTTTAAAATCCGCCCATTGCTAAAAAGGCTCTCCCTGACTCTGTACTTTGTTCCCAGCAAGTGGCCAATATGATGATGAGGATGAAGAGAGAGTTTACAGAAAGTCAGAATTCAATATTTCCTGTTTTTGATAACCTCTTGTTGCTTGATTGAAATGTGGATTCATTAACGCCCCTTGCGACTCAGCTGACATACGAAGGACTCGTCGATGAAATTTATGGCTTCCAGAACAGTAAGTGAAGCGACATCATTTACTAATAGGTTAGCTGAGTAAAATCAATCTCAAAAGTGTCTGTTTTTAAAGGTGTGGCATTTGTGTATAAGTCAGAATACTTGAAAATGTCAGGCGCTGACTTTCAGCCCAAGGTTAAAGCAAGCTCGAGCCAGGACACCATAGGGGAAACCGAGGCAAAGGGCCTTGTACAGAGGGCCATGCGGTGTGAAGCCCCGCTGCTCGGGCCGCCCAGGGAGGCGTAAAGAATAGAGCGTTTCTGAGGGGTGCCTGGGTCTGAGGTCAGGGGACTTTGGCCCCGGGTGTTAGATTCTGTAGCATTTCAGATCTGAGTGGGGGCTAGGAAAGCTCACGGGGCTAGTGCCAGGCACACAGCCAGCGCTCGTTGCCATCCGCGCTCCTGCCTCGTCCAGTGAGCACTGAGCCGGGAGTATCTCCTGCTGGGATACAGTCTGAGAAGTTTCCCACAGTCTGATTCGTGTCTTTTCTTCAGAACAGGGAGCCCTAGGCCGCAAGAGGGGTAACTCCAGCGCCTTCAGGAGTGGCCCTGGCCGGGGGCTGGGGAAACAGCCCTGGGGATAGAGCCCCGGTCTGGAAGGACGGGGATGCAGCTAACTGCATGGGGTCTCTCTGGGGACACAGAGCCTTGCAGCTGCTGAGTGCTGGCCGAGTCCAGACAGTGCTGTCTATCCAGTGTGCCAAGCTGGTTATCGCAGAGTGGATTGCGATGGCGTGTGTGTGTGTGTGTGTGTGTGTGTTCGTGTGTGTGTGTGTGTGTGTGTGTGTGTATGTCACTGCAGTGGTGAATGCGTGGCTCAGTGACAGCGGCCACGGAAGCAGAACAGGACCACACATGGAGGCATTTCCACACAACAAAGCGTTTTCCTGCTCTTTAATGATTATGGGGGTGTTTCGGTTTATTTTTTACCAGTTGTTCCAAAGGATAACTTCTTAAGTTGCTTCCTTTTGTGGGGACAGACGTAAGCAGTGCCCCAGGGGCCGTGGGGCTGATCTTGGTGATTTTCTGCTCTGTGGGGCCAGTCTGTGGCCCTGGGGCCACCGGGGCTGTGCCTGGCAGCGGCTGGGGGTGATGCCACACACACAGCCCCTCCCCAGACTCCTGCTCCGAGCTCTCACTGGCACGGGAGCACCCCGTGCGAGGGGTCCCCACCTCCTGGTGATTCTGCAAGTCCCTCGATGGATCTGGCAGAGGTGCTGGGGTTGGAGGTGCAGAGGTGTGAGAGATGGGGCTCGTGGGGTGCCTCCGGGGGGAAGGAGTTCCGGGATCTCACAGTCTCTTCACATCACACACTTACTTCTGATCAAACATTTAATTAAGGGAGAGAGCTGAAGTGATAGTACAGCGGGTAGGGCGCTTGCCTTGCACACGGCTCAGCCCGGGTTCGATTCCCAGCATCACATATGGTGCCCTGAGCACCGCCAGAAGTAATTCCTGAGTGCAGAGCCAGGAGTAACTCCTGTACATTGTTGGGTGTGACCCCCCCCCCCAAAAGAAACCATTAAGAGAAATCTGAAAAACAAGGGGAAATTGGGCTTCTCCATAACCCCCCAGCTCTGCGCCTGTGGCTGGACCGAGGGCGATGGCAGGCCCGTGCAGGAGCTGCGTGCAGGCTGCCTGGGCCAGCAGCTGCCCCTCTGCTTTGAGCTGGAATGCGAGGTCTTGCCGACCTCGTGTATCTCAGCATGTGCTCAGGCCCCGGGTCCCGCGGCTACCATGGTGTGCTGTCTCCAGACGCTGGTGCCCGGGCTGTTCTGAGGGGCTTAGGATTTGGAAAGCATCCGAGAAGTATTTTTCTTCCGTCGGTCACTTTCTCTCCCACATTTTCAGATGCAGGATTTCTTCTTGTTGCTTTATGATTCTCAGCACCCACCCCACAGTGCTCAGGTCTCACACGGGGCAGTGCTCAGAGGAACAGACAGCTGGACTTGAGCGTGCGCTGCCCCCGATGACCCGTCTCTCTGGACCCACAGCAGTGGAGCTGATTGTGTGTAGACACGTCGGGATTTGTGTTGAAAGGGGAGGAGATATTTTTTTGAAAGGAACCAACTTGGAGCTAGAGGCAGTGCAGCAGTTAGGGTGAGTTTGGTCCCCAGGACCGCATATGGTTCCCCCAGTCACTGCCAAGAATTAGCCCAGAGCACAGATCCAGGAATAAGCCTTGAGCACTGACAGGTTTGGCCCAAAAAGCAGAGAAAGGAAACAGAAAGGAAAGAAGCCATCGGAGCTGTCTCCCGCCCTCAAGCACACTTCCATGCTGAGATGATTCCTGGGATCTTGTTTTTTTTTTTTTTCTTTTTCTTTTTCTTTTTCTTTTTCGGAGAGTATCTTCCCTGCATGGCAAAGCCTGGCAAGCTACCCATGACGTGTTCTATATGGCAAACAAAGTAACAAGTCTCAAAATGGAGACGTTACTGGGCCCGCTTGAGCAAAATCGATGAACAATGGGAGGACAGTGACAGGGATCACACTTGGCAATGCACAGGGGTTACTCCTGGCGCTGCACTCAGGAGTTACTCCTGGCGGTGCTCAGGAGGGCATATGGGATGCTGGGAATCGAACCTGGGTCTGCCCTGTGCAAGGCAAACACCCTCCCTGCTGTGCTATCACTCCTGCCCCATCCTGGGCTCCTCTTGGCTTGTTGAAATGGCGGTATAGACGGCATGCACTTGCACGCGCCAGCAGGACAGACAGTGGGCCGCCCTGGGGCATGTTTCCTTGGGTGGCCCCATCCTGAGGTCGGTTCGGGCTGGCAGTGGCAGGAGGCGTCCCACAGACCAGGCCAGGGAAGCCGTGCGTGAAAAGCGTGAGTGTCCTACGCAGGTGTGCATCTAGTGACTCAAAGCCCAGTGCTCTCCCCTGACAGGAAATCTCTGGAGTCTCACTTGGGGTGTCCCCTCCCGTGCAGGTCATGTAAAGCTGCCACCCGAGAAATTCGTCCCGAAGAGGCAGGGTGATGGACAGGACCTGCCCACAGGGGCCAAGAAGCTGCCGCTGGACTCAGCCGAGGAGCTCTACGCCGAGATCCGAGACTGCAACTTCAACGCCGTGGGCGCCGTGCTCAGCAAGAAGGCCAAGGTCATCTTGGCCGCCTTTGAGCTGACTGGGGCCTGGGGCCAGGCGGCAGGCGGGCTGTGCGCGCCCGGGGAAAGGTGGTGCCAGGCCCTCTCCTTGTGTCAGGTCCTTTGCCAGTCATCGTCTGCACTCCCTGTCCCTCCCTTCTTCCTCCCAGCCGCTGGAAATAGGGAAAATTGGGCATGGCTGGAGTTCTGGCAGGCCGAGTGAGACCCCCCACCCCCCAAGTGGGTAATCACCATCTAGAGTGTGCGACCCTCAGCCTCAGCGAGAAAGGGAGGGAAAGGGAAAATAAATACTGGAATGAAGTGGAAGATGCAAGGGGGAAACACATCGGCTTGATAATGTCTTCTAAAAACAGCGTACCAGGGCCAGAGAGATAGTAAGGTGGGTAGGGCACTTGCCTTGCCCCTGGCAGACCCGGGTTCATTCCCAAGCACCCTATACGGGCTCCCAATCCCTGCCAGGTGTCACCCCCAGTGCCAAGCCAGGGAGTCAGCCGGAACCTGTGCATTGCCCCAATGATCCCGGTGCCTGTCTGCGCCCTCTGCACCCTCTACCATTGGAAGCTTGTGCAGGTATGTTTGAGATGCGACCGCGTTTCCCTGCTTTCGTGGGCATGTGAGTTGATTTGTGGTACTGTTGCTGCTGGTCTCAAGACAGGACCTTTCTAGAACGCAGGTGCATCACCAGATTGCCGGGCACCTTTTCCCCTCAGCATGTTGGTCTCAGCAGCACCTTAAGAGAAAGAACCCGGGCCTCGCTTAGGTTCTGGGCTGCTGTCACCTAGCTCCCTGTGGATTTGCCCATGTCTCTGGGCTTCGGCCTGTGGAATCCAGAACTTTCCTGGGCTCCCCCGATGGTCTCTCCCCACCCCAGTCATTGAGCAGGGAGGTGCTTGCATGGCCTTGTGTGGTGACAAGACAAGGGCCTGCCTGCCCCTGTGTGGTGACAGGACATGGGCCTGCCTGCCCCTGTGTGGTGACAGGACAGGGGCCTGCCCGGCCCTGTGTGGTGACAGGACTCGGGGTTCACCTTCCATGCGAGTCATTGCAGGTCTTGGAGAGGCCTCTCTGCTCCTTCTTTTCCCAGTCAGCAGTGCAGAAGCGTTGAGGAAGCGGCTTGGTCACCCCAGCTGAGGGTAGGGGCTGTCTCGATCACACCCACGGTCGCTCCTGGTCTTGCGTGGGTGGGGTGGGGCCATCCCAACAGACAGACCCAAGACAGGTCGGAACCAAGGGCCCCACATCCCCCCGTGGATGCTGCATTCTCGTCTTCTCTCCCGCCCTGAGCCACGATGGCCCCCGTGCCCGCATCCCGGCGGGGGAAGCCACGGCTCTGCTCACCTGAGCTGCTCGCAGGGGCCCTCACTCCAGGTAGTCTGCTCAAGGGACCCCAGAACTTGGGCACCCTGGCGTGCGTCATGTGAGCAGTCAGATTGGGCTCAAGGCGCTGGGGGGCTCGCCCCGCCCGGGTGGAGATTGCCAAGGGCCCCGGCGCCCTCACCAAGGTCCATCTCTGAGGCTTCCTCGTGTGAATATGAGGGATCTTCCAGCAGTCACAGGACGGAGTCTGCTACTCGTGTCCGACCCCACCCCCTCCCGCACACACACACAGAAACTGATTTTTATGTAACTTCCTCATAGAACGGTGTGCGGTGCTGCCCGAGGGGAACAAGGGGTCCTCAGTGTCCTAAACGGGGAAAATGACCCAAATTGAGGTGCTTCCTGTGTGCAAGTGTCCCATCACGCCACAGCTCCCAGGGCTGGTGTTTCCCTGTCCAGAAGACGCTCGACAGACGTGAGCCAAAGCTCTAGCTGGGAGGAAGCATTTGTACCGCGGGATGAAGTAGAACTGCCTTTGAGTCAAGCTGACATTTTCAAGAAATACAAAACAGACTTTTTCCCCCCATTTTTAGTACCAGAGCAGATAACCCCCAAGGTTATTTGCTTCCCTGAAAGATATTTAGCTTGCCCTTTCAAAGTTCATTTAGAGCAGATCTTGGCGTTCAATCCGAGTTGGATGCTAACCGAGGTCAAAGTGTTTGCTTATTTGTGGCCTTCTTTGTCTCTTAAGAGGAACCGTAGTTAGAGGCCACCAGAGAAAACAAAACACAAGCACCCGCTTCCTCCCAGCTTGGTTCCTCTGTTCTCAACCCCCGGCCATTTGTCTATGCATCTTCCCCAGAACAGGCGGGGGACAGAGGTAGAGGGAAGGTCTGAGAAGCCCCTGCATGGTGCTCCCCGAGTAGTGCTCCCCATCTTTGTGGCTTCTGTTGAGGTTCTGAAATGAGTCATCAGGTGCTAGTGACAAATGTCTCATGTACAGCGTGACACAAAGATGGAGTTTGTGCCATCAGTTCCCATGGTGGGAGAAGGTCGGGTTTTGGGGGTCAGTGGCAGGAGGATGTGACCCATAGCATGTCAGCTTTATCTCGGGTGGGGAAAAATGGGTCGTTTGGGAAGAAGTGTGCTTGGGGTACAGATTTGCTGTGTTTTTCTGGATTTCTCTCTCTCTCTCTCTCTCTTTCTTTTTTTTTATGTAGGAGTTCTACTATTTATCCAGCCAATGATTAGCTGATTGAATTGTGCATGAACTCCACCTTACTTTTTTTTTCACTTTTTATGATTTTATTTATTGAATCACCGTGAGAGCAGTTACAAAGCTTTTAGGTCTAAGTCTCGGTCATACAATGAAACACCCGTACCTTCACCAGTGCCCATTCTCCACCCCCAACAACCCCAGTATATCCCCATCCCACACCCACCCCCTACCAGTGGGGCAGATGATTTCCACATTACTCTCTCTCTACTTTGATCACATTCAATATTTTGACACCAGACCCACCATTATTCTTTGAGATTTTGCCTCAACACTCAGATCTGCTGAAAAGGCAACAGGAGACAATTTGTTTCCTATTTCTGGTTATGAATAACACATGATGTTTCATGGCTGCAGTACTGGCCGCACAATTTTGAAATTCCGAAATTTGAACACTTAAATCTGGAGGGATTTCTGCCAAAACCTGCTGGGTTCCGAGATTTGCTCCTGAGTCTCTGGGATCATGGTCGTTAAGCAGCTTGATTAGGAGCCAGAAAGGCCATTTGTGGACAATGACTTGGGGTCTCTTGGGGACGGACGGGGAGGACAGGACTGGCTCCACCCCCATCCTGTGAGGCCCAACAAGTTTTGTCACTGAGGTCCCAAGCCTGACTGTCCAGTGGTCTCTGGAGGATGGCGGCCACCAGGCCACCAGTGGGAACAGGCCAAGGCATGAAACTGTGGGCCCAGCACAGCAGGGACCAGACGCATTTCAGCCAAAAGCCACTGGGTTTCGAGATTTGTTTCTGAGTCTCTGGGATCATGGCCATTAAGCAGTTCTATCAGGACGCAGAGAGGCCATGCCTCCAATGATCTAGCTGAACCGGAGGTGATTTGTGGGTGTGTTTCCCACATACCTAACTTTTCGCCGTTTACTTTCTTGGTAAACTTTGCCCCAAGTTTTTGGGGTCTAGTCAAAGGCACAACAGCAATTTGGGGGTATCTGCAAGTGTGGAGGCGCCATCAGGCTGCTGATGGACTCGCCTCACAGGTACAGTGTTTTTTGTTTGTTTGTTTGTGTTTTTATGTAGGAGTACTGCTATTTATTCAGTCACTGATTAGCTGATTGAATTGGGCATGAACTCCACTGTAAAAAACTACGCACGCTGAAGGTTGTGTGTTCGTGGGCTTTCTGGTCGGCTGTATCTCACCGCCCGCGTTCGGTGCCCTAGAGCCACTGTGTGTGGCCTGCATCGGGACGGCTGTTGGCCAAGGGCAGATGAAGGAAGAGATGAGGGCCAGACTGGTTGATCTTTGTAGCAGTTTATTACAAGGAAATTTATCCCATAGAAGAAATTTATGTTCTGGAGGGCCTAGATTCTCTCAAGCACAAGTTCTCCTTGCTAGTCTCTTGGTAGTCCATCTTTCAGCCCAGCTCTTTGATTCTCCAGCTCCCTTCTAGTCTGGGCTGACACTCCACCCAGTCAGGTAGCCATATCAACATAAGAAAGTCCTTCCTGACTGCTCAAGGGCAAGATACCTCTTAAGGTGTTTTTCTCTTTTCCTTAGTCCAATAAACTATCAACTATTCCTGAGGTTGTGCAGGAAGGACAGAACAGTGTTATCCTACATCTCCCACTTTTTCTTTTTACAAAAAAACACAAAATTTGAAACAGGAAAAATTACTAGCTATTTTTGTGTGGACACAGTAAGAGATAACATTGAGACTTGTAGGGCAGCTCTCCTGGGAACATCTTGCCACAAACTCAGACTACAGTGCTCAGGCCAGATTAATTATTCCTAGCCCTAGCAAGGTCCAAATCTAGTTATTACTTTTTGGATCATGACAGCATTTGTCCATGACCAAGCTCTTAACTTATAGTTAAGCATTATGGCACCTTGGCCAGGCCCATCTCAATGCCAGGGTAGCACATAGCTTACGGCTTGCCCTGGGTCCATCCAGTCCCTCGTCGGGACCTTGCCTTTAGGGGTGCTAGGAAGTGAGGGCAATTGAGGCTTAAGTTGAGAAAGCAGATGCCCAGGAATGAAATATCAAGGAGAGTCACATTACAAAAGCATGTCTTCTTGTGTCCATACAAAAAGAACACTGCTTTGAATAAACTATGCAAAGGACTTAGGGAGAAGAGAAAAACAATAATTTACAAGTCAACAGAACACAAAGAAAGTTACAAATAAACACAGAGAAATGGGAGCACTGTAATGGGAGCAACCCAATAAACCTGAACCCATCTCCCCTTTTTTCTTTTTACAAAAACACAAAATTTGAAACAAAGGAACAATTCCAAATACAGAACAGTCTCATTAGTTGTACCAAGATTTCAGTCCAATCCTGGACCTAGAGCAGTGCTTCTGGTAAAGTGTTCAATTGTCCTGCACTGTCCAGGGGTGATTAGAATCACCAATGATGAGAGTCATTTAGTCCCATTCTGAAGAAACAAAGTGTCTGGATCAAAACTGAAGAGTTGTTCCTGTAACAGCATCAGGAGTGGTTGCAGCAATGATTCCCAGGGGAGCAGCTATTAGGAGTCCAATGAATTTCAGGAAGCACTGGATCAGCCGGGGAGCACTGGAACAGGAGCATCACCACTTCTGGCAGGAGTACTTCAGTAGGGGAATGCAGCCATTCTCCGGTCAGGTTCATCAGCAGTCATAGATGTGCAACCTAGCTTATGTTTGAGAAAAAACACTTTTTTAAAAGTTATCAGAGGCTTTAACCATCAGGGTTTGGTCTCCGTGCCTGTGAGTAGAAAGACAGAGGGAAGCTTCAATACAGATGGATAGCCTAGAGAGAAATGAAAAGTGTTCCTGTTAAAAGTCATTCCTTTCTCCTTCAGGAATCTGTGAATTCCAAGAAAGGGGTAAAAGTAAAGTATTGTTAATTCAAAATGTGGAGGCTTGGCATTGTCCAATCCGCAACCTGTAAAAGAGAGGTATAAGGAATGCTTTAATGTGAACTCATGATGTGTTAAAAAAGCTAGAGGCCTTGCTGGAGGTCCTCTGATGCAGGTTCCTCTCCTTTCCTTTGTGACTTCTAGCTGAAATCAGTTTGGAGATGGTTTGTGGCTGGAATTTGAAGGGTTGTGAGTCTCTGCCAGTCTGAGATCCAACTCAGGCAGATGAATTCAACTTCTGATGAGACATAATGGGATCCAAAGTTTCTCAGTGGGGTTATCATCTGTTGAAACAAAAGCATAGCCTTTTTCTCGAATGAGGAGTTTCCCTGCTACATTCAGTTGAGAAAATACCTCCTTTTTTTGTTTTTTATTAAACATGCCATATGTCCACTGAATATGGAGAGGTGGTGTGTTTAAAGCCACAGCATTCTCTTAAAAGTCAAACTGCTTCTCCCCAAAAGTAGCACCTACAGAGCCTTGTGGGATTGGTCCCTTTATACCAGAATTTAATTTGTAGTAAAACTGGGTAAGGGTTATAGTAACCGTTATCAGGGTAGAGAATATTCAGGGCTGCGCTTCCTGACATTATTGGCTGCAGGGATTATACTGATTGGAGCTCTGAAACTCCACTCTGGGGAGAGGGGCTGCAGCTGGGAACATCCCCTGATACTGCGGGACCTGGGGCTGGTGCCCTTGCAGGTTTCCCGAATTGGGGTCAACAGCTGCATCAAAATTGAAGCGACAATCTCTGGCCCACTGATTTCCTCTCTTACACCTGGGACAGGGCCCGGGAGGTGCAAGTCTGGCTCTGCAGTCTCTGGCCCAGTAGTTTCCCCTCTTATACCTGGGAAAGGGCCCAGGAGGTGCTCTCACAGTAGTATGTTTGGGAGGTGCCCTGCAGTCCTTACGAAAATGGCCTGGTTTTCCACAATGAAAACATCTTTTCTGAGCTTGTCTCTGTACAGTATAGGCCTCAAAAGCCTTCATCTGCACCTTTTAACAGAACCAACATTTCTGCATGCTTTCAAATACCCCATTACATCTTCCTTCTCTTTGATAGGGCTCAGAATGGCCTGGCAATCCTCATTAGCATTTTCAAAGGCCAATTGTTTAGTCAACAGCTCCTGAGCTTCCTTACACTTAACCTGCATTTCAATAGCTTCCATCAACCTCCCTATGAAATCTGCATAGGTTTCTGAGGCCTTCTGGACAATCTTAGTAAAACTTCCCTTAAATTCTGCATCTGCATCAGTCTTCTCCCATGCATGCAGGGCTATGTCACGGATATGAGCAAAAACAGCACGAGGCAAAGTGACTTGCCTTTTGGGGTCCTGCCATTTCCCTTCACCTACTAACATCTCACAAGTCAGTTTAATATCTGAAAATTTCCGTCCAGCCTGGCCTAGGCTCTGAAACTTTGCCTTGGCCTCATCACTTAACCACATCCTCCACTGCAGGTATTGAGAAGGGTTTAAGCACGTTTTAGCAACCATGCGAAAATCTTGAGGTACCCAGTAAGCCTTTTTACTCCAGTCTGTAAGATACTCCCTACAGTACGGAGATGTAGGCCCGTATGAGGCACAGGCCTTTTTGAAATGACTGAGAGAATCCATTCTTAACCTGCGATAAGATGGAAGCTGCTTCTTCTCAGCCTGGACTGGGCAATTGGGAGCATGTCCCGAGCGGTCTGTAGGCCGCTTTGCTGAGCTACTCTCAGTCTCATAATCCGAGTAAGTGCTAGCAGACTCATAATCCACATCACTTTCATCTGATGCATTGGAAGTGGAGCTATATTCATCAGCCTGAGAAATATTTTCACTATAAAAACCCTTTCGAGACTTAGGTAGGGGAGGAGCTGAGGCCGTATTATTGCTAATATTCTCCTCCTCCTCAACTGTGCTTTTCCAAAACAGGAGAATGGAATCAACAATCTCCCATGTATTCCAGAATTCAAGGGGGATCTTAGTCCCTTCCTTAGATGCCTTATAGACATTTTTCTTAACTTTTCCCCAAATCTTGGTTTCTAGAGTCCCTTCATCTGGGAACCATGGGTTAACTTCATAAACTACCTGAAAGCAGGACCGGAGCTGGTCTCTGGAGATGTAGAATTCTGGATTCCCTATCTTGCAGGAGAGACACTGAATCAAATCCATAAATGTCTTGGGCTGTTCAGTCTGGCTCAAGACACTATGAAAGATCTTGGGAAGGCCCAGAATCTATCCCATCTTAGTGGGGAATTGCTATTAGGATTCTAACTACCAGCAAACTAAAAACTCCTATTCTCCCACTCCCTTTCTAGAGTGGGGGTGCACCGAACGCAATTCTTACCTTTAATTGGTAGCTCGAGCCCGCCCAAGGGACGCCAGCTGTAAAAAACTACGCACGCTGAAGGTTGTGTGTTCGTGGACTCTCTGGACGGCTCTATCTCACCGCCCGCATTCGGTGCCCTAGAGCCACTGTGTGTGGCCTGCATCGGGACGGCTGCTGGCCAAGGGCAGATGAAGGAAGAGATGAGGGCCAGACTGGTTGATCTTTGTAGCAGTTTATTACAAGGAAGTTTATCCCATAGAAGAAATTTATGTTCTGGAGGGCCTAGATTCTCTCAAGCACAAGTTCTCCTTGCTAGTCTCTTGCTAGTCCATCTTTCAGCCCAGCTCTTTGATTCTCCAGCTCCCTTCTAGTCTGGGCTGACACTCCACCCAGTCAGGTAGCCATATCAACATAAGGAAGCCCTTCCTGACTGCTCAAGGGCAAGATACCTCTTAAGGTGTTTTTCTCTTTTCCTCAGTCCAATAAACTATCAACTATTCCTGAGGTTATGCAGGAAGGACAGAACAGTGTTATCCTACATTCCACCTTACTTTTTTTTCCATAATTTTCTTTCTTTCTTTCTTTCTTTCTTTCTTTCTTTCTTTTTTCTTTCTTTCTTCTTATATTTATTTATTGAATCACTGTGGGAAAAGTTACAAAGCTTTCAGATTTAAGTCTCAGTCATACAATGATCAAACACCGTTTTCTTCACCCTTCACCAGTACTCATTTTTCACCACCAAGAACCCCAATATACCCCACCTCCCACCCACCCAATGCCTATGAGGCAAATGATTTCTAATTAACTCTTCTCTACATTGATTACATTCATTATTTTGACAAAAGATGCACCATGATTGCTTAGAATTTACCCCCCAACAATCAGAATGGCAGAAAAGGCATTGTGAAATACATTGTTTTCTATATAAAGTTCGGAGTTCCGGGGCTGGAGAGATAGCACAGCGGGTAGGGTGTTTGCCTTTCACGTGGCCAACCCGGGTTCGAGTCCCAGCATCCATATGGTCCCCTGAGCACCGCCAGCAGAAGTAACTCCTGAGTGCAGAGCCGGGAGTAACCCCTGTGAGTGCAGAGCCAGGAATAACCCTTGCGCATCGCCAGGTGTGACCCAAAAAGCAAAAAAAAAAAAAAAAGTTTGGAGTTCCTCCCCTCCAAACACAGGTGTGAGGCCCTGCGTTTCGCTGAGCAAGCAGAAGGAAAGCAAAGAGCTTGGGCCCAGTGGTTGATGCAGATTGCTGGGCCGGGTCGTAGATCAAGGGAGATTTGGGGATCTCTGGGACCCATCCTCGGGCCCAGTGCTCTCCGGGGCCCCTAGCTTGGTCGTGTCCTACGAGTTGGGGGCGAGCCTGGCCTTTGTGCTCGCTTTGTGTTTGGACGGGCAGGTGGGTTATTCAAGGCCCACCTGCTGACACCTGATTCCTCCCTGGGCAGGTGGGAGGACAGAGATTGGAGGCTGGCCCCTGAGATGCCCAAGATAACCAGTCAAGGAGATAACCAGAGTCAATCCCAGTCGAGTTCGGTGATAGGCTTGCTGACCCAGATCCTGTCTGGAGACACTCAGGCACCTTGATCGCAGGCAGGCCTGGCCTGGCGGGGGGCGGGGGCGAGTGGGCACCAACCTTGGCATTTCCGTGGCTCGGAGCTTCCGTGCCCTTCGGCTTGCTCTGCTGTAGTTTTGTTTTTGGGTCACACTTGGACGTGCTCCGGGGTCACTCCTGGCTCTGCACTCAGGAATTACTACTGGAGGTGCTCGGGGGTCCCTATGGGATGCCGGGATTGAACCCGGGTCAGTTGTGTGCAAGGCAAATGCCCTCCCCACTGTACTAGACTTCTGGCCCCAAGGCCCAAAACTTAAAGAAAAATCCTTGCTGGGGTTTCCCCATCCCTGGCACCTTGTCAGCCTCGTGGGTCTGCACACGGCTTGTGCGACTGCCTCGAGTGGCCAGTGACAAGGGCGCCCGCCTGGCCTCCTGCTCCCCTGGGCTGCTCTGTGCCCGGTGTTCCCAGCCCTGCAGCTTTCAACTCCTGCCCTGTGTTCACTCCTCCTTTCTGTGGTGTCCCCCTCCTCTCTCGGTGGCCCTCCCCCTGGGGTCACCCCCCTTCCTGCGTGGTGCTGGGACAGCAGAGCTGCCGGGTTTGTGCCGGCTTTGTGCCAGGTGCACGGTTGACTCCAGGGGCTTGGACTCACGACCTCCAACTTGTGAGGCAGTGCTCAAAACCCCCTCTCGTACATTCCTCCCCTCCAAGCTGAAGGAACGGACTTGACCCACGTTCAGGCTCACACTTCTGCTTCCTGCCGAATCACTGCCGGCCGCTAGCAGGCCAGGACCCGTGTGCCACGCCTGTGTGAAGCAGGGACGTTCCAGGGCGTAAGCCTGCTAGCGTCTTTGTCATGGACACACGTGGTCCCATCACAGGATTTAGGGTCAGGGTCCAAACACAGGAGCATGGGGGTGGGGGGATGAGGGCTTGTTCAGGCCGGAGACTCTACTAGGCTCACACACGGCACTGAGTGCTCAAGTCTCAGGGAGACAGTGAGGCTCAAACACATTTTCTTTCGCGCTGTTTTTTCTTTTTCTTTGGCTTTTTGGGTCACAGTGATGCTCAGGAATTACTCCTGGCAGTGCTCAGGACTGGTGATCGAATCTTGGTCAGCCGTGAGCAAGGCAAACCCCTCCCCACTGTGCTCTCACTCCAGCCCCTCCTTTTGCATCTTTTTTCTGTTTTTTCAGAATTGATTGATTTTCAAGTAGCGTTTGCTGGCCCTATCTTTCTCTGTAGAGTCCCTTGTTGCACACTGTGTTTCGTGGGCACCTTGACATGAAGACTTGGCGCTTGCCTGGTGCATGACTGACCCCATAGTTCCCCTGAGGACCGCCAGGAGTGATTCCCAAGTGCAGACACAGGAGTAACCCTGAGCACTGCCAAGTGTCCCAAAAAACAAAAGGAAAGAAAGAAAATAGGTATCCTTGCCTGGAAGGGTAGCCCAGGGCCAAAGCCTGCCTTGCCTGTGGCTGACCCCACCCCACCCTGTACGTCCCTTCCCACCCAGGTCCTGCCAGGATGAGCTCCCATGACTGGATCAGAGTCAGCCCTGAGCACCATCAGGTGTCCCGTCCTCAGCCCCCAGGTTAGGTCACTCCGCCCTCCCCACCTCCCCCCCACTGCCCAGTTCCAGCTCACTCATCCTCGAGGGGACCCGCACTCATTCAGCTTGTGCTCCCATCCGGAGCAGGCCAGGCCATACTCCTCTGTACAGCTCTCAGGTCTTAGTGGGCTGGGCCACTCCCTGGACACGATGCGGCCGGTGTTGCTCACAGCACTGGGGTCACAGAGAGCAGGGCTCTCAGGGTCAGGCTCAGGGCCTCTGCCCTGTTGCTCTGCCCGCCCCCGCCTGCCCCCCCCCCTCACAGATTTCCTGGCCCGGTTCCTGAGGAGGGCCCTGGGCAGGGTCACTGGCTCCAGGTCCCACTCGGGGGATGCTGAATGACCTCAGTTGGAGATCTGTAACTGACAAACATTTGTCAAAAGTTTTCTGAAACCACCCGGGGGTCCAGAACTGGGCCCCGCAGGGACCAGAGGCTCCTTGGCCACGTAGTGCTGACATCTGCAGGGCAGCCCTCCGGAGCCTCAGCCAGACACTGGCGTCACGAAGGGTGGCGCCTGCCCATTTAAGAAGGGCCCATGATGCCCTCCTCCTTGCTGAATTCTACTTCTACCTCAGAACATTCTAGACTCCAACTGCCATTTTCAGTCTCTCCACGAGACTGGCACGAGCCTGTTTGGCAGAGCTCAGTACTGAAGCTGCGAGTGCAGTGTGACACAGGTGAATCTGAGTCTCTGGGCTTTCTGCCCGCGTGCGGGCGGCTTTTTTCTCTAACAGTTCTTTAGTGTATGATAGTTTTTAATCTTTAGTTAGTTTAAGTTTTTTTACTAGTTATATATATATTTTTTTGGGGTGGGCTGGGGGTGGGGTGGGGGTGGGGTGGGGTGGGGTGGCCATACCTGGCTGTGCCCAGGGGTGACCCTGGCCGGCTAACGTCCCTGTGCTGACGGAGATCGAACCCAGGACAACTGGATATAAGGCAAGTGCCCTCCCCACTCTCCTGCCTCTCTGCCCCTTGTGGACTTCTCTATTGAAATATGGAATGACTCTGAAGTCAGTGGGCCCTCATGGGGGACTGATGAGAAGCACAGGAGAAGATATCACTCCCCCGGGACTGGCTGGAGCGCTGGCACTGCTGAGTGCGATGAGCCCCGCCAGCCCCATGACGCCCACTAGGCCTTCCTGGGGTCTTGGCCCGGAGTGAGGGGTTGTCCTTTTCAGGGAAAGGGAGTCGATCCTCGACCTCCTCAGGCCCCCGGGCCTTTGTCCTTCTTACAGAAAGGCATTTCAGGAGATGAGCATGAAGCAGAAACAATTTATTTGGAGGCCTTTAGGAAGGGGAAGGAGGGAGGGAGTAACACGCTTGACAGAGAGTGAGGCTTCTCCAGAGGTGCAGAAAGCCACTGAACATGTTATGTTGCTAGGTTGCATTCGGTCCGAAAGTCCACACCTCAGGAGGGGAGAAGCCCGTGACACGACCAACCTCGTAGGCAAGAGCAGTACCTGGGCTCGGGCACACATGAACGCCCTCCCTTGGTTCAAGGTGGCTAATCTAGGGTTTTCCCCAGGCTGCCTCTTGTGGGAGTTTCTAGCTACCTAGAGTCCGTTGCTAGGGTGGTTGCCAACGGGGTAGAGTTGAGTGGTCCATGGTCCTCTTAGAAATTCCTTCCCTGGCCTTTGTTCCTATTCCCTCGGGGGTCCAGCCTGCTCTGGGCCTCCTAATGTGGGTTAATTTTGACCAGACTTTGGGTCCCGTGCCCTCAGATGGTCTTTTGGTGGCCATGAAGTTTTGTTGACTTCCTCAGAGTTCCATTGCCATGGGGACGCTTCCCCCATCTACCTGTCTGCCTCAGTTCTGTGGGTTAAGAAATGGAGTTAATACTGGCTTGTGGTTATCCAACCTAGGCAGCATCACAAGGAACGAAGGAAAGGCCGAAACCTACTTCGCTCCCCTTTGGCACAATTTTTTTTTTCTTTTTGGGTCACACCTGGTGATGCACAGGGTTTACTCTTGGGTCTGCACTCGGGAATCACTCCTGGCAGTGCTTAGAGGACCATATGGGATGCTGGGAATCGAACCTGGGTCGGCTGCGTGCAAGGCAAATGCCCTTCCCACTGTGCTATCGCTCTCCAGCCCCCGTTTGGCGCAGTCTTGCTGGGCCCTTTTCCCAGGCAGTTCTCAGCCCATAGAAAAAAGTGTGCCTGTTGCTTGCCTTAGCTTCTACGTGTAACCCCGGGCCTCTCACACACACACATACGCACACACGCACACACAAGACCAGCCATCACTGCTGAGTCGCCTCCCGGCTAGTCAGTGTCTGGACGGGGAGGTGGTCAGTGACACTCGCGGTGCTCAGGGATGATTTCTGGCTCCTGAATGTGTTTGGTGGTGGGAATGATGCCAGGGAGGGTGTGAAGGTCAGCTGCCAGCAGGGCAAGTACCTGTCCCCTCTGCTCTCTGGCCCCGAATCGGCAGTTGTTTGTTTGTCTGTTTTGGATTGAGTTTTTGCGCAGGAATGACACTTGGTGGGCTCAGGGGGCTGTGCGGGATACTGGGGGTCGCACTCGGGGTGGCGAGTGCCAGACTGGCAGCTCTCTGGGCTCCGGAAGCTGCTGTGGTCGCTCACCTGAGACAGACTCTCTCCTCTGCTCCTCAGAGATTTAGTCCTGAGAACGAGTGTGCCTCAGAAGGCCCCACAGTGGGCTCGATGGTCGGCGCCTGGTAGTGGCCGCGGCAGCGTCTGACCGCCTGACCATGAGTCTGCTGAGGCCCAGCGGGCTGAAGGCTCCCACCAAGATCCTCAAGCATGGGAGCTGGGCCGTGAAGGCACCCTCGGCCAGTAAGTGCGCTCAGCCCAGGCCAGGGGAGACTCATTCCTACCCGGGAACCCCATCCCGAGTCCTCGCCCGGGAAGGACTTGCTGAGCTGTAGACACGTTCGTGGCTCTGGGGACAGCTCTCACACACGAGTGTCACGTTCTGTGAGTTTAGTGTCACGGCAACCGGTGACAGCTGAGGCGACCAACCCGCTCCCTTCTAACTGCTAGCTCCCTTGCCCGGGCTTGGGGACAGGCTTAGGGAGGTGGACTCACCTGGACTAGAGGGCCTCATTGCCGGCCAAAGTCACAGTACAGTGGGGAGGGCAACTGGCACCCCATGTGACTCTCCACCCTCAACCTCACCATGAGTAACCCTGAACGGAGAACCAGAAATAGGCCCTGAGCACTGGCTGGGGTGCTCCCCCCCCCCAAGAAAAACAAATGGGCCAGTGGATACAGCAGAAATAAGACACTTGGTTCCAGCTTTCACCTGGCTTGGTCCGTAGCATCACGGGGTGTGTCCAAAGATTTCCCCTGAGCTGCCCAAAGTATGACTCCGGCCTGGGATGCTGTGGTTGGTGAGCACATCCCCTTCACGGCAGGCCTGGCCAGGCTTCACCACAAGCAGCCCCCGTCATTGGCTGGGAGTATCCCGAGCACTGCTGGGTGTCCCTCTCCCCCAACCACACTTTAACTGGACCTGCACAGGCCCTTCCTGTCCCGTCTGACCCTTTTGACCCTTTCTGCTGTTCCAGCGGCTGCTCCCGTTGAGAAGACCGTGCCTGGGGAGAAAACCCCCAGCGCCCCCTCCTCGGAGATGCAGGAGGAGTTTGTGGGCGACTTCCAGGTCGGGGAACGAGTCTGGGTGAACGGGAACAAGCCTGGATTCATCCAGTTCCTCGGGGAGACCCAGTTTGCCCCTGGTCAGTGGGCCGGGATCGTCTTGGATGAGCCCATCGGCAAGAACAATGGCTCGGTGGCGGGTGTGCGCTACTTCCAGTGTGAGCCGCTGAAGGGCATCTTCACCCGGCCGTCCAAGCTGAGTAGGAGCTTCCAGGCGGACGATGAGACCAACTGCCGGCAGCCAGCGCCTGCCGCCTGGGCCACCCCGCCCCTGTCGGCCTCCCCGGCCCCTGCCGGCACCACGAAGGTGCCCCAGTCCCCCGCGAAGGAGTCACCGGCCACCCCTCACATCAGCAGCCTGACCAGGACAGCCAGCGAGTCCATCTCCAACCTCTCTGAGGCCGGCTCCCTCAAGAAAGGGGAGCGGGAGCTGAAGCTCGGGGACCAGGTGCTGGTGAGTGCCAAGGGCAGCGGTCGCGGGTGGCTGTCCATCAACCTGTCTGGTTCATCAGCTCCTCCAGACTCGCGGTTTGGGTGGAAGCACGAGCAGCCGGGACGCCTGGTCCTGCAGTTTCCAGCGTGATGGATGCGTGCGGGGATGCTGCCAGTTTACCAGTTTAGCCAAAACAGGGTGGAGGGGTCATGCCGTGGGGAGGGGTCATGCTTTGCACGCCTCTGACCCGGGGTTTAAGTCTTGGTCCCATGTACAGTCCCCCAAGCACATCCCGGAGTGATCCGTGAGCACCAAGCCAAGAGTAAGCCCTGAGCACTCTGAATGTGACTCAAAAACAAACCAATGAACAAAGTTGGAAATCGGTTCTATTTCTCTGGTTTTCGATGTTTTTGCTTGGGGCGTCACAGGGTGGTCGCACACAAAGCACCCTTCCCCCGGTGCTCCAGCCCTGTTTGTCAGCATTCCTGTCAGTGTCCAGCACTGTGATTCTGTTTTGCTCTGTGTCCCGGGAGCCAAGCGTCAAGCCAAGGCATAGTGAAGGAGAACTGGAAGATCGAACTCTGCTAAGATACGAGAACAGTCATTTTCCTTTTGCTGGTTTCTGGCTTAATTGTTCTCCAGCGGTGGGGTTGCCAGTGCTCCGCTCCCACACCCAAGGGGCAGCGACCCCCTCGCCACACCAGGTGGCTGGCCTGGGTCAGAGATTCCCGGGGGTGTGGTCAGCCAGGCCACCGATGACAGCGAGTGGGTGTGAATGTCGCTGCCTTGCATGGACACTGAGCAGCAGCGTCTGCTCACCCTGTAGGGGTTGCGGGGGGAAATGGCACCTTAACCTTTGGGGTTTCTTCAGGAAATCCCGACTCTGAAGCCAGAATGTTCGTTTGCGGGGGTGGGGGCACTGTGCGCAGTCCAGGGTGCCTGACCCATGTCCCTTCATCCCTCCGGCAGGTGGGAGGCATGGAGGCCGGTGTGGTGCGCTTCCTCGGGGAGACGGACTTCGCCAAGGGGGATTGGTGCGGCGTAGAGCTGGACAAGCCACTGGGCAAGAACGATGGTGCCGTGGCCGGAACGAGGTGGGTCCCCCTGCCCCCCCAGACAGCCTGGGGCCATGCACGGTGCCCGGGAGGCGCTGAGGGGACTGCAGGCCACTTCACTTGGTTCTTAGGCGGGGCCACTTCCAGTGGCACTCGGGGACCCTGCAGGGATGTGGGGACAGCCCAGGGCTCCCACATGCAGCTGTGCTCTGGCCACAGGAACCCCTCGGGCCTGCTGTCGCCCTTCAGATGCCGGGGAGGCTGCTTGGAATTGCCCTTGGTTTGCGTGGTGGGGGTGGGCGGCGTGGGAGAGAGTGTGGGTGTGAATGTATGAGGGAGTGTGTATGTGAGCGTGTGAGTGTGGGGCTTTGAGTGTTGGTGGGGGCGTGGGCATGAGAGTGTTGGTGGGGGTGTGAGCGTGTTTGTGGGGGAGTGAAGAGCGTGTCAGTGTTGGTTTGAGAGTGTGCAAATGTTGGTTGGGGTGTGCGTGTGTGAGACTGTGGGGCTGTGGGTGTGTGGGAGTGTTGGCTGGGGTGTGAGTGTGAGTGTGTGTTTGTTTGGGTGTGAGTATGAGTGTTTCTGGGGAGTGAGTGTGTGTGAGTGAGGGGCTGTGGACATGTGGGAGTGTCTGTTGGGGTGTGAGTGTGTGTGTTTGATGGGTGGGAGTGTGAGAGTATGGGAGTGTTGGTTGGGGGTGAGTGTGTTTGTTGGGCTGTGAGAGTGTGGAAGTGTGGGAGTGTTGGTTGGGGTGTGAGTGTAAGTGTGTGTTGGTTGTGGTGTTTATGTGTGGGAGTGTTGGTTAGGGTGTGTGTGTTTGTTGGGTTGTGAGTGTGGGCTGGTGGAGGGTATGAAGTTTGTTGGGGAGTGAGTGTGAGCGTGGCGCTGTGGAAATGTGGGAGTGTTGGTTGGGGTGTGTGTGTGAGTGTGTTTGTCGGGATGTGAGTGTGTGGGCATGTGGGGCTGTGGGAGCGTGTTCGTTTGTGGGGGTGTGAGACTGTGGGACTCAGTGGACTTCTGGGTCGGCGCTTGTGTCTCTTGCCGAAGGTGTTTTTGTCCCCCCCTCCTCGTTGTCCGCAGGTACTTCCAGTGTCAGCCCAAGTATGGCTTGTTTGCTCCCATTCACAAAGTCACCAAGATCGGCTTCCCGTCCACGACGCCGGCCAAGGGCAAGGTGGCCGCCGTGAGGCGTGTGATGGCCACCACCCCCGCCAGCCTGAAGCGCAGCCCTTCGGCCTCCTCGTTCAGCTCCGTCAGCTCCGGGGCCTCATTCGAGAGCAGCAGATCCGGCCGCACGGGACTAGTAAGCAGCCCCCTACCACTGCGGGGTGCTCGGGCCCCCACAGACTCCCACAGTCCCAGGGGCGAGAGGCGGAGCAGGAGCACGTGGGCTGAGCAGCTCCGGGTGGCAGGCGAGTGGCTTCCCAGCCACCACCAGTGACAGGAGCAGGGATGGGCCTTTCCTGGGGTGCTCAGGGCTCCTCTCTGGCCTCAGGCCACCTTAGGGATGAAGTGGGGTAGCTGAAGGGGGCGCTGAGGGTCAGAGCAGGGCCCAGAGACTCTGGGGAACGCTTGGCGCTTCGTCTTCTTCTTTGCTCTCTCTGTCTCTCCCTGCTCCCTCCTGTCCCTCTGCACCCCTGTCGACATGCAGAGTGGCCTGGACTTCTGTCCATTGCGGGGCCGCAAGTCAAAGCTGGGGCCTCGTGGCTTCTCCCCTCACGTCTATCTGAGTCATAAACACTAAAGTGTGTCCGAATATGCAAGGGTATCCTGAGATATTGTCCACAGGGAAACGGGCCCACGATGGAGAGGGTGTCCCGGGGGGGCTGGCTTTGCTGGGGGCTGCGCTTCCTGCCGCCGCCTCTGCTCCGTGCATTGACCTTCGATACGGAAGAGGAGGGAGTGAGTGTGTGTGCAACAGAAGATACAAAACAGATGTCACGGGAACGGGAGCCAGGAGGCCACGCGCCGTGGGCACAGGCCTGGGGCCAGTCCTGTCTTGCTTGGTTTTGTTTTTCTGCTTGACTGTGGGCCATACCCTACAGTGCTTCAAGGGGCCGTTTGCAGTGCTGGGGTTGTGCCGGGGCCTCCCACCTCCAAGCAAGAACCCTACGCCTGAGACGTATCTCCAGCCTCCCCACGCTGTCTTGTTTTGTTCTCTTTTGGGGTCACACTTGGCAGAGCTCAGGGCTTTCTCCCACCTCTGTGCTCGGGATTATTCCTGGCGGGCCTCCGGGATTGAGCCTGGGCAGCACTGGGGCTTCGCTCTCCAGCTCTTTGGCCCCTGCATTGCATATCTTTATGCAGGGTGGAGCTCACTCCTAAACTGAACATCACCGTTAGCGTCTATGACAGGAATATAAAAAGATTCTGTGTGACTTCACGGAAGTATACCTCGACAACATAATTCCATAAGTGCACACACAAGCGTTCATACACACAGTCACTCATACATGTACACGTAGTGCATACCGTATATACACAGGCTTATGGGTATACACACACAGGCACATACATGCATAAACACAACGCTCACTTGCACACAGGTGCGTGTAGACATGCCCACTGGAACATACATGCACACATACATACATGCACACAGGTCCGTGCGTGACCTGTGGAGGCCTCCCGGGTTCATCTGTTGGCTGAGTTGCTCTTCTGAGGTACCAGGCTCCCACAGAGGGTCTGGCCTTGCTGGGATGGAGCCTGGGGCCTTACACACATGCGCCGGGCAGAGGCTTTGGCATCAGCATCCTGAGTTCAGCTCGTGGCCCCGACCTTGCCCAGCCCCTCAGCGCGCGCCTCCCCCCATGCCAGGGGTGCTGCTTTCTCCCTGCTCCGGCGCCTGAACCTCACAGTCTCGTCTCCATGGTTGGCTGAAAGAAGCCCAGCGCTCCTGTGCTGGTTTCCTCAGGGAGCTGTCTCGGGCCCAGGAAGCACATGCGTCTGGCCTGCCCCTCCCGCTCAGGTCAGGAGGCTCAGGGAACACCGCTGCCCGCCTCTCCTAGTTTTTATTTTTGCTCTTTGGGATTCACATGGCAGTGCTCAGGGACTCCAGGCGTGGTGCTTGGGGGCTACTCCCGGTGGAGGGGGGTTGAGCCCGGGTCTTGGTGTTAGACCCCCAAGGCTGCCAAGCTCTTCCCAGCCACCCCTTGAAATCCGAGTTGACTGCAGTTCCCGGGAGCACTGCACATGGCTGGCCCGAGAGCTCGTGTGCTCCTAGAAATTTTAGTTATTATTTTGTTTTGGAGCCACACCCAGGGGTGCTCAGGGCTTATTCCTGGCTCTCTGCTTGGGGGGTGGGGTCACTCCTGATGGTGCTGGATCTTGAACCTCTGCAAGCACCTTCCCCCACCCCCCCCAACAGACTCTTTGGCCCTGGGGACGGCATTTAATCGGACCAGATATACTTTAAGTGTATCGGGAAATCACGGCCAGGTCCTTACGCAGAGGCAAGGATGATCCTGCTCTCCGGACAATACCAGGTGGCTCGAGAGCTCCCAGCAGGCAAAGCAGCAGAGGACAGACTGGGCCCTGTTGGGCCCGTCGGTCAGGAGGCGTTTGGCAGCAGCTCAGACGATACGGGGAAGCAGCAAGAGAACCTGCGGCTGGACCGCAGCAGGGCGATAGAACAGGGATGGCCGGGCAGGAGCGGAAGTCCTGGCCACCCTTGCCGCAGCCCCCGCCACCGTGTGCCCGAAAAATGAAGATCAGGTCCCGCCTTGTCCCCTCCTGCAGGGGCCGTTGTGCAGAGAGGGATCTGGGTCTGCAGAGCGACCATGAGCGACCACGAGCCCAGGATAGAACGGACAGGACCCCCGGTCCCCGCAGCCCTTCAGCCCACTCCCCTCCCCTCCTCACTGTCTTTGCCTCTTCTCTCCTTCCCTTTGTGCTTGGTCTTTCCCTGAGCTGCCCTTGCTGTCCTGCTCGCTGGGCGTGAGCCCTCACACATTCTCACCCACCACTTTTTCCTTATTTTTCCCTGGACTTTGGCCATGCCCCAGCAATATTCAGGACTTACTCCGGACTCTGCACTCCGGAGTCACTCCTGGTGGGCTCGGGACCCTCTGCGGTGGGTACCTGTTATCCAACTCAGGTCAGCGGCGTGCAAGGCCAGAGCCTTTCCTGCAACTTTATCATTCTAGCCTCTCATCCCCCATTTTCGAAGGCAGATGGCACAGGGGTCTTTTATAGGGTCACACCCAGTGACCCTCGGGGGCACGGGGCCATTCCCAGAGACTAGAGTCTCTGGTTACTGCTATTCAGGCATGGGGCGGGTGCCCAGGAGAGCGAGGTGAGCTGGAAGGAAGAGGAAGAGAGAAGGGACAGGCTGCCCAGGGAGACACTGACGGACCTGCAAGGCTGAAGATGCTAGAGCTGGCCTCAAGATCAAGCCAAGGGCGCAGCCTTAAGAAAGCTCAGGCCAGAGCAGGCTGTGGAGGGGGCTGCCTCCGGCTCTGCAGAAGAGTCTCTGGATTCCCACGAGGCCCGAGGTCAGTGGAGCCCAGGTCCCGTCCAAGGATCTTCGGGAAGGTTTCAAGACGTTTCTGCTAAGAGTCGCTGGCCCATATGCAAGGATGCAGCACTGCTCCATGTGCTTTGCCGAGGATCACCGCGTGCATGCCCGTGTCAGCCGCCCCCATCCCCTTCATGTCTCTTTTTCCTTTGTAATTGCCAGAAACTTCCTCCACTATGCCCACAAGATCTCCAGCACCACCGCCCTCCAGGAGGCGCTGAAGGAGAAGCCGCAGCACATTGAGAAGCTGCTGGCTGAGCGGGACCTGGAGCGGGCGGAGGTGGCCATGGCCACAAGCCACGTGGGGGAGATAGAGCAGGAGTTGGCCCTGGCCGGTGCGGGCACGACCAGGTGACGTCTGTGCAGATAGCAGTGCCGGGGCCGAGAGACGCCTGCGGTAGAGGCTGGGCGTGAGCTTGGTGCAGGCGGTGCAGGGTGAGGCGGTGGGTCCCTGTCTGCCGTCGTTGCGGTGGCGTCCGGCACGTGGTTTGATCGCATGCTCCTTCTACTCGCTCCGTGGGGGTATAGGGAGTGCCGAGTTGTCCGCGCCGGTGCTTTTGTGGTGTGGTTCCCCTCTGGCCTTCCAGAAACACCGCAGCTTAGGTGGGAGATGCGTTCAGCTTGCCGCGGTGACAGGTGGCGGTGCCAGCCCACAGAGGGTTGTCGGGGGCAGGCGAGGCCACTCACGCACCGTTGCTTCTACAGCACATTCTGGAGCTGGAGGCCAAGAACGACGAGCTGCGGGCCATGTTGGAAGCAACCGACTGGGAGAAGGTGGAGCTGCTGAAACAGCTGGAGGAGGAGAAGAGGTGAGGCCGTGCCCGGAGCTGGGGGCTCCCTCGGGTGGGGCACTCCTGGCCTTCCAGGGCTGTGAGAACCAGAAACCAACGGGTGCCCAGTCTGAGCACGGCCTCACCGGGAGGGCTGCGGGGGGGAGCTCAGTGGAGCCAAGCCACCCCCGGCCCTCCCTGCTGTGTCCACCTGGCCTGGTATTCAGGAGGCCTGTGCTGGGTGGCAAGGAACTGTCCTAACCCAGTTGGGCCCTCTGGGAATCCCTGTGGTTAAGTCCCAGTCGGGAGGAAACCCACAGTACCCATGGGGCACGACAGCAGACAGACAGGGCTCAGACTAGGCTGCAGACAGACAGACACGGGGCTCAGACCGGGCTGCAGACAGGCGGACGCGGGGCTCAGGCCTGGCTGCAGACAGATGGACACGGGGTGCTAGCCGAGACTGCCTTTTCAGATGGGCTCCCGGCAGTGTGGTGCCCAGGGGCACTGCCAGTGCCTGGCTCAGCTCCTCAGCTCCACATGCCGACTCGACACGTCCCCTGGGAGCCCCTCCGCCCGCCCCTGCCCCCGAGTCGTTGGCTGCTTCTCCCTTAGGGGCTCAGTTGTTGTCCCAATGTGGGGACAGGCGCTGGCTGCGAGGGACTGGCATGCGCCGCGGGTCAGTTTTTAACCACCTCTGTTAGCTGCGAGGCAGAAAGGGTTGATATGACACTGCACCTGGCGTTTGCTCGGCCTAGCTTCCTCCTGTAGCCTGTGGGTCCCACCCAGTGTTCGAAGCTGAGGGGACTCGCTGACTTTCTTTTTTTTTCTTTTTGGGTCAACCTAGCAATGCTCAGGGGTTACTCCTGCCTCAGCACTCAGGAATTACTCCAGGCATTGCTCTGGGGTCCATAGTGGTATGCTGGGAATTGAACCCGGGTCGGCCACGTGCAAGACAAACGCCCTGCCTGCTGTACTCTCGCTCTGGCCCTCCCCGACTCTCTCAGCCCTCCTGTGTGTGGAGCCGGGGGCTGGGTCAGGCGCATCTACAAGATGGTGGCCCTCATGGGGGGCAGCAGTGACGCCCCTCACAACGTCTCCCTCTCCCCCACAGGAAAGTGGAAGACCTCCAGTTCCGAGTCGAGGAGGAGTCCATCACCAAAGGCAACCTGGAGGTAAAGCCCGGGCAGGTCCCAGAGGCTTGCAGGGTGCAGGCAAGGATGCGGGGCGGCCTGGCCGACCCCGCCGGGACCACTTCTGCTGGAGACTCCGAATCAGACAGGGATACCTGGGGTCATGCACCTGGCAGGGCCGGGCTGACACATCTCTGCTCCTTGGGGCTGGAGGCTGCTCTTGATGAGCGTTTTTCTCTCGTTCTGACAGTCGGGTCTATGCCTTTGCCTCAGCTTTGATTTTCAGTCGAGCAGCACAAATCAAGTCCTTTAGAACCCCATTTTTTGGAAGCTTTTCCTTAAAACAAGAAAAAGCAAAGAGTCAGTTTGGAAAAAAAAATTTCTATTTCTGCTTCTGTTCCTGCCTGTTTTAAGTTCATGGAAATTTTGTTTTCCCACCAGAAGGAGGTAAAGGCCCTGCAGGCGGCCTCTGAGAAGCTTGCCAATGAGAACGAGTGCCTGAGGACCAAGCTGGACCATGCCAACAAGGAGAATGCGGACGTGATCGCCCTGTGGAAGTCCAAGCTGGAGACGGCCATCGCCCCGCACCAACAGGCCATGGGCAAGCCGAAGGCATCCGTGAGCCAGGGCGTGGGCGCCGAGGCGGCCGAGCTGGCCGAGCTCAAGATGCAGATCGAGAGGCTACAGTTCGAGTACCAGCAGGAGGTGGAGAGCCTGAAGGCCCAGCAGGCGGCTGAGCGTGCAGCGCATGCCTCCGAGCTGCAGACGCTCAGGTCGCGGCTGTTCAGGACAGCCCAGGAGCAGAAGAACAGCCTGGAGGCCGCACGGGCCAAGCTCGAGCAGATCGAGGACCAGCACCTGGTGGAGATGGAGGACGCCCTGAACAAGCTGCAGGAGGCGGAGATGAAGGTAAAGCACCTGGACGGGTCGCGGGCCGTGTGTAGTCAGCAAGCCCAGGCCCTGGCCAATGCCACGGCACAGCTGGAGGCCACCCAGCAGAAGCTCTTGCAGCTCGATGGGCTCTGGAAGGCCAGTTCCGAAGGTCAATTGGGAATGGAGAAGCTCAGGCAGCAGCTCCAGGTGGCTGAGCGGCAGATTCAGGAGTTAGAGAATGCAAAGCGGGCCGAGAGCTGCAGGTTGGTACTCGGGCGCCCTTGCCCACTTCCACGCTCGCTCCCTGCATGCTGTGTGTCAGTCTGTTCACCGCCGTGTTCCGGCTTGGTGCTGACAGGTCTCCCGGTCACGTCCCGTGCGGTTCCCTCTGAGGGGACTGAGAAGGTGTCGGCACGATTCTGGGGCTGTCATTGGTTCCCAGCATCCGGATGCTGTGCTAGCCATGGCCCCGGCTAATCGGGCCCGTCTGGGGCCTTTCTGAAACAGAGAATTCTTCACGAGGCCAGTGAGAAAACAAGATAGGAGCCCCCAGAGCAAACTCTGCCCCCGCCCCTTGGGCCCGCTGCATACTCGCCGAGTTCGCCCAGACACTTGGACTCGAGTCAGGCCGCGAGGCTCTTTCCCTGTCCTTGCTGACCACCTGCTCGTGTGACGGGCTTTGCCCTCCTCTCCCCGGGGCGCCTCAGTTCCCAGCTGGTGCTCGATGCCTCTGAGCCTCTGAGCTCCCTCAGGGCTGGTAACGTGGCCCATCTTGGTATTTCTCATTGCCAGCCCCTCCCTCCCTGCAGCACAAGCCCCCACCCAGCCCTGCAGAGATTTCATCCCTTTCAGCCTCTAAGGGGTGCTTGGGCCAAGTCCGCCTTCCCGCATGGCCCTCTGCTGGCCATGGGCATGGACTCTCATGGTAGCCCTGACCCTGGGGAAGGACGAGACAGTGAGATCTGGGCCAAGCCGAGGAAGCTGCAGTTCTCACCAAGTTCCCTCGAGAGATGCCCTTTTCCTCCTATAGGATTGTCGTGTCAGGGACGCTCCCTCACCCCCAGCGCCCCCCACGCTGGGCACTTTGTTGGAGAAACTTCTCTGTTGGCCAAGATGGAAGGGCTGTGGGCTTTCTAGACAGGACTGACAGACATAACAGAAGGGCCCTGAGACCCCCGGGAGTTCCTCTCAGGAATCAGGACTCCTTGGCTGGCATTCCAGAAACACCGGCTGAAACAAATGGAATCAATTCCTAGGACACAGCAGGGGATAGCTGACCCACTTGTTCGCATCAAGATGTAACAAACGTCAAGTTCTGGTGACTGCTGTCTAGTGTATTAGAGGGTCTTCATTTTAAATTTCATATTGAAACCCCTCAAACTTTTAAAGTCACAGAAAAGAAACTACAAGAAAGTAAATCTTGGGGGCCGGAATGATAGTACAATGGGAAGGGCATTTGCCTTGCATGCGGCCCACGTGGGTTCGATCTCCATCATCCCATAGGGTCACTGTCATTGTCACTGTCCTCCCGTTGTTTATCGATTAGCTCAAGCGGACCCAGTAGCGTCTCCATTGTGACACTTGTTACTGTGTTTGTCATATCGAATACGTCACGGGGAGCTTGGAAGGCTTTGCCGTGCAGGCGAGATACTCTCGGTGAGCTGGCCGGGTTACTGCCAAGGAGAAATTCCTGAGCACTTAGGGTGACCTAAAAGGACAAAAGAGAAAAAAAAAAAGATAACCTTTTCTTCCCTTCCTCCCCTCCCTTTCCCTTTCTTCCCTGTTTCCTCCCTCCCTCTTTCCTATGCTTAGCCTCCCTCCTCCCTTGCTTACTTCCCCCATTGGTGCTGCAGTTCCAACTCGGGCCTGGTGTATACTCCAGTCCTTTGTGCCGTCTCCTCGCCCCTGGAAAGTCAGTCTTTCTCAAAGGCTTTCTTATTTTCTGGTCACTCCAAAGTTAGGTCTAGAAAACGCCTCTGTTTGGGCTGTTTCAATAACCACTAGACAGTTATCACCAGAACTGCCGGCGCCAAGGCCTTGGCTTCACGAGCTTCAGGCAATCACACTCACCTCACGCCTCTGTTCTTCGGGGTTGTGTTGGGTCATGGGCTTCTCATACGTGTTTTCTGTTTTGTTTTCCCCTTCCCATTCCTGTTTGTCTCCTTGGTCCATTCACTCCATCCTTGTGACTCTGGTAGGCCGATAGCCTGGCCGAAGAGCTGCAGGGGAAGGGGCTAGCGCTTCGTAGTCTTCAGGAGAACTTGAACGAAAGCGGCCGAGCTGAGGGGCCGTGTGTGTGCGCGCGTGTGAGTGTGCATGTGTGTTTTTTGTGTGCATGCTGGTGAGCAGAGCAGAGGGGCCGTGTGTGTGCGGGTGTGTATGTTTGTGTGTTTGCGTTGTGTGTGTGTGTGTGCTCATGTGTGTGCGTGTGTGCTGGAAGCGGGCAGGGGGCCGGCGGCTGACGGTGGCCCCTGGCTCCCCGCAGGAGGAGAAGGTGGACGTGAGCCGCAGCCAGTGCCAGGCTCTGCAGGCCGAGCACACCAAGGCCAGCGTGGAGAGCCAGGGGCAGTACGAGGAGGCGCTGCAGGCCCTGCAGAAGCTGCTGCTGCAGGCGGAGGAGAAGCTGCAGGCAGCGGAGGCGGAGAACGGGAGCCTGCTGCGACAGGTGGCCGAGCTGAAGTCGCAAGCCGATAAGGCCAAGGTGGGTGGGCGCAGGGCAGCACCGCGGCTGATGGCGGCCGTCTCGGGGTCGGGCTCTGTTGGGGGGCCTCGGCCTGCATCCGCAGACACTTCCCCCACCTGGCGGCGGCTGTGAGAGCAGGAAGGGGGTTGCTCCCGGGGCCCCCGGCAGAGCATGCGGAAGCCCAGGGACCCCAGCTTGGGTTTTCCGTTTTGTTTTGAGCTTGTTCAGTAAGTTCAGGCCTTCGTGTTTTCACTTGATTGCTCAAAGGCATTTTTTAGTGTGTATCAGAGAAATGTTAAGGTTTGAGGCTCAGTGGAGAGAAATAGAGCGGCTGGAACTAGTGCAGCAAGAGGGCACTTGCTGTGCACGTGACCCACTGGGGATCCCCAGCATCCCCCATGGTCCCCCAAGCAGCCAGGAGGAAGCCGTGACCTCTCCGGGTGTGAACCCCAAAACAAAAAGGAAAAGAATGTATACATAACATGTACCTATGTGTCCATCTTTATATACATACAACAAGTGCATTTGAATACATATGTACGTATTTGGATACATTTTTAGTTTTACATGCTTTATATCATGTATAGTTTATATATTAATGTGTATGCGTATACATATATGTGCTTGTATGTATATGTGTGTATACATATCTATAAGCCAATGGAAAGAAAACGGAAGCGGGGTTACATCAGAGGAAACCAGGGCTGCTGAGTGGCGGCCGTGGCCTGTGTGTGTGTTGGTGCCCGGCCTCTTTCAACCACGCACCACAGCCAGGGCTACGTCTCCTCTCTGGACCACGTGCACGGCCCAGTTCTGTGGCCAGCAGCGTCGTGTGCATGCTCAGGTCAGTCCCATTCCGGTAACATGGCCGTCAGCGGTCAGCTTCCCAGCACATGCCAGTAGCCTGCTGCGGCTCATGACTGCTGAGCTGGACAGAGAAGATAGCCCTTGCTGCAGAAAGTTCTGGAAAGTACATGGCGGTTCAACTGTGGTGTGCATTGAGACTCAGAACTGAAAACACACAACCCGTTGCTGCCGGGCAGGGAGAGCAGGTGAGGGAGACCCTGACCCGTGTGCGGCCAGTCCTCCTGGAGCCCCTCGGACCCTCCCAAATGACTGCAAACACTGCCCTCCCATTGCTCATCGATTGGCTCGAGCGGGCCCACTAATGTCTCCATTTTGAGACTTGTTACTGTGTTTGGCAAGCAAAAACTGTTGGCTTCAGTCTCCAAAGCTTGGTGGATTCGTCTGGATTTTCTATAAAGTGGATAACTTTTGGGACTAAGTCCATTTCCTGCCTCTGTTTGTCCCTGTGAAAATCGTTTGACAAGCAGTGGTTGCTTTTCCCTTCCCCTCCTGCACAAAGTTCCAAAACAAAATACTTTTTGTAGTTCTTTGAATTGTATTGAAAACTAGTTTTTGAATGCATCCCTTCTAGGACAGAGTGATGGATTTTATAATAGAAGAATTGAAGTGGGGGGAAAAATCTTATGCCCCAATGTCAAGATCCAACTGTACTTACACCTTCCGGGGAGCTGTCAGGAAACATTTCAGACGGCATTTCAAAAATCAAATCGGCTGATAGTAGAATGGGTAGGGTACTGCCTTGTACTCGGCCAACCCGGGGTTGATCCCCAGCATCCCGTATGGTCCTCCGGCCCTGCCAGCAGTGATCCCTGAGCACAGAACCCTGAGCGAGACCCGAACACCAGCAGGTGTGGGGCCCCCATCCACAAAATAGGCAGGTAGTTATGTTGACCCTAAGAACCTAACTGTGTTTGAGCCTCTCCATCCTGCGTGTGTGTGCGTGTGTGTGTGTGTGAGTGTGTGCACGTGCGCGTATACACGCGTGTGCAGGTAAGACTACTCTGCCATTTTCATTTCTGGTATTTAGGCCACATGAAGTGCTTGGCTTGCTTGTGCCCACTTGATCTCATTCTTGTTTCCATTCTTCCCCGCTTTTTGTTTCTGCAGTCCTTAACTTGCTTATTAAGCTCGGCCAAAGAAGAGATGGAGCTGATGTCAGAGGATCGCAGGGCTCTGAGGTCAGAGAATGAATTGCTGGCGAAGGAGAAGCTCTGTCTGAAGTCCGAGAGAGGGTGGTTTCAATTGCAACTCAGAGAAGCGGAGGCCAAAAACTCTTCGCTGCGGGAAGAGCAGAGGAAGCTCTGGCTGTTGAACCAAGCGATTCGCTTGGATAAGGAGAAGGTCATCGAGGCCAGGTGGGCCGCGGAGAAGCTCTGCCAGCAGGAGCGGCTGGACCGAGAAGCCCTCGAGGCGGAGAAAGAGAAAGTGCTGGAAGAGGGCAGGGCGGTGCAGGAGGAGCTCCAGAGGGTGGGCGCGGAGAAGGACGCACTGCAGGTCGCCAAGCTGGGGCTGCAGGCCCTGGTGGAGGAGCTGCAGATGAGCAAGAGCAGCCTGGTGGCCGAGTGCAAGAAGGGCCTGGAGGAGAGGGGCCAGCTGGAGGAGCATGTCAAGAAGCTGGTTCTGGAGAACCTATCCCTGGCCAAGGACAAGGACAACATCATCCAGAAGCTGCAGTGCTCCTACGAGGAGCTGGCTCGGGATCAGAAGTCGCTGGTGCAAGAGATCGAGGAGCTAAAGGCTGAGAAGGAGGAGGCCGCCCGCGTGGAGTCGGCCCTGCGTGAGCAGCTGAACAGCCTTGGCGCCGAGAAGGAGCTGCTGGGCCAGAAGGCCACTAAGCTCCAGCGGCAGCTGCACTGGCTGCTGAAAGACCAGGCGCTGCTGGAGGCGCAGCAGACCGAGCTGCTGGCCGAGCGGGAGGCGTCCCTACAGGCCCTGGTCTCCCTGGAGGACACCAGGAACACCAACGCGATGATGCAGAGTAAGGTGGGTGATGGTAGTGACCAGGGCTGTGTAGGCCCGGCCTCAGCCCTGAGAGAAACCATATCCTGGGCCATAGTGATAGCACAGCGGGGAGGGCGTTTGACTTACACACCGAATTCCCAGGTTCAATCCCTGGCATCCCATATGGTCCCCTGAGCACCGCCAGGAGTAATTCCTGAGTGCAGTGCTAGGTGAGCCAGTGCCCTCTGACCTCACAGCCACACTTTCCTGGGCTCGAGTGACTGCTGACAGCCTGAGCTGTTCCACCCTAGCCAGGAGTGATCCCTGAGCACAGAGCTAGGGTTTAGTCCCTACCCCACCGGGTGTGGCCCCCAAACAAACCAAACTGACTACCCACAAAGGTTCTAGATAAGCATGTATACATACACAGACATGTATATATGTATATATGCGTGTATGCTTCAAAAGAGTCAGGGAATATCTACCATTTAAAATATCCGAGAATGATGCCAGAGCAATAGCATAGCAGGTAGGCTGTTGGCCTTGCACATGGCCAACCCAGGTTCCATCCCCGGCATCCCATATGGTCCCCGAAGCACCGCCAGGAGTACTTCCTGGGTGCAGAGCCTGGAGTCACTCCTGAGCAACGCCGGATTGTGACCCAAAAAGCCCCCTCCCCAAATTAATTGGTTCATTAAAATAACAGAAGCCAAAAAGAGGGAAGCTGAGGAAGGAGGGGCTGTGCTCCCCTGGCGCCCATGAGAACCAGGGGCCTCGCACATGCTGCCGGAACCCCACCCCCACACGCTCCCAGCACAAGAGGTGATGCTTAAGGAGTGAGAGGCCCCATGGACAAGGAAACATCCCTTCAGTCAAGGGGTCATGTCCTTGCCAGAGCCCTCCAATGCCCTTCCTCTTGCTGCTCTCCCAGAACCTGGGCTTCGCGCTCCCATCACATTGGCAAATCTTCACTTTGCCAGAGTTGAACACCACTTTGGAGCGCTTCTTCCCTGCCAGGAAGGTTCAGTCGCAAATGGAAATGCCCACTAGCATGTGGCTGTCCCAGCCTCATTGCGCATGCTCTAGGCCCAGAGCTGGGGGAGTCTGGTCCTCTGGGCCGCCTTCCTGCTTCTTGCTCCTGTCGAGGGAGACAGCTGGGTGGGGTCCTCCGGGGTTTGCACACTTGGCTGCAGTCCAGTGCCCGCACCTACCATCACCAGGCTCGGGTCTGGCCTGCAGCAGGAGTCAGCCTTGGGGCCTCCTTGATGTCTCTCCTTCCCCAACCCCCCTTCCATCCCACCCGGGTCTGCAGCGCTTTATCCTTTGAATCCTCTCCAAGGAAGGGGACCATCTGGGTCCCAGTGCCCTGAGGAGTTCCCGCACACCCTCACTTCCTGCACTTCTGCACTTAACAGTGGGCTGAAGTGAACTTTGCACGTGGGCTGTGCAGGTGGACCCTGTATGGGCTTGTTGGGAACTGAACATTTCCATGTTTTGTTTTGTTTTGTTTTGTTTCAGCTGGAGGAAGAGAGATCTGTGTTTCTTGGCTGTAGTGTGGGATGGCCTGGGCACTCTCAGAGACTGGCCATCAGAACTTGCCCTGAGGGAGAAAAAGAATCAGTCTGTTTTTCTGGTTTTATTTACACTTTCTTTGGGGGCCACACGTGGCGATACTCCAGGCTTCCTCCTGGCTCTGCACTCATGAATCACTCCTGGCTGCTCTCCGGTGGCCCCAATAGGATGCCAGGGATCAAACCTGGGTTGGCTGCGTGCGAGGCAAGCACCTTTCCCGCTGTGCTATCACTCAGACCCAATGCGCCCGCCAGTTTTCAAGTGAAACATGAATGTTTGTGCCTACAGTCATGCTTACTTTTGTAAAGTGGGATTTCCCCCCGCCCCATTCATTTGAAAGAAGTGAGTCTGTCTTTGTCTCCCTGCTCTTAGAGGAACCAAGGGGTACCAGCATCTCCTCCTGGGGTCTTCCCTGGGCACCCGGGAGCTTGCGCTCAGGAAGGGAAAGGGGAGCTCTGGCTGCCTCCAACCCTGGGGCGGGGACTGGAAGCGGGGCCCAGCCTCCTCTGTGGCGGGCTCCCATGGCTCCCGCAGATGGCTCACCGTCTCACGCTCTCCTTGAACACAGATTGATTTCCTGAATTCCGTGATTGTGGACCTCCAAAGAAAGAATCAGGACCTCAACATGAAAGTGGAGATGATGTCCGAGGGGGCTCTCAAAGGGAACGGGGACGACCTCAACAATTACGACAGCAACAACTTCGGCCCGGCCACCTCATTCTCTGCACTGTGCAGAAATCTCCAGCAGTTCCTGGATTAGATAGCAAGTACTTGTGAAACACCTAAAATAACCAATTTACTGTCTTTACAAAGTTTACTTTTTTTCCACTGTGGTTTTAGATGAATGTATGATGAGAAATTCAACATTAATAATTTTGGATTTTCTTATCAGAAAAAATTAAATGAAGGACCTGAACCATCAGAAGGTGATCATCCAGTCTGAATGTATTTATCTTCATTTGTATGTTTTCTAGTTCTGTAAAACGTGATAAATAATGTATCATCAGGGCTACATGTATTATAAGAACTTCTATAATTGTATATATGCTTTTGATGTATTTTCCTCTGGAGATTATCAAGTGTCTCACCAGTGAAAGATTGTAATCCATTGACATTTTGAGTAATAAACACGATTGAAATTGTTTCACAAACTATGTAAAGCAGTATTAAAATTTGAGCAAACAATGTTCTATATCTACTTGAATAAAATTATTTCCTTTTTGCCAGTGATAACTGATTATTCTCCGGTTTATTTATAAAAGATTTTTGGCTAGCAATCAAGAACTATAGAGTCAAATAAGTCAAAGAGTTGCTACAATGGAATTCTGATACACCAATTTCTTTTAGTTTCTTTATGTTTGTGCCACACCTGGTGATGTCTTAGGGATTATTCATGGCTCTGCACTCAGGAATCACTCCTGACAGTGCTTGGGCAGACTATACGGAACGTCAGAGATTGAAGCCAGATTGGCCAAAGCACATGCCCTACCAGCTGAACTATTGCTCTGTGCCTGTATACCATTTTCTTAAAAGTGTTTATCTTGGGCTAAAGAGGTAGTACAGTGAGTAGGGTTCTTACCTTGCATGTGGCTGATCTGGGTTCAATCGCAGGAATCTCATCCAGTCATCTGTGCCCTGGTAGGAGCAGTCTCTAAGTGCAGAGGCAAGAGTAAACTGTAAGAAGCACTGGGTTGGGGGTATGGTGCCACCAGCAGGTCAGTCTGTAGCTGTGAGGCAAGTGCATCAGCAGCCTGATGGCGCCTTCAGACTTCCAGGTACCCCCAAATTGCTGCCATGCCTTGGGTCATACCCCAAAAACGTGGGGCAGAGTTTACCAAGAAAGTAAACAGGCAAAAGTTACATACATAGCACAGATGGTAGGGCGTTTGCCCTGCACGCTTCCTACACGGCCAACTAGAGTTTGATTCTTCCGCCCCTCTCGGAGAGCCTGGCAAGCTACCTAGAGTATGTCACCTGCATGGCAAAGCCTGGCAAGCTACCTGTGATGTATTCGTTATGCCAAATACAGTAACAAGTCTCACAATGTTTCTGAGGAAAATTGATAAATTGATGAACAATGAGAAGACATTGACAGTGACATAAAATAAGAAGGGAGCCTGAGGCTAGTCAGGGTCGAATACACAGTATCCCACTGTTTCTTTCCTTTTGTTCCCACCTGCAGTGCTCAGGGCACGACTCTGGGGGTGCTGGGGGCGTGGTTCTGTGGCCTGTGAGGAAGGCTGCGCTCCTGCTCCTCCTGCATCTCTCAGCCTCCTGCCGCCCCTGCCTCCCGCAACCCTCCTCCCAGTTAAAACTGTGAGTTCCGGGGGCGGGGTGGGTGACTCTGGTGCCTGATCCAGGAGCTTGGAATCAAATCCGTGGACTCAGACCTGCAAGGCCGGTGCTCCGCCGCCCAGTTACACCCCTGCCCCCCACCTTTATCTATTTAGCTTGCCCACTCCTCCCATCTTGTTTTTTTTCAAAATATTTTGTTTGACGTGCACACCCTGGATCTCGAGTCCAACCCCTGGCTCTGCGCTCAGGGTCACTCCCAAGTCCCCTTGGGGCGTCCTTAGGGTGCGGGGGGGGGGGTGGATCCTGGTAGGCCTCGTGCAAGACAAGCGCCCTCCCCGCAGTAAATCGATTCTAACCCCGATGGACATCGCTCGGATGGAAGATGCCTGGGACCCCACAGGCCTGTTTGGATGCCTCGGGCCCCTACGCAGCGGTTCACCCATTCCCTGCTGGCCGTCTGCGGTATCGCAGTTCGGAGCCAGTGTGGTCTCTTTGCCGCGGTGCGCCCACCCACTGCTGGCCGTCTGCGGTATTGCAGTCTGGAGCGCGTGTGGCCCCTTTGCCGTGGTGGTCCCGCCCCCTGCTGGCCGTCTGCGGTATCGCAGTATGGAGCGTGCGTTCAAGGTGGGAGGTCTGTGAGTTGCGTGTGCGCCTGCAAACCCACCCAGCCTGCCTCACACGGGTGCAGTCGCTGAGCCCACCCCTGCTTGCACCTACGGGAACCATAGTGACATTATGGACCTGAAAGGAGGAGACACAGGATGGAAGGACTCTTCCGTGTCTTTGGGCTCATAGATACCAGGAGTAACAGTGACACTCTCTGTGACTGTCCACAGCGCCCCAGCTGCCCAAAGCTCACCGTGGTTGTCGTAGACCCTTTCAACAATCATTTATACTCTTAGAAACATGGGGCCGGAACGATAGCACAGTCAGAGGATTTAATCCTGACTCTGCATTCAGAAGTCGCTCCTGGAAGGCTTAGGGCACACCTGTGGGATGATGGGGCTCTAGCTCCAGACAGCCTCGTGCAAGGGAAACCCTCTACCCAATATGCTCTCTCCAGAACCTTCCTACTATGGTTCTTCCTTCCTTAGGAAGGGTTCTTTGGATATTGTTTTTGTATTTTTTTCTTTTTTGGTCAAAACTGCCCAGCTCGGGGGTTCTTCCTGGCTCCGCACTCAAGAATTACTCCCAGCGGTGCTCAGGGGACACTATGGATGCTGGAAATCAAACCGGGGTTGGCCGCGTGCAAGGCAACCCTCCTCGCTGTACCATGCTCTGGGTCCAGGCTCTGCAGAAGCGTCTTGAAGATTAGGGGTTAAGAGTCAGCTGAAGGGTTGCAGCAGAACCTAGAAAGGGAAGCCGTCTGAGCCCTGCCCTGTTCTGGCTCAGCTACTTCCCATCCTCTCAAGTCTCCACGCGTCCCCCAGCTCAGAGGCTCTCTCAGACCAGACAGTCTGAGTGTTCTGGAGCTTCAGTACATAGGCCCTTGGTGAATTATTGGGTCAAGCCCTGGGCAAATCCGGGGAGGTCTGGAAGATGCAACCTTTGTTTACTTTGGTTTCCCTTGACAAATGACCTTCACAACCTGAGTGATTTAGCGACTTTCCCAAAAGTGCTTCCTTCACAGAACCAAGAAAACTTCCCAGGGCTGGAGAGATAGTATTGGGTGAAGGTGCTTGTCTTGCTGGTGACCCTGAGTACAGAGCCAGAAGTAGCCTTGAGCATGGCTGGTGTGCCCCAAACTCCCTCCCCACGGAAACCAATCAGACAACAAAAGAAGCAAAGATAAATTAGAAAAAGCCCTTGCTGGGGTTCCCTGTGCTAGGAATAAGGGTAAATAAAGAATACGATTTTGTACTATAAATCACGGTATCAGGGAATTAGCTAAACAGGTTGGGGTGCAGGCTTGCTTCCCAGTATTCATGGTCCCGGAGTATAGCCGGGAGCAGTGCTTGAGCACTAAGTTGGGAGCTGCCACGAAGGACTGCTGGGGGTGGCCACATATTCTGGCCACACCACTGGGAGCTGTGGGGGGGTGTATGTCAGTATTAGAAAGGAGAGAAAGCACTGGGGCTTAGTTGGTGATTTGGGGGAAGGGTCTGAGGCATTGGAGGCTGTGGTTGGTATCAACCTCAGGGGATTGGACCCATGCCGGTATGTGCTCTACGATGAAGCCACACACCCTCATCTCTCAATACACTTATCTGGTTCTAAGGAGAGGCGAGACTCAGCTATCACTGCAAAGAAGCAGCAGTTTCCGATGTTGGCGGCGATAGAGGGAAAGTGGGCTTTCATCGGTGGCACTAGGCTCCTGTTGGTTTGTTGCTGGTTTGCTGCATTTTTCCAGAGTCTCAGGGAAACATGATCTGGGCTTGGAAGTCTGTGGAACTGTTTATGTCTAAAAGAACAGCATGAGCCAGAGAGAATTACAGAAGGCAGGACTCTTGCTTTGCACGCAGCTGACCTTGGTTCTATCCCCTGCACCATATGTGATTCCTGCCAGGAGTGATCCCTGAGCACACCCTCCCAAACAAAACAAAACAAAAACAAGACCAAATATGTTTTCTCTGTCAAATAGATTGTTTTCTTCTAGGACCTCAAGTAACTTTGATAGGTCATTGTAAAAAGTCCAAATCTGGGGTAATTTTTATTCTTGGCTGTAGTTGAGGAGTGGTAAAAGTTTCTTTTTCTTTTTTATTGGGGGGGAGGGGAGTGAGCACTCGTGGCAGGGGTCAGAGGACCTGGGGATGGAACCCAATTGATGTGTTCAAGGCCATCACCTTACTGAATGTACTGTCTCTCTAGCTCCCAAAGATTTTTCAGAACTTCTAGGACCTCAAGTAACTTTTGCACCAAGGAAGTCATATGTAGGCTGGAGAGATAGAACAGGGCTTAAGGTTCTTGCCTTATGTGGGCCCAATCCCAGGTTCATCCCCCACGCCTCGTGTGGCTCCCTGGGCATCACCAGGAGCAATCCTTGAGCACAGAATGAAAAATAACTCTTGAGCACTGTGTTGTCAAGTATGGCCCCCTCCACACCCCAAGTGGAAACAAAATGAAGTAGTAGATAGATTGTCAGCAGGAACTCTGGGCAATGACTTCTTGGGAAGTAATGAAACCAAGATGGGGTTTGAAGAAGTGACTCTTTCTCCAACTCTAAAGTAGAAAAACATATTATGGCTGGACCCACTTTGTGGACACAGGAACTAAGGCCTGATAAGACTCTAACTGGCACCAGCCCAGGTCCAGTAAAGGCTGGACCCCTTTTTGGAAAGAAGATACAGCAGAAGAATGTGATAGGAAATGAAGATGGACCATCGAAAGTTTCAAATGTTGGGGCCCAAGCTATAGCACAGCGGGAGGGCCCTTCCTTGCACAGGGCCGACCCCAGTCCGATCCCAAGTGGTCATCCGAGCCCCACTAGGAAAGATTCCTGAGTGTAGAGTCAGAAGTAAATCCTGAGTACCACGGGGTGTGGTCCCAAAACAAAAACAAGCAAACTGAAAATTAAACAAAACAAAACAACAATACCAAGGTATTTTTTAAATCTAGGGTGAAAATCCCACACATGGTGGTTTGAAAATCCCACACCTATACAATCATTCCGCAAGGCCAGTATCGTGCCCCCAATACTGTGTGTGTGGGGGGGATGGGGTGGGTAATATAGGGTGGCTGACTAAAAAAGCCCAAGTTCTCTCTTGAATGCATCTCTCTCTCATTCACTTTCTCTCTCTCTCTTTCTCTCTCTCTTCTCTCCTCTCTTTCTCTCTCCCCTTTAACTCTAAGTTAAAACTTTTTGACTTCACTATTTGTCTCTTTCTGAAATTCTTTTCTGGGAGGGAAGGCAGCATTCCTGGTCAGACTTAGGCCTGCCTTTCTTTTCCTGCCAAGAGTAACCCCTCTCTTCACTCTGGGCCCCGCAGCTCCCAGAGCTGGGAGGTCGGGCCAAGTCCCTTGTAAATTCTTTCCCGCAACACTAATGCTATAGAAAATCAATGGTGATATGTGTGGTGTTGGAATTATGTGTCCGCGAAAGCACCAAGAACAGTGTTGTGAATCATAGAACTATCATCCAAACAAATATATTACAAATAATATAGTTTTGGGCTGGAGTGATAGCACAGTTGGTAGGGCATTTCCTGCCTGTGCATGCAGCTGACCCAGGTTTGATTCCCAGCATCCCATAGAGTCTCCTGTGCACTGCCAGGAGTAATTCTTGGCATTTATGATGAAAACCCTCTCCAAAATGGGGATAGAGGGGACTTTCCTCAATATAGTTAAAGCCATTTACCACAAGCCTACAGCAAGCATCATCCTCAATGGGGAAAAACTGAGAGCCTTCCCACTAAGATCAGGGAGGAGACAAAGATGCCCACACTCTCCACTGCTTTTCAAAATAGTACTGCAATGGCGGTTAGGCAAGAAAAAGATATTAAGAGCATTCAGGTAGGAACGGAAGAAATCAAGCTCTCACTATTCGCAGATGATATGATACTATACTTAGAGAATCCTAAAACCTCTACTAAGAAACTCCTAGAAACAATAGACTTGTATAGTAAAGTTGAAGGCTATAAAATCAATACCCAAAAGTCCATGGCTTTCCTATATGCAAATTGTGAGAGAGAAGAAAGTGACATGAAAAAAACAATCCCGTTCACAATTGTGCCCCAGCAAATCAAGTACCTAGGAATCAGCTTAACTAAGGAAGTAAAGAACCTGTACAAAGAAAACTACAAAACGCTACTTCATGAAATAAAAGAGGACATGAGAAAATGGAAAGATATCCCCTGCTCATGGATCGGGAGAATTAACATTGTCAGAATGGCAATACTTCCCAAAGCATTGTACAAATTCAGTGTGATCCCTATAACGATACTCATGACATTTTTCAACTAAAAATGGAGCAAACACTCCTGAAATTCGTATGGAACAATAAGCCCCGAAGAATAGCTAAAGCAATTCTTGGGAAAAAGAAAATGGAAGGAATCAGCCTCTTTAACTTCAAACTCTACTACAAAGCAGTAACAATTAAAACAGCATGGTACTGGAACAAAGGCAGGGCTGCAGACCAGTGGAACAGAGTTGAATATACTGACAGCTTCCCCCAAACATATGATCATCTAATCTTTGAGAAGGGAGCAAGAAATGTGAAGTGGAGCAAGGAAAGCCTCTTTAACAAATTGTGCTGGCAAAACTGGACAGCTACATGCAAAACAGTGGGCTCAGATCTCTGCCTAACACCATGTACAAAAGTAAGATCAAAATGGATTAAAGACCTCAACATCAGACGGGAATCCATAAGTATTGTCAGAATGGCATAAGGTACATTGAAGACAAGGTTGGCAAAACCCTCCATGACATCGAAGCGAATGGTATCTTCAAAGATGTCATGCCACTGGTCAAGCAAGTGAAAACAGAGATAGATAAATGGGACTACTTTAAACTAAGAAGCTTCTGCACCTCAAAAGAAACAGTAACCAAAGTACAAAGACAGTCTACAGAATGGGAAAGGATATTCACCCAATAGACATCCAACAAAGGGTTGATATCAAGGATATACAAAGTACTGGTTGAACTCCACAAGAAGAAAACATCGAACCACATCAAAAATGGGGCGTCGAAATGAACAGAAACTTTCTCAAAGAAGAAATCTAAGTGACTAAAAGGCACATGAGAAAATGCTCTACATCATTAATCATCAGGGTGATGCAGATCAAAACCACAATGAGATATCATCTCACACCACACAGAATGGCCCACATCCAAAAGAACAAAAGCAACCAGAGTTGGCGCAGATGCGGCGAGAAAGGGACCCTCCTTCACTGCTGGTGGGAATGCCGGCTGGTTCAGCCGTTTTGTAAAACAGTATGGTCGATTCTCAAAAAATTAGAAATTGAGCTCCTATTTGACCCAGCAATACCACTCCTGGGAATATATCCCAGAGAGGCCAAAATGTATACTCGAAGTGACATCTGCACTTGTTTGTTCATTGCAGCACTGTTTACAATAGCCAGAATCTGGAAAAAACCTGAGTGCCTGAGAACAGATGACTGGTTAAAGAAACTTTGGTACATCTACACAATGGAGTACTATGTAGCTGTTAGAAAAGATGAAATCATGAACTTTACATACAAGTGGTACTACATGGAAAATATCATGCTAAGCGAAATGAGGCAGAAAGAGAGAGACAAACATAGAAAGATTGCATTCATCTGGGGAACATTAAGTAACAAAATAGGAGACTAACACCCAGCCTGATGGCACCTTCAGACTTCCAGGTACCCCCAAATTGCTGCCGTGCCTTGGACCAGACCCCAAAAACTTGGGGCAGAGTTTACCAAGAAAGTAAACAGGCAAAAGTTAGGTATGTGGGAGACACACCCACAAACCATCTCCAGTTCAGCTCTATATTTGGAGGCATCGCCTCTCTGGTTCCTGATTGAACTGCTTAACGGCCATGATACCAGACACTCAGAAACAAACCTCGAAACCCAACGGTTTTTGGCAGAAATGTGTCGAGTCCCTGCAGTAAGTTACAGGCGCTGGACCACTCCAGGTGGGAATAGATTTTGTGCCTTGGCCTGTTCCCCCTGGCAGCCTGCTGGCTGCCATCTTCCAGAGGCCATTGGACAATCAGGTTTGGGCCCACAGTGACGAGACACATAGGGCCTCATGGGATGGGGGTGGAGCTGGCCCTTTCCTCTCCAACGAGATCCCAAGTCGTCACCCACAAACGGCCTCTCTGGCTTCTGATCAAGCTGTTTAACAGCCATGATCCCAGAGACTCAGAAACAAATCTCGAAACTCAGCAGCTTTTGGCAGAAATGCGTCAGGACCGCACAATAGGTTACTGTTGCTGGGCCACCGGAGGGGAGAAAGGGTGCTGTCCCTGCACCTGCTCCCCCTTGGCGGCTCAGTGGCCACCATCCGCCAGAGGCCACCGGACAGTCAGGTTTGGGCCCACAGTGACCAGATACGTGGGGCCTCATGGGATGGGGGTGGAGCCGGCCTTTTTCTCCCAGTCTCAACAAGACCCCAAGTCACCGCCCACGAATGGCCTCTCTGGCTCCTGATTAAGCTACTTAACGGCCATGATCCCAGAGACTCAGAAACAAATCTCGGAATCCAGTGGCTTTTGGCAGAAATGCATCCAGACCCTGCAGTAGGTTACTGTCGCTGGGCCATTCCAGGGAGGAAAGGGTGCTGTCCCTTCACCTGCTCCCCCTTGGTGGCTTGATGGCCGCCATCCTCCAGAGGCCATTGGACAGTCAGGTTTGGGCCCTCAGTGATGAGACACGTGGGGCCTCACGGGATGGGGGTGGGACCAGCCCTTTCCTCCCCATCCCAACAAGACCTCTAGTCACCGCCCATTAACGGCCTTTCTGGCTTTGATCAAGTTGCTTAACGGCCATGATCCCAGAGACTCAGGAACAAATCTCGGAACCCAGCAGGTTTTGGCAAGAAATCCCTCCAGATTTAATTGTTAAAATTTTGGAATTCCAAAATCGCGCAACCACTACTGCAGCCACATGACATCATATGTTATTTAAAACCAGGAATAGAAAACAAATTGTCTACTGTTGCCTTTTCAGGAGATCTGAGTGTTGGGGTAAAATCCAAAATAATAATGGTGGGTCCCGTGTCAAAATTTTGAATGTAATCAAAGTAGAGAGAGAGTAATGTGGAAATCATTTCCTCCACAGGTAAGGAGAGGGTGTGGGATGGGGGTATACTAGGGTTTTTGGTGGTGGAGAAAGGGTACTGGTGACGGTATGGGCGTTTCATTGTATGACCAAGACTTAAACCCGAAAGTTTTGTAACTGGTCTCATGGTGATTCAATAAATAAAATTATAAAAAATGAAAAAAAAAGAACCACTGGTGAGGTTTAAAGGTAAAAAAAAAGCCAAAACAGGGGGCTGGAGAAATAGCACAGTGGGTAGGGCGTTTGCCTTGCACGCAGCAGACCCGGATTCAATTCCCAGCATCCCAAACGATCCCCAGAGCACCGCCAGGAGTAATTCTTGAGTGAAGAGCCAGGAGTAACCCCTGTGCACCACCAGGTGTGACTCAAAAAGCAAAAAAATAAAAAACCCAAAACAAATAAAACCTTTATTGTATTATTGCAAAGCTTCCAAATCAACGTAGCCTAAAATGAATACCTTCAGTGATTCTCCATAGCGATTTCACGAGATGAAACTAAAAAGACACCATGCAGTACAAACACCATCAATCCATAAAGTCTGGGAAAGAAACTGGAAGTTGCTATATCATTAACCCAAATTAACAGATTCAAAGATGTTTATAAGCACCAACTCCTGTACGTTTGACGCACGTCTCCTCAGGTTGATTTTTCTAGAGAAAGAGCTTGAGCAAGACTGTTCCTTTTAGCCTACATAATACCCAATAGCAGTCCTTGACTTTAGAATCTATGGTAGGGAATCCAAACGGTCTATACATGAATCATGGTTACTTTGCAGGATATCCAAATATTACATCGTACTGTGAATATTCTGTAATACTAGGTTGTAAGTCAGTAAACTCTAGATTGGAGAGAGAGCCCTGGGGCAAGGCTGATGCCTAGCAAGCAGCAAACCCAGATTCCTTTCCCTGGCACTTCATATGGTCCCCAGTATCCCCTCCAGGAGTGATGCCTGAGCAGAGCCCGGAGGAGCCTCAGCACTGCTGGATATGATTCCCAAGTCCCTTCACAAATATAAGTAAGCACCCATTTTGTGGAATATAATATATATGGTCACGGTCCTCCCGTTGTTCACCGATTTGCTCGAGCGGGCCCAGTAATGTCTCCATCGTGAGACTTGTTGTTACTGTGTTTGGCATATTGAATATGTCAAGGGTAGCTTGCCAGGCTTTGCCTTGCGGGCGAGATACTCTCGGTAGCTTGCCAGGCTCTCCGAGAGGGGCGGAGGAATCGAACTCGGGTTGGCCATGTTGGCTGCATGCAAGGCAAACGCCCTACCCACTGTGCTATGGCTCCAGCCCATAATACACACACACACACACACACACACACACACATATGAGATTGATATCCAAGGCTAGGAAAATGGGGGCCAGGAGGCCTTGTCAATGGTTGGAAAAAAACACAAGTGTAGGGGACAGAGGATACTTAGGATAGAGTAGGGACCAGTAAGTCAATAATGGTTGTGATGTAGGCAGGTAGATAGGGAAAGGCCCTTTGCAATGAAACAAAGTTTCATGGAAGAAGATTTCTAGGAATGAGCCACCTTGTGGATACAGAAAGCAAAGGCCCGATAAGACCATCTGCAGACCCTGAGGATATAGGCCTCCCCATGAAATTCCTCTTTTTGGACCTCCCTGGTAACCTCCTTAGCAACAGACTTTTACCTGGGAAGAAGCCTCAGGTGGGGGCAGGTTGGAGAAACCCTATAAAGGCCACCTTGAACAAAGGAGCCCATGTGCTGCTTGCGCCCACGTGGCCCAGCTCATGTGGTGCCCGAGCACATGTGTCACCCGCATCTCCCCTCTTGAGATGTGTACTTTCATGCATTCGTGTCTAATGCTGGGATGTGTGCAGGGTCTCTCTCCACCCTCGGAGAAGCCCGCGTTCTCTCTGGACCCTATACTCTCTCTCTCTCTTACTCTCCATTCCCCCGCTTATCTGCTTATCCCTTTCTCTCCCTCTCCAAAAATCCTCCATATAAAATCTATTTGTTTCACTGCTTGTCTACTCCTGAAATTCCTTTCTGCGAGGTGAGACAAGAACCCAGTAATCCTGGGTCCCGGGTGGAAGAGGCGGCTGGGGAGAAAGTGACCGTCTTTCTCCTCCCCGCTTCACATAAGTCACCCGTGGGACTCACCGACATCAATATCACAGTGGGAGGGTCTTGCCTTGCTTTTTGTCTGACTCACGTTTGATTCCCGCACTCTGTATGGTCCCCCGAGCACCGCCAGGAGTGCTCTCTGAGCACAGAGCCAGGAGTAAGCCCCAAATACCGCCAAATGTGCCACAAAAAAGAACTATCTTGTTACAGATTCGTTTTCTACATTTACTGTTATGACTAAGGAGAACAAAAACTTCAACCAGCGTATCAGGAGAAAAAGACATAATTTAACAGAATGGAAAAAAATCTTGAACTGAGGTGGAGCAGATAAGCCCAGAATTTGAACTTCCTGCAGAAATGCAAACGAAAGTCAGAATGAAAAGGACAAATAGGGGAATTGCAGGATAGCACAGCAGGCAGGGAACTTCCCTTGTTGGAGGCCAACCCAGTGTCGATCCCTGGAATCCCAGGTGGACCCTCCCCCCGCCAGGAGTGATCCTTGAGCGCAGCGCCAGGAGGAAGCCCCTCACATCACCAGGTGTGGCCCCAAAACAAAAGAAAAGAAAAAGGCAGATGGGCCTAAGCATATCTGAGCTTTGCTCTGAAGTCTGGGGCCACAGGGAGCACAGGCTTTGCAGGAGGCAGAGTTCCCTCCCTCCACCCAGCCCCCAGCAAGGAGCCAGGAGTATCCCCAAGGCCAGCCCACTGCCAGGCTGCCGAAGATGGAGGACACAAGGACGGGAAATGCGTTTCCCATGAAATCTACTGTGCTGTAATTCCCTGTGACACAGCGCACCCCCCACCCCACCCCCACCATCTGTTCTGGTTGTGGGGAGACCCCCTCCTCTGTACTCTTGAGTGGCGATTGTCAGGGTCTGTTGCGCGTCCACGGTTGCCTCCCATCTCAGGTCCTTCCATCCGCTCATCCTCCCAGCCCCCACAGCTGGTCCCAAATGGTCGGTTCATCCCTGGTGCTATTTGAAGGAGACAACTCCCAAGTTGGGGGCACACAGACACCCGAGTCCCATCCTCTCCCGCGCTCCCCACAACGCACAGCCCCCCAGAATCAAGGCTGGCGCCCCTGGCTTGAGGAGGAACCATCCGTTAGAACGGGAACCAGTTTTTTGTTTCATTTTGGTTTTGTTTTTTTAAGACACTCGTCTTGGCATGCAACTTAGTGCTGGAGCGGTAGCACGGCGGGGTATGGCCTTGCTCGCGGCCGACCCGGGTTCAATTCCCAGCATCCCATATGGTCTCCTGAGCAACACCAGGAGTAATTCCTGAGTGCAGAGCCAGGAGTAACCCTGTGCATCGCTGGGCGTGACCCCCGGCAAAAATAAATACATAAATAAATTCTAAAATCAAATGACCCATTTAACCACTTTTCCATTTCCCTCTGCTGTCTCATCACCTCTGTTCCCCTTCTCCCCCTATGTCCCAGGAATGTTTATGCAGCCATCCATGGAATGTCACTCTTTCAGGGGCCGGGGAAGTCGTAGAACTGGTACTATCTTGTCTTGTACACAGCTGAGCTGGGTTCAATCCCTGGCACCCCATGTGGTACCCTGAGCCCAGAGCCAGGGTAAACCCTGAGCATGGCCAGGTGTGCACCCATCCACCCCGAAGGAAAAAAACTTTCAGTGAATCTAAGGAACAAATGATGACTTTATTTTTTTTTTGTGGGAGTAATAAATTTTAAAACTATTAAAAAATTTTAAAACAAATATTGAACTGTTTCTTCTCGTTAATCATGGCAAGTTGTGTCTGATTCAGAAATCTGAAGACAACTCAATTGTAGCTAATCCCAGGATCTTCATCGCCAGGTAGAGATTGTAAAGTATTCAGATGTAGGTCTGAGTGTGATGGTACATAAAGTGCTAAAAGGAATTTGCTCTGCTCTCAGGTTGAAAGCCTAGAAGGGTTTAGGTCCACTTTCCCTGGGTTCATGCAGAAACTGCTGCCTGCCCCCAAGGGCCTTGTTGGCGTGCAGTCCTGATGGCGGAGGCTCTCTCCATCCTGGGCTCCCACATGGAGGCGCAGAACTGCTGCCTCTGAGCGAGGTCGTCGGCTACACTCACCCAATCCCTGGGTTTGCTGCGGTTTTTCCCCAGACTGTTGTTATCTCCAGCTTAGCTGCAAGCGATGTGTGCCAAAGGTGTGTCTCTGCACTTTGTGAAAGTCAGCGTTTCTTTCGGGAGATTGTCTCCAAGTTGGGTTTTCAGACAGGTTCAAAACAGGTCCAGCTGCGGAAGGCAGGGCCAGTCCTGCCCTGCTCAGACCACTGCTAAAGCCCAGAGAGGATGGCTGGGGGGGGGGGGGGGAAGTCCTGTTCAGAGTCCCCCACTTCCCTGACGGCCAGGGACAGATACCAGAACCAGAATGTCAGGCTCGGGCTTTGGTCAGGAACTCTGCGGGGCCGGGAGGCAGCCTCCGTGGTCCTGAGCTCACTGTGGGTGCTGATGTCTGGCTGTCTCCGCGCTCACGCGCTGCCGTGCTCACCTCACCCTCTCTTTTTCCTCCCACTCCTGCTTCCTTTGCTCTATCTGTGTGTTGTTGATGGAAAGACTAAAGAAACTATCAACGTTATAATAAATATCATATATTTTTTAGTTTCTAATATTTGGTTCTTGTTTTTTGCATTTTGAAAGGCTGCCCAGTAACACTTTAAGGCATTTGCATCATGACTGAGATTTATTTCTTATGAAAGTCGTAAGGAAAGAATCTGGGTAGTGTGATCCCTTGGGAAAGGTTTCTGGCCCCGGAGACCTCCCTTCCGGCTCTCCTCCCTCTGCTGTTCCTCATGACACCAAATCTAAAGCGTATTTGTGACTCGGGCATCGGTAAAGAGGCCCGATGTCCTCCAGCCACTTGTGGATTGCACGGTAGAAGTCAGAGCTGAGAAGAGACCAAAGGAATTAGCCGTGAGGACTGGTCAGCAGGAGCAGCTGCCAGGGTCTGTTTGGCCGTGTCCATGTAGGGGTCGCCACACGTGCCCACTCGAGGAAAGGCTGCCAGGTGATTGTGCAATGTTCCAGGCTTGTGTCAGGAACATGCCAAGGAAACTGCCCTCCCCTCCTGCCTCAGAGCTGATGGCTCAGGCTAGTTGGATAGTCCTGACCAAAGAATGGGAATGTGGGACTGGAGCGACATTCCAGCGTGGAGAGCGTTTGCCTTGCACACGGCCAACTTGGGTTCGATCCTTGGCATCCCATATGGTCCCCCAAGCACTGCCAGGAGTAATTCCTGAGTGCACAACCAGGAGGATCCCCTGAGATCTCTCCGTATGACCCCCTCCCCCCAAAAAAATCGGAATCTGCTCACGATCACGATCACAACCATCTTGTTGTTCGTCGATTGCCTCGAACAGGCCCCGGTAATGTCTCCTTTGTCCTAGCCCTGAGAATTTTTTAAAAAGTGCCATATTCAAGGCTCTTTCAGGGTTAGCAGAATGAGCCTCATCATTGTTACTGGTATTTGGCATATTGGGTAAGCCACGGGGAGTTTGCCAGACTCTGCCGTGTGGGCAGGTTACATTCGGTAGCCTGCCAGTTTGTCCAAAGAAAGAATGAGATAATAAGATGCTTCCGGGAGCTGGGTTTTATAGTCTCTGGGTCTTGGCCATTGATGGGATTACAGGGCACAAGGGGGCCAGTTGGTGGGTGTAACCCCTGCCTACTGGAATATGGAGGATCTGAGTGGAGGATGCTCAGCCCCAATCCGAGCAGGCTTGGAGATCTCAGCCCCAGGACACGCATGCCTTTGTTCCTCTGCCAGTACCTTCATGCCTGTGGAGAGTGGTCTCAGCATGGTGATGGCTGGTTGTGGAGGTCTTCGGATGCCGGAGCCCTGGTCGGGGTGGGGAGGGAAACTCAACCCGCTCCCCTCCAAGGGGTCCCGGCGAGGACAGCCAAGCACGGGGGCAGGAGACTCTGCTCATCCTCCTTAAACCCCTTCACTTTGAATAAACATTTAAAATCAGATTTTCTAAGTATGTGTTAGATTTAGAGCAAGGAACTCTTAAAATAATCTTGTGGTGGGATCAGTTACCAAATAAGTTTGTTTTGTTTTGCTTTGGGGACACAGTGCTCTTCAGTCATTCCTGCCTCCAGAGACCATGCAGCGCTGGGGACCAACCCAGCTCTCCTGTCTGTGAAGTGTAGACCCCAGCCCAGCCCCAAACACATGCCATAGGAAAGTCAAGATTCCTGACCCACAGGGTCGCATCAGAGATTTCCTTTCCACTAAAACGCTCTTCTTTCCACCTAAACAAGATCCTATTCCCTAGCGAGGTGTTGCTCAGGTAATAGCTTAACTGCACAGAAGTCCACACTTTCCGGTGTATTTCCAGCCCTTGGGTGTTGAATTCAGGAGATCTCTGCTAGTCTCAGATTCTTTGCTTACTACTTAATGATCTGGAGTGTAAGTGTGAGCCACGCACTGAGATAAATACACACTTCTCTTTTCATCTCTGTGAGAATTTCCGTTTGCCGTAAACCCATGAGAAGTCTGTAATGTGTGTGCGGATATCTTGGGTCTCACTAACCAGACATACATTCTGCCATTTCTAACGTGGGCCTCAGTCTCCGATTCCTCCTGTCAGTTTTCGGAGGCATCTGACACTCGGAACATGCTCCTCGTTCACCCACTCACCCGGGGACCAGGGAGACTCGTCTTTTTGCTGTAAGTTACGCCTCATTCAATGTGTCACCTGCCCGCATCACTGGTGCTATGGCCCAGAGCATGTGATCTAAACATGCATGACCCAGTGCTGCAAGGTGGGATGGAGGGAGTGCCCAGTGGCCCTGCCGGCTTCTCCCAGGGGTGCACAGATTCGAACCACTGAGTCGGATACGAACAGCCACAGCTATCCTGGGCCCCAGACTTTAATGAGATCCCCCACTTCACACGCACCTCTGTCTCTCTCCCAATATGCATCCCAGGAGCCACACTTCTGTCCCCTCTCATGTCCTTTCCAGGCTGTGGCATTGCCCAGTCTTGACTGAACGTCCGTCCCCACCCTGTGCTCCCCCACACACGTCCTTTTGTGTGTGTTTTAATTGTTGTCATTGCTTGGTAATAATTTATTCAAGAAATAGCACTTCAACCTGGGATTAGGTGTTTAAAAGAATTCTTTTTTGGGGGGGTGGGGTGGGGGTGCAACAAGTTCTTTTTTCCTTTTTTCTTTCTGTTCTCCATCTTCCAAAGTTATTAACTTGTTTCTTAAAATTCAAATGGACACAATGATACGCGGGTTCTGGCATGTACACACAGGCAAACTTTTTCTCCCTCACAGTCAGTAAAATTTCCCTAAACTTCTGCAAGCATCAAAGCCTGGGCCCCTCCCCCCCGCAATAGTCCTGGGAGCCGCTGAGCGTGGGTTCTAGGGCAGTTGTGCACTGGCCTCTCTCTGGGTTGATTTCTGGCACAGGAAGGGAAGTCGAGGTCCCAGGGGCTGTGAGGACCCGCGGGGCCCTTGACCAGCAGTCCGTGGCCGGAGGGTCCAAGGAGACTCAGTGGGCTGGGGGTTCCCGGAGGTTCATGCCCAGCCGCAGTAGCAGCAGAGCGCGGTGGGGAGAGGACGGTGGCCCCCTGCCCAGACCCGCCCCCGGAACGGCGGGCAGAGGTCGGGCCTCTCCTCCACGGAGAATGGGATGCAGGAGAGACCCCCGACCACGGGGTCAGAAGAAGCCGAGCCGTCTAGGCTTTGCTGCATACCTTTGAGCCCGTTTCCCCACCTGGAGTGGAGGCCGACCCCCCCCAGCAGGCGTGGGGGTGCGTGGTGAGTCTCGGGCGGGGGACGCTGCCGCGGGGACAGCCCCCCCTGCCGGCACGTGCGGGCCGCCCGGGCCTCCGTTGACCCCCATCTCCTTGGCCACGCGGAGCCGGGCGCCCACGAGGAGGAAGACGCGGAGCCCAAAGCCTGAGCCTGAAGCCACCGCCGGACGGGACCCCGCGCCGCATGCGAGGGACCCCCGCCCGCCCCGCCCCGCCCGACTGGTCAGACGCCGAGGCCGCGGTCTAGTCCTGCCGCCGCCACCACCGCCCGCTCCCTCGGACAGACGCCTCTGGACTCAGACCCCCGAGACGGAGGGGGGGGCCGCGCCCACGCCCCAGGACTCGCGCGCCCTGCGCGCCCTGCGCTCCCCGCGGTCCGCCCGCTGCTGCCCCCCAGGAAAGACAGTCACGTGGCCTCGGGGTGCGCCTCGCTGGGCGCCGGGGGCTGGGGGCTGGGGTCCGCCCCGCGTCGGGGAGATGGGCGCTGGGGGTCGCCCGCCGGGAGTCGCCGGCCCTGCTCCGGCCCCCGCCAACCAACCTGGCAACACGGAGCTCAGGCATCCGGCCGGAGGCCCCCCAGGGACCGCTGCGCGGGCAGCGCCCCCTCCTGCGGCTCCGCAGCCACGGGCCGTTCCCGAGGGGCCGGCAGGGAACCCCTGGGACTGGGGACGCGGGCCTGAACGAGGTGCTGCTGGGTGCGGGTGGGCGGGACCCCGAGCCAGGCAGGGCCCGGCACCTGTGCAGTTCGCACGGCGGCCAGCAGAGGGCGCCGCAATCCGCTCACCAGCCTGCTGGGGGTGCTGGTGGGTCCCTCACTGGGCAGGACCCGGCGATGGCCAGGGGAAACCGAGGACCCCCTGAGACCGCTCCCAGGAGCCGGGGCGGGGCGGGGGGGGGGAACATGCCCTCGCAAGGCCAGCTGGCAGTGCAGGGGAGATGACGCCAGGGCACCCTCGTCCCCCCGCCCCCAGTTTCCCGGGAGGGTCCCTCCAAGGGAGCAGAGGCAGCGCTGTGCCCCGGCTCTGCTGGGGGTCTGGGGGGTCTGTACAGCCCCGGGGAGTGCTGAGTCTCAGCGGCCTGTGACCTGGTTCGGTGGGTGGGGCACCCTCGGCGCCCCTAGCGGGACAGTGGGAGATGAGGTGGCATGGGGCCCTGGGGTCAGAGCTGGGGGCTCTTCTGCTTCCGTATGGGGGTCACAGAGACCTTGGTGACCTGGGCCCTCTGGGCTGGGGGCCACCTGCAGCCCCTGCTGTAGTCTGGGCGGGAGAGTCGCGGGGGCCATCCCAGCTGCAGCAGTGCTTGGGAACCATGTGGTGCAGACCCCTGTGCTGCCTCTCTGCCCCCATGTTCTTGATTCTTTCAAAGAAGCGTGTGGGAGCCAGAGACACTAGAGCAGACAGGGCACTTGCTTGGCGTGCAGAAGACTCGGGGTCGAATCCTGGCACCCCATAAGGCCCCCCTGGGTCTGCCAGGAGTGGCCCCTGAGCATCGCCAGGCGTGGCCCCAACAGTCCCCGTCACTGACACTGTTCATCGATTTGCTCGAGCGGGCCCAGTAACGTCTCCACTGTGACAATTGTTACTGTGTTTGGTATATCGAATAGGATACGTCACGGGTAGCTTGCCAGGCTTTGCTGTGTGGGTGAGATACTCTCGGTAGCTTGCCGGGCTCTCAAGAGAACTCGGGTCGCCATGTTGGCCGCTTGCAAGGCAAACACCCTTATTTTGGATCACACCCGGCAGTGCTCAGGGCTTACTCCTGGCTTTGCACTCAGGAATTACTCTTGGTGGAGCTCAGGGACCCTATGGGAAGCCGAGGATTGAACTCAGGTTGGGTCATGTGCCAGGCAAACGCACCTGGGCATTTGTGCCTCTCCCTCTGCCCCCACCCCCAAGAAAGACGTTTTCTCCCTCACAGTCAGTAAAATTTCACTAAACTTCTGCAAGCATCAAAGCCTGGGCCCCTCCCCCCGCAATAGTCCTGGGAGCCGTTGAGCATAGGTTCTAGGGCAGTTGTGCACTGGCCTCTCTCTGGGTTGATTTCTGGCACAGGAAGGGAAGTCGAGGCCCCAGGGGCCCTGAGGACCCTCAGGGCCTACAACCAGCAGTCCGTGGTCGGCGGGTCCTAGGAGGCTCAGTGGTCTGGGGGTTTTCCCACCTGGAGTGGAGGGCGCCCCCGAGCAGGCGTGGGGGTGCGGGGTGAGTCTGGGGCGGGGGCGCTGCAGCGGGGACAGCCCCCTGCCGGCACGTGGGGGACGCCCGCGCCGCCACTGACCCCCATCTCCTAGACCACGCGGAGCAGCGCGCCCCGGATGAGGGAGACTCAGAGCTGGAAGCCTGAGCCCTATGCCACCTCCACCAGACTAGGACCCAGCCCCGCCCGCCCGAGGGGCCAGACACCGAGCCCGCCTTCCAGTCTGGCTGCCGCCGCCGCTGCCCGGACCCCGCGGACAGACGCCTCTGGTCTCAGAGCCCCGCGCCCCCGCGTCCCAGGACTCGCGCGCCCTGTGCTCCCCGCTGCCCGCCCGCCGCTGCCCCCAGGAAAGACGGTCACGTGGCCTCGGGGTGCGCCTCCCTGGGCGCCGGGGGCTGGGGTTCGCCCCGCGTCGGGGAGATGGGCGCCGGGGGTCGCCCGCCAGGAGTCGCCGGCCCTGCTCCTGCCCCCGCCAACCAACCTGGCGGCACGGAGCTCGGGCATCAGGCCGGAGGCCCCCCAGGGACCGCTGCGCGGGCAGCGCCCCCTCCTGCGGCTCCGCAGCCACGGGTCGGCCCCCGAGGGGCGGGCAGGGAACCCCCGGGACGCGGGGACTGGCCTGATTGAGGCGCTTCTGGGTGTGAGTGGGCGGGACCCCCGCGGCAGGCAGGGCCCGGCACCTGTGCAGTTCCCACGGTGGCCAGCAGAGGGCGCCGCGAGCCGCTCACCGGCCTGCTGGGGCTGCTGGTCGGTCCCTCACTGGGCAGGACCCGGCGATGGCCAGGGGAACCCGAGGACCCCCTGAGACCCTCCCGGGAGCCGGAGCAGGGGGTGGGGGGCGGGGAACGTGCCCTCGCAAGGCCAGCTGGCAGTGCAGGGGAGATGACGCCAGGGCGCCCTCTCCCCCCACCCCCATCTTCCTGGGAGGGTCCCTCCAAGGGAGCAGAGGCAGCGCTGTGCCCCGGCTCTGCTGGGGGTCTGGGGGGTCTGTACAGCCCCCGGGGAGCGCTGAGTGTTGGCGGCCTGTGTCCTGGCTCGGTGGGGCACACCCGGCGCCCCTAGCAGGATGGAGGGAGGTGAAGGGGTGTGATGTCACTCTTTTCACGTGACCGCGGCGTCACGTGGCGGCGGGGCCCAGAGGCGCCAAGGCCACGCACCTGCCGTCAGGCGGGTGAACCTGAACGTGCTGAGCGAGTTCCTGGACATGTGCGTGGGCAGCAAGCTGAGGGCCAGGGCGGGCAGCAGCCTCTGGGTCCGGGGGCGCCCCCTAGAGTCGGCAGCCCCGATAGAGGGGGCGTTGTGCTCCCCGCCCCTGCGGCTCGGCTCTGGGAAGGAAAACGGGGGCGACTGGAGTCAGTATCAGCAGGACGAGCCCAGCCCCAGGTCCAGGCACTCCCTGCTGTCCCCGTGTGCGGGGTGGCGCTGCATACTTCCCTGGGTACCACTTCTCCCAGCTGCCCGTTCCTCCACGGTTCGCGCAATCAGTTACGCCAAATGGGGAAAAAGGACCCTGGTGTCGCACAGGCGAAATGCTCACAGGCCGCTTGGCATTCGTCCTGGCCCCCAGTGACACCACCCTTGCCTAGGTAGAGGCGAAGGTCAGCTGGAGGCCTGACTCTCTCAGGAGCACATGACACTGTCCCAGCTTTCCAAATACTCTCTCAGAATTAAGATACCTATGGGATACCTACACGAGAGGTTTTCATTTGATTGACGCTGGATTATATGACGCCTGTTACATGCTGGGTTGAACGGTTTCCTTGGCAGTTCACCCATGGGGTTCATGACCCCAGTCTGACCCCAGGACACTGCATACACAGTCTTTGTGGATGACAGTGAATGTGCTTCCGTGGCCAGTAGCACCCCTTGCCCTGACGCTGTTTTTCTTCAGGCCACGGAAAATGAGTGTGGTCAGCTATTGCTAACTGCAAGTTTTGTTTGTCCAGAGTTTGCAAATGACTGTTGTTTGCTGTTGGCCATTATTGAAATCCCTTTTACTAAAAGAACGGGATGCTTCTCTCTCCCGCAGGCAATACTTTGAGATGAGTATCTCACAGGACCATTTGGCTTGATTGCACAGTACTCACTTCTAAAGGTAAAAAGGTTTTGGTTATTATTATTTTTTTGAAACTGTCATTCTGGACTCTAGCAAGAGTAATATGATGTTCCACTTCTGGAGTAAGTGGTGTGCAGAGCTGTCTGGTTTTTAGAATCACTGACGCTGTTATGAGTGGTAAATGTTTTATCTTCTGTGGACCTTTTGTTTATTTATTTGAAGTAAAAAAAAACATTTTATTTGGTGACCTTTAGAAAGAGGACGAGCGGAGAGAGAGTAACATTTCAGGAGAGACCGTGGGCTTTTCCAAAGACAGAGAGAGAGCCCCTACACACAACCCAACATTAAAAAGGATAGCACAAAAGTCCCCATCTCAAGGAGGGACCGCATTTGCTCGGCTACATGGGCACAAGCAGCTCAGGGGCTCGGGCAGCATAGGAGCCTTCAGTGGACCTTTCAAGGGTGGGTGTGCACCCCCCTCTTCTCCTTGACGGAGCGGCATGTCTTCTGATTGTTACTTCATGTGGCTCAAAGTTTTTCAGACACGGGATTGGTTACTTCAGCCTGAATTTATACACCTGGCTTTGGGGAATCTAAATTTTTATCCTAAAGTGGTTTTGAATTTTATTTGGGGGCTCGTGCCAGGCAGTGCTCAGGACTTACTCCTGGCTTTGCACTTAGGATCACTCCTGGCAGTGCTCAGTGGACAGTATGGGGTGCTGGGGATAGAACCCCGGGTCAGCTGAATGCAAAGCAAGCACCTTCACCACTCTACTTTCTCCCTAGCCCCAGGTCTCCTGAGCACTGCCCGTGGGCACCTCCTGGTGGTGAGTCTTAGCAGTTCGATGAGGCTTGGCGCTGTGGTGGCAGTGATATCCCAGGCCACTCCAGTGGCCACTCTTGGGATGCACATGGCAATGCTTGAGACCCTTGTGGTGCCAGGGGACGAAGTTGGCAGTCATGTGTCAGGCATGTACCGAAACCCCTGCATTCTCTGACTCAAAACTAAAGTCTATTGTGCTTTGGAGTGGGAGTGTTAGAACACCTGAGTTTTTGTTGTTGTTCTGTTTTGTCTGGGCCACCCCTGGCAGTGCTCAGACGTATTCCTAGCTCTACACTCAGGAATGACTCTTGGTGGTGTCTGGGGACGGTGTGGGAGGCCGGCAATCCAACCCGGGTTGGCTGCCTGCAGTGATATCTGAGTTAGGGTCGGCTGCTAAGCTTTAGGGGTTCTGTTCACCATTTGTATGTGTGCTTTCCTAGGAACATGAGGTGGAGAAAATATTCACACTCAAAGGAAGCCGCTTGCGCGCAGTGGATGTCAAGAATATATTTTTTTTCATCAGAGCCCGGCTAGAACTGATGGATATAATTGCTGAAAATGTGCTTAGGTATCTGAGAACTGTTGCATGGTCCATACGAATCATTCCTCTAGTGGTTTTAGTGCTCATCAGGACACCTTTGCTTGCCAGCGCTTTAGGAAGTGGATCTTTGGACAGATGTGAGAGTGTGTCGGAGGAGAATGGGGGGTCAGGAGTAGGATACTCTGCAGCCAGACAAGGATAGATCCTCGGAACCCAGTGTGGTCCCCAAGTCTTCCGGGAGTGAATTCTGAGTGCATAGCCAGGAGTTATCCCTGAGCACCTGCAGGTGTGGCCCAAAAACTATAAATAGAGAATGGGAAACTTTGTGCATTGGGGCTTGGGGAGGCAGGGCAAACCACAGAAACCCACTCTCTTAGGACAGTAGAAAGCTCCGGCCAGTCTCAGTAGAAGGACCCAGATCTTTTTATAAAAAGAAAAACAGCTAGTGGTTCTTCTTCACGTACTGAATACCATATGCTCAAATTTCATAAGCAACGTCAGGAGAAGCTGATTAATATTTAATGCTGCAGCATCTATGGAGGAAGTGCACCAGCCCAGTCTGCATTACGTTTGATCGACATGGCCCCTAAGGACTTAAAAGCATGTGGAGTATTTGCGCAAGATCGGGCACGGTGTGGAGCAAGCTTTTATTTTCCTAGAGACATAACTTGATTAAATACAAACATTTTTTTTCCTGCAAGAAACAGATGTCCATTGCAATAACCCTGAGAGGTTTTTGGGTTTTTTTTTCCCTCTTTTTGCGTGACACCCGGCAATGCACAGGGATTACTCCTGGTTCTGTACTCAGGAATTACCCCCGGTGGTGCTCAGGGGACCATATAGGATGCTGGGAACTGGGAATCGAATCCGAGTCGGCCGCATGCAAGGCAAACGCCATACCCGCTGCGCTGTTGCTCCAGCCCCAACCCTGAGAGTTTTCATGTCCCATCAATGGCCCAAGAGAAAGCAGCACTGCCCCTTGGCAGAGCACAGGTCATCGGTTTCCAGAAAAAGCGTCACATCAAGAGAGCAGGAAAACTCGAAACTTGGGCCGAGTCAGTAGTGGGGGGTTAGCTCATAAGCGTCTCTTTAGAGCCCAATGTGTGTCAGGCACAGGTGGGGCCCTGGGGAGCAGTCCTCGCGTCGGGGCCTCGGGACAACGCACAGTCCTTCTCTTGCAGTGAAGACAGACGTGGCCCCACAAGAGATTTCCACATTTTGTTTGTGCCCCGGCGTAACCTGCTGTGTGAGCAGCGGCTTAAGGACCTGTGTGTCCTGGGCTCCTTCATCCATAGGGAGGAGTACAGCCTGGACCTCATTCCCTTCGACGGGGACCTTCTCTCCATGGAGTCGGAGGGCGCCTTCAGAGTAAGTTCAGTGTTTGCCCTTTGAACTTGACACTCATTTCTGCCTCATTTGTGATGGTGACACTCACACTGGCATTTTAGTGATTCCTGGAAGTGTCCAGTTTCTTCCTTTTGGGGAGAGATGGGAGTTGGTCCACACCCAGCAGTGCTCAAGGTTTACTCCTGGTTCTGTGCTCAAGGATCACTCCTGCGCATGCTCGGGGACCATATGTGGTGCTGGGGCTAGAACCCAGATTGGCTGCGTGCAAGACCAGCGCCTTCCCCTGTGCTGTCTCTCCGGCCTCTGCTCCTCTTGCTTATGGAGAACCTCCTGTTCCAACAAATTGGCTTAAAATTATTGTTGTCCTTACTGAATTCTCAAAAATCAATTGTCCTTAAATGTGTTGATTTCTGGTGTTTCTCTGCTGCTGTTCGATGTTTGTCCTTGTGCCCGTCCCACCCTGACTTGACTGTGGCTGTGGAGGAAGCTTTGAGAGTGGAAGGCAGGGCCGCTCCAGCCAGAAAGAGTCAAATCTGTCATTGCGTTTTTCCAGTTAGCCCTTTGTGAGTGATTTTGTTTCCATGACTCGCCTTTCCCCTTGACTGAGTCTTGGCAAGACCTGAAGACTTTTATCTTACATTTTCATTTTCTAGAAATAAAATTGCTTACATTTTTCATTCAAACTCTTGAGGTTCTGCAGTGTGACCTCAGGGCTGGGTGCAGGGTGTGCGGGAAATTCTGTTTCTCCCACATGCCCGTCCCAGCCCGTTTCCTACTGGTAATTTTCAGCACATATTTATTTGTGATTTATTTGAGATCTCCAAGCCTGCACGGTTTGGGACTGGACCTGTCAGTAGCTAGACAGTTACACCCTCCAACTGCCGTGTAACCCCAACAACGGCCAGGATCCAGAGATTATCACAACAAGCTCCCGGGAGCGCGCGGCTGCGAACATAATTTACTTTTCTCTAAGTTTTCAGGGTACCTTAAATATCCAACCCACACGGCAGAGCCTGGCAAGCTATCCGTGGTCTATGCCAAATAGACCAAATTGATATGCCATATCCAGTAATAAATGGATCTCATTTCCCTAACCCTGAATATGCAGAGTCGAGAAGGATATGGAAGGAGAGGCTGATAAAACACCAAGGCAGACATAGGCTGCCAAAACGCAGAAAAACAAAAATGATTGTCTGTACTTTTAATGCTCGTACGCTGGCATCTACTGCATCCATTGAAGACCTTATGGTACAAGCGCGAAAGATCAAGTACGACATCATTGGTCTGACCGAAACGAGAAGACATCAATCCCATCATGCTGTTTTCGACACTGGAGAAGAACTGTTCCTTGGAACATGTGATAAAAGAGGCGTCGGTGGTGTTGGTATCCTTGTCAATACAAACTTAGTCATGAGCATTGATTCATTCGAATGCCTAACAACCCGAATCGGACAATTACACTTGAATAAATGTGGCTCACTACCGGAAGTTTCTATCTTTGTTGTCTATGCACCAACATCCAGTTATGGTGAAAGAGAAACTGAGAAATTCTACATGGAGCTGGAGAAATTCTATAAAGAAGATCACACCTTCTACAAGATCATTGTCGGTGATTTTAATGCCAAGATAGGACCAAGAAGATCAGTCGATGAACTCCACATCGGAACCCATGGCCTGGAATGGAACGAACAGGGTGACAGACTGTCTGAGTTCATCATGTCAACCAAAACCTTCCATGGTAACTCACAATTCCAAAAGGCTGAATCTAAACGTTGGACATGGGAGTCTCCCGATGGACGGTTACACAATGAAATAGACCACATCATATTCAATCGGCGGTTTTGCCTAACCGACGTTGCTGTTGTCCCAAAATTCTAAACAGGATCAGACCACCGTCTTCTTAGTGCAAAATTCTACCTCACAGAGTGAGGAGAAAAGAATGCAAGGTTTAAGAAGAGGACTCCCAGAACAACCACCAACTGGGAGCTCTTTGGCACTATCGCGGCAACATGGGAAGATGCCGTCATTGACAACATTGATGAGGAATACGGTCGAATGATTCAGCACCTCCATGATTGTGCAAGGAATGCCAAGAGATAGATAACCACAAAAAAACATCTTTCTTCGAACACTCTTGAACTTATTCGCCAACGTGGGTTGGCACATGCCTCAGGCAACCACAAGCGAACATCCAAACTGGCAAAACAGTGCAGAGACGCCATCAAGGATGACCTCAAAAACAGGAGAGCAGCAGTACTGGTTGATGCAGCAGAAGCTGGGAAAAACATTCGTAATGCCCGCCTGTCCTTCACCAACTACAAAACCAAGATGACTGCCCTCCGACATCATGATGGATCTATCACGTCTTCCAGAAGGGCAATGGAGAAGATTATTCATGACTTCTACTCAGATCTCTTTAATAGCCACATCCACTTGCCCACATACCACATACCACATGATGGATATGTCGTTCCCAATGTTCTCCCTTCCGAAATCCAACATGCCATCTCGTCGGTAAAGAAACAAAGAGCACCTGGCCCAGGCAAGATCAGACCTGAACAACTGAAGAACTTACCATCAGTACTCATCAATACATTGGTTCAACTCTTCACACGCTACCTGTCTGAATGCAAGGTTCCATCCCAATGGAAAACCAGCAGGACTCTACTACTATACAAGAAAGGAGACACCCACGACATTGGCAACTATCGCCCAATCTGCCTATTGTCTGTCATCTACAAACTATTCACTCGAGTCATCCTGAATAGGATTAGCAGAACGCTAGATGAAGGAAAACCATGTGAACAAGCTGGATTCCGAAAAGGATTCAGTACCATCGACCATATCCACACAATAACCAAGCTCATTGAGGTATCTCGGGAGTTCAAGATGCCGCTCTGTCTAACGTTCATTGATTTAAAGAAGGCCTTTGATTCTGTTGAGACGGAAGCGGTCATGGAAGCCCTAGCCAATCAGGGCATACAAACTCAATACATCAGGATCCTTCGTGAGCTCTATTGCGGATTCACTACCAAAATCGCACCATTCTACAAAGAAGTAATCATCCATATCAAGAGAGGGGTTCGGCAGGGTGATACCATTTCACCAAAACTCTTCAGTGCCACCCTCGAGAACATCATGCGACGATGGAATGGGAAAACATGGGAGTGAAGATAGATGGTCGGCAACTACACCACCTCTGCTTTGCTGATGACATCGTTCTAATAACACCAAACATCAGCCAAGCGGCACAAATGCTGAACGAATTTGACCGTGAATGTGGAAAGGTCGGACTACAGCTGAATCTTACGAAGACAATGTTTATGAGAAACAGCCTTGTTCCTGACGCTCCATTCGCTCTCAACGGAACCACCATCTCCGAATGCAATGGTTATATATACCTAGGTCGAGAAATCAACATGATGAATGACCTGGCACCTGAGTTGCGCAGGAGGAAGAGAGCGGCTTGGAATGCCTTCAAGAGCATGGAAGAAATAACTAAAAGGACAAAGAACCTCCAGCTACGAACACATCTCTTTGATTCCACTATTCTTCCTGCATTAACATATGCCTCAGAGACCTGGACCCTACGAAAACAGGATGAGAACGCTATTCGTGTCTCTCAAAGAGGAATCGAAAGCACTATGCTTGGAATATCACGATTCACTCAAATGAGAGATAGAATCCGGAGTTCTGATCTTCGTCAACACTCAAGAATCAGGGACGCTGTCTCATTTGCCAAGACATCAAAAATCAGATGGGCTGGACACGTAATGAGGTTTACAGACAACCGCTGGACTAGAGCCATTACTGATTGGATTCCACGAGACATCAAAAGATCACGTGGACGCCCACCTTTAAGATGGTCAGACTTCTTCGTCAAGACCCTAAATGATCGGTTTGAGGCTCTGCATGTTCCTAGAACGAACAGATACCATTGGGCTACGCTAGCACACAACCGGGATGAATGGAGACATTACTGGCACCCGCTCGAATAAATCGATGAATAATGGGGATTAAGTGATTAAGTGATAAGTGATTTATTTGTTTGCTTTGCTTTGGTTTTTGCTTGGGGCCTCACCTGATGATGCTCAGGGGTTACTCTTGGGGGTCCTCAGGGGTCCATATTTGACTCTTTGATGCCAGGGAAGCACCTTCCCAATATACTATCTATCTGGCTCCCGGAGTTTTTCTTTTTTAAATATTGTCTTTTTCTGAAAGGTTGTGTTTTGTTTGCAAATATGATTTTATATGTTTTGTTTACTATCTTTTTTTCCCCTTTATTTTATTTTATTTTTTTTAAAGTTGTAGATTTACAATTTTTTGTGCTTTGGTTTCAATTATACAATGATCAGATACCCATCCCTCCACCAGTGCCCGTTTTCCACCACCATGGATAATATCCCTCCCACCCCCATCCCCCCATCCCCCCTGTCTCTGTGGCAGGGCAATCCCCTGTGTTCTCTCTCTCCTTTTGGGTGTTGTGGTCTGCAAAAGAGGCATTGAGTGGCAAACATGTTCAGTCCATAGTCTACTTTTGACATGCATCTCCCCTCCTGGGAGGATCCTCCAAACATCCTTTATTTGGTGCTCCCTTTTCTATCTGAACTGCCCTTTCCTCTAGGATACCCGGCTGGCCTCTAAGTTATGGAGTAATCCTCCTGGTGCTGATCTCAGCTATTCTTGGGTATTAATCTCATACTTTGTTACTTTGACAGAGGCCCAGCTCTGGGCAACAAAGCTGAACGGCTCCAATTCCAACAGGTACAGCCCGCCCCCAAGGGCCTGGGTTCCTCTCTGGGCACGCGCAGCTAGAAACAGCCCCTAGACAGCCGGTTTTCAACCCCTGATCTGCGTGGGACGGGCACAGAGGCCCAGCTCTGGGCAACAAAGCTGAACGGCTCCAATTCCAAACAGGAGACATTCCCAACTCCTCGCCCAGTGCCAGGGACTTTTTCCGGAGCCGCGGCCGCGTTATGCCATAGGAACCATATCCCACTAAATATGCATAGGAACCATAAGCTAACTTCTTAGATGGAAACTTCTCTATTTTAGCTCAGCCACTAGAAACACAGTAGCCAATAACTCATAAGTCTATCTTAACTCACACTGCATATCAAGCAGAATAGTAACAGTGAACGTGAAGGACTAAACCACACCTCTCACAATGGTAAAGCAACGCAAAAGCCCACCAAACTTTGTTTACTATCTTTATGACAGGGAGCACTTCTGAAAAATTTCTCTTTCAAAGTGTCAGGTTGGCTCTTAGGGGTGCCCGGGCCAGAACTCTGGCTCTTTCTTCTGTGGGGTGAGGTTTCTCCATGCTGAGTCCCTTAAGATAATCTGTAGACCCAAAAGCATTGATTTATTTGAGTTTTCACCCAGATGTTTTTCCTATGGCACATTCTTCACTGGAAATAGGGAAAATTGGGCATGGCTAGAGTTCTGGCAGGCCGAGTGGGGACCCCCCCCAAGTGTGTAACCACCACCTAGAGTGTGCGACCCTCAGCCTCAGCAAGAAAGGGAAGGAAAGGGAAAATAAATAGCGGAATGAAGGGGAAGATGCAAGGGGGAAACACATCAGATTGATAATGTCTTCTAAAAACGGCATACTGGACCAGAGAGATAGTAATGTGGGTAGGGCACTTGCCTTGTCCCTTGCAGACCCGGGTTTGTTCCCTGGCACCCCATACGGTCCCCCAAAACCCGCCAGGTATGACCCCCAGTGCCAAGCCAGGGAGTCAGCCGGAACCCGTGCACGGCCCCAACGCTCCCAGTGCCTGTCTGCGCCCTATGCACCCTCTATCATTGGAAGCTTGTGCAGGTGTGTTTGAGACGCGACCACGTTTCCCTGCATTCCTTGGGCGTGTGAGTTGATTTGTGGTACTGCTGCTGCTGGTCTCAAGACACGACCTTTCGAGAACGCAGGTGCATCACCAGATTTCCAGGCACCATTTCCCCTCGGCATGTTGGTCTCAGCTGCACCTTAAGAGAAAGAACCTGGGGCTCGCTCGGGTTTTGGGCTGCTGTCACCCAGCTCCATGTGGGTTTGCTCACGTCTCTGGGCTTCATCCTGTGGAATCCAGGACTTTCCTGGGCTCCCCGATGGTCTCTCCCCACCCCAGTCATGAAGCAGGGAGGGGCTTGCATGGCCTTGTTTGGTGACAGGACACAGGCCTGCATGCCCCTGTGTGGTGACAGGACAGGGGCCTGCCCGGCCCTGTGTGGTGACAGGACTAGGGGTTCGCCTTCCATCCGAGCCATTGCAGGTCTGGGAGCAGCCTCTCTGCTCCCTTTCCCAGTCAGCAGTGCGGAAGCGTTGAGGAAGCGGCTTGGTCACCCCAGCTGAGGATAGGAGCTGTCTCAGTCACACCCAGGGTTGCTCCTGGCCCTGCGTGGGGGGGGCAAGGCCATCCCAAATGACAGACCCCAGACAGTTCGTTGCCACGGGCCCCACATCCGCCCGTGGATGCTGCATTCACGCCCTCTCTCCCGCCCTGAGCCACGACGGCCCCCGAGCCCGCATCACCTGGGGAGCCCCGAGTTCAGGACAGGAGGGACCCACACACCACCAGTTATGACCCTAGTGGCTGTTAAAGAGTAATTCCAAGGGCTGGAGCTATATACATTCGGAGGGCATTTTCCTTGCACGCATCTGACCCAGGTTCAATCCCCGGCATCCCATATGGTCCCCGAAGCATCACCAGAATAATTCCTGAGTGCAGAGCCAGGGTTATCCCCTGAGCCTCACCGGGTGGGAGTTGTTAGAGGTGTCTCTGTAGTAATACGCCGTTTTTCAAAATGAATGTTTTGTTTGGGTGCTCGGGGCTGGGCAGGGCCAGGCAGGAGCCGGCTTAGCTGTCCGCAGGCAGACACAGTTCCCTCTCTGAACAGTCACCTGTGCCCCTGAGCAGTTTGAAAGAGGCCCCCTAATGCTTTTCTTCCACTGAATCTTCCTCTCTGCTCTGCTCCAATGCGGAGTTTCTGGTCCTTTTCTGAGGACTCTTTGGACATCCCGACCATGATATTTTGGACTGAAGTGTGAGGCTGCACCCCAGACTTGGCAGAGACATCCTACGTGATCTTTGGGGATTTTATGCTCAATCTGGGCCAGGCTCTCTGGGAGGTCTCCCTCTCTACCCCGCCCTCAGTCTGCACCCCTCGTCCTCATGCCTCTGCAGTGCATGCCTGTTGGCTGCTGCCTTAGACAGGGTCAAAGATTCCAGGATGAGGGGCCGGAGCAATAGCACAGCAGGTAGGGCGTTTGCCTTGCATGCGGCCGATGCTGGTTCGATTCCCAGCATTCCATATGGTCCCCCGAGCACCACTAGGAGTAGTTCCTGAGTGCATGAGCCAGGAGTAACCCCAGTGCATTGCCGGGTGTGACCCAAAAAGAAAAAAAATAAAAAGAGAGTCCCAATGGGCACCAGCAGTGCCGCCCCATCAGGTGGAGTGCAGGTGAAGCGCGTTGCGTGATTTCCCTCCTCTGCTCTCTGCACTTGCTGGATGAAGGGATTGAGGCACAGGAGAGATCTTGAGGCCCCGCTGGGGACCATGTGTGCTCTGTCAGCCCTGCTGAACCACCCGGCTGGGCGGCGCGTGCGTGCTCTTTGCTCTTTCTGGGCCAAAGATGTTTCTTTTTGTCTGTGTGTTAAATGGACCTTGTGGCCCTTCTCCAAGACCGTGGCTGCCCTCCTGCTGTCCCCTGTGACACTCGCTGCTGTATGTGGGAGAGGCTGCCTGCCCTTCTACAAGCCCAGAGTGTTCTGCTGTGTGGTCATGCGGGCAGGCGGAGGCCAGCCTTTCCTCGCCCGCCCAGCAATGCTTGCCCCCAGTAGAGATGCTGCCTTGAGGCCTCGGTGCTGACTCACAGAGCCTGTGCCCACGTGCCTGGCCCTCTCCCACAGGAGTGCTACCTGGACAGCGACCAGACGGGCCTGTACCACGCGACCAGGGGCCTGATGAAGCTGCTGGCCTGTACGGGACCATCCCCTAGATCTTCGGCAAGGGCGAGTGCGCCAGGGTGAGCTGGGGCGGGGAGGGAGGCCTCTCTCCTGCGGGTGGGGTTTGGGGCTCCACCTCGCAGTGCTCTTGGCTCTGTGCTCGGGCCACCAAAATGAGTCTGTCTGCGTGCAAGGCGTGACCCCTGGCCCCTCTGCTGTCTCCCAGCCCTCTTTCCTTTTCTCTTTTCTGTTCTTTATCTTTTCTTTTCCATCCCTACTCTCCCTCCCTCTCTCGCCCTCTCCCTCCTCCCGCCCTCTCCATACCCTGCAGTGCTCGGGGCTCACTCCTGGCAGGGTTTGAGGGATCGTACGTGGTGCCAGGAATTGAACCTGTGTCAGCCACCTGCAAGGCAAGCATCCTACCCACCATACTGTCTCGGACCTATCTTGTTTTATTTTATTGTTCCCCTTTTTTCCGCCTTATTTTTAAATTTTGGATTGCCGGGCACCTTTTAGCTTCATTTTAAAATCCGCCCATTGCTAAAAAGTCTCTCCCTGATTCTGTACTTTGTTCCCAGCAAGTGGCCAATATGATGATCAGGATGAAGAGAGAGTTTACAGAAAGTCAGAATTCAATATTTCCTGATTTTGATAACCTCTTGTTGCTTGATTGGAATGTGGATTTATTAACACCACTTGCAACTCAGCCGACATACGAAGGACACATCGATGAAATTTATGGCATCCAGAACAGTAAGTGAAGTGACATCATTTACTAATAGGTTAGATGAGTAAAATCAATCTCAAAAGTGTCTGTTTTTAAAGGTGTGGCCTTTGTGGGTAAGTCTGAATACTTGAAAATGTCAGGCACTGACTTTCAGCCCAAGGTTAAAGCGAGCTCGAGCCAGGACACCATCGGGGAAACCGAGGCTAAGGCCTTGTGCAGAGGGCCATGCGGTGTATAGCCTCGCTGCTCGGGCCGCCCAAGGAGGCATGAGGAATAGAGCGTTTCTGAGGGGTGCCTGGGTCCGAGGTCAGGGGGGTTTGGCCCCGGATGTTAGATTCTGTAGCATTTCAGATCTGAGTGGGGGCTAGGAAGGCTCATGGGGCTAGTGCCAGGCGCACAGCCAGCGCTCGGTGCCATCCGCGCTCCTGCCTCGGCCAGTGAGCACTGAGCCGGGAGTAGCTCCTGCTGGGATACAGTCTGAGAAGTTTCCCACAGTCTGATTCGTTTCTTTTGTTAAGAACAGGGAGCCCCAGGCCACAAGAGGGGTAACTCCGGCGCCTTCAGGAGTGGCCCTGGCCGGGGGCTGGGGAGACAGCCCTGGGGATAGAGCCCGGGTCTGGAAGGACAGGGATGCAGCTAACTGCATGGGGTCTCTCTGCGGACACAGAGCCCTGCAGCTGCTGAGTGCTGGCCGAGTCCAGACAGTGCTGTCTGTCCAGTGTGCCAAGCTGGTTATTGCAGAGTGGATTGCGATGGCGTGTGTGTGCGTGTGTGTGTTCGTGTGTATTAGTGTGTATGTCACTGCAGTGGTGAATGCGTGGCTCAGTGACAGCGGCCACGGAAGCAAAACAGGACCACACATGGAGGCATTTCCACACAACAAAGCGTTTTTCTGCTCTTTCAGGATTATGGGGGTGTTTCCGGTTTGTTTTTTACCAGTTGTTCCGAAGGATAACTTCTTAAGTTGCTTCCTTCTGTGGGGACAGTCGTAAGCAGTGCCCAAGGGACTGTGGGGCTGATCTCGGTGATTTTCTGCTCTGTGGGGCCAGTCTGTGGCCCTGGAGCCACTGGGTTTGTGCCTGGCAGCAGCTGGGGGTGATGCCACACACACAGCCCCTCCCCAGACTCCTGCTCCAAGGTTTCACTGGTACGGGAGCACCCCGTGCGAGGGGTCCCTGCCTCCTGGTGCTTCTGCAAGTCCTTCGAGGAATCTAGCAGAGGTGCTAGGGTTTTGGGTGCAGAGGTGTCAGAGATGGGGCTCGTGGGGTGCCTCCGTGGGGAAGGAGTTTCGGGAGCTCACAGTCTCTTCACATCACACACTTACTTCTGATCAAACATTTAATTAAGGGAGAGGGCTGGAGTGATAGTACAGTGGGTAGGGCGTTTGCCTTGCACACGGCTCAGTCCGGGTTCAATTCCCAGAATCCCATATGGTGCCCTGAGCACCGCCAGGAGTAATTCCTGAGTGCAGAGCCAGGAGTGACTCCTGTGCATTGCTGGGTGTGACCCCCCCAAAAAGAAACCATTAAGAGAAATCTGAAAAACAAGGAGAAATTGGGCTTCCCCATAACCCCCCAGCTCTGCGCCCGTGGCTGGACCGAGGGCGATGGCAGGCCCGTGCAGGAGCTGCGTGCAGGCTGCCAGGGCCAGCGGCTGCCCCTCTGCTTTGAGCTGGAATGCGAGGTCTTGCCGACCTCGTGTATCTCAGCATGTGCTCAGGCCCCGAGTCCCGCGGCCACCATGGCGTGCTGTCTCCAGACGCTGGTGCCCGGGCTGTTCCGAGGGGCTTAGGATTTGGAAAGCATCCGAGAAGTCTTTTTCTTCCGTCGGTCACTTTCTCTCCCCACATTCTCTGAGGCAGGAGTTCTTCTTGTTGCTTTATGATTCTCAGCACCCACCCCACAGTGCTCAGGGCCCTCACGGGGCAGTGCTCAGAGGAACAGACAGCTGGACTTGAGCGTGCGCTGCCCCCGATGACCCGTCTCTCTGGACCCACAGCAGTGGAGCTGATTGTGTGTAGACACGTCGGGATTTGTGTTGAAAGTGGAGGAGATGATTTTTTGAAAGGAACCAACTTGGAGCTAGAGGCAGTGCAGCAGTTAGGGTGAGTTTGGTCCCCAGGACCGCATATGGTTCCCCCAGTCACTGCCAAGAATTAGCCCAGAGCACAGAGCCAGGAATAAGCCTTGAGCACTGACAGGTTTGGCCCAAAAATCAGAGAAAGGAAACAGAAAGGAAAGATGCCGTCGGAGCTGTCTCCTGCCCTCAAGCACACTTCCATGCTGAGATGATTCCTGGGATCTTGTTTTTTTTTTTTCTTTTTCTTTTTCTTTTTCTTTTTCTTTTTCGGAGAGTGTCTTCCCTGCATGGCAAAGCCTGGCAAGCTACCCATGACGTGTTCTATATGGCAAACAAAGTAACAAGTCTCAAAATGGAGACGTTACTGGACCCGCTTGAGCAAAATCGATGAACAATGGGAGGACAGTGACAGGGGTCACACTTGGCAATGCACAGGGGTAACTCCTGGTGCTGCACTCAGGAGTTACTCCTGGCAGTGCTCAGGAGGGCATATGGGATGCTGGGAATCGAACCTGGGTCTGCCCCGTGCAAGGCAAACACCCTCCCTGCTGTGCTATCACTCCTGCCCCATCCTGGGCTCCACTTGGCTTGTTGAAATGGCGGTATAGACGGCATGCACTTGCACGCGCCAGCAGGACAGACAGTGGGCCGCCCTGGGGCATGTTTCCTCGGGTGGCCCCATTCTGAGTTTGGTTAAGGCTGGCAGTGGCAGGAGGCGTCCCGCAGACCAGGCCAGGGAAGCCGTGCGTGAAAAGCGTGAGTGTCCTACGCAGGTGTGCATCTAGTGACTCAAAGCCCAGTGCTCTCCCCTGACAGGAAGTCTCTGGAGTCTCACTTGGGGTGTCCCCTCCCGTGCAGGTCATGTAAAGCTGCCACCCGAGAAATTCGTCCTGAAGAGGCAGGGTGATATGCAGGACCTGCCCACAGAGGCCAAGAAGCTGCCGCTGGACTCAGCCAAGGAGCTCTACGCCGAGATCCGAGACCGCAACTTCAACGCCGTGGGCGCTGTGCTCAGCAAGAAGGCCAAGGTCATCTTGGCCACCTTTGAGGTGACTGGGGCCTGGGGCCAGGCGGCAGGCGGGCTGTGCGTGCCCGGGGAAAGGTGGTGCCAGGCCCTCTCCTGGTGTCAGGTCCTTTGCCAGTCATCGTCTGCACTCCCGGTCCCTCCCTCCTTCTTCCCAGCCGCTGGATATAGGGAAAATTGAGCATGGCTGGAGTTCTTGCAGGCCGAGTGAGACCCCCCCCCCCGACGTGAGTAAGCACCACCTACAGGGTGCGACCCTCAGCCTCAGCGAGAAAGGGAGGGAAAGGGAAAATAAATACCCGAATGAAGGGGAAGATGCAAGGGGGAAACACATCAGCTTGATAATATCTTCTAAAAACAGCGTACCAGGGCCAGAGAGATAGTAAGGTGGGTAGGGCACTTGCCTTGCCCCTGGTAGACCCGGGTTCATTCCCAAGCACCCTATACGGGCCCCCAATCCCTGCCAGGTGTCACCCCCAGTGCCAAGCCAGGGAGTCAGCCGGAACCTGTGCATTGCCCCAATGCTCCCGGTGCCTGTCTGCGCCCTCTGCGCCCTCTGCCATTGGAAGCTTGTGCAGGTGTGTTTGAGATGCGACCGCGTTTCCCTGCTTTCTTGGGCATGTGAGTTGATTTGTGGTACTGCTGCTGCTGGTCTCAAGACACGACCTTTCGAGAACGCAGGTGCATCGCCAGATTTCCGGGCACCTTTCCCCCTCAGCATGTTGGTCTCAGCAGCACCTTAAGAGAAAGAACCCGGGCCTCGCTTGGGTTCTGGGCTGCTGTCACCCAGCTCCCTGTGGATTTGCCCATGTCTCTGAGCTTCAGCCTGTGGAATTCAAAACTTTCCTGGGCTCCCCCGATGGTCTCTCCTCACCCCAGTCAAGGAGCAGGGAGGTGCTTGCATGCCCTTGTGTGGTGACAGGACATGGGCCTGCCTGCCTCTGTTTGGTGACAGGACAGGGGCCTGCCCGACCCTGTGTGGTGACAGGACTCGGGGTTCACCTTCCATGCGAGTCATTGCAGGTCTTGGAGAGGCCTCTCTGCCCCTTCTTTTCCCAGTCAGCAGTGCAGAAGCGTTGAGGAAGCGGCTTAGTCACCACAGCTGAGGGTAGGGGCTGTCTCGATCACACCCACGGTCACTCCTGGTCCTGCGCGGGTGGCGTGGAGTCATCCCAACAGACAGACCCGAGACAGTTCGGAACCAAGGGCCCCACATCCCCCTGTGGATGCTGCATTCTTGTCTTCTCTCCCGCCCTGAGCCACGATGGCCCCCGAGCCTGCATCCCGGGGGTGTGGGGGGAAGTCACGGCTCAGCTCACCTGAGCTGCTCTCAGGGGCCCGCACTCCGGGTAGTCTGCTCGAGGGACCCCAGAACTTGGGCACCCTGGCGTGCGTCATGTGAGCAGTCAGATTGGGCTCAAGGTGCTGGGGGGCTCGCCCCGCCCGGGTGGAGATTGCCAAGGGCCCCGGCGCCCTCACCAAGGTCCATCTCTGAGGCTTCCTCGTGTGAATATGAGGGATCTTCCAGCAGTCACAGGACGGAGTCTGCTGCTTGTGTCCGACCCCCCCACACACACACACACAGACTGATTTTTATGTAACTTCCTCATAGAACGGTGTGCGGTGCTGCCCGAGGGGAACAAGGGGTCCTCAGTGTCCTAAAGGGGGAAAATGACCCAAATTGAGGTGTTTCCTGTGTGCCAGTGTCCCATCACGCCACAGCTCCCAGGGCTGGTGTTTCCCTGTCCAGAAGACGCTGGACAGACGTGAGCCAAAGCTCTAGCTGGGAGGAAGCATTTGTACCGCGGGATGAAGTAGAACTGCCTTTGAGTCAAGCTGACATTTTCAAGAAATACAAAACAGACTTTTTCCCCCCATTTTTAGTACCAGAGCAGATAACCCCCAAGGTTATTTGCTTCCCTGAAAGATATTTAGCTTGCCCTTTCAAAGTTCATTTAGAGCAGATCTTGGCGTTCAATCAGGGTTGGGTGGTAACTGAGGTCAGAGTGTTTGCTTATTTGTGGCCTTCTTTGTCTCTTAAGAGGAACCGTAGTTAGAGGCCACCAGAGAAAACAAAACACAAGCACCCGCTTCCTCCCAGCTTGGTTCCTCTGTTCTCAACCCCCGGCCATTTGTCTATGCATCTTCCCCAGAACAGGCGGGGGACAGAGGTAGAAGGAAGGTCTGAGAAGCCCCTGCATGGTGCTCCCCGAGCAGTGCTCCCCATCTTTGTGACTTCTGTTGAGGTTCTGAAATGAGTCATCAGGTGCTAGTGACAAATGTGTCATGTACGGCGTGACACAAAGGTGGAGTTTGTGCCATCAGTTCCCATGGTGGGAGAAGGTCGGGTTTTGGGGGTCAGTGGCAGGAGGATATGACCCATAGCATGTCAGATTTATCTCGGGTGGGGGAAAACGGGTCGTTTGGGGAGAAGTGTGCTTGGGGTACAGATTTGCCGCGTTTTTCTGGATTTCTCTCTCTCTCTCTCTCTTTTTTTATGTAGGAGTTCTGCTATTTATCCAGCCACTGATTAGCTGATTGAATTGTGCATGAACTCCATCTTACTTTTTTTTTCACTTTTTATGATTTTATTTATTGAATCACCATGAGAGCAGTTACAAAGCTTTCAGGTCTAAGTTTCGGTCATACAATGAAACACCCGTACCTTCACCAGTGCCCATACTCTACCCCAAACAACCTCAGTATATCCCCATCCCACACCCTCCCCTTACCAGTGGGGCAGATGATTTCCACATTACTCTCTCTCTACTTTGATGACATTCAATATTTTGACACCAGACCCACCATTATTATTTGAGATTTTGCCCCAACACTCAGATCTGCTGAAAAGGCAACAGGAGACAATTTGTTTCCTATTTCTGGTTATGAATAACACATGATGTTTCATGGCTGCAGTACTGGCCGCACAATTTTGAAATTCCGAAATTTGAACACTTAATTCTGGAGGGATTTCTGCCAAAACCTGCTGGGTTCCTGAGAATTGCTCCTGAGTCTCTGGGATCATGGTCATTAAGCAGCTTGATCAGGAACCAGAAAGGCCGTCTGTGGACAATGACTTGGGGTCTCTTGGGGACGGGGAGGACAGGACTTGCTCCACCACCATCCTGTGAGGCCCAACAAGTTTTGTCACTGAGGTCCCAAGCCTGACTGTCCAGTGGCCTCGGGAGGATGGCGGCCACCGGGCCACCAGAGGAAACAGGCCAAGGCATGAAACCGTGGGCCCAGCACAGCAGGGACCAGACGCATTTCTGCCAAAAGCCACTGGGTTTCGAGATTTGTTTCTGAGTCTCTGGGATCATGGCCATTAACAGTTCAATCAGGAACCAGAGAGGCCATGCCTCCAATGATCTAGCTGAGCCGGAGGTGATTTGTGGGTGTGTTTCCCACATACCTAACTTTTGACCGTTTACTTTCTTGGTAAACTTTGCCCCAAGTTTTTGGGGTCTGGCCAAAGGCACAACAGCAATTTGGGGGTATCTGCAAGTGTGTAGGCGCCATCAGGCTGCTGATGAACTCGCCTCACAGGTACAGTGTTTTTTGTTTGTTTGTTTGTGTTTTTATGTAGGAGTACTGCTATTTATTCAGCCACTGATTAGCTGATTGAATTGGGCATGAACTCCACTGTCAAAAACTACGCACGCAGAAGGTTGTGTGTTCGTGGGCTCTCTGGACGGCTCTATCTCACCGCCTGTGTTCAGTGCCCTAGAGCCACTGTGTGTGGCCTGCATCGGGATGGCTGTTGGCCAAGGCCAGATGAAGGAAGAGATGAGGGCAAGACTGGTTGATTTTTGTAGCAGTTTATTACAAGGAAGTTTATCCCATAGAAGAAATTTATGTTATGGTGGGCCTAGATTCTCTCAAGCACAAGTTCTCCTTGCTAGTCTCTTAGTAGTCCATCTTTCAGCCCTGCTCTTTCATTCTCCAGCTCCCTTCTAGTCTGGGCTGACACTCCACCCAGTCAGGTAGCCATATCAACATAAGAAAGCCCTTCCTGACTGCTCAAGGGCAAGATACCTCTTAAGGTGTTTTTCTCTTTTCCTCAGTCCAATAAACTATCAACTATTCCTGAGGTTGTGCAGGAGGAACAGAACAGTGTTATCCTACACTCCACCTTACTTTTTTTCCCATAATTTTCTTTCTTTCTTTCTTTCTTTCTTTCTTTCTTTCTTTCTTTCTTTCTTTCTTGCTTCCTTCCTTTCTTTCTTTCTTCTTATATTTATTTATTGAATCACTGTGGGAAAAGTTGCAAAGCTTTCAGATTTAAGTCTCAGTCATACAATGATCAAACACCGTTTTCTTCAACCTTCACCAGTACTCATTTTTCACCACCAAGAACCCCAATATACCCCACCTCCCACCCACCCAATGCCTATGAGGCAAATCATTTCTAATTAACTCTTCTCTACATTGATTACATTCATTATTTTGACAAAAGATGCACCATGATTGCTTAGAATTTACCCCCCAACAATCAGAATGGCTGAAAAGGCATTGTGAAATACATTGTTTTCTATATAAAGTTCGGAGTTCCAGGACTGGAGAGATAGCACAGGGGTAGGACGTTTGCCTTTCACGTGGCCAACCCGGGTTCGAGTCCCAGCATCCATATGTTCCCCTTAGCAATGCCAGGAGTAACTCCTGAGTGCAGAGCCAGGAGTAACTCCTGAGTGCTGAGCCAGGAGTAAACCCTGTGAGTGTAGAGCCAGGAATAACCCTTGTGCATCGCCAGGTGTGACCCAAAAAGCAAAAAAAAAAAATGTTTGGAATTCCTCCCCTCCAAACACAGGTGTGATGCCCTGTGTATCGTTGAGCAAGCAGAAGGAAAGCAAAGAGCTTGGGCCCAGTGGTTGATGCAGATTGCTGGGCCGGGCCGTCGATCAAGGGAGATTTGGGGATCTCTGGGACCCATCCTCGGGCCCAGTGCTCTCCGGGGACCCTAGCTTGGTCGTGTCCTACGAGTTGGGGGCGAGCCTGGCCTTTGGGCTCGCGTTGTGTTTGGACGGGCAGGTGGGGGTGTTCAGGGCCCAGCTGCTGACACCTGATCCCGCCCTGGCCAGGTGGGAGGACTGAGATTGGCGGCTGGCCCCTGAGATGCCCAAGATAACCAGTCAAGGAGATAACCAGAGTCAATCCCAGTCGAGCTGGGTGATAGGCTGAGATAATGCACAGAGCCACTGAGGCAGATCCTGTCTGGAGACACTCGGGCACCTTGATCGCAGGCAGGCCTGACCTGGCAGGGGGCGGGGGCGAGTTGGCACCAACCTCGTCGTTTCCGTGGCTCGGAGCTTCCGTGCCCTTCGGCTTGCTCTGCTGTAGTTTTGTTTTTGGGTCACACCTGGATGTGCTCCGGGGTCAATCTTGGCTCTGCACTCAGGACTTACTCCTGGACGTGCTCGGGGGTCCCTATGGGATGCCGGGATTGAACCCGGGTCAGTTGTGTGCAAGGCAAATGCCCTCCCCGCTATACTAGACTTCTGGCCCCAAGGCCCAAAACTTAAAGAAAAATCCTTGCTGGGGTTTCCCCGTCCCTGGCGTCCTGTCAGCCTCGTGGGTCTGCACACGGCTTGTGCGACTGCCTCGAGTGGCCAGTGACAAGGGCGCCCGCGTGTCCTCCTGCTCCCCAGGGCTGCTCTCTGCCGGTGCTCCTGGCCCTGCAGCCCTCAACTCCTGCCCTGTGTTCACTCCTCCTTTCTGTGGTGTCCCCCTCCTCTCTCGGTGGCCCTCCCCCTGGGGTCACCCCCCTTCCTGCGTGGTGCTGGGACAGCAGAGCTGCCGGGTTTGTGCCAGCTTTGTGCCAGGTGCACGGTTGACCCCGGGGGCTTGGATTCAGGACCTCCTGCTTGTGAGGCAGTGCTCAAAACCCCCTCTTGTACATTCCTCCCCTCCAAGCTGAAGGAACGGACTTGACCCACGTTCAGGCTCACACTTCTGCTTCCTGCTGAATCACTGCCGGCCACTAGGAGGCCAGGACCCGTGTGCCACGCCTGTGTGAAGCAGGGACGTTCCAGGGCGTGAGCCTGCTAGCGTCTTTGTCATGGACACACGTGGTCCCATCACAGGATTTAGGGTCAGGGTCCAAACACAGGAGCATGGGGGTGGGGGGGTGGGGGCTTGTTCAGGCCGGAGACTCTACTAGGCTCACACACAGCATTGAGTGCTCAAGTCTCAGGGAGACAGTGAGGCTCAAACACATTTTCTTTTGCGCTGTTTTTTTCTCTTTTTTTTTTTTTTTGGCTTTTTGGGTCACACTCAGTGATGCTCAGTGTTGCCTACTGACCAAGTAAAAGAATGCTTGATTTTTCATTCCCCCTTTGTCCTGCTCAAAGCTGGGCAACTTCCCAGTACAGGAGGTTTCAGTTTGGGGAAAATGCACCCTTGTAAATGATTTGTAAATGATGTATGAGGAAGAGCACAATCTTTGCAGATATGTCAAAGCTATATCAAAGCAGGTCGTTCTGACCAATAGCATTATGCCGAAAGGGTCACCAGGTGGCTGACCAACAGTGCATGGCTCTGCTCATTGTCCCATCCACTTTCCCACGTCCCATCCCATTTCCTTCTTTTGGGTGGGCTGTGGAAACATACTTAAGTCTGTACTTATGCTCTGAATAAACGCACGCATTCATGCCATCTCCTGAGTGACGAACCCTGTGTGACTCGAGTGCTGATTTCACCCTGACGGCCCTCCCCTGGCTCGGCCCCGCAGCGCCGGACGTGGCACTCAGGAATTACTCCTGGCAGTGCTCAGGACTGGTGATCAAATCTTGGTCAGCCGTGAGCAAGGCAAACCCCTCCCCACTGTGCTCTCACTCCAGCCCCTCCTTTTGCATCTTTTTGTGTTTTTTCCGAATTGATTGATTTCCAAGTAGCGTTTGCCGGCCCTGACGTTCTCTGCAGAGTCCCTTGTTGCACACTGTGTTTCGTGGGCACCTTGACATGAAGACTTGGCGCTTGCCTGCTGCATGGCTGACCCCATAGGTCCCCAGAGCACCGCCAGGAATGATTCCCGAGTGCAGACCCAGGAGTAACCCTGAGCACTGCCGAGTGTCCCAAAAAAAACAAAAGGAAAGAAAGAAAATAGGTATCCTTGCCTGGAAGGGTAGCCCAGGGCCAATGAGCCTGCCTTGGCTGTGGCTGACCCCACCCCACCCTGTACGTCCCTCCCCACCCAGGTCCTGCCAGGATGAGCTCCCATGACTGGATCAGAGTCAGCCCTGAGCACCATCAGATGTCCCGTCCTCAGCCCCCAGGTTAGGTCACTCCGCCCTCCCCCCCTCCCCCCCACTCCCCGGTTCCCGCTCACTCATCCTCAAGGGGACCCGCACTCATTCAGCTTGTGCTCCCATCCGGAGCAGGCCAGGCCATACTCCTCTGTACAGCTCTCAGGCCTTAGTGGGCTGGGCCACTCCCTGACCACGGTGCGGCCGGTGTTGCTCACAGCACTGGGGTCACAGAGAGCAGGGCTGTCAGGGTCGAGCTCAGGGCCTCTGCCCTTTCGCTCTACCCCCCCCCGACCCCCCCCGCCCCCGCGGCTCACAGATTTCCTGGCACGGCTCCTGAGGAGGGCCCTGGGCAGGGTCACTGGGTCCAGGTCCCACTCGGGGGATGCTGAATGACCTCAGTTGGAGATCTGTAACTGACAAACATTTGTCAAAAGTTTTCTGAAACCACTTTCACAGGGCCCGCGGATCCAGAACTGGGCCCCGCAGGGACCAGAGGCTCGTTGGCCATGTAGTGCTGACGTCTGCAGGGCAGCCCTCCGGAGCCTCAGCCAGACACTGACATCACGAAGGGTGTCGCCTGCCCCTTTAAGAATGGCCCATGATGCCCTCCTCCTTGCTGAATTCTAATTCTACCTCAGAAAATTCTAGACTCCAACTGCCATTTTCAGTCTCTCCACGAGACTGGCACGAGCCTGTTTGGCAGAGCTCAGTACTGAAGCTGCGAGTGCAGTGTGACACAGGTGAATCTGAGTCTCTGGGCTTTCTGCCCGCGTGCGGGCGGCTTTTTTCTCTAACAGTTCTTTAGTGTATGATAGTTTTTAATCTATAGTTAGTTTAAGTTTTTTTACTAGTTATATATATATTTTTGGGTGGGGTGGGGGCAGGGTGGGGTGGGGTGGCCACACCTGGCTGTGCCCAGGGGTGACCCTGGCCAGCTAACGTCCCTGTGCTGCCGGAGATCGAGCCCAGGACAACTGGATATAAGGCAAGTGCCCTCCCCACTCTCCTGCCTCTCTGCCCCTTGCGGACTTCTCTATTGAAATATGGAATGACTCTGAAGTCAGTGGGCCCTCATGGGGGGCTGATGAGAAGCAGAGGAGAAGATATCACTCCCCCGGGACTGGCTGGAGCGCTGGCACTGCTGAGTGCAATGAGCCCCGCCAGCCCCATGACGCCCACTAGGCCTTCCCGGGGTCTTGGGCCGGAGTGAGGGGTTGCCATTTTCAGGGAAAGGGAGTCGATCCTCGACCTCCTCAGGCCCCAGGGCCTTTGTCCTCCTCGCAGAAAAGCATTTCAGGAGATGAGCATGAAGCAGAAACATTTTATTTGGAGGCCTTTGGGAAGGGGAAGGAGGGAGGGAGTAACACGCTCGAGAGAGAGTGCGGCTTCTCCAGAGGTGCAGATAGCCACTGAACATATTATGTTGCTAGGTTACATTCGGTCTGAAAGTCCACACCTCAGGAGGGGAGAAGCCCGTGACATGACGGACTTCATAGGCAAGAGCAGTACCTGGGCTCGGGCACACATGAGCGCCCTCCCTTGGTTCAAGGTGGCAATCTAGGGATTTCCCCAGGCTGCCACACGTGGGAGTTTCTAGCTACCTAGAGTCCGTTGCTAGGGTGGTTGCCAAGGGGGTAGAGTTGAGTGGTCCATGGTCCTCTTAGAAATTCCTTTCCTGCCCTTTGTTCCTATTCCCTCGGGGGGTCCAGCCTGCTCTGGGCCTCATAATGTGGGTTAATTTTGACAAGACCTTGGGTCCCGTGCACTCAGGTAGTCTTTTGGTGGCCATGAAGCTTTTGTTGACTTTCTCAGAGTTCCATCGCCATGGGGACGCTTCCCCCATCTACCTGTCTGCCTCAGTTCTGTGGGTTAAGAAATGGAGTTTATTCTGGCTTGTGGTTATCCAACCTGGGCAGCGTCACAAGGAATGAAGGAAACGCCGAAAACTCCTTCGCTCCCCTTTGGCTCAATTTTTTTTTTTCTTTTTGGGTCACACCTGGTGATGCACAGTGTTTACTCCTGGGTTTGCACTCGGGAATCACTCCTGGCAGTGCTTAGAGGACCATATGGGATGCTGGGAATCGAACCTGGGTCAGCCGCGTGCAAGGCAAATGCCTTTCCCAGTGTGCTATCGCTCTCCAGCCACCCATGGCGCAGTCTTGCTGGGTCCTTTTCCCTGGCAGTTCTCAGCCCATAGAAAAAAGTGTGCCTGTTGCTTGCCTTAGCTTCTACGTGTAACCCTGGGCCTCTCACACATATACATACGCACACACGCACACACAAGACCAGTCATCACTGCTGAGTCGCCTGCCGGCTCGTCAGTGTCTGGACGGGGAGGTGGTCAGAGACACTCGCGGTGCTCAGGGATGATTTCTGGCTCCTGAATGTGTTTGGTGGTGGGAGTGATGGCAGGGAGGGCGTGAGGGTCAGCTGCCTGCAGGGCAAGTACCTGTCCCCTCTGCTCTCTGGCCCCGAATCGGCATTTGTTTGTTTGTCTGTTTTGGATTGAGTTTTTGCGCAGGAATGGCACTTGGTGGGCTCAGGGGGCTGTGCGGGAGACTGGGGGTCGCACTCGGGGTGGCGAGTGCCAGACTGGCAGCTGTCTGGGCTCCGGAAGCTGCTGTGGTCGCTCGCCTGAGACAGACTCTCTCCTCTGCTCTTCAGAGATTTAGTCCTGAGAACGAGTGTGCCTCAGAAGGCCCCAAAGTGGGCTCGATGGTCGGGGCCTGATAGTGGCCGCGGCAGCGTCTGACCGCCTGACCATGAGTCTGCTGAGGCCCAGCGGGCTGAAGGCCCCCACCAAGATCCTCAAGCATGGGAGCTGGGCCCTGAAGACATCCTCGGCCGGTAAGTGCGCTCAGCCCAGGCCAAGGGAGACTCATTCCCACCCGGGAACCCCATCCCGAGTCCTCGCCCGGGAAGGGCTCCCTGAGCTGTAGACACGTCCGTGGCTCTGGGGACAGCTCTCACACACGAGTGTCACGTTCTGTGAGTTTAGTGTCACGGCAACCGGTGACAGCTGAGGCGACCAACACGCTCCCTTCTAACTGCTAGCTCCCTGGCCCGGGCTTGGGGACAGGCTTAGGGAGGTGGACTCACCTGGACTAGAGGGCCTCATTGCCGGCCAAAGCCACAGTACAGCGGGGAGGGCAACTGGCACCCCATGTGACTCTCCACCCTCAACCTCACCATGAGTAACCCTGAACGGAGAACCAGAAATAGGCCCTGAGCATTGGCTGGGTTGCTCCCCGCCCAAAAGAAAAAGAAGATGGGCCAGTGGACACAGCAGAAATAAGACACTGGGTTCGAGCTTTCACCTGGCTTGGTCCGTAGTATCACGGGGTGTATCCAAAGATTTCCCTGAGCTGCCCAAAGTATGACTGCGGCCTGGGATGCTGCGGTAGGTGAGCACGTCCGCTTCACGGCTGGCCCGGTCAGGCTTCGCCACAAGCAGCCCCCGTCATTGGCTGGGAGTAGCCACGAGCACTGCTGGGTGTCCCTCTCCCCCAACCACACTTTAACTGCACCTGCACAGGCCCTTACTGTCCCTTCTGACCCTTTTGACCCTTTCTGCTGTTCCAGCGGCTGCTCCCGTTGAGATGACCGTGCCTGGGGAGAAAAACCCCAGCGCCCCCTCCTCGGAGATGCAGGAGGAGTTTGTGGGCGACTTCCAGGTCGGGGAACGAGTCTGGGTGAACGGGAACAAGCCTGGATTCATCCAGTTCCTCGGGGAGACCCAGTTTGCCCCTGGTCAGTGGGCCGGGATCGTCTTGGACGAGCCCATCGGCAAGAACGACGGCTCGGTGGCGGGTGTGCGCTACTTCCAGTGCGAGCCGCTGAAGGGCATCTTCACCCGGCCGTCCAAGCTGAGTAGGAGCTTGCAGGCCGACGATGAGACCAACTGCCGGCGGCCAGCGCCTGCCGCCTGGGCCACACCGCCCCTGTCGGCCTCCCCGGCCCTTGCCGGCACCACGAAGGTGCCCCAGTCCCCCGCGAAGGAGTCACCGGCCACCCCTCACTTCAGCAGGCTGACCAGGACGGCCAGCGAGTCCATCTCCAACCTCTCTGAGGCTGGCTCCCTCAAGAAAGGGGAGCGGGAGCTGAAGCTCGGGGACCAGGTGCTGGTGAGTGCCGAGGGCAGCGGTCGCGGGTGGCTGTCCATTCGCCTGTCTGGTTCATCAGTTCCTCCAGACTCGCGGTTTGGGTGGAAGCAGGAGTAGCCGGGACGCCTGGTCCTGCAGTTTCCAGCGTGATGGATGCGTGCGGGGATGCTGCCAGTTTTACCAGTTTAGCCAAAACAGGGTGGAGGGGTCATGCCGTGGGGAGGGGTCATGCTTTGCACGCCTCTGACCCGGGGTTTAAATCTTGGTCCCATGTACAGTCCCCCAAGCACATCCCAGAGTGATCCGTGAGCACCAAGCCAAGAGTAAGCCCTGAGCACTCTGAATGTGACTCAAAAACAAACCAATGAACAAAGTTGGAAATCGGTTCTATTTCTCTGGTTTTCGATGTTTTTGCTTGGGGCGTCACAGGGTGGTCGCACACAAAGCCAGTGCCCTTCCCCCGGTGCTCCAGCCCTGTTTGTCAGCATTCCTGTCAGTGTCCAGCGCTGTGATTCTGTTTTGCTCTGTGTCCCGGGAGCCAAGCGTCAAGCCAAGGCATAGTGAAGGAGAACTGGAAGATCGAACTCTGCTAAGATACGAGAACAGTCATTTTCCTTTAGCTGGTTTCTGGCTTAATTGTTCTCCAGCGGTGGGGTTGCCAGTGCTCCGCTCCCACACCCAAGGGGCAGCGACCCCCTCGCCACACCAGGTGGCTGGCCTGGGTCAGAGATTCCCGGGGGTGTGGTCAGCCAGGCTACCGGTGACAGCGAGTGGGTGTGAATGCTGCTGCCTTGCATGGACACTGAGCAGCAGCGTCTGCTCACCCTGTAGGCGTTGCGGGGGGAAATGGCACTTTGACCTTTGGGGTTTCTTCAGGAAATCCCGACTCTGAAGCCAGAATGTTCGTTTGCGGGGGTGGGGGCGCTGTGCGCAGTCCAGGGTGCCTGACCCAAGTCCCTCCATCCCTCCAGAGGTGGGAGGCATGGAGGCCCGTGTGGTGCGCTTCCTCGGGGAGACAGACTTCGCCAAGGGGAATTGGTGCGGCGTAGAGCTGGACAAGCCACTGGGCAAGAACGATGGTGCCGTGGCCGGAACGAGGTGGGTCCCCCTGCCCCCCTAGACAGCCTGGGGCCATGCACGGTGCCCGGGAGGCGCTGAGGGGACTGCAGGCCACTTCACTTGGTTCTTAGGCGGGGCCACTTCCGGTGGCACTCGGGTACCCTGCAGGGATGTGGTTACATTCTGGGGCCCCCATATGCAGCTGTGTTTGGGCCGCAGGAACCCCCCGGGCCTGCTGTCACCCTTCAGATGCCGGGGAGGCTCCTTGGAATCGCCCTTGATTTGCGTGGTGGGGGTGGGCGGTATGCGAGCGAGTGTGGGTGTGAATGTATGAGGGAGTGTGTATGTGAGCGTGTGAGTGTGGGGCTGTGAGAGTGTTGGTGGGGTCGTGGGCATGAGAGTGTTGGTGGGGGTGTGAGCGTGTTTGTGGGGGAATGAGAGCGTGTCAGTGTTGGTTTGAGAGCGTGCAAGTGTTGGTTGGGGTGTGCGTGTGTGTTACTGTGGGGCTGTGGGTGTGTGGTAGTGTTGGTTGGGGTGTGAGTGTGTGTGGGTGTGGGAGTGTCGGTGGGGTGTGAGTGTGAGTGTGTGTTGGTTTGGGTGTGAGTATGTGTGTTTCTGGGGAGTGAGTGTGTGTGAGTGTGGGGCTGTGGACATGTGGGAGTGTCTGTTGGGGTGTGAGTTTGTGTGTTTGATGGGGTGGGAGTGTGAGAGTATGGGAGTGTTGGTTGGGGTGTGAGTGTGTTTGTTGGGCTGTGAGAGTGTGGAAGTGTGGGAGTGTTGGTTGGGGTGTGAGTGTAAGTGTGTTGGTTGTGGTGTTTATGTGTGGGAGTGTTGGTTGGGGTGTGTGTGTGTTTGTTAGGTTGTGAGTGTGTGTGAGTGTGGGCTGGTGGAGGGTATGATGTTTGTTGGGGAGTGAGTGTGAGTGTGGCGCTGTGGAAATGTGGGAGTGTTGGTTGGGGTGTGAGTGTGAGTGTGTTTGTTGGGGTGGGAGTGTGAGAGTGTGGGAGTGTTGTTTGGGGTGCGTGTGTGAATGTGTTTTTTGGGGTGTGAGTGTGTGGGCATGTGGGGCTGTGGGAGCATGTTCGTTTGTGGGGGTGTGAGACTGTGGGACTCAGTGGACTTCTGGGTCGGCGCTTGTGTCTCTTGCCGAAGGTGTTTTTGTCCCCCCCTCCTCGTTGTCCGCAGGTACTTCCAGTGTCAGCCCAAGTATGGCTTGTTTGCTCCCATTCACAAAGTCACCAAGATCGGCTTCCTGTCCACGACGCCGGCCAAGGGCAAGGTGGCCGCCGTGAGGCGTGTGATGGCCACCACCCCCGCCAGCCTGAAGCGCAGCCCTTCGGCCTCCTCGCTCAGCTCCGTCAGCTCCGGGGCCTCATTCGAGAGCAGCAGACCCGGCCGGACGGGACTAGTAAGCAGCCCCCCACCACTGCGGGGTGCTCGGGCCCCCACAGACTCCCACAGCCCCAGGGGCGAGAGGCGGAGCAGGAGCACGTGGGCTGAGCAGCTCCGGGTGGCAGGCGAGTGGCTTCTCAGCCACCACCAGTGACAGGAGCAGGGATGGGCCTTTCCTGGGGTGCTCAGGGCTCCTCTCTGGCCTCAGGCCACCTTAGGGATGAAGTGGGGTAGCTGAAGGGGGCGCCTGAGGGTCAGAGCAGGGCCCAGAGACTCTGGGGAACGCTTGGCCCTTCATCTTGCTTCTTTACTCTCTCCGTCTCTCCCTGCTCCCTCCTGTCCCTCTGCACCGCTGTCCACATGCAGAGTGGCCTCGACTTCTGTCCATTGCGGTGCCGCAATTCAAAGCTGGGGCCTCGTGGCTTCTCCCCTCACGTCTATCTGAGTCATAAACACTAAAGTGTGTCTGAATATGCAAGGGTGCCCTGAGATATTGTCCACAGGGAAACGGGCCCACGATGGAGAGGGTGTCCCGGGGGGCTGGCTTTGCTGGGGGCTGCGCTTCCTGCCGCCGCCTCTGCTCCGTGCATTGACCCTCGATGCAGAAGAGGAGGGAGTGAGTGTGTGTGCAACAGAAGATACAAAACAGATGACACGGGAACGGGAGCCAGGAGGCCACGCGCCGTGGGCACAGGCCTGGGGCCAGTCCTGTCTTGCTCGACCACCACCAGGTTTCCCTGCCCCACCTGCATCCTCACGTCCGACTCCTCCTTCCCTTCGCCTCACCATTTAGGAGGGGAGCAGACTCAGAAGCCCCTCTCCTTCCCTCGCGAACCAGCCCATTTGTGGAATTTGGTTTTGTTTTACTGCTTGACTGTGGGCCATACCCTACAGTGCTTCAAGGGGCCGTTTGCAGTGCTGGGGTTTTGCCGGGGCCTCCCACCTCCAAGCAAGAGCCCTACGCCTGAGACGTATCTCCATCCCCCCCCCCCCGCTATCTTGTTTTGTTCTGTTTTGGGGTCACACTTGGCAGAGCTCAGGGCTTTCTCCCACCTCTGTGCTCGGGATTATTCCTGGCGGGCCTCCGGGATTGACCCTGGGCAGCGCTGGGGCTTCGCTCTCCAGCTCTTTGGCCCCTGCCTTGCATATCTTTATGCAGGGTGGAGCTCACTCCTAAACTGAACATCACCGTTAGCGTCTATGACAGGAATATAGAAAGATTCTGTGTGACTTCACGGAAGTATACCTCGACAACATAATTCCATAAGTGCACACACAAGCATTCATACACACAGTCACTCATACATGTACACATAGTGCATACCGTATATACACAGGCTTATGGGTATACACACACAGGCACATACATGCATAAACACAACGCGCGCATGCACACAGGTGCGTGTAGATATGCCCACTGGAACATACATGCACGCATACATACATGCACACGGGTCCGTGCGTGCCCTATGGAGGCCTCCCTGTTTGTCTGTTGGCTGAGTTGCTCTTCTGAGGTACCAGGCTCCCACAGAAGGCCTGGCCTTGCTGGGATGGAGCCTGGGGCCTCACAAACCACGCGCAGGGCAGAGGCTTTGGCATCAGCATCCTGAGTTCAGCTCGTGGCCCCGAACTTGCCAGCCCCTCAGCACGCGCCTCCCCCCATGCTAGGGGTGCTGCTTTCTCCCTGTTCCGGGGCCTGAACCTCACAGTCTCGTCTCCATAGTTGGCTGAAAGAAGCCCATCGCTCCTGTGCTGGTTTCCTCAGTGCCCAGGAAGCGCGTGCTTCTGGCCTGCCCCACCCGCTCAGGCCAGGAGGCTCAGGGAACACCTCCGCCCGCCTTTCTTAGTTTTTATTTTTGCTCTTTGGGGTTCACCTGGCAGTGCTCAGGGACTCCAGGCGTGGTGCTTGGGGGCTGCTCCCGGTGGAGGGGGGTTGAGCCCGGGTCTTGGTGTTAGACCCCCAAGGCTGGCAAGCTCTTACCAGGCACCCCTTGAAATCCGAGTTGACTGCAGTTCCCGAGAGCACTGCACATGGCTGGCCCGAGAGCTCGTGTGCTCCTAGAAATTTTAGTTATTATTTGGTTTTGGGGACACACCCAGTGGTGCTCAGGGCTTATTCCTGGCCCTCTGCTTGGGGGGTGGGGTCACTCCTGATGGTGCTGGATCTTGAACCTCTGCAAGCACCTTCCCCCACCCCCCCCAACAGACTCTTTGGCCCTGGGGAGGGCATTTAATCTGACCAGATATACTTTAAGTGTATCGGGAAATCACGGCCAGGTCCTTACGCACAGGCAAGGATGATCCCGCTCTCCGGACAGAACCAGGTGGCTCGAGAGCTCCCAGCAGGCAAAGCAGCAGTGGACAGCCTGGGCCTTGCTGGGCCCGTTGGTCAGGAGGCGTTTGGCAGCAGCTCAGATGATGCGGGGAAGCGGCAAGAGAACCTGCGGCTGGACCGCAGCAGGGCGATGGAACAGGGATGGCCGGGCAGAAGGAGCAGAAGTCCTGGCCATCGCCGCTGCAGCCCCCCGCCACCATGTGCCCGAAGAATGAAGATCAGGTCCCGCCTTGTCCCCTCCTGCAGGGGCCGTTGTGCAGAGAGGGATCTGGGTCTGCAGAGCAACATGAGTGACCACGAGCCCAGGATAGAACGGATAGGACCCCCGGTCCCCGCAGCCCTTCAGCCCACTCCCCTCCCCTCCTCACTGTCTTTGCCTCTTCTCTCCTTCCCTTTGTGCTTGGTCTTTCCCTGAGCTGCCCTTGCTGTCCTGCTCGCTGGGCGTGAGCCCTCACACATTCTCACCCACCACTTTTTCCTTTTTTTATTTCCTGGACTTTGGCTATGCCCCAGCAATACTCAGGACTTACTCTGGACTCTGCACCCAGGAGTCACTCCTGGTGGGCTCGGGACCCAATGGGGTGGGTACCTGTTATCCAGCTCGGGTCAGCGGCGTGCAAGGCCAGCGCCTTTCCCGCAACTTTATCATTCTAGCCTCTCATCCCCCATTTTCGAAGGCAGATGGCACAGGGGTCTTTTATAGGGTCACACCCAGTGACCCCCGGGGGCACGGGGCCATTCCCAGAGACAAGAGTCTCTGGTTACTGCTATTCAGGCATGGGGCGGGTGCCCAGGAGAGCGAGGTGAGCTGGAAGGAAGAGGAAGAGAGAAGGGACAGGCTGCCCAGGGAGACCCTGACGGACCTGCAAGGCTGAAGATGCTGGAGCTGGCCTCAAGCTCAAGCCAAGGGCTCATCCGTAAGGAAGCTCAGGCCAGAGCAGGCTGTGGAGGGGGCTGCCTCGGGCTCTGCAGAAGAGTCTCCGGATTCCCACGAGGCCCGAGGTCAGTGGATTCCAGGTCCCTTCCAAGGATCTTCGGGAAAGTTTCAAGATGTTTCTGCTGAGAGTCGCTGCCCCATATGCAAGGATGCAGCACTGCTCCATGTGCTTTGCCGAGGATCACCGCGAGCATGCCCGTGTCGGCCGGCCCCATCCCCTTCACGTCTCTTTTTCCTTTGCAGTTGCCGGAAACCTCCACCTGCTACGCCCAAAAGATCTCTGGCACCACCGCCCTCCAGGAGGCGCTGAAGGAGGAGCAGCAGCACATTGAGAAGCTGCTGGCCGAGCGGGACCTGGAGCGGGCGGAGGTGGCCAAGGCCACGAGCCACATAGGGGAGAAAGAGCAGGTGCTGGCCCTGGCCAGAACGGGCACGACCAGGTGACGTCTGTGCAGACGGCAGTGCCGGGGCCGAGAGACGCCTGCGGTAGAGGCTGGGCGCGAGCTTGGTGCAGGCGGTGCAGGCAGAGGCCGTGGGTCCCCGTCTGCCGTCGTTGCGGTGGCGTCCGGCACGTGGTTTGATCGCATGCGCCTTCTGCTCGCCCTGTGGGGGTTTAGGGAGTGCCGAGTTGTCCGCATCGGTGCTTTCGTGGTGTGGTTCCCCTCTGGCCTTCCAGAAACGCTGTAGCTTAGGTGGGAGATGCATTCAGCTTGCCGTGGTGACAGGTGGCGATGCCAGCCCCCAGAGGGCTGTTGGGGGCGGGCGAGGCCACTCACGTGCCGTTGCCTCTACAGCACGTCCTGGAGCTGGAGGCCAAGAACGACGAGCTGCGGGCCATGCTGGAAGCGACCGACTGGGAGAAGGTGGAGCTGCTGAACCAGCTGGAGGAGGAGAAGAGGTGAGGCTGTGCCCGGAGCTAGGGGCTCCCTCGGGTGGGGCACTCCTGGCCTTCCAGGGCTGTGAGAACCAGAAACCAACGGGTGCCCAGTCCTGAGCGCGGCCTCACCGGGAGGGCTGGGGGGGCAGCTCAGTGGAGCCAAGCCACCCCCGGCCCTCCCTGCTGTGTCCACCTGGCTTGGTATTCAGGAGGCCTGTGCTGGGTGGCAAGGAACTGTCCTAACCCAGTGGGACCCTGTGGGAGTCCCTGTGGTTAAGTCCCAGGCGGGAGGAAACCCACAGTACTCATGGGGCACGACAGCAGACAGACAGGGCTCAGGCTAGGCTGCAGACAGACGGACGTGGTGCTCAGGCCGGGGTGTAGACAGACAGACATGGGGCTCAGGCCAGGCTGCAGACAGACGGACGCGGGGCTGAGGCCTGGCTGCAGACAGATGGACACGGGGTGCTGGCCGAGACCGCCTTTTCAGATGGGCTCCCAGCAGTGTGGTGCCCAGGGGCACTGCCAGTGCCTGGCTCAGCCCCTCAGCTCCACATGCCGACTCGACCGTCACTGGGAGCCCCTCCCCCCGCCCTCCGCCCCCGAGTCATTGGCTGCTTCTCCCCCAGGGGCTCAGTTGTTGTCCCAATGTGGAGACAGGTGCTGGCTGGGAGGGACTGGCAGGTGCCGCGGGTCAGTTTTTAACCACCTCTGTTAGCTGCGAGGCAGAAAGGGTTGATATTATACTGCACCTGGCGTTGGCTCGGCCTAGCTTCCTCCTGTAGCCTGTGGGTCCCACCCAGTGCTCGAAGCTGAGGGGACTCGCTGACTTTCTTTTTTTTCTTTTTGGGTCAAACCAGCGATGCTCAGGGGTTACTCCTGCCTCGGCACTCAGGAATTACTCCAGGCATTGCTCCGGGGTCCATAGTGGTATGCTGGGAATTGAACCCGGGTCGGCCACGTGCAAGACAAACGCCCTGCCTGCTGTACTCTCGCTCTGGCCCTCCCCGACTCTCTCAGCCCTCCTGTGTGTGGAGCCGGGGGCTGGGACAGGCGCATCTACAAGATGGTGGCCCTCATGGGGGGCAGCAGTGACGCCCCTCACAACGTCTCCCTCTCCCCCACAGGAAAGTGGAAGACCTCCAGTTCCGAGTCGAGGAGGAGTCCATCATCAAAGGCGACCTGGAGGTAAAGCCTGGGCAGGTCCCGGAGGCTTGCAGGGTGCAGGCAAGGATGTGGGGCGGCCTGGCCGACCCCGCTGGGACCACTTCTGCTGGAGACTCCGAATCAGACAGGGATACCTGGGGTCATGCACCTGGCAGGGCCCGGCTGACACATCTCTGCTCCTTGGGGCTGGAGGCTGCTCTTTATGAGCGTTTTTCTCTCGTTCTGACATTCGGGTCTATGCCTTTGCCTCAGCTTTGATTTTCAGTCGAGCAGCACAAATCAAATCCTTTAGAACCCCATTTTTTAGAAGTTTTTCCTTAAAACAAGAAGAAGCAAAGAGTCAGTTTGGAAAAGAAAAATTTCTATTTCTGCTTCTTTTCCTTCCTGTTTTAAGTTCATGGAAATTTTGTTTTCCCACCAGAAGGAGGTGAAGTCCCTGCAGGTGGCCTCTGAGAAGCTCGCCAAGGAGAACGAGGGCCTGAGGACCAAGCTGGACCATGCCAACAAGGAGAATGCGGACATGATCGCCCTGAGGAAGTCCAAACTGGAGACGGCCATCACCCCGCACCAACAGGCCATGGGCGAGCCGAAGGCATCCGTGAGCCAGGGCGTGGGCGCCGAGGCGGCCGAGCTGGCCGAGCTCAAGATGCAGATCGAGAGGCTACAGTTCGAGTACCAGCAGGAGGTGGAGAGCCTGAAGGCCCAGCAGGCGCCTGAGCGTGCAGCACACGCCTCCGAGCTGAAGACGCTCAGGTCACGGCTGTTCAGGACGGCCCAGGAGCAGAAGAACAGCCTGGAGGCCGCATGGGCCAAGCTTGAGCAGATCGAGGACCAGCACCTGGTGGAGGTGGAGGACGCCCTGAACAAGCTGCAGGAGGCGGAGACGAAGGTAAAGCACCTGGACGGGTTGCGGGCTGTGTGTAGTCAGCAAGCCCAGGCCCTGGCCAATGCCACGGCACAGCTGGAGGCCACCCAGCAGAAGCTCTTGCAGCTCGATGGGCTCTGGAAGGCCAGTTCCGAAGGTCAATTGGGAATGGAGAAGCTCAGGCAGCAGCTCCAGGTGGCTGAGCGGCAGATTCAGGAGTTAGAGAATGCAAAGCGGGCCGAGAGCTGCAGGTTGGTTCTCGGGCGCCCTCGCCCACTTCCACGCTCGCTCCCTGCATGCTGTGTGTCAGTCTGCTCACCGCTGTGTTCCGGCTTGGTGCTGACAGGTCTCCCGGTCACGTCCCGTGCGGTTCCCTCTGAGGGGACTGAGAAGGAGTCGGCATGATTCGGGGGTTGTCATTGGTCCCCAGCACCCGGATGCCGTGCTAGCCTTGGCCCCGGCTAATCGGGCCCATCTGGGGTCTTTCTGAAACAGAGAATTCTTCACGAGGCCAGTGAGAAAACAAGATAGGAGCCCCCAGAGCAAACCTCTGCCCCCCACCTCTTGGGCTTGCTGCATACTCGCCGAGTTCGCCCAGACTCTTGGGCTCGAGTCAGGCCACGAGGGTCTTTCCCTGACCTTGCTGACCACCTGCTCGTGTGACGGGCTTTGCCCTCCTCTCCCCGAGGCGCCTCAGTTCCCAGCTGGTGCTCGATGCCTCTGAGTCTCTGAGCTCCCTCAAGGCTGGTGACGTGGCCCATCTTGGTATTTCTCATTGCCAGCCCCTCCCTCCCTGCAGCACAAGCCCCCGCGCAGCCCTGCAGAGATTTCATCCCTTTCAGCTTCTAACATGTGCTTGGGCCAAGTCCGCCTTCCAGCATGGCCCCCTGCTGGCCACAGGCATGGACTCTCATGGTAGCCCTGACCCTGGGGAAGGACGAGACAGTGAGATGTGGGCCAAGCCGAGGAAGCTGCAGTTCTCACCAAGGAGCCCCGAGAGATGCCCTTTTCCTCCTATAGGATTGTGGTGGCAGGGACGTGCCCTCACCCCCCCCCACCCCCCGCGCTGGTCACTTTGTTGGAGAAACTTCTCTGTTGGCCAAGATGGAAGGGCTGTGGGCTTTCTAGACAGGACTGACAGACATAACAGAAGGGCCCCGAGACCCCCGGGAGTTCCTCTCAGGACTCAGGACTCCTTGGCTGGCATTCCAGAAACACCGGCTGAAACAAATGGAATCAATTCCTAGGACAAAGCAGGGGATAGCTGACCCACTTGTTCGCATCAAGATGTAACAAACGTCAAGTTCTGGTGACTGCTGTCTAGGGGATTAGAGGTTCCTCATTTTAAATTTCATATTGAAACCCCTCAAACTTTTAAAGTCACAGAAAAGAAACTACAAGAAAGTAAATCTTGGGGGCCGGAGTGATAGTACAGTGGGAAGGGCATTTGTCTTGCACGCGGCCCACATTGGTTTGATCTCCATCATCCCATAGGGTCACTGTCATTGTCTCTATCCTCCCGTTGTTTATCGATTAGCTCGAGCGGACCCAGTAACGTCTCCATTGTGACACTTGTTACTGTGTTTGTCATATCGAATACATCACGGGGAGCTTGGCAGGCTTGCTGTGCAGGCGAGATATTCTCGGTGAGCTGGCCGGGTTACATCCAAGGAGAAATTCCTGAGCATTTAGGGTAACCGAAAAAGCCAAAAGGAAAAAGAAAGATAACCTTTTATTCCCTCCCTCCCCTCCCTTTCCCTTTCTTCCCTGTTTCCTCCCTCCCTCCTTCCTATCCTTAGCTTCCCTCCTCCCTTGCTTACTTCCTTCTTCCTCGCCAAGCCATGCTCTGGGCTCTGGGGTCTTCGCGCCCAGCAGTAGTGGGGCTTTGCAGCTTGTGGACCGATCTCATTCTCGCCCAGTGGTGCTGCAGTTCCCACTCGGGCCTGGTGTGTACTCAAGCCCTTTGTGCCGTCTCCCCGCCCCTGGAAAGTCAGTCTTTCTCATAGGCTTTCTTATTTTCTGGTCACGCCAAAGTTAGGTCTAGAAAACGCCTCTGTTTGGGCCGTTTTCAATAACCACTAGACAGTCATCACCAGAACTGCCGGCGCCAAGGCCTTGGCTTCGTGAACTTCAGGCAATCACGCTCACCTCATGCCTCTGTTCTTCGGGGTTGTGTTGGGTCATGGGCTTCTCATACGTGTTTTCTGTTTTGTTTTCCCCTTCCCGTTCCTGTTTGTCTCCTTGGTCCATTCACTCCATCCTTGTGACTCTGGTAGGCCGATAGCCTGGCCGAAGAGCTGCAGGGGAAGGGGCTAGCGCTTCGTAGTCTTCAGGAGAACTTGAACGAAAGCGGCCGAGCTGAGGGGCCGTGTGTGCGCGCGTGTGTGTGCATGTGTGTTTGCGTGTGCATGCTGGTGAGCAGAGCAGAGGGGCCGTGTGTGTGCGTGTGTGTATGTTTGTGTGTTTGCATTGTGTGTGTGTGTGTTCATGTTTGTTCGTGTGTGTGCGTGTGTGCTGGGAGCGGGCAGGGGGCCAGCGGCTGACAGTGGCCCCCGGCTCCCCACAGGAGGAGAAGGTGGACGTGAGCCGCAGCCAGTGCCAGGCTCTACAGGCCGAGCACGCCAAGGCCAGCGGGGAGATCCAGGGGCAGCACGAGGAGGCGCCGCAGGCCCTTCAGCAGCTGCTGCTGCAGGCGAAGGAGAAGCTGCAGGCGGTGCAGGCGGAGAACGGGAGCCTGCTGCGGGAGGTGGCCGAGCTGAAGACGCAAGCCAACAAGGCCAAGGTGGGTGGGCGCAGGGCAGCGCCGCGGCTGATGGCGGCCGTGGCCCGTATGTGTGTTGGTGCCCGGCCGCTTTCCACCACGCACCGCAGCCAGGGCTACGTCTCCTCTCTGGACCACCTGCTGGCCCAGTTCTGTGGCCAGCAGCCTCGTGTGCATGCTCAGGTCAGTCCCATTCCGGTAACATGGCCGTCTGCGGTCAGCTGCCCAGCACACACCAGTAGCCTGCTGCGGCTCATGGCTGCTGAGCTGGACAGAGAAGATAGCCCTTGCTGCAGAAAGTTCTGGAAAGTACATGGCGGTTCAACTGTGGTGTGCATTGAGACTCAGAAATGAAAACGCACAACCTGTTGCTGACGGGCAGGGAGAGCAGGTGAGGGAGACCCTGACCCGTGTGCGACCAGTCCTCCTGGAGCCCCTGGGTCCCTCCCAAATGACTGCAAACACTGCCCTCCCATTGTTCATCAATTTGCTCGAGCGGGCCCACTAATGTCTCCATTTTGAGACTTGTTACTGTGTTTGGCAAGCAAAAACTGTTGGCTTCAGTCTCCAAAGCTTGGTGGATTCGTCTGGATTTTCTATAAAGTGGATAACTTTTGGGACTAAGTCCATTTCCTGCCTCTGTTTGTCCCTGTGAAAATCGTTTGAAAAGCAGTGGTTGCTTTTCCCTTCCCCTCCTGCACAAAGTTCCAAAACAAAATACTTTTTGTAGTTCTTTGAATTGTATTGAAAACTAGTTTTTGAATGCATCCCTTCTAGGACAGAGTGATGGATTTTATAATAGAAGAATTGAAGTGGGGGGAAAAATCTTATGCCCCAATGTCAAGATCCAACTGTACTTACACCTTCCGGGGAGCTGTCAGGAATCATTTCAGACAGCATTTCAAAAATCAACTCGGCTGATAGTAGAATGGGTAGGGTGCTGCCTTGTACTCGGCCAACCTGGGGTTGATCCCCAGCATCCCGTCCTCCGGCCCTGCCAGCAGTGATCCCTGAGCACAGAACCCTGAGCGAGACCCGAACACCAGCAGGTGTGGGGCCCCCATCCACAAAATAGGCAGGTAGTTATGTTGACGCTAAGAAGCTAACTGTGTCTGAGCCTCTCCATCCTGAGTCTGTGTGTGTGTGTGTGTGTGTGTGTGTGAGTGTGTGCGCGTGCGCGTATACACGCGTGTGCAGGTAAGACTACTCTGCCATTTTCATTTCTGGTATTTAGGCCACATGAAGTGCTTGGCTTGCGTGTGCCTGCTTGATCTCATTCTTGTTTCCATTCTTCCCCGCTTTTTGTTTCTGCAGTCCTTAACTTGCTTATTAAGCTCGGCCAAAGAAGAGATGGAGCTGATGTCAGAGGATCGCAGGGCCCTGAGGTCAGAGAATGAATTGCTGGCGAAGGAGAAGCTCTGTCTGAAGTCCGAGAGAGGGTGGTTTCAATTGAAACTCAGAGAAGCGGAGGCCAAAAACTCTTCGCTGCGGGAAGAGCAGAGGAAGCTCTGGCTGTTGAACCAAGCGATTCGCATGGATAAGGAGAAGGTCATCGAGGCCAGGTGGGCCGCGGAGAAGCTGTGCCAGCAGGAGCGGCTGGACCGAGAAGCCCTCGAGGCGGAGAAAGAGAAAGTGCTGGAAGAGGGCAGGGCGGTGCAGGAGGAGCTCCAGAGGGTGGGCGCGGAGAAGGACGCACTGCAGGTCTCCAAGCTGGGGCTGCAGGCCCTGGTGGAGGAGCTGCAGATGAGCAAGAGCAGCCTGGTGGCCGAGTGTAAGAAGGGCCTGGAGGAGAGGGGCCAGCTGGAGGAGCATGTCAAGAAGCTGGTTCTGGAGAACCTATCCCTGGCCAAGGACAAGGACAACATCATCCAGAAGCTGCAGTGCTCCTACGAGGAGCTGGCTCGGGATCAGAAGTCGCTGGTGCAAGAGATCGAGGAGCTCACGGCTGAGAAGGAGGAGGCCGCCCGCGTGGAGTCGGCCCTGCGTGAGCAGCTGAACAGCCTTGTCTCTGAGAAGGAGCTGCTGGGCCAGAAGGCCACGAAGCTCCAGCGGCAGCTGCACTGGCTGCTGAAAGACCAGGCGCTGCTGGAGGCGCAGCAGACCGAGCTGCTGGCCGAGCGGGAGGCGTCCCTGCAGGCCCTGGCCTCCCTGGAGGACACCAGGAACACCAATGCGATGATGCAGAGTAAGGTGGGTGATGGTAGTGACCAGGGCTGTGTAGGCCCGGCCTCAGCCTTGAGAGAAACCATATCCTGGGCCATAGTGATAGCACAGCGGGGAGGGCGTTTGACTTACACACCGAATTCCCAGGTTCAATCCCCGGCATCCCATATGGTCCCCTGAGCACCGCCAGGAGTAATTCCTGAGTGCAGTGCTAGGTGAGCCAGTGCCCTCTGACCTCACAGCCCCACTTTCCCGGGCTCGAGTGACTGCTGACAGCCTGAGCTGTTCCACCCTAGCCAGGAGTGATCCCTGAGCACAGAGCTAGGGTTTAGTCCCTACCCCACTGGGTGTGGCCCCCAAACAAACCAAACTGACTACCCACAAAGGTTCTAGATAAGCATGTATACATACACAGACATGTACATATGTATATATGTGTGTATGCTTCAAAAGAGTCGGGGAATATCTACCATTTAAAATATCTGAGAATGATGCCAGAGCAATAGCATAGCAGGTAGGCTGTTGGCCTTGCACATGGCCAACCCAGGTTCCATCCCCGGCATCCCATATGGTCCCTGAAGCACCGCCAGGAGTACTTCCTGGGTGCAGAGCCTGGAGTCACTCCTGAGCAACGCCGGATTGTGACCCAAAAACCCCCTCCCCAAATTAATTGATTCTTTAAAATAACAGAAGCCAAAAAGAGGGAAGCTGAGGAAGAAGGGGCTGTGCTCCCCTGGCGCCCGTGAGAACCAGGGGCCGCGCACATGCTGCCGGAACCCCACCCCCACACGCTCCCAGCACAAGAGGTGATGCTTAAGGAGTGAGAGGCCCCATGGACAAGGACACATCCCTTCAGTCAAGGGGTCATGTCCTTGCCAGAGCCCTCCAATGCCCTTCCTCTTGCTGCTCTCCCAGAACCTGGGCTTCGGGCTCCCATAAAATTGTCAAATCATCACTTTGCCAGAGTCGAACACCACTTTGGAGGGCTTCTTCCCTGCCAGGAAGGTTCAGTCGCAAACGGAAGCGCCCACCAGCATGTGGCTTTTCCAGCCTCATTGCGCATACTCTAGGCCCAGAGCTGGGGGAGTCTGGTTCTCTGGGCTGCCTTCCTGCTTCTTGCTCCTGTCAAGGGAGACAGCTGGGTGTGGTCCTCCGGGGTTTGCACACTTGGCTGCAGTCCGGTGCCCGCACCTACCATCACCAAGCTCGGATCTGGCCTGCAGCAGGAGTCAGCCTTGGGGCCTCCTTGATGTCTCTCCTTCCCCAACCCCCCTTCCATCCCACCCGGGTCTGCAGCGCTTTATCGTTTGAATCCTCTCCGAGGAAGGGGACCATCTGGGTCCCAGTGCCCTGAGGAGTTCCCGCACACCCTCACTTCCTGCACTTCTGTACTTAACAGCCGGTGGCCCTGGAGGGCACTTGTGGGCTGAAGTGAACTTTGCATGTGGGCTGTGCAGGTGGACCCTGTATGGGTTTGTTGGGAACTGAACATTTCCATGTTTTGTTTTGTTTTGTTTTGTTTTGTTTTGTTTTCAGCTGGAGGAAGAGAGATCTGCGTTTCTTGGCTCTAGTGTGGTATGGCCTGGGCACTCTCAGAGACTGGCCATCAGAACTTGCCCTGAGGGAGAAAAAGAATCAGTCTGTTTTTCTGGTTTTATTTACACTTTCTTTGGGGGCCACACGTGGCGATACTCCAGGCTTCCTCCTGGCTCTGCACTCATGAATCACTCCTGGCTGCTCTCCGGTGGCCCCTATAGGATGCCAGGGATCAAACCTGGGTTGGCTGCGTGTGAGGCAAGCACCTTTCCCGCTGTGCTATCACTCAGACCCAACGCGCCTGCCAGTTTTCAAGTGAAACATGAATGTTTGTGCCTACAGTCATGCTTGCTTTTTTAAAGTGGGATTTCCCCCCGCCGCATTCATTTGAAAGAAGTGAGTTTGTCTTTGTAGGAGAGGGAAGACCCCTCTTGACTCCCTGCTCTGAGAAGAACCGAGGGGTACCAGCATCTCCTCCTGGGGTCTTCCCTGGGCACCCGGGAGCTTGCGCTCAGGAAGGGAAAGGGGAGCTCTGGCTGCCTCCAACCCTGTGGCGGGGACTGGAAGCGGGGCCCAGCCTCCTCTGTGGCGGGCTCCCATGGCTCCCGCAGATGGCTCACCGTCTCACGCTCTCCTTGAACACAGATTGATTTCCTGAATTCCGTGATTGTGGACCTCCAAAGAAAGAATCAGGACCTCAACATGAAAGTGGAGATGATGTCCGAGGGGGCTCTCAAAGGGAACGGGGACGACCTCAACAATTACGACAGCAACAACTTCGGCCCGGCCACCTCATTCTCTGCACTGTGCAGAAATCTCCAGCAGTTCCTGGATTAGATAGCAAGTACTTGTGAAACACCTAAAATAACCAATTTACTGTCTTTACAAAGTTTACTTTTTTTCCACTGTGGTTTTAGATGAATGTATGATGAGAAATTCAACATTAATAATTTTGGATTTTCTTATCAGAAAAAATTAAATGAAGGACCTGAACCATCAGAAGTTTATCATCCAGTCTGAATCTCTTTATGTTCATTTGAATGTTTTCTAGTTCTGTAAAACGTGATAAATAATGTACCATCAGGGCTACATGTATTATAAGAACTTCTATAATTGTATATATGCTTTTGATGTATTTTCCTCTGGAGATTATCAAGTGTCTCACCAGTGAAAGATCGTAATCCATTGACATTTTGAGTAATAAACACGATTGAAATTGTTTCACAAACTATGTAAAGCAGTATTAAAATTAGAGCAAACAATGTTCTTTATCTACTTGAATAAAATTATTTCCATTTTGCCAGTGACAACTGATTATTTCCGGTTTATTTATAAAAGATTTTTGGCTAGCAATCAAGAACTATAGAGTCAAAGAAGTCAAAGAGTTTCTACAATGGAATTCTGATACACCAATTTCTTTTTGTTTCTTTATGTTTGTGCCACACCTGGTGATGTCTTAGGGCTTATTCATGGCTCTGCACTCAGGAATCACTCCTGACAGTGCTTGGGCAGACTATACGGAACGTCAGGGATTGAAGCCAGATTGGCCAAAGCACATGCCCTACCAGCTGAACTATTGCTCTGTGCCTGTATACCATTTTCTTAAAAGTGTTTATCTTGGGATAAAGAGGTAGTACAGTGAGTAGGTTTCTTATCTTGCATGTGGCTGATCTGGGTTCAATTGCAGGAATCCCATCCAGTCATCTGTGCCCCGGCAGGAGCAATCACTAAGTGCAGAGGCAGGAGTAAACCGTAAGAAGCACTGGGTTGGGGGTATGGTGCCACCAGCAGGTCTCTCTGTACCTGTGAGATGAGTGCATCAGCAGCCTGATGGCGCCTTCAGACTTCCAGGTACCCCCAAATTGCTGCTGTGCCTTGGGCCAGACCCCAAAAACGTGGGGCAGAGTTTACCAAGAAAGTAAACAGGCAAAAGTTAGGTATGTGGGAGACACAGACACAAACCACCTCCAGTCCAGCTATATAATTGGAGGCATGGCCTCTCTGGTTCCTGATTGAACTGCTTAACGGCCATGATCCCAGAGACTCAGAAACAAATCTCGAAACCCAACAGCTTTGGGCAGAAATGTGTCCAGTCCCTGAAGTAAGTTACAGGCGCTGGGCCACCCCAGGTGGGAACAGATTTCGTGCGTTGGCCCGTTCCCCCTGGCAGCCTGCTGGCCGCCATCCTCCGGAGGCCACTGGACAGTCAGGTTTGGGCTCACAGTGACGAGACACGTAGGGTCTCACGGGATGTGGGTGGAGCTGGCCCTTTCCTCCCCAACGAGACCCCAAGTCGTCACCCACAAACGGCCTCTCTGGCTGCTGATTTAATCTTGGAACCCAGCAGGTTTGGGCAAGAAATTCCTCCAGATTTAATGGTTAAAATTGTGGAATTTCAAAATCGCGCAGCCACTACTGCAGCCACGCGATGTCATATGTTATTCATAACCAGGAGTAGAAAACAAATTGTCTACTGTTGCCTTTACAGCAGATCTGAGCACCAAATAATAATGGTGGGTCCGGTGTCAATATATTGAATGTAATCAAAGCAGAGAGAGTAATATGGAAATTATCTCCTCTACAGGTAGGGGGAGGGTGTGGGATGGGTCTATACTGGGGTTTTTGGTGGTGGAGAATCGGCCCTAATGAAAGTACGGGTGTTTCATTTTATGACCAAGACTTAAACGCGAAAGCTTTGTAACTGCTCTCATGGTGATTCAGTAAATAAAATTATAAAAAATGAAAAGAAAACCACTAGGTGAGGTTTAAAAACAAAAAAAAAACCCCAAAACAAACAAAACCTTTCTTGCATTATTGCAAAGCTTCCTAGTCAATGTACCCTAAAATGAATGCCTTCAGTGATTCTTCACAAGACAAAAATGAAAGGACACCAAGCAGTACAAACACCATCAATCCGTAAAGTCTGGGAAAGAACTGGACATTGCTATATTATTAACCCAAAATGAACAGAACCAAATATGCTTATAAGCACCAACTCCTGTACGTTTGAAGCACATGTCCTCACGTTGAGATTTCTGGAAAAAGAACTTGAGTAGGACCGTCACTTTCAGCCTTCATAATACCCAATAGCAGTCCTTGACCTTAGAATCTATGGTAGGGAATTCAAACGGTCTATACATGAATCATGGTTACTTTGCAGGATATCCAAATATGATTACATCGTACTGTGAGTATTCTGTAATACTACGTTGTAAGTCAGTAAACTGCAGATTGGAGAGAGAGCCCTGGGGCAAGGCTGATGCCTACCAAGCAGCAAACCCAGATTCTTTTCCCTGGCACTTCATAGTGTCCCCAGTATCCCCTCCAGGAGTGATGCCTGAGCAGAGCTCGGAGGAGCCTCAGCACTGCTGGATATGATTCCCAAGTCCCTTCACAAATATAAGTATGCACCCATTTTGTGGAATAGATATATATGGTTACAGTCCTCCCATTGTTCATTGATTTGCTTGAGCGGGCCCAGTAATGTCTCCATCGTGAGACTTGTTTTTACTGTGTTTGGCATATCAAATACGTCACGGGGAGCTTGCCAGGTTCTGCCGTGCGGGCGAGATACTCTCGGTAGCTTGCTAGGCTCTCCGAGAGAGGCGGAGGAATCAAACTCGGGTCGGCCATGTTGGCTGCGTGCAAGGCAAACTCCCTACCCGCTGTGCTATGGCTCCAGCCCATAATACACACACACACACACACACACACACACACACACACATATTTGAGATTGATATCCAAGGTTAGAAAAATGGGGGCCAGGAGGCCTTGTCAATGGTTGGAAAAAACCACACATGTAGGGGACAGAGGATGCTTAGGATAGAGTAGGGACCAGTATGGCAATAATGGTTGTGATGTAGGCAGGTAGATAGGGAAAGGCCCTTTGCAATGAAACAAAGTTTCATGGAAGAAGAATTCTAGGAATGAGCCACCTTGTGGATACAGAAAGCAAAGGCCTGATAAGACCATCCGCAGACCCTGAGGATAAAGGCCTCCTCCCCATGAAATTCCTCTTTTTGGACCTCCCTGGTAACCTCCTTAGCAACGGACTTTTACCTGGGAAGAAGCCCTACGTGGGGGCAGGTTGGAGAAACCCTATAAAGGCCACCTTGAACAAAGGAGCCCATGTGCTGCTTAATTCCTGCACTCTGTTTGGTCCCTCGAGCACCGCCAGGAGTGTTCTCTGAGCACAGAGCCAGGGGTAAGCCCCGAACACCGCCAAATGTGCCACAAAAAAGAACTATCTTGTTACAGATTCGTTTTCTGCATGTGCTGTTATGACTAAGGAGAACAAAAACTTCAACCAGAGTATCAGGAGAAAAAGACATACTTCAACAGGATGGAAAAAATCTTGAACTGAGGTGGGGCAGATAGGCCCAGAATTTGAACTTCCTGCAGAAATGCAAACGAAAGTCAGAATGAAAAGGACAAATAGGGGAAGTGCAGGATAGCACAGCGGGCAGGGAACTTGCCTTGTTTGAGGCCAACCCAGGGTCGATCCCTGATCCCCAGCATCCCAGGTGGACCCTCCCCCGCCAGGAGTGATCCTTGAGCGCATCGCCAGGAGGAAGCCCCTCACATCACGAGGTGTGGCCCCAAAACAAAAGAAAAGAAAAAGGCAGATGGGCCTAAGCATATCTGAGCTTTGCTCTGAAGTCTGGGGCCACAGGGAGCACAGGCTTTGCAGGAGGCAGAGTTCCCTCCCTCCACCCAGCCCCCAGCAAGGAGCCAGGAGTATCTCCAAGGCCAGCCCACTGCCAGGCTGCCGAAGATGGAGGACACAAGGAAGGGAAATGCGTTTCCCATGAAATCTCCTGTGCTGTAATTCCCTGTGACACAGCGCACCCCCCACCCCACCCCCACCGTCTGTTCTGGTTGCGGGGAGACCCCCTCCTCTGTACTCTTGAGTGGCGATTGTCGGGGTCTGCTGCGCGTCCACGGTTGCCTCCCATCTCAGGTCCTTCCATCCACTCATCCTCCCAGCCCCCCAGAGCTGGTCCCAAATGGTCGGTTCATCCCTGGTGCTATTTGCAGGAGACAACTCCCAAGTTGGGGGCACACAGACACCAGAGTCCCATCCTCCCCCGCGCTCCCCACAATGCACAGCCCCCCAGAATCAAGGCTGGCGCCCCTGGCTTGAGGAGGAACCATCCGTCAGAACGGGAAGCAGTTTTTTGTTTCATTTTGGTTTTGTTTTTTTAAGACACGCATCTTGGCATGCAACTTAGTGCTGGAGCGGTAGCACAGCGGGGTAGGGCCTTGCACGCGGCTGACCCGGGTTCGATTCCCAGCATCCCATATGGTCTCCTGAGCAACACCAGGAGTAATTCCTGAGTGCAGAGCCAGGAGTAACCCTGTGCATCGCTGGGCGTGACTCCCGGCAAAAATAAATTCATAAATTCTAAAAAATAAATGACCCATTTAACCACTTGTCCATTTCCCTCTGCTGTCTCATCACCTCTGTTCCCCTTCTCCCCCTATGTCCCAGGAAAGTTTATGCAGCCATCCATGGAAAGTCATTCTTTCAGGGGCTGGGGAAGTCGTAGAACTGGTACTATCTTGTCTTGTACACAGCTGAGCTGGGTTCAATCCCTGGCACCCCGTGTGGTACCCTGAGCCCAGAGCCAGGGTAAACCCTGAGCATGGCCAGGTGTGCACCCATCCACCCCGAAGGAAAAAAACTTTCAGTGAATCTAAGGAAAAAATGATGAGTTTATTTTTCTTTTGTGGGAGTACAAAAATTTAAAACTATTAAAAAATTTTAAAACAAATATTGAACTGTTTCTTCTCGTTAATCATGGCAAGTTGTGTCTGATTCAGAAATCTGAAGACAACTCAATTGTAGCTAATCCCAGGATCTTCATCGGCAGGTAGAGATTGTAAAGGATTCAGATGTAGGTCTGAGTGTGATGGTACATAAAGTGCTAAAAGGAATTTGCTCTGCTCTCAGGTTGAAAGCCTAGAAGGGTTTAGGTCCAGTTTCCCTGGGTTCATGCAGAAACCGCTGCCTGCCCCTCAAGGGCCTTGTTGGCGTGCAGTCCTGATGGCGGAGGCTCTCTCCATCCTGGGCTCCCACATGGAGGCGCAGAACTGCTGCCTCTGAGCGAGGACGTCGCCTACAGTCACCCAGCCCCTGGGTTTGCTGCGGGTTTTCCCCAGACTGTAGTTATCTCCAGCTTAGCTGCACGCGATGTGTGCCAAAGGTGTGTCTCTGCACTTTGTGAAAGTCAGCGTTTCTTTCGGGAGGTTGTCTCCAAGTTAGGTTTTCAGACAGGTTGAAAACAGGTCCAGATCTGTCGGGATGGGAGATTTGTGATGAAAGTAGATAATGGACCAAACATGATGACCTCTCAGTGTCTGTATTGCAAACCATAATGTCCAAAAGTAGAGAGAGAGTATGGGGAATATTGTCTGCCATGGAGGCAAGGGGTGGGTGTAGAAGGGGGGCGGTATACCTGGGAGATTGGTGGTGGGGAATGTGCACTGGTGGAAGGATGGGTGTTTGATCATTGTGTGATTGTAGCCCAAACATGAAAGATTGTAAGTCTCTCATGGTGATTCAATAAAAATAAATAAATAAAATTAAAAAAATAAATAAATAAATAAATAAATAAATAAAAGAAAACAGGTCCAGCTGCGGAAGGCAGGGCCAGTCCTGCCCTGCTCCGACCACTGCTAAATCCCAGAGCAGACGGGGGCGGGGTGGTCCTGTTCGGCGTACCCCACTTCCCTGACGGCCAAGGACAGATACCAGAACCAGAATGTCAGGTGCGTGCTTTGGTCAGGAACTCTGCGGGTCCGGGAGGCAGCCTCCGCGGTCCTGAGATCACTGTGTGTGCTGATGTCTGGCTGTCTCTGCGCTCACGCACTGCCGTGCTCACCTCACCCTCTCTTTTTCCTCCCACTCCTGCTTCCTTTGCTCTATCGGTGTGTCTTTGATGGAAAGACTAAAGAAACTCTATCCACGTTATAATAAATTTCATATATTTTTTTAGTTTCTAATATTTGGTTCTTGTTTTTTGCATTTTGAAAGGCTGCCCAGTAACACTTTAAGGCATTTGCATGATGACTGAGATTTATTTCTTATGAAAGTCGTAAGGAAAGAATCTGGATAGTGTGATCGCTTGGGAAAGGTTTCTGGCCCCGGACACCTCCCTTCCGGCTCTCCTCCCTCTGTTGTTGCTCATGACACCAAATCTAAAGCGTGTGGCTTTCAAGGGGCCCACGTATTTGTGACTCGGGCATCGGTAAAGAGGCCCGATGTCCTCCAGCCACTTGTGGATTGCACGGTAGAAGTCAGAGCTGAGAAGAGACCAAAGGAATTAGCCGTGAGGACTGGTCAGCAGGAGCAGCTGCCAGGGTCTGTTTGGCCGTGTCCATGTAGGGGTCGCCACACGTGCCCACTCGAGGAAAGGCTGCCAGGTGATTGTGCAATGTTCCAGGCTTGTGTCAGGAACACGCCAAGGAATCTGCCCTCCCCTCCTGCCTCACAGCTGATGGCTCAGGCTAGTTGGATAGTCCTGACTAAAGAATGGGAATGTGGGACTGGGCGACATTCCAGCGTGGAGAGTGTTTGCCTTGCACACGGCCAACTTGGGTTTGATCCTTGGCATCCCATATGGTCCCCCAAGCACTGCCAGGAGTAATTCCTGAGTGCACAACCAGGAGGATCCCCTGAGATCTCTCGGTATGACCCCCTCCTCCCCCCAAAAAATTGGAATCTGCTCACGATCACGATCACAACCATCCTGTTGTTCGTCAATTGCCTCGAACAGGCCCCAGTAATGTCTCCTTTGTCCTAGCCCTGAGAATTTTTTAAAAAGTGCCATATTCAAGGCTCTTTCAGGGTTAGTAGAATGAGCCTCATCATTGTTACTGGTATTTGGCATATTGGGTAAGCCACGGGGAGTTTGCCAGACTCTGCCGTGTGGGCTGGTTACATTCGGTAGCCTGCCAGTTTATCCAAAGAAAGAATGAGACAATAAGATGCTTCCGGGAGCTGGGTTTTATAGTCTCTGGGTCTTGGCCGTTGATGGGATTACAGGGCACAAGGGGGCCAGTTGGTGGGTGTAACCTCTGCCTACTGGAATATGGAGGATCTGAGTGGAGGATGCTCAGCCCCAATCTGAGCAGGCTTGGAGATCTCAGCCCCAGGACACGCATGCCTTTGTTCCTCTGCCAGTACCTTCATGCCTGTGGAGAGTGGTCTCAGCATGGTGGTGGCTGGTTGTGGAGGTCTTTGGCTGCCGGAGCCCTGGTCGGGGTGGGGAGGGAAACTCAACCTGCTCCCCTCCAAGGGGTCCCGGCGAGGACAGTCAGGCGCGGGGGCAAGAGACTCTGCACATCCTCCTTAAACCCCTTCACTTTGAATAAACATTTAAAATCAGATTTTCTAAGTATGTGTTAGATTTAGAGCAAGGAACTCTTAAAATAATCTTATGGTGGGATCAGTTACCAAATAAGTTTGTTTTGTTTTGCTTTGGGGACACAGTGCTCTTCAGTCATTCCTGCCTCCAGAGACCATGCAGTGCTGGGGACCAACCCAGCTTTCCTGTCTGTGAAGCGTAGACCCCAGCCCAGCCCCAAACACATGCCATAGGAAAGTCAAGATTCCTGACCCACAGGGTCCCATCAGAGATTTCCTTTCCACTAAAACGCTCTTATTTCCACCTAAACAAGATCCTATTCCCTAGCGAGGTGTTGCTCATGTAATAGCTTAACTGCACAGAAGTCCACCCTTTCCGGTGTATTTCCAGCCCTTGGGTGTTGAATTCAGGAGATCTCTGTTAGTCTCAGATTCTTTGCTTTCTATTTAATGATCTGGAGTGTAAGTGTGAGCCAGGCGCTGAGAGAAATACACACTTCTCTTTTCATCTCTGTGAGAATTCCCGTTTGCCGTAAACCCATGAGAATTCTGTAATGTGTGTGCGGATATCTTGGGTCTCACTAACCAGACATACATTCTGCCATTTCTAACGTGGGCCTCAGTCTCCGATTCCTCCTGTCAGTTTTGGGAGGTATCTGACACTCGGAACATGCTCTTCGTTCACCCACTCACCCGGGGACCAGAGAGACTCGGCTTGTTGCTGTAAGTTATGCCTCATTCAATGTGTCACCTGCCCGCATCACTGGTGCTATGGCCCAGAGCATGTGATCTAAACATGCAAGACCCAGTGCCGCAAGGTGGGTTGGAGGGAATACCCAGTGGCCCTCCCAGCTTCTCCCATGGGTGCGCATTCCCTCCATCCCCAAGGCACACAGATTTGAAACACTGAGTAGGACACGAACATCCACTGCTGTCCTGGACCCCAGACTTTAATGAGATCCCCCACTTCACACGCACCTCTGTCTCTCTCCCAATATGCATCCCACGAGCCACACTTCTGTCCCCTCTCATGTCCTTTCCAGGCTGTGGCATTGCCCAGTCTTGACTGAACGTCCGTCCCCACCCTGTGCTACCCCCCACACGTCCTTTTGTGTGTGTTTTAATTGTTGTCATTGCTTGGTAATAATTTATTCAAGAAATAGCACTTCTTCCTGGGATTAGGTGTTTTAAAGAATTCTTTTTTGGGGGGGTGGGGTGGGGCTGCAACAAGTTCTTTTTTTTTTCTTTCTGTTCTCCATCTCCCAAAGGTATTAACTTGTTTCTTTAAATTCAAATGGACACAATGATACGCTGGTTCTGGCATGTACACACAGGCAAACTTTTTCTCCCTCACAGTCAGTAAAATTTCACTAAACTTGTGTAAGCATCAACGCCTGGGCCCCTCTCCCCGCAATAGTCCTGGGAGCCGTTGAGCGGGGGTTCTAGGGCAGTTGTGCACTGGCCTCTCTCTGGGTTGATTTCTGGTACAGGAAGGGAAGTCGAGGCCCCAGGGGCCATGAGGACCCTCAGGGCCTGTGACCAGCAGTCCTTGGCCAGCGGGCCCTAGGAGGCTCAGTTGGCTGGGGGTTTCCCCACCTGGAGTGGAGGGCGCCCCCTAGCAGGCGAGGGGGTGCGTGGTGATTCTGGGGCGGGGGCGCTGCAGCGGGGACAGCCCCCTGCTGGCAAGTGCGGGCCTCCCGGGTCGCCCGCTGACCCCCATCTCCTAGACCGGCTGGGCAGGGTTCCCCCCCCCCCACGAGGGAGATGAGGAGCCCGAAGCCTGAGCCCAACGCCACCGCTGGACCCAGACCCAAAGCCGCACGCCAGGGGCCCCCGCCCGCCCCGCCCGAGGGGCCAGGATCCCAGGCCGCCATCCAGTCCTGCCGCCCCCGCCCCCGCCGCCCGAGCCCCGCGGACAGATGCCTCAGGACTGAGACCCCCGCGCCGGGGGTCCGCCCCCGCGGCCCAGGACTCGCGCGCCCTGTGCTCCCCTCCGCCCGCCCGCCCCTGCCCCCAGGAAAGACGGTCACGTGGCTTCGGGGTGCGCCTCGATGGGCGCTGGGGGCTGGGGTCCGCCCCGCGAGGGGAGACGGGTGCCGGGGGTCGCCCGCCAGGAGTCGCGGGCCCTGCTCCGGCCCCGCCAACTCACCTGGCGCCACGGAGCTCGGGCATCCGGCCGGAGGCCCCCCAGGGACCGATGCGCGGGCAGCGCCACCTCCTGCGGCTCCGCAGCCACGGGCTGGCCCCTGAGGGGCGGGCAGGGAACCCTTGGGACAGGGGGACGCGGCCTGAGCGAGGCGCTGTTGGGTGCCGTTGGGCGGGACCCCCTGCGCCAGTCAGGGCCCCGCACCTGTGCAGTTCGCACAGCGGCCAGCAGATGGCGCAGCGAGCCGCTCACCGGCCTGTTGGGGCTGCTGGTCGGTCCCTCACTTGGCAGGACACAGTGATAGCCAGGGGAACCCGAGGACCCCCTGAGACCGCTCCCAGGAGCCGGGGTGGGGCAGGGGGGGAACAAGCCCTCGCAAGGCCAGCTGGCAGTGCAGGGGAGATGACACCAGGGCGCCCTTGTTCCCCCGTCCCCAGCTTCCCGGGAGGGTCCCTCCAAGGGAGCAGAGGCAGCGCTGTGCCCCTGCTCTGCTGGGGGTCTGGGGGGTCTGTACAGCCCCCGGGAAGCGCTGAGTCTCGGAAGCCTGTGCCCTGGCTCCGTGGGGCACCCTGGGCGCCCCTAGCGGTATGGAGGGAGATGAGGGGGTGTGATGTCACTATTTTCACGTGACCGCGGCGTCACGTGGCGGCGGGGCCCAGTGGAGCCAAGGCCACGCACCTGTGGTCAGGCGGGTGAACCTGAACGTGCTGCGCGAGTTCCTGGACATGTGCGCGGGCAGCAAGCTGACAGTTGGGGTGGGCGGCGGCCTCTGGGTCCGGGGGCGCCACCCAGAGTCAGCAGCCCCCAGAGAGGGGGAGAGAGGGGGCGTTGCGCTCCCCGCCCCTGTGGCCTGGCTCTGGGAAGGAAAACGGGAGCGACCTGAGTCCTTCTCAGCAGGACGATTACAGCCCCGCGTCCAGGCACTCCCCGCTGTCCCCGTGTGCGGGGTGGCGCTGCATGCTACCCTGGGTACCACTTCTCCCAGCTGCCTGTTCCTCCACGGTTCGCGCAATCAGTTATGCCAAATGGGGAAAAAGGACACTGGTGTCGCACAGGCGAAATGCTCACAGGCCGCTTGGCATTCGTCCTGGCCCCCAGTGACACCATCCTTGCCTAGGTAGAGGCGAAGGTCAGCTGGAGGCCTGACTCTCTCAGGGGCACCTGACACTGTCCCAGCTTTCCAAATACTCTCTCAGAATTAAGATACCTATGGGATACCTACACGAGAGGTTTTCATTTGATTGATGCTGGATTATGTGACACCTGTTACATGCTGGGTTGAACGGTTTCCTTGGCAGTTCACCCACGGGGTTCATGACCCCAGTCTGACCCCAGGACACTGCATACACACTCTTTGTGGATGACAGTGAATGTGCTTCCGTGGCCAGTAGCGCCCCTTGCCCTGACGCTGTTTTTCTTCAGGCCACAAAATAGGAGTGTGGTTAGCTATTGCTAAAGGCAAGTTTTGTTTGTCCAGAGTTTGCAAATGACTGTTGTTTGCTGTTGGCCGTTATTGAAATCCCTTTTACTAAAAGAACGGGATGCTTCTCTCTCCCGCAGGCAATAGTTTGAGATGAGTATCTCACAGGACCATTTGGCTTGATTGCACAGTACTCACTTCTAAAGGTAAAAAGGTTTTGGTTATTATTATTTTTTTGAAACTGTCATTCTGGACTCTAGCAAGAGTAATATGATGTTCCACTTCTGGAGTAAGTGGTGTGCACAGCTGTCTGGTTTTAGAATCACTGACGCTGTTATGAGTGGTAAATGTTTTATCTTCTGTGGACCTTTTGTTTATTTATTTGAAGTAAAAAATCATTTTATTTGGTGACCTTTAGGAAGAGGACGAGCGGAGAGAGAGTAACATTTCAGGAGAGAACGTGGGCTTCCCCAAAGACAGAGAGAGCCCCTACACACATCCCAACATTAGAAAGGAAAGCAAAAAAGTCCCCATCTCAAGGAGAGCTGCGGGCACCGCATTTGCTCGGCTACATGGGCACAAGCAGCTCAGGGGCTCAGGCAGCATAGGAGCCTTGAGTGGACCTTTCAAGGGTGGGTGTGCACCCCCCTCTTCTCCTTGACGGAGCGGCATGTCTTCTGATTGTTACTTCATGTGGCTCCAAGTTTTTCAGACACAGGATTGGTTACTTCAGCCTGAATTTATACACCTGCCTTTGGGGAATCTAAATTTTTATCCTAAAGTGGTTTTGAATTTTATTTGGGGGCTCGTGCCAGGCAGTGCTCAGGACTTACTCCTGGCTTTGCACTTAGGATCACTCCTGGCAGTGCTCAGTGGACAGTATGGGGTGCTGGGGATAGAACCCCGGGTCAGCTGAATGCAAAGCAAGCACCTTCACCACTCTACTTTCTCCCTAGCCCCAGGTCTCCTGAGCACTGCCCGTGGGCACCTCCTGGTGGTGAGTCTTAGCAGTTCGATGAGGCTTGGCGCTGTGGTGGCAGGGATATCCCAGGCCACTCCAGTGGCCTCTCTTGGGATGCACATGGCAATGCTTGAGACCCTTGTGGTGCCAGGGGGCGAAGTTGGCAGTCATGTGTTAGGCATGTACCGTAACCCCTGCATTCTCTGACTCAACACTAAAGTCTACTGTGTTTTGGAGTGGGAGTGTTAGAACACCTGAGTTTTTGTTGTTGATCTGTTTTGTTTGGGCCACCCCTGGCAGTGCTCAGACTTACCCCTAGCTCTGCACTCAGGAATGACTCTTGGTGGTGTTTGGGGACAGTGTGGGAGGCCGGCAATCCAACCCGTGTTGGCTGCCTGCAGTGATGTCCGCGTTTGTGTCGGCTGCTAAGCTTTAGGGGTTCTGTTCACCATTTGTATGTGTGCTTTCCTAGGAACATGAGGTGGAGAAAATGTTCACACTCAAAGGAAGCCGCTTGCGAGCAGCGGATGTCAAGAATATCATTTTTTTCGTCAGACCCCGCCTAGAACTGATGGATATAATTGCTGAAAATGTGCTTAGGTATCTCAGAACTGATGCATGGTCCATAAGGAATCATTCCTCTAGTGGTTTTAGTGCTCATCAGGGCACCTTTGCTTGCCAGCGCTTTAGGAAGTGGATATTTGAAGAGATGTGAGAGTGTGTCAGAGGAGAATGGGGGGTCAGGAGTAGGATACTCTGCAGCCAGACAAGGATAGATCCTCGGAACCCAGTGTGGTCCCCAAGTTTTCCAGGAGTGACTTCTGAGTGCATAGCCAGGAGTTATCCCTGAGCACCTGCAGGTGTGGCCCAAAAACTATAAATAGAGAATGGGAAACTTTGTGCATTGGGGCTTGGGGAGGCAGGGCAAACCACAGAAACCCACTCTCTCAGGACAGTAGGAAGCTCCGGCCTGTCTCAGTAGAAGGACCCGGATTTTTTTTATAAAAAGAAAAACAGCTAATGGTTCTTTTTCAAGTACTGAATACCATATGCTCAAATTTCATAAGCAACGTCAGGAGAAGCTGATTAAAATTTAATGCTGCAGCATTTATGGAGGAAGTGCACCAGCCCAGTCTGCATTACGTTTGATCGACGTGGCCCCTACGAACGGACTTAAAAGCATGCGGGGTATTTGTGCAAGATCGGGCACGGTGTGAAGGAACCATTTATTTTCCTAGAGACATCGCTTGATTAAATAGAAACATTTTTTTTTCTGCAAGAAACAGATGTCCATTGCAATAACCCTGAGAGGTTTTTGGGGTTTTTTTTCTCTTCTTGGGTGACACCCGGCAATGCACAGGGGTTACTCCTGGCTCTGTACTCAGGAATTACCTGTGGTGGTGCTCAGGGGACCATATAGGATGCTGGGAACTGGGAATCGAATCCGAGTCGGCCGCGTGCAAGGCAAACGCCCTACCCGCTGCGCTGTTGCTCCAGCCCCAACCCTGAGAGTTTTCATGTCCCATCAATGGCCCACGAGAAGCAGCACTGCCCCTTGGCAGAGCACAGGTCAGCGGTTTCCAGAAAAAGCATCACATCAAGAGAGCAGGAAAACTCGAAACTTGGGCCGAGTCAGTAGTGGGGGGTTAGCTGATAAGCGTCTCTTTAGAGCCCACTGTGTGTCAGGCACAGGTGGGGCCCTGGGGAGCAGTCCTCGCGTCGGGGCCTCGGGCCAAGGCACGGTCCTTCTCTTGCAGTGAAGAGAGACGTGGCCCCACAAGAGATTTCCACATTTTGTTTGTGCCCCGGCGTAGCCTGCTGTGTGAGCAGCGGCTTAAGGACCTGGGCGTCCTGGGCTCCTTCATCCGTAGGGAGGAGTACAGCCTGGACCTCATTCCCTTCGACGGGGACCTTCTCTCCATGGAGTCGGAGGGCGCCTTCAGAGTAAGTTCAGTGTTTGCCCTTTGAACTTGACACTCGTTTCTGCCTCGTTTGTGATGGTGACACTCACACTGGTATTTTTGTGATTCCTGGAAGTGTCCAGTTTCTTCCTTTTGGGGAGAGATGGAAGTTGGTCCACACCCAGCAGTGCTCAAGGTTTACTCCTGGTTCTGTGCTCAAGGATCACTCCTGCGCATGCTCGGGGACCATATGTGGTGCTGGGGCTAGAACCCAGATTGGCTGCGTGCAAGACCAGCGCCTTCCCCTGTGCTGTCTCTCCGGCCGCTGCTCCTCTTGCTTATGGAGAACCTCCTGTTCCAACAAATTGGCTTAAAATTGTTGTTGCCCTTACTGAATTCTCAAAAATCAATTGGCCTTAAATGTGTTGATTTCTGGTGTTTCTCTGCTGCTGTTCGATGTTTGTCCTTGTGCCCGTCCCACCCTGACTTGACTGTGGCTGTGGAGGAAGCTTTGAGAGTGGAAGGCAGGGCCGCTCCAGCCAGAAAGAGTCAAGTCTGTCACTGCGTTTTTCCAGTTAGCCCTTTGTGAGTGATTTTGTTTCCATGACTCGCCTTTCCCCTTGATTGAGTCTTGGCAAGACCTGAAGTCTTTTATCTTACATTTTCATTTTCTAGAAATAAAATTGCTTACATTTTTCATTCAAACTCTTGAGGTTCTGCAGTGTGACCTCAGGGCTGGGTGCAGGGTGTGCGGGAAATTCTGTTTCTCCCACACACCCGTCCCAGCCCGTTTCCTACTGGTTATTTTCAGCACATATTTATTTGTGATTTATTTGAGATCTCCAAGCCTGCACGGTTTGGGACTGGACCTGTCAGTAGCTAGACAGTTACACCCTCCAACTGCCGTGTAAACCCAACAACGGCCAGGATCCAGAGATTATCACAACAAGCTCCCGGGAGCGCGCGGCCGCGAACATTATTTACTTTTCTCTAAGTTTTCAGGATACCTTAAATATCCAACCCACACGGCAGAGCCTGGCAAGCTATCCGTGGTCTATGCCAAATAGACCAAATTGATATGCCAAATCCAGTAATAAATGAATCTCATTTCCCTAACCCTGAATATGCAGAGTCGAGAAGGATATGGAAGGAGAGGCTGATAAAACACCAAGGCAGACATAGGCTGCCAAAACGCAGAAAAACAAAAATGATTGTCTGTACTTTTAATGCTCGTACGCTGGCATCTACTGTATCCATTGAATTCCTTATGGTACAAGCGCGAAAGATCAAGTACGACATCATTGGTCTGACCGAAACGAGAAGACATCAATCCCATCATGCTGTTTTCGACACTGGAGAAGAACTGTTCCTTGGAACATGTGATAAAAGAGGCGTCGGTGGTGTTGGTATCCTTGTCAATACAAACTTAGTCATGAGCATTGATTCATTCGAATGCCTAACAACCCGAATCGGACGATTACACTTGAATAAATGTGGCTCACTACCGGAAGTTTCTATCTTTGTTGTCTATGCACCAACATCCAGTTATGGTGAAAGAGAAACTGAGAAATTCTACATGGAGCTGGAGAAGTTCTATAAAGAAGATCACACCTTCTACAAGATCATTGTCGGTGATTTTAATGCCAAGATAGGACCAAGAAGATCAGTCGATGAACTCCACATCGGAACCCATGGCCTGGAACGGAACGAACAGGGTGACAGACTGTCTGAGTTCATCATGTCAACCAAAACCTTCCATGGTAACTCACAATTCCAAAAGGCTGAATCTAAACGTTGGACATGGGAGTCTCCCGATGGACGGTTCCACAATGAAATAGACCACATCATATTCAATCGGCGGTTTTGCCTAACCGATGTTGCTGTTGTCCCAAAATTACAAACGGGATCAGACCACCGTCTTCTTCGTGCAAAATTCTACCTCACAGAACGAGGAGAAAAGAATGCAAGGTTTAAGAAGAGGACTCCCAGAACAACCACCAACTGGGAGCTCTTTGGCTCTATTGCGGCAACATGGGAAGATGCCGTCATTGACAACATTGATGAGGAATACGATCGAATGATTCAGCACCTCCATGATTGTGCAAGGAATGCCAAGAGATAGATAACCACAAGAAACCATCTTTCTTCGAACACTCTTGAACTTAATCGCCAACGTGGCTTGGCACATGCCTCAGGCAACCACAAGCGAACATCCGAACTGGCAAAACAGTGCAGAGAAGCCATCAAGGATGACCTCAAAAACAGGAGAGCTGCAGTACTGGTAGATGCAGCAGAAGCTGGGAAAAACATTTGTAATGCCCGCCTGTCCTTCACCAACTACAAAACCAAGATGACTGCCCTCCGACATCATGATGGATCTATCACATCTTCCAGAAGGGCAATGGAGAAGATTATTCATGACTTCTACTCAGATCTCTTTCATAGCCACATCCACTTGCCCACATACCACATACCACATGATGGATATGTCGTTCCCAATGTTCTCCCTTCTGAAATCCAACATGCCATCTCGTCGGTAAAGAAACAAAGAGCACCTGGCCCAGACAAGATCAGACCTGAACAACTGAAGAACTTACCATCAGTACTCATCAATACATTGGCTCGACTTTTCACACGCTACCTGTCTGAATGCAAGGTTCCATCCCAATGGAAAACCAGCAGGACTGTACTACTATACAAGAAAGGAGACACCCACGACATTGGCAACTATCGCCCAATCTGCCTATTGTCTGTCATCTACAAACTATTCACTCGAGTCATCCTGAATAGGATTAGCAGAACGCTATATGAAGGACAACCATGTGAACAAGCTGGATTCCGAAAAGGATTCAGTACCATCGACCATATCCACACAATAACCAAGCTCATTGAGGTATCTCGGGAGTTCAAGATGCCGCTCTGTCTAACGTTCATTGATTTAAAGAAGGCCTTTGATTCTGTTGAGACGGAAGCGGTCATGGAAGCCCTAGCCAATAAGGGTGTACAAACTCAATACATCAGGATCCTTCGTGAGCTCTATTGCGGATTCACTACCAAAATCGCACCATTCTACAAAGAAGTAATCATCCATATCAAGAGAGGGGTTCGGCAGGGTGATACCATTTCACCAAAACTCTTCAGTGCCACCCTCGAGAACATCATGCGACGATGGAATGGGAAAACATGGGAGTGAAGATAGATGGTCGGCAACTACACCACCTCCGCTTTGCTGATGACATCGTTCTAATAACACCAAACATCAGCCAAGCGGCACAAATGCTGAACGAATTTGACCGTGAATGTGGAAAGGTCGGACTACAGCTGAATCTTACGAAGACAATGTTTATGAGAAACAGCCTTGTTCCTGACGCTCCATTCGCTCTCAACGGAACCACCATCTCCGAATGCAACGGTTATATATACCTAGGTCGAGAAAACAACATGATGAATGACCTGGCACCTGAGTTGCGCAGGAGGAAGAGAGCGGCTTGGAATGCCTTCAAGAGCATTGAAGAAATAACTAAAAGGACAAAGAACCTCCAGCTACGAGCACATCTCTTTGATTCCACTATTCTTCCTGCATTAACATATGCCTCAGAGACCTGGACCCTACGAAAACAGGATGAGAACACTATTCGGGTCTCTCAAAGAGGAATCGAAAGAACTATGCTTGGAATATCACGATTCACTCAAATGAGAGATAGAATCCGGAGTTCTGATCTTCATCAACGCTCAAGAATCAGGGACGCTGTCTCATTTGCCAAGACATCAAAAATCAGATGGGCTGGACACGTAATGAGGTTTATAGACAACCGCTGGACTAGAGCCATTACTGATTGGATTCCACGAGACATCAAAAGATCACGTGGACGCCCACCTATAAGATGGTCAGACTTCTTCGTCAAGACCCTAAATGATCGGTTTAAGGCTCTGCATTTTGCTAGAACGAACAGATACCATTGGGCTACGCTAGCACGCAACCGGGATGAATGGAGACATTACTGGCACCCGCTCGAATAAATCGATGAATAACGGGGATTAAGTGATTAAGTGATAAGTGATTTATTTGTTTGCTTTGCTTTGGTTTTTGCTTGGGGCCTCACCTGATGATGCTCAGGGGTTACTCTTGGGGGTCCTCAGGGGTCCATATTTGACTCTTTGATGCCAGGGAAGCACCTTCCCACTATACTATCTATCTGGCTCCCAGAGTTTTTCTTTTTTAAATATTGTCTTTTTCTGAAAGGTTGTGTTTTGTTTGCAAATATGATTTTATATGTTTTGTTTACTATCTTTATGACAGGGAGCACTTCTGAAAAATTTCTCTTTCAAAGTGTCAGGTTGGCTCTTAGGGATGCCTGGGCCAGAACTCTGGCTCTTTCTTCTGTGGGGTGAGGTTTCTCCATGCTGAGTCCCTTAAGATAATCTGTAGACCCAAAAGCATTGATTTATTTGAGTTTTCACCCAGATGTTTTTCCTATGGCACATTCTTCACTGGAAATAGGGAAAATTGGGCATGGCTGGAGTTCTGGCAGAACGAGTGGGGACCCCCCCCCAAGTGTGTAACCACCACCTAGAGTGTGCGACCCTCAGCCTCAGCAAGAAAGTGAGGGAAAGGGAAAATAAATAGCGGAATGAAGGGGAAGATGCAAGGGGGAAACACATCAGCTTGATAATGTCTTCTAAAAACGGCGTACTGGACCAGAGAGATAGTAATGTGGGTAGGGCACTTGCCTTGTCCCTTGCAGACCCGGGTTTGTTCCCTGGAACCCCAAACGGTCCCCCAAGCCCCGCCAGGTGTGACCCCGAGTGCCAAGCCAGGGAGTCAGCCGGAACCCGTGCACGGCCCCAAAGCTCCCAGTGCCTGTCTGCGCCCTCTGCGCCCTCTATCATTGGAAGCTTGTGCAGGTGTGTTTGAGACGCGACTGCGTTTCCCTGCAGTCCTTGGGCATGTGAGTTGATTTGTGGTACTGCTGCTGCTGGTCTCAAGACACGACCTTTCGAGAACGCAGGTGCATCACCAGATTTCCAGGCACCATTTCCCCTCGGCATGTTGGTCTCAGCAGCACCTTAAGAGAAAGAACCTGGGGCTCGCTTTGGTTCTGGGCTGCTGTCACCCAGCTCCCTGTGGGTTTGCTCACGTCTCTGGGCTTCATCCTGTGGAATCCAGAACTTTCCTGGGCTCCCCGATGGTCTCTCCCCACCCCAGTCATGAAGCAGGGAGGGGCTTGCATGGCCTTGTTTGGTGACAGGACACAGGCCTGCATGCCCCTGTGTAGTAATAGGGTACGGGCCTGCCTGCCCCTGTGTGGTGACAGGACTATGGGTTGCCTTCCATACGAGCCATTGCAGGTCTGGGAGCGGCCCCTCTGCTCCTTTTCCCAGTCAGCAGTGCGGAAGCGTTGAGGAAGCGTCTTGGTCACCCCAGCTGAGGATAGGAGCTGTCTCGTTCACACCCAGGGTTGCTCCTGGCCCTGCGTGGGCGGGGCAAGGCCATCCCAACAGACAGACCCAAGACAGGTCCTTGCCATGGGCCCCACATCCGCCCGTGGATGCTGCATTCACGCCTTCTCTCCCGTCCTGAGCCACGACGGCCCCCGAGCCCGCATCACCTGGGCAGCCCCGAGTTCAGGACAGGAGGGACCCACACACCACCAGTTATGACCCTAGTGGCTGTTAAAGAGGAATTGCAAGGGCTGGAGCTATATACATTCGGAGGGCATTTGCCTTGCACACAGCTGACCCAGGTTCAATCCCCGGCATCCCATATGGTCCCCGAAGCACCACCAGAATAATTCCTGAGTGCAGAGCCAGGGGTATCCTCTGAGCCTCACCGGGTGGGAGTTGTTAGAGGTGTCTCTGTAGCAATACGCCGTTTTTCAAAATGAATGTTTTGTTTGGGTGCTCGGGGCTGGGCAGGACCAGGCAGGAGCCGGCTTAGCTGTCCGCAGGCAGACACAGTTCCCACTCTGAACAGTCACCTGTGCCCCTGAGCAGTTTGAAAGAGGCCCCCTAGTGCTTTCCTTCCACTGAATCTTTCTCTCTGCTCTGCTCCAATGCGGAGTTTCTGGTCCTTTTCTGAGGACTCTTTGGACATCCCGACCAGGATGTTTTGGAATGAAGTGTGAGGCTGCACCCCAGACTTGGCAGAGACATCCTACATGATCTTTGGGGATGTTATGCTCAATCTGGGCCAGGCTCTCTGGGAGGTCTCCCTCTCTACCCCGCCCTCAGTCTGCACCCCTCGTCCTCACGCCTCTGCGGTGCAAGCCTGTTGGCTGCTGCCTTAGACAGGGTCAAAGATTCCACGATGAGGGGCTGGAGCAATAGCACAGCAGGTAGGGCGTTTGCCTTGCATGCGGCCGACACGGGTTCGATTCCCAGCATCCCATATGGTCCCCCGAGCACCACTAGGAGTAGTTCCTGAGTGCATGAGCCAGGAGTAACCCCAGTGCATTGCCGGGTGTGACCCAAAAAGAAAAAAGATAAAAAGAGAGTCCTGCGATGGGCACCAGCAGTGCCGCCCCATCAGGTGGAGTGCAGGTGAAGCGCGTTGCGTGATTTCCCTCCTCTGCTCTCTGCACTTGCTGGATGAAGGGATTGAGGCACAGGAGAGATCTTGAGGCCCCGCTGGGGACCATGTGTGTGTGCTCTGTCAGCCCTGCTGAACCACCCGGCTGGGGGGTGTGTGCGTGCGTGCTTTTGCTCTTTCTGGGCCAAAGAAGTTTCTTTCTGTCTGTGTGTTAAATGGACCTTGTGGCCCTTCTCCGAGACCGTGGCTGCCCTCCTGCTGTCCCCTGTGACACTCGCTGCTGTATGTGGGAGAGGCTGCCTGCCCTTCAACAAGCCCAGAGTGTTCTGCTGTGTGGTCACGCGGGCAGGCGGAGGCCAGCCTTTCCTCGCCCGCCCAGCAATGCTTGCCCCCAGTAGAGATGCTGCCTTGAGGCCTCGGTGCTGACTCACAGAGCCTGTGCCCACGTGCCTGGCCCTCTCCCACAGGAGTGCTGCCTGGACAGCGACCAGACGGGCCTGTACCACGCGACCAAGGGCCTGATGAAGCTGCTGGCCTGTACGGGACCATCCCCTAGATCTTCGGCAAGGGCGAGTGCGCCAGGGTGAGCCGGGGCGGGGAGAGAGGCCTCTCTCCTGCGGGTGGGGTTTGGGGCTCCACCTCGCAGTGCTCTTGGCTCTGTGCTCGGGCCACCACAATGAGTCTGTCTGCATGCAAGGCATGACCCCTGGCCCCTCTGCTGTCTCCCAGCCCTCTTTCCTTTTCTCTTTTCTGTTCTTTATCTTTTCTTTTCCATCCCTACTCTCCCTCCCTCTCGCGCCCTCTCCCTCCTCCCGCCCTCTCCATACCCTGCAGTGCTCGGGGCTCACTCCTGGCAGGGTTTGAGGGATCGTATGTGGTGCCAGGAATTGAACCTGTGTCAGCCACCTGCAAGGCAAGCATCCTACCCACCATACTGTCTCGGGCCTATCTTGTTTTATTTTATTGTTCCATTTTTTCCGCTTTATTTTTAAATTTTGAATTGCCGGGGTCTTTTTACCTTCATTTTAAAATCCGCCCATTGCTAAAAAGGCTCTCCCTGACTCTGTACTTTGTTCCCAGCAAGTGGCCAATATGATGATGAGGATGAGGAGAGAGTTTACAGAAAGTCAGAATTCAATATTTCCTGTTTTTGATAACCTCTTGTTGCTTGATTGAAATGTGGATTCATTAACGCCCCTTGCGACTCAGCTGACATACGAAGGACTCGTTGATGAAATTTATGGCTCCAGAACAGTAAGTGAAGCGACATCATTTACTAATAGGTTAGCTGAGCAAAATCAATCTCAAAAGTGTCTGTTTTTAAAGGTGTGGCATTTGTGTATAAGTCAGAATACTTGAAAATGTCAGGCACTGACTTTCAGCCCAAGGTTAAAGCGAGCTCGAGCCAGGACACCATCGGGGAAACTGAGGCGAAGGCCTTGTGCAGAGGGCCATGCGGTGTGCAGCCCCGCTACTCAGGCCGCCCAGGGAGGCGTGAGGAATAGAGCGTTTCTGAGGGGTGCCTGGGTCTGAGGTCAGGGGACTTTGGCCCCGGGTGTTAGATTCTGTAGCATTTCAGATCTGAGTGGGGGCTAGGAAAGCTCACAGGGCTAGTGCCAGGCGCACAGCCAGCACTCAGTTCCATCCACGCTCCTGCCTCATCCAGTGAGCACTGAGTCGGGAGTAGCTCCTGCTGGGATACAGTCTGAGAAGTTTCCCACAGTCTGATTGTGTCTTTTCTTCAGAACAGGGAGCCTTAGGCCGCAAGAGGGGTAACTCCTGCGACTTCAGGAGTGGCCCTGGCCGGGGGCTGGGGAAACAGCCCTAGGGATAGAGCCCCGGTCTGGAAGGACGGGGATGCAGCTAACTGCATGGGGTCTCTCTGGGGACACAGAGCCCTGCAGCTGCTGAGTGCTGGCCGAGTCCAGACAGTGCTGTCTGTCCAGTGTGCCAAGCTGGTTATCGCAGAGTGGATTGTGATGGCGTGTGTGTGTGTGTGTGTGTGTGTGTGTGTGTGTTCGTGTGTGTTAGTCTGTATGTCACTGCAGTGGTGAATGCGTGGCTCAGTGACAGCGGCCACGGAAGCAGAACAGGACCACACATGGAGGCATTTCCACACAACAAAGCGTTTTCCTGCTCTTTCATGATTATGGGGGTGTTGCCGGTTTTTTTTTTTACCAGTTGTTCCAAAGGATAACTTCTTAAGTTGCTTCCTTTTGTGGGGACAGTCGTAAGCAGTGCCCAAGGGACTGTGGGGCTGATCTCGGTGATTTTCTGCTCTGTGGGGCCAGTCCGTGGCCCTGGGGCCACCGGGCTTGTGCCTGGCAGCGGCTGGGGGTGATGCCACACAGACAGTCCCTCCCCAGACTCAGGCTCCGAGCTTTCACTGGCACGGGAGCACCCCGTGCGAGGGGTCCCCACCTCCTGGTGCTTCTGCAAGTCCCTCGAGGGATCTGGCAGAGGTGCTGGGGTGGCTGGTGCAGAGATGTGAGAGATGGGACTTGTGGGGTGCCTCCGGGGGGAAGGCGTTTTGGGAGCTCACAGTCTCTTCACATCACACACTTACTTCTGATGAAACATTTAATTAAGGGAGAGGGCTGGAGTGATAGTACAGCGGGTAGGGCATTTTCCTTGCACGCGGCTCAGCCCGGGTTCGATTCCCAGCATCCCATAGTGTCCCCTGAGCACCATCAGGAGTAATTCCTGAGTGCAGAACCACTAGTGACTCCTGTGCATTGCTGGGTGTGACCCCCCCAAAAAAGAAAAAATTATGAGAAATCTGAAAAACAAGGAGAAATTGGGCTTCCCCATAACCCCCCAGCTCTGCGCCCGTGGCTGGACCGAGGGCGATGGCAGGCCCGTGCAGGAGCTGCGTGCAGGCTGCCTGGGCCAGCGGCTGCCCCTCTGCTTTGAGCTGGAATGCGAGGTCTGGCCGACCTCGTGTATCTCAGCATGTGCTCAGGCCCCGGGTCCCGCGGCCACCGTGGCGTGCTGTCTCCAGATGCTGGTGCCCGGGCTGTTCCGAGGGGCTTAGGATTTGGAAAGCATCCGAGAAGTCTTTTTCTTCCGTCGGTCACTTTCTCTCCCCACATTCTCTGAGGCAGGAGTTCTTCTTGTTGCTTTATGATTCTCAGCACCAACCCCACAGTGCTCAGGGCCCTCACGGGGCAGTGCTCAGAGGAACAGACAGCTGGACTTGAGCGTGTGCTGCCCCCGATGACCCGTCTCTCTGGACCCACAGCAGTGGAGCTGATTGTGTGTAGACACGTCGGGATTTGTGTTGAAAGTGGAGGAGATGATTTTTTGAAAGGAACCAACTTGGAGCTAGAGGCAGTGCAGCAGTTAGGGTGAGTTTGGTCCCCAGGACCGCATATGGTTCCCCCAGTCACTGCCAAGAATTAGCCCAGAGCACAGAGCCAGGAATAAGCCTTGAGCACTGACAGGTTTGGCCCCAAAATCAGAGAAAGGAAACAGAAAGGAAAGAAGCCGTTGGAGCTGTCTCCGGCCTTAAGCAAACTTCCATGCTGAAATGATTCCTGGGATCTTGTTTTTGATTTTGTTTTTCTTTTTCTTTTGACTTTTCTTTTTCTTTTTCGGAGAGTATCTTGCCTGCATGGCAAAGTCTGGCAAGCTACCCGTGACGTGTTCTATATGGCAAACACAGTAACAAGTCTCAAAATGGAGACGTTACTGGGCCCGCTTGAGCAAAATCTATGAACATTGGGAGGACAGTGACAGGGGTCACACTTGGCAATGCACAGGGGTTACTCCTGGTGCTGCACTCAGGAGTTACTCCTGGCGGTGCTCAGGGGGCCATATGGGATGCTGGGACTCGAACCTGGGTCTGCCCCGTGCAAGGCAATCACCTTCCCTGCTGTGCTATCACTCCAGCCCCATCCTGGGCTCCTCTTGGCTTGTTGAAATGGCGGTATAGACGGCATGCACTTGCACGCGCCAGCAGGACAGACCTGCAGTTAGGCCGCCCTGGGGCATGTTTCCTCGGGTGGCCCCATCCTGAGTTCAGTTCGGGCTGGCAGTGGCAGGAGGTGTCCCGCGGGCCAGGCCAGGGAAGCCGTGAGTGGAAAGCGTGAGCGTCCTACGCTCGTGCGCATCTAGTGACTCAAAGCCCAGTGCTCTCCCCTGACAGGAAGTCTCTGGAGTCTCACTTGGGTGTCCCCTCCCGTGCAGGTCATGTAAAGCTGCCACCCGAGAAATTCGCCCTGAAGAGGCAGGGTGACGGGCAGGACCTGCCCACAGAGTCCAAGAAGCTGCCGCTGAACTCAGCCGAGGAGCTCTACGCTGAGATCCAAGACCGCAACTTCAACGCCGTGGGCGCCGTGCTCAGCAAGAAGGCCAAGGTGATCTTGGACACCTTTGAGGTGACTGGGGCCTGGCGCCAGGCGGCAGGCGGGCTGTGGGCGCCCGGGGAAAGGTGGTGCCATGCCCTCTCCTGGTGTCAGGTCCTTTGCCAGTCATCATCTGCATTCCCTGTCCCTCCCTCCTTCCTCCCAGCTGCTGGCGGTGGCGGCATCTCCACTAGCTCCTGCATCTACGGAATCCGGGTTCAGCCGGAGCAGGCTGGGAAGGCGTGTGATAATGAGAGCACAGTCCCCGGCCCCCAGCTTCGTTAGCACCTCGCGCCCTCCTGCTGCTCATTTATTTTGGGTTCAGCTCACTTTTGAAACCTGAATCAGTAAAATGATAGAAGCTGAATGTTTTAACTCTGGGGGAAGTTTTTAAAAATCACTTTTTCCCTTGAAGGCTGATTTCCTGATTTCATCTTTTTTAGGAGTTATCTCCACAATATCAGTATTTGTATTTCTTTGGGTTTTTTTTTGTTTGTTTTTTGAGGGGAGGCACACCCAGAGGTGCTCAGGGCTAACTCCTGGCTCTGCGCTCAGGGATCACTTCTGGTGGGCTGAGGCAACCACATGGGATGCTGGGGATCGAACCCAGGCTGGCCGCATGCAAGGCAAGCGCCTCGACACTGTTCTGTCACTCTGACCCCATGGTTGTTGTATTTCTGAAGTTGCTTTTGTCTCAGTTGGGTTTTGTTCCTCAATTTTTTATTTCCTCACCGTGACTTATAAAACTATGGATAAGAAGTGTCAGGCATTCACTGTTCCAGCTCCGAGCTCGCCATGGTGTCCAGTTCCCTCCCTTCCCGCTGCCAGTGCTCAGGGCTGGCTCCTGGCAGGCCTCGGGGTTCTGTGGGGAGGCCGGGCACTGAGCAAGCGCCTCCCACACTGTATAGCTTGGACCCAGTAAACGTTTTACACTTGATTTGCTATTGTTGAAGTCTCAGGCTATACGAGCGTTAGCTTTTGTGGCTTCAAGGCACAGTTTGCTGAGCTCCACATCTGTGGCAGGAACCATGCAGTGTCAGGTGTGGCCTGCGTGGGCCCTGGGCTCCCTCCCGTCCACATGGTCTCCCAGTGCTGCAGGATGTGGCTGTCGCAGTACCTGGACCCACCAACCTGCCTTTTCTATTTTCCTGTGGCTGTGGGATCTGGTTATAGCCTAATTCGTTTTGTGTCCATTTCTCACACTAAAAATTAAGTTGGGGGAGCCGGAGTGATAGCACAGCAGGTAAGGCGCTTACCTTGCATGCAGCTGACCTGGACTCACTCCCCAGCCTTCCATGTGGTCCCGGTGCATGCCAGCAGTGATTCCTGAGTGCCAGGCCAGAAGAAAGAGGGCAGAGCCATGCGTCAGCTCTGCACCACCAGGTCTGATCCATAAAGCTGTAGGGGCGGGGGTGGGGGAGAGAGAGAGAGAGAGAGAAGGAGAGAAGAGAGAGATTGGGAAATTGGGTAGAGGGTGGAGATGGCAGGGCTGAGCGGGGTAGGCTGGAGCACACTGTGTTCCTCCCCAAAGTCAAATCCAGGATGGCAGCGTGGAGGACGTTTGCCTTTAATGCGGCCAACCCAGGTTGTGATCCCTGAGTGCAGCACCAGGAGGGAGCCCTGAGCACCGCAGGGTATGGCCTCCGCCGAAACAAACAAACAAAAAGAGATCCCATGGCCCATTGGGCAGAGAGGAGTTGGTTGACTCCAGGTGTCGCTCTCGAATCCTCCACAGAACCCCACGGACATCTCGGCTATGCCTCCCTCAGCATGCGGCTGGCCCAGCTGCTCTCCCGGCCTGGTTGGCGCAGAATCGAGGAATTTCTGCACATCCTCCCGGGTCCCCACTTCGAGGAGTGGCAGCCGCTGCCCAGGTGCCTGCAGAAGAAACGTAGGTTTGTGAGTGATTTTGTTTTCGTGACCCGCCTTTCCCCTTGATTGAGTCTTGGCAAGACCTGAAGACTTTCATCTTACATTCTCATTTTTAGAAATAAAATTGCTTACATTTTTCATTCAAACTCTTGAGGTTCTGCAGTGTGACCTCAGGGCTGGGTGCAGGGTGTGCGGGAAATTCTGTTTCTCCCACACGCCCGTCCCAGCCTGTTTCCTACTGGTTATTTTCAGCACATATTTATTTGTTTGCTTTGCTTTGGTTTTTGCTTGGGGCTTCACCTGGTGATGCTCAGGGATTGCTCTTGGTGGTCCCCAGGGGTCCATATTTGACTCTTTGATGCCTGGGAAGCACCTTCGCACTGAACTATCTGTCGGGTCCCCGGGACATTTTCTTTTTTAAATGTTGTCTTTTTCTGAAAGGTGGATTTTTGTTTACAAATATGATTTTATATGTTTTGTTTACTATCTTTATGACAGGGAGCACTTCTGAAAACTTTCTCATTCGAAGTGTCAGCTTGGCTCTTAGGGGCGCCCAGGCCAGAACTCTGGCTCTATCTTCTGTGCGGTGAGGTTTCTCCATGCTTAGTCCCTTAAGAGTATCTGTAGACCCAAAAGCATTGATTTATGTGAGTTTTCAACCAGATGTTTTTCCTATGGCATATTCTTCACTGGAAATAGGGAAAATTGGGCATGGCTGGAGTTCTGGCAGGCCGAGTGAGACCCCCCACCCCCCAAGTGGGTAACCGCCATCTAGAGTGTGCGACCCTCAGCCTCAGCGAGAAAGGGAGGGAAAGGGAAAATAAATACTGGAATGAAGGGGAAGATGCAAGGGGGAAACACATCGGCTTGATAATATCTTCTAAAAACAGCGTACCAGGGCCAGAGAGATAGTAAGGTGGGTAGGGCACTTGCCTTGCCCCTGGCAGACCCGGGTTCGTTCCCAAGCACCCCATATGGTCCCCCAAGCCCGCCAAGTGTCACCCCCAGTGCCAAGCCAGGGAGTCAGCCTGAACCCGTGCACTTCCCCAACGCTTCCGGTGCCTGTCTGTGCCCTCTGTGCCCTCTGCCATTGGAAGCTTGTGCAGGTGTGTTTGAGATGTGACCGCGTTTCCCTGCTTTCCTGGGTGTGTGCGTTGATTTGTGGTACTGCTGCTGCTGGTCTCAAGACACGACCTTTCTAGAACGCAGGTGCATCACCAGATTTCCGGGCACCCTTTCCCCTCAGCATGTTGGTCTCAGCAGCACCTTAAGAGAAAGAACCCGGGCCTCGCTGTGCCATCGGCCCCTGTGGTTAACGTAAACAAATTTTTTATAATACGGAATTATGGCTGGAGCGATATTACAGTGGACGGGCGTTTGCGTTGCACGCAGCCAACATGGCCAACCCGAGTTCGATTCCTCCACCCCTCTCAGAGAGCCCGGCAAGCTACCAAGCGTATCTCGCCCGCCCGGCAGAGCCTGGCAAGCTCCCCGTGACGTATTCGATATGCCAAACTAAGTAACAACAAAGTCTCCAATGGAGACGTTACTGGGCCCGCTCGAGCAAATGGACGAACAACGGGAGGGCCTTTACTTTTTTCACTTTACTTACAGATTTCTGGGTGGTGTGGAGATAGCTTAGAAGGCTAGAGGCCCAGCATCACCTGGGGAGCCCCGGGTTCAGGACAGGAGGGACCCACACACCACCAGTTATGACCCTAGGGGCTTTTAAAGAGGAATTGCAAGGGCTGGAGCTATATACATTCGGAGGGCATTTGCCTTGTACGCAGCTGACCCAGGTTCAATCCCCGGCATCACATATGGTCCCCGAAGCACCACCAGAATAATTCCTGAGTGCTGAGCCAGGGGTATCCCCTGAGCCTCGCCGGGTGGGAGTTGTTAGAGGCGTCTCTGTAGTAATACGCCGTTTTTCAAAATGAATGTTTTGTTTGGGTGCTCGGGGCTGGGCAGGGCTGGGCAGGAGCCGGCTTAGCTGTCCGCAGGCAGACACAGTTCCCGCTCTGAACAGTCACCTGGGCCCTTGAGCAGTTCGAAAGATGCCCCCTAATGCTCTCCTTCCCCTGAATCATCCTCTCTACTCTGCTCCAATGCAGAGTTTCTGGTCCTTTTCTGAGGACTCTTTGGACATCCTGACCAGGGTGGCTTAGACTCAAGTGTGAGGCTGCACCCCAGACCTGGCGGACCCATCCTACGGAATCTTTGGGGATGTTATGCTCAGTCTGGGCCACTCTTTGGGAGGTCTCCCTCTGCACCCCGCCCCCAGTCTGCACATCTCCACGGTGTTATATTTTTATTGTTAATTTTTTCACCCGGTGATGCACAGGGGTTACTCCTGGCTCTGCACTCAGGATTTACTCCTGGCGGTGCTCAGGGGACCATGTGGGGTGCTGGGATTCGAACCCACGTTGGCTGCATGCAAGGCAAATGCCCTCACTGCTGTACTATCGTTCCAGCCCCAATACTAGAAGCTTCGGCCTGGGATTCTTGTTCCTTCGGGTCTTTTGCATGGAAGGGTGGGTGTGAGTCAGAACTGAGCGACTGTGGGCGTTGGGGGGATTCTATAGCATGTGGGGTGCCTGTGAGTCTTCCAAGGCATGTGAGGTCGCCCCTGGCAGGTTCTGCAGGGCAGCTGGGGCTAGGACCTGGGTTAGGCCAGAGACCCGCCTCACCTCCGGTCACCTTCTCTCAGTCCTGTTTGCCGGCTTGCTCTTCTCTACGAGCTCTTGCTAACTCTGATTTTTCCCCCTTACATGTGACAATTTCCTCTATCTGGATATTTTGAAGTTGAATGCCAGCGTGAGGTGGGTGACTGGGATGGCTGATGACATTGAGTAGGTGCCGTTTGCATATGTCCTGTGCCTTCAGGCTACATATAGTCTTGAACTGTGTCTGCAGCTCCTGACATTTTGTTTGGAACGAAAGACTGATATTTATGTAACTTCCTCATAGATCGGTGTGTGGTGCTGCCCATCACGCCACAGCTCCCAGGGCTGGTGTTTCCCTGTCCAGAAAATGCTGGACAGACGTGAGCCAAAGCTCTAGCTGGGAGGAAGCATTTGTACCGCGGGATGAAATAGAACTGCCTTTGAGTCAAGCTGACATTTTCAAGAGATACAAAACAGACTTTTTCCCCCCCATTTTTAGTACCAGAGCAGATAATCCCCTAAGGTTATTTGCTTCCCTGAAAGATATTTAGCTTGCCCTTTCAAAGTTCATTTAGAGCAGATCTTGGCGTTCAATCAGAGTTGGGTGGTAACTGAGGTCAGAGTGTTTGCTTATTTGTGGCCTTCTTTGTCTCTTAAGAGGAACCGTAGTTAGAGGCCACCAGAGAAAACAAAGCACAAGCACCCGCTTCCTCCCAGCTTGGTTCCTCTGTTCTCAACCCCCGGCCATGTCTATACATCTTCCCCAGAACAGGCGGGGGACAGAGGTAGAGGGAAGGTCTGAGAAGCCCCTGCATGGTGCTCCCTGAACAGTGCTCCCCATCTTTGTGGCTTCTGTTGAGGTTCTGAAATGAGTCATCAGGTGCTAGTGACAAATGTGTCATGTATGGCGTGACACAAAGATGGAGTTTGTGCCATCAGTCCCTAGGGTGGGAGGAGGGAGCATCGGGTTTTGGGGGTCAGTGGCAGGAGGATGTGACCCATAGCGTGTCGGCTTTATCTCGGGTGGGGGAAAACGGATCGTTTGGGGAGAAGTGTGCTTGGGGTACAGATTTGCCGCATTTTTCTGGATCTCTCTCTCTCTCTCTCTCTCTCTCTCTCTCTCTCTCTCTCTCTCTCTCTCTCTTTTATGTAGGAGTACTGCTATTTATCCAGCCACTGATTAGCTGATTGAACTGTGCATGAACTCCACCTTACTTTTTTTTTCACTTTTTATGATTTTATTTATTGAATCACCGTGAGAGCAGTTACAAAGCTTTCAGGTCTAAGTCTCGGTCATACAATGAAACACCCGTACCTTCACCAGTGCCCATTCTCCACCCCCAACAACCCCAGTATATCCCCATCCCACACCCTCCCCCTACCAGTGGGGCAGATGATTTCCACATTACTCTCTCTCTACTTTGATCACATTCAATATTTTGACACCAGACCCACCATTATTATTTGAGATTTTGCCCCAACACTCAGATCTGCTGAAAAGGCAACAGTAGACAATTTGTTTTCTATTGCTGGTTATGAATAACATATGATGTTTCGTGTCTGCAGTACTGGCCGCACGATTTTGAAATTCTGACATTTGAACACTTAAATCTGGAGGGATTTCTGTCAAAACCTGTTGGGTTCCCGAGAATTGCTCCTGAGTCTCTGGGATGATGGTCGTTAAGCAGCTTGATCAGGAGCCAGAAAGGCCGTTCGTGGGCAATGACTTGGGGTCTCTTGGGGACGGGGAGGACAGGACTGGCTCCACCCCCATCCTGTGAGGCCCAACAAGTTTTGTTACTGAGGTCCCAAGCCTGACTGTCCAGTGGCCTCTGGAGGATGGCGGCCACTGGGCCACCAGAGGGAACAGGCCAAGGCATGAAACCGTGGGCCCAGCACTGCAGGGACCAGACGCATTTCTGCCAAAAGCCACTGGGTTTCGAGATTTTTTCTGAGTCTCTGGGATCAAGGTCATTAAGCAGTTCAATCAGGACCCAGAGAGGCCATGCCTCCAATGATCTAGCTGAGCCAGAGGTGATTTGTGGGTGTGTTTCCCACATACCTAACTTTTGGCCATTTACTTTCTTGGTAACCTTTGCCCCAAGTTTTTGGGGTCTGGCCAAAGGCACAACAGCAATTTTGGGGTATCTGGAAGTGTGGAGGCGCCATCAGGCTGCTGATGCACTCGCCTCACAGGTACAGTGATTTTTGTTTCATGGTTTGTGTTTTTATGTAGGAGTACTGCTATTTATTCAGCCACTGATTAGCCGATTGAATTGGGCATGAACTCCACCTTACATTTTTTCCCATAATTTTCTTTCTTTCTTTCTTTCTCTCTTTTTTTTTCTTCTTATATTTATTTATTGAATCACTGTGGGAAAAGTTACAAAGCTTTCAGATTTAAGTCTCGGTCATACAATGACCAAACACCGTCTTCTTCACCCTTCACCAGTACTCATTTTTCACCACCAAGAACCCCAATATACCCCACCTCCCACCCACCCAATGCCTATGAGGCAAATGATTTCTAACTAACTCTTCTCTACATTGATTACATTCATTATTTCGACAAAAGATGCACCATGATTGCTTAGAATTTACCCCCCAACAATCAGAATGGCTGAAATGGCATTGTGAAATACATTGTTTTCTATATAAGGTTCGGAGTTCTGGGGCTGGAGAGATAGCACAGCGGGTAGGGCGTTTGCCTTTCACGTGGCCAACCCGGGTTCGAGTCCCAGCATCCATATGGTCCCCTGAGCAATGCCAGGAGTAACTCCTGAGTGCAGAGCCAGGAATAACCCTTGTGCATCACCAGGTGTGACCCAAAAAGCAAAAAAAAAAAAAAAAGTTTGGAGTTCCTCCCCTCCAAGTTTCGCTCAGCAAGCAGAAGGAAAGAAAAGAGCTTGGGCCCGGTGGTTGATGTAGATTGCTGGGCCAGGCCGTCGATCAAGGGAGATTTGGGGATCTCTGGGACCCATCCTCGGGCCCAGTGCTCGTCCCCTAGCTTGGTCGTGTCCTACGAGTTGGGGGCGAGCCTGGCCTTTGGGCTCGCGTTGTGTTTGGACGGGCAGGTGGGGTGTTCAGGGCCCAGCTGCTGACACCTGATCCCGCCCTGACCAGGTGGGAGGACGGAGATTGGCGGCTGGCCCCTGAGATGCCCAAGATAACTAGACAAGGAGATAACCAGAGTCAATCCCAGTCGAGTTGGGTGATAGGCTGAGATGACGCACCGAGCCGCTGAGGCAGATCCTGTCTGGAGACACTCGGGCACCTTGATCGCAGGCAGGCCTGACCTGGCGGGGGGCGGGGGCGAGTGGGCACCAACCTCGGTGTTTCCGTGGCTCAGAGCTTCCGTGCCTTTCGGCTTGCTCTGCTGTAGTTTTGTTTTTGGGTCACACCTGGACGTGCTCCGGGGTCACTCTTGGCTCTGCACTCAGGACTTACTCCTGGAGGTGCTCGGGGGTCCCTATGGGATGCCGGGATTGAACCCGGGTCAGTTGTGTGCAAGGCAAATTCCCTCCCCGCTGTACTAGACTTCTGGCCCCAAGGCCCAAAACTTAAAGAAAAATCCTTGCTGGGGTTTCCCCGTCCCTGGCGTCCTGTCAGCCTTGTGGGTCTGCACACGGCTTGTGCGACTGCCTCGAGTGGCCAGTGACAAGGGCGCCCGCGTGTCCTCCTGCTCCCCAGGGCTGCTCTCTGCCCGGTGCTCCCGGCCCTGCAGCCCTCAACTCCTGCCCTGTGTTCACTCCTCCTTTCTGTGGTGTCCCCCTCCTCTCTCGGTGGCCCTCCCCCTGGGGTCACCCCCCTTCCTGCGTGGTGCTGGGACAGCAGAGCTGCCGGGTTTGTGCCGGCTTTGTGCCAGGTGCACGGTTGACCCCGGGGGCTTGGATTCAGGACCTCCTGCTTGTGAGGCAGTGCTCAAAACCCCCTCTTGTACATTCCTCCCCTCCAAGCTGAAGGAACGGACTTGACCCACGTTCAGGCTCACACTTCTGCTTCCTGCCGAATCACTGCCGGTAGCCAGCAGGCCAGGACCCGTGTGCCACGCCTGTGTGAAGCAGGGACGTTCCAGGGCGTGAGCCTGCTAGCGTCTTTGTCATGGACACACGTGGTCCCATCACAGGATTTAGGGTCAGGGTCCAAACACAGGAGCATGGGGGTGGGGGGGGGTGGGGGCTTGTTCAGGCCGGAGACTCTACTAGGCTCACACACAGCATTGAGTGCTCAAGTCTCAGGGAGACAGTGAGGCTCAAACACATTTTCTTTTGCGCTGTTTTTTTCTGTCTTTTTTTTTTTTTTGGCTTTTTGGGTCACACTCAGTGATGCTCAGTGTTGCCTACTGACCAAGTAAAAGAATGCTTGATTTTTCATTCCCCATTTGTCCTGCTCAAAGCTGGGCAACTTCCCAGTACAGGAGGTTTCAGTTTGGGGAAAATGCACACTCGTAAATGATTTGTAAATGGTGTATGAGGAACAGCACAATCTTTGCAGTTATGTCAAAGCTATATCAAAGCAGGTCGTTCTGACCAATAGCATTATGCCGAAAGGGTCACCAGGTGGCTGACCAACAGTGCATGGCTCTGCTCATTGTCCCATCCACTTTCCCACGTCCCATCCCCTTTCCTTCTTTTGGGTGGGCTGTGGAAACATACTTAAGTCTGTACTTATGCTCTGAATAAACGCAGGCATTCATGCCATCTCCTAAATGACGAACCCTGTGTGACTCGAGTGCTGATTTCACCCTGACGGCCCTCCCCTGGCTCTGCCCCGCAGCGCCGGACGTGGCACTCAGGAATTCCTCCTGGCAGTGCTCAGGACTGGTGATCGAATCTTGGTCAGCCGTGAGCAAGGCAAATCCCTCCCCACTGTGCTCTCACTCCAGACCCTCCTTTTGCATCTTTTTGTGTTATTTTCAGAATTGATTGATTTCCAAGTAGCGTTTGCTGGCCCTGATGTCCTCTGCAGAGTCCCTTGTTGCACACTGTGTTTCGTGGGCACCTTGACATGAAGACTTGGCGCTTGCCTGGTGCATGGCTGACCCCATAGGTCCCCTGAGCACCGCCAGGAGTGATTCCCGAGTGCAGACCCAGGAGTAACCCTGAGCACTGCCGAGTGTCCCAAAAAACAAAAGGAAAGAAAGAAAATACGTATCCTTGCCCGGAAGGGTAGCCCAGGGCCAAAGAGCCTGCCCTAACTGTGGTTGACCCCACCCCAGCCTGTACGTCCCTTCCCACCCAGGTCCTGCCAGGATGAGCTCCCATGACTGGATCAGAGTCAGCCCTGAGCACTGTCAGATGTCCCGTCCTCAGCCCCCAGGTTAGGTCACTCCGCCCTCCCCACCTCCCCCCACTCCCCGGTTCCCGCTCACTCATCCTCGAGGGGACCCGCACTCATTCAGCTTGTGCTCCCATCCGGAGCAGGCCAGGCCATACTCCTCTGTACAGCTCTCCGGCCTTAGTGGGATGGGCTACTCTCTGGCCACGGTGCGGCCGGTGTTGCTCACAGCACTGGGGTCACAGAGAGCAGGGCTGTCAGGGTCGAGCTCAGGGCCTCTGCCCTGTCGCTCTGCCCCCCCCCCGACCCCCCCCCCGGCTCACAGATTTCCTGGCCCGGCTCCTGAGGGGGGCCCTGGTCTGGGTCACTGGGTCCAGGTCCCACTCGGGGGATGCTGAATGACCTCAGTTGGAGATCTGTAACTGACAAACATTTGTCAAAAGTTTTCTGAAACCACTTTCACAGGGCCCGGGGATCCAGAACTGGGCCCCGCAGGGACCAGAGGCTCGTTGGCCATGTAGTGCTGACGTCTGCAAGGGCAGCCCTCCGGAGCCTCAGCCAGACACTGACATCACGAAGGGTGGCGCCTGCCCCTTTAAGAATGGCCCATGATGCCCTCCTCCTTGCTGAATTCTAGTTCTACCTCAGAACATTCTAGACTCCAACTGCCATTTTCAGTCTCTCCACGAGACTGGCACGAGCCTGTTTGGCAGAGCTCAGTACTGAAGCTGCGAGTGCAGTGTGACACAGGTGAATCTGAGTCTCTGGGCTTTCTGCCCGCGTGCGGGCGGCTTTTTTCTCTAACAGTTCTTTAGTGTATGATAGTTTTGAATCTTTAGTTAGTTTAAGTTTTTTTACTAGTTATATATATATATATATATATAAATATATATATATTTGGGTGGTGTGGGGGCGGGGTGGGGTGGGGTGGCCATACCTGGCTGTGCCCAGGGGTGACCCTGGCCGGCTAACGTCCCTGTGCTGACGGAGATCGAGCCCAGGACAACTGGATATAAGGCAAGTGCGCTCCCCACTGTCCTGCCTCTCTGCCCCTTGCGGACTTCTCTATTGAAATATGGAATGACTCTGAAGTCAGTGGGCCCTCATGGGGGGCTGATGAGAAGCAGAGGAGAAGATATCACTCCCCCGGGACTGGCTGGAGCGCTGGCACTGCTGAGTGCGATGAGCCCCGCCAGCCCCATGACGCCCACTAGGCCTTCCCGGGGTCTTGGGCCAGAGTGAGGGGTTGCCCTTTACAGGGAAAGGGAGTCGATCCTCGACCTCCTCAGGCCCCCGGGCTTTTGTCCTTCTCGCAGAAAAGCATTTCAGGAGATGAGCATGAAGCAGAAACATTTTATTTGGAGGCCTTTAGGAAGGGGAAGGAGGGAGGGAGTAACACGCTCGAGAGAGAGTGCGGCTTCTCCAGAGGTGCAGAAAGCCACTGAACATGTTATGTTGCTAGGTTGCATTAGGTCTGAAAGTCCACACCTCAGGAGGGGAGAAGCCCGTCACATGACCGACCTCATAGGCAAGAGCAGTACCTGGGCTCGGGCACACATGAGCGCCCTCCCTTGGTTCAAGGTGGCTAATCTAGGGATTTCCCCAGGCTGCCCCTGGTGGGAGTTTCTAGCTACCTACAGTCCGTTGCTAGGGTGGTTGCCAAGGGGGTAGAGTTGAGTGGTCCATGGTCCTCTTAGAAATTCCTTTCCTGGGCTTTGTTCCTATTCCCTCGGGGGGTCCAGCCTGCTCTGGGCCTCCTAATGTGGGTTAATTTTGACCAGACTTTGGGTTCCGTGCCCTCAGGTGGTCTTTTGGTGGCCATAAAGCTTTTGTTGACTTCCTCGGAGTTCCATTGCCATGGGGACGCTTCCCCCATCTACCTGTCTGCCTCAGTCCTGTGGGTTAAGAAATGGAGTTAATACTGCCTTGTGGTTATCCAACTTGGGCAGCGTCACAAGGAACGTAGGAAACGCCGAAAACTCCTTCGCTCCCCTTTGGCGCAATTTTTTTTTCTTTTTGGGTCACACCTGGTGATGCACAGGGTTACTCCTGGGTCTGCACTCGGGAATCACTCCTGGCAGTGCTTAGAGGACCATATGGGATGCTGGGAATCGAACCTGAGTCGGCCGCGTGCAAGGCAAATGCCCTTCCCACTGTGCTATCGCTCTCCAGCCCCCCATGGCGCAGTCTTGCTGGGCCCTTTTCCCTGGCAGTTCTCAGCCCATAGAAAAAAGTGTGCCTGTTGCTTGCCTTAGCTTCTACGTGTAACCCCGGGCCTCTCGCACATACACATACGCACACACGCACACAGAAGACCAGCCATCACTGCTGAGTCGCCTGCCGGCTCGTCAGTGTCTGGACGGGGAGGTGGTCAGTGACACTCGCGGTACTTAGGGATGATTTCTGGCTCCTGAATGTGTTTGGTGGTGGGAGTGATGGCAGGGAGGGCGTGATGGTCAACTGCCCGCAGGGCAAGTACCTGTCCCCTCTGCTCTCTGGCCCTGAATCGGCAGTTGTTTGTTTGTCTGTTTTGGGTTGAGTTTTTGCGCAGGAATGACACTTGGTGGGCTCAGGGGGCTGTGCGGGAGACTGGGGGTCGCACTCGGGGTGGCGAGTGCCAGACTGGCAGCTCTCTGGGCTCCGGAAGCTGCTGTGGTCGCTCCCCTGAGACAGACTCTCTCCTCTGCTCTTCAGAGATTTAGTCCTGAGAACGAGTGTGCCTCAGAAGGCCCCACAGTGGGCTCGATGGTCGGGGCCTGGTAGTGGCCGCGGCAGCGTCTGACCGCCTGACCATGAGTCTGCTGAGGCCCAGCGGGCTGAAGTCCCCCACCAAGATCCTCAAGCATGGGAGCTGGGCCCTGAAGGCACCCTCGGCCGGTAAGTGCGCTCAGTCCAGGCCAAGGGAGACTCATTCCCACCCGGGAACCCCATCCCGAGTCCTCGCCCGGGAAGGACTCCCTGAGCTGTAGACAAGTCCATGGCTCTGGGGACAGCTCTCACACACGAGTGTCACGTTCTGTGAGTTTACTGTCACGGCAACCGGTGACAGCTGAGGCGACCAACACGCTCCCTTCTAACTGCTAGCTCCCTTGCCCAGGCTTGGGGACAGGCTTAGGGAGGTGGACTCACCTGGACTAGAGGGCCTCATTGCCGGCCAAAGCCACAGTACAGTGGGGAGGGCAACTGGCACCCCATGTGACTCTACACCCTCAACCTCACCATGAGTAACCCTGAACGTAGAACCAGAAATAGGCCCTGAGCATTGGCTGGGTTGCTCCCCGCCCAAAAGAAAAAGAAGATGGGCCAGTGGACACAGCAGAAATAAGACACTGGGTTCGAGCTTTCACCTGGCTTGGTCCGTAGTATCACGGGGTGTATCCAAAGATTTCCCCTGAGCTGCCCAAAGTATGACTGCGGCCTGGGATGCTGCGGTAGGTGAGCACGTCCGCTTCACGGCAGGCCCAGCCAGGCTTCGCCACAAGCAGCCCCCGTCATTGGCTGGGAGTAATCCCGAGCACTGCTGGGTGTCCCTCCCCCCCAACCACACTTTAACTGGACCTGCACAGGCCCTTCCTGTCCCTTCTGACCCTTTCTGCTCTTCCAGCTGCTGCTCCCGTTGAGAAGACCATGCCTGGGGAAAAAACCCCCATCGCCCCCTCCTCGGAGATGCAGGAGGAGTTTGTGGGCGACTTCCAGGTCGGGGAACGAGTCTGGGTGAACGGGAACAAGCCTGGATTCATCCAGTTCCTCGGGGAGACCCAGTTTGCCCCTGGTCAGTGGGCCGGGATCGTCTTGGACGAGCCCATCGGCAAGAACGACGGCTCGGTGGCGGGTGTGCGCTACTTCCAGTGCGAGCCGCTGAAGGGCATCTTCACCCGGCCGTCCAAGCTGAGTAGGAGCTTGCAGGCCGACGATGAGACCAACTGCCGGCAGCCAGCGCCTGCCGCCTGGGCCACACCGCCCCTGTCGGCCTCCCCGGCCCCTGCCAGCACCGCGAAGGTGCCCCAGTCCCCCGCGAAGGAGTCACCGGCCACCCCTCACATCAGCAGCCTGACCAGGACGGCCAGCGAGTCCATCTCCAACCTCTCTGAGGCCAGCTCCCTCAAGAAAGGGGAGCGGGAGCTTAAGCTTGGGGACCGGGTGCTGGTGAGTGCCGAGGGCAGCGGTCGCGGGTGGCTGTCCATTCGCCTGTCTGGTCCATCAGTTCCTCCAGATTCGCGGTTTGGGTGGAAGCAGGAGCAGCCGGGACGCCTGGTCCTGCAGTTTCCAGTGTGATGGATGCGTGCGGGGATGCTGCCAGTTTTGCCAGTTTAGCCAAAACAGGGTGGAGGGGTCATGCCGTGGGGAGGGGTCATGCTTGGCACGCCTCTGACCCGGGGTTTAAGTCTTGGTCCCATGTACAGTCCCCCAAGCACATCCCGGAGGGATCCCTGAGCACCAAGCCAAGAGTAAGCCCTGAGCACTCTGACTGTGACTCAAAAACAAACCAATGAACAAAGTTGGATATCGGTTCTATTTCTCTGGTTTTCGATGTTTTTGCTTGGGGCGTCACAGGGTGGTCGCACACAAAGCCAGTGCCCTTCCCCTGGTTCTCCAGCCCTGTTTGTCAGCATTCCCATCATTGTCCAGCGCTTTGATTCTGTTTTGCTCTGTGTCCCGGGAGCCAAGCGTCAAGCCAAGGCATAGTGAAGGAGAACTGGAAAATCGAACTCTGCTAAGATACGAGCATAGTCACTTTCCTTTAGCTGGTTTCTGGCTTAATTGTTCTCCAGCGGTGGGGTTGCCACTGCTCCGCTCCCACACCCACGGGGCAGCGACCCCCTCGCCACACCAGGTGGCTGGCCTGGGTCTGAGATTCCCGGGGGTTTGGTCAGCCAGGCCACCAGTGACAGCGAGTGGGTGTGAATGCCGCTGCCTTGCCTGGACACTGAGCAGCAGTGTCTGCTCACCCTGTAGGGGTTGCGGGGGGAAATGGCACCTTGACCTTTGGGGTTTCTTCAGGAAATCCCGACTCTGAAGCCAGAATGTTCGTTTGCGGGGGTGGGGGCGCTGTGCGCAGTCCAGGGTGCCTGACCCACGTCCCTCCATCCCTCCGGCAGGTGGGAGGCATGGAGGCCGGTGTGGTGCGCTTCCTCGGGGAGACGGACTTCGCCAAGGGGGATTGGTTCGGCGTAGAGCTGGACAAGCCACTGGGCAAGAACGATGGTGCCGTGGCCGGAACGAGGTGGGTCCCCCTGCCCCCCCAGACAGTCTGGGGCCATGCAGGGTGCCCGGGAGGCGCTGAGGGGACTGCAGGCCACTTCTCTTGGTTCTTAGGCGGGGCCACTTCCGTTGGCACTCGGGGACCCTGCAGGGATGTGGGGACAGCCTGGGGCCCCCTACATGCAGCTGTGCTCGGGCCGCAGGAACCCCCGGGCCTGCTGTCGCCCTTCAGATGCCAGGGAGGCTGCTTGGAATCGCCCTTGGTTTGCGTGGTGGGGGTGGGCGGCGTGCGAGAGAGTGTGGGTGTCAATGTATGAGGGAGTGTGTATGTGAGCGTGTGAGTGTGGGGCTGTGAGAGTGTTGGTGGGGGCGTGGGCATGAGAGTGTTGGTGGGGGTGTGAGCGTGTTTGTGGGGGAATGAGAGCGTGTCAGTGTTGGTTTGAGAGCGTGCAAGTGTTGGTTGGGGTGTGCGTGTGTGTTACTGTGGGGCTGTGGGTGTGTGGAAGTGTTGGTTGGGGTGTGAGTGTGTGTGGGTGTGGGAGTGTCGGTGGGGTGTGAGTGTGAGTGTGTGTTGGTTTGGGTGTGAGTATGTGTGTTTCTGGGGAGTGAGTGTGTGTGAGTGTGGGGCTGTGGACATGTGGGAGTGTCTGTTGGGGTGTGAGTGTGTGTGTGTTTGACGGGGTGGGAGTATGAGAGTATGGGAGTGTTGGTTGGGGTGTGAGTGTGTTTGTTGGGCTGTGAGAGTGTGGAAGTGTGGGAGTGTTGGTTGGGGTGTGAGTGTAAGTGTGTGTTGGTTGTGGTGTTTATGTGTGGGAGTGTTGGTTGGGGTGTGTGTGTGTTTGTTGGGTTGTGAGTGTGTGTGAGTGTGGGCTGGTGGAGGGTATGATGTTTGTTGGGGAGTGAGTGTGAGTGTGTTTGTTGCGGTGTGAGTGTGAGTGTGTTTGTTGGGGTGGGAGTGTGAGAGTGTGGGAGTGTTGTTTGGGGTGCGTGTGTGAGTGTGTTTGTCGGGGTGTGAGTGTGTGGGCATGTGGGGCTGTGGGAGCGTGTTCGTTTGTGGGGGTGTGAGACTGTGGGACTCAGTGGACTTCTGGGTCGGCGCTTGTGTCTCTTGGTCTCTTGCCGAAGGTGTTTTTGTCCCCCCCTCCTCGTTGTCCGCAGGTACTTCCAGTGTCAGCCCAAGTATGGCTTGTTTGCTCCCATTCACAAAGTCACCAAGATCGGCTTCCCGTCCACGACGCCGGCCAAGGGCAAGGTGGCCGCTGTGAGGCGTGTGATGGCCACCACCCCCGCCAGCCTGAAGCGCAGCCCTTCGGCCTCCTCGCTCAGCTCCGTCAGCTCCGGGGCCTCATCCGTGAGCAGCAGGCCCGGCCGCACGGGACTAGTAAGAAGCCCCCCACCACTGCGGGGTGCTCGGGCCCCCACAGACTCCCACAGCCCCAGGGGCAAGAGGCGGAGCAGGAGCACGTGGGCTGAGCAGCTCCGGGTGGCAGGCGAGTGGCTTCCCAGCCACCACAGGTGACAGGAGCAGGGATGGGCCTTTCCTGGGGTGCTCAGGGCTCCTCTCTGGCCTCAGGCCACCTTAGGGATGAAGTGGGGTAGCTGAAGGGGTGCCTGAGGGTCAGAGCAGGGCCCAGAGACTCTGGGGAACGCTTGGCCCTTCATCTTGCTTCTTTGCTCTCTCCGTCTCTCCCTGCTCCCTCCTGTCCCTCTGCACCGCTGTCCACATGCAGAGTGGCCTCGACTTCTGTCCATTGCGGTGCCTCAATTCAAAGCTTGGGCCTCGTGGCTTCTCCCCTCACGTCTATCTGAGTCATAAACACTAAAGTGTGTCTGAATATGCAAGGGTGCCCTGAGATATTGTCCACAGGGAAACGGGCCCACGATGGAGAGTGTGTCCCGGGGGGATGACTTTGCTGGGGGCTGCGCTTCCTGCCGCTGCCTCTGCTCCGTGCATTGACCCTCGATGCGGAAGAGGAGGGAGTGAGTGTGTGTGCAACGGAAGATACAAAACAGATGACACGGGAACGGGAGCCAGGAGGCCACGCGCCGTGGGCACAGGCCTGGGGCCAGTCCTGTCTTGCTCGACCACCACCAGGTTTCCCTGCCCCACCTGCATCCTCAGGTCCGACTCCTCCTTCCCTTCGCCTCACCATTTAGGAGGGGAGCAGACTCAGAAGCCCCTCTCCTTCCCTCGCGAGCCAGCCCATTTGTGGAATTTGGTTTTGTTTTTCTGCTTGACTGTGGGCCATACCATACAGTGCTTCAAGGGGCCATTTGCAGTGCTGGGGTTGTGCCGGGGCCTCCCACCTCCAAGCAAGAGCCCCACGCCTGAGACGTATCTCCAGCCTCCCCCCGCTGTCTTGTTTTGTTCTCTTTTGGGGTCACACTTGGCAGAGCTCAGGGCTTTCTCCCACCTCTGTGCTCGGGATTATTCCTGGCGGGCCTCCGGGATTGACCCTGGGCAGCGCTGGGGCTTCGCTCTCCAGCTCTTTGGCCCCTGCCTTGCATATCTTTATGCAGGGTGGAGCTCACTCCTAAACTGAACATCACCGTTAGCGTCTATGACAGGAATATAGAAAGATTCTGTGTGGCTTCACGGAAGTATACCTCGACAACATAATTCCATAAGTGCACACACAAGCGTTCATACACACAGTCACTCATACATGTACACGTAGTGCATACCGTGTATACACAGGCTTATGGGTATACACACACAGGCACATACATGCATAAACACAACGTGCACATGCACACAGGTGCGTGTAGATATGCCCACCAGAACATACATGCATGCATACATACATGTACACGGGTCCGTGCGTGCCCTGTGGAGGCCTCCCTGTTCGTCTGTTGGCTGAGTTGCTCTTCTGAGGTACCAGGCTCCCACAGAAGGCCTGGCCTTGCTGGGATGGAGCCTGGGGCCTCACAAACCACGCGCAGGGCAGAGGCTTTGGCATCAGCATCCTGAGTTCAGCTCTTGGCCCCGACCTTACCCAGCCCCTCAGCACGCGCCTCCCCCCATGCTAGGGGTGCTGCTTTCTCCCTGCTCCGGTGCCTGAACCTCACAGTCTCGTCTCCATAGTTGGCTGAAAGAAGACCATCGCTCCTGTGCTGGTTTCCTCAGGGAGCTGTCTCGGGCCCAGGAAGCGCGTGCATCTGGCCTGCCCCACCCGCTCAAGCCAGGAGGCACAGGGAACACCGCCGCCCGCCTTTCCTTGTTTTTATTTTTGCTCTTTGGGGTTCACCTGGCAGTGCTCAGGGACTCCAGGCGTGGTGCTTGGGGGCTGCTCCCGGTGGAGGGGGGTTGAGCCCGGGTCTTGGTGTTAGACCCCCAAGGCTGGCAAGCTCTTCCCAGCCACCCCTTGAAATCCGAGTTGACCGCAGTTCCCGGGAGCACTGCGCATGGCTGGCCCGAGAGCTCGTGTGCTCCTAGAAATTTTAGTTATTATTTGGTTTTGGGGCCACACCCAGGGGTGCTCAGGGCTTATTCCTGGCTCTCTGCTTGGGGGGTGGGGTCACTCCTGATGGTGCTGGATCTTGAACCTCTGCAAGCACCTTCCCCCCCCCCCCAACAGACTCTTTGGCCCTGGGGAGGGCATCTAATCGGACCAGATATACTTTAAGTGTATCGGGAAATCACGGCCAGGTCCTTATGCACAGGCAAGGATGATCCCGCTCTCCGGACAGAACCAGGTGGCTCAAGAGCTCCCAGCAGGCAAAGCAGCAGTGGACAGCCTGGGCCCTGCTGGGCCAGTCGGTCAGGAGGCGTTTGGCAGCAGCTCAGATGATGCGGGAAAGTGGCAAGAGAACCTGTGGCTGGACCGCAGCAGGGCGATGGAACAGGGATGGCCGGGCAGAAGGAGCGGAAGTCCTGGCCACCCCCGCCGCAGCCCCCGCCACCATGTGCCCGAAGAATGAAGATCAGGTCCCGCCTTGTCCCCTCCTGCAGGGGCCGTTGTGCAGAGAGGGATCTGGGTCTGCAGAGCGACCATGAGCAACCACGAGCCCAGGATAGAACGGACAGGACCCCCGGTCCCCGCAGCCCTTCAGCCCACTCCCCTCCCCTCCTCACTGTCTTTGCCTCTTCTCTCCTTCCCTTTGTGCTTGGTCTTTCCCTGAGCTGCCCTTGCTGTCCTGCTCGCTGGGCGTGAGCCCTCACACATTCTCACCCACCACTTTTCCTTTTTTTTTCCCTGGACTTTGGCCATGCCCCAGCAATACTCAGGACTTACTCTGGACTCTGCACTCAGGAGTCACTCCTGGTGGGCTCGGGACCCTATGGGGTGGGTACCTGTTATCCAGCTCGGGTCAGCGGCATGCAAGGCCAGCGCCTTTCCCGCAACTTTATCATTCTAGCCTCTCATCCCCCATTTTCGAAGGCAGATGGCACAGGGGTCTTTTATAGGGTCACACCCAGTGACCCCCGGGGGCACGGGGCCATTCCCAGAGACAAGAGTCTCTGGTTACTGCTATTCAGGCATGGGGCGGGTGCCCGGGAGAGCGAGGTGAGCTGGAAGGAAAAGGAAGAGAGAAGGGACAGGCTGCCCAGGGAGACCCTGACGGACCTGCAAGGCTGAAGATGCTGGAGCTGGCCTCAAGCTCATGCCGAGGGCTCATCCTTAAGGAAGCTCAGGCCAGAGCGGACTGTGGAGGGGGCTGCCTCCGGCTCTGCAGAAGATCTCTGGATTCCCACGAGGCCCGAGGTCAGTGGAACCCAGGTCCCGTCCAAGGATCTTCGGGAAGGTTTCAAGACGTTTCTGCTGAGAGTCGCTGGCCCATATGCAAGGATGCAGCACTGCTCCATGTGCTTTGCCGAGGATCACCGCGAGCATGCCCGTGTCGGCCGGCCCCATCCCCTTCACGTCTCTTTTTCCTTTGCAGTTGCCGGAAACCTCCTCCCGCTACGCGCACAAGATCTCCGGCACCACCGCCCTCCAGGAGGCGCTGAAGGAGAAGCAGCAGCACATTGAGAAGCTGCTGGCCGAGCGGGACCTAGAGCGGGCGGAGGTGGCCAAGGCCACGAGCCACATGGGGGAGATAGAGCAGGAGGTGGCCCTGGCCGGAACGGGCACGGCCAGGTGACGTCTGTGCAGACGGCAGTGCTGGGGCCGCGAGACGCCTGCGGTAGAGGCTGGGCGCCAGATTGGTGCAGGCGGTGCAAGGAGAGGCCGTGGGGCCCCGTCTGCCGTCGTTGCGGTGGCATCCGGCGCGTGGTTTGATCGCATGCGCCTTCTGCTCGCCCTGTGGGGGTTTAGGGAGTGCCGAGTTGTCCGCATCGGTGCTTTCGTGGTGTGGTTCCCCTCTGGCCTTCCAGAAACGCTGTAGCTTAGGTGGGAGATGCATTCAGCTTGCCGTGGTGACAGATGGCGATGGCAGCCCACAGAGGGCTGTAGGGGGCGGGCGAGGCCACTCACGCGCCGTTGCCTCTACAGCACGTCCTGGAGCTGGAGGCCAAGAACGACGAGCTGCGGGCCATGCTGGAAGCGGCCGACTGGGAGAAGGTGGAGCTGCTGAACCAGCTGGAGGAGGAGAAGAGGTGAGGCCGTGCCCGGAGCTGGGGGCTCCCTCGGGTGGGGCACTCCTGGCCTTCCAGGACTGTGAGAACCAGAAACCAACGGGTGCCCAGTCCTGAACACGGCCTCACCGGGAGGACTGGGGGCGGAACTCAGTGGAGCCAAGCCACCCCCGGCCCTCCCTGCTGTGTCCACCTGGCCTGGTATTCAGGAGGCCTGTGCTGGGTGGCAAGGAACTGTCCTAACCCAGTGGGGCCCTGTGGGAGTCCCTGTGGTGAAATCCCAGGCAGGAGGAAACCCACAGTAAACATGGGGCACGACAGCAGACAGACATGGCTCAGGCTAGGCTGCAGACAGATGGATGTGGTGCTCAGGCCGGGGTGCAGACAGACAGACATGGGGCTCAGGCCAGGCTGCAGACAGACGGACGCGGGGCTGAGGCCTGGCTGCAGACAGATGGACACGGGGTGCTGGCCGAGACCGCCTTTTCAGGTGGGCTCCCGGCATTGTGGTGCCCAGGGGCACTGCGAGTGCCTGGCTCAGCCCCTCAGCTCCACATGCCAACTCGACAGTCACTGGGAGCCCCTCCCCCCCGCCTCCCCCTCTCCCCCGCCCCCGAGTCATTGGCTGCTTCTCCCCCAGGGGCTCAGTTGTTGTCCTGATGTGGGGACAGGCGCTGGCTGGGAGGGACTGGCAGGCGCCGCGGGTCAGTTTTTAACCACCTCTGTTAGCTGCGAGGCAGAAAGGGTTGATATGACACTGCACCTGGTGTTGGCTCGGCCTAACTTCCTCCTGTAGCCTGCGGGTCCCACCCAGTGCTCGAAGCTGAGGGGACTCGCTGACTTTCTTTTTTTTTTCTTTTTGGGTCAACCCAGCGATGCTCAGGGGTTACTCCTGCCTCGGCACTCAGGAATTACTCCAGGCATTGCTCCGGGGTCCACAGTGGTATGCTGGGAATTGAACCCGGGTCGGCCACGTGCAAGACAAACGCCCTGCCTGCTGTACTCTCGCTCTGGCCCTCCCCGACTCTCTCAGCCCTCCTGTGTGTGGAGCCGGGGGCTGGGTCAGGTGCATCTACAAGATGGTGGCCCTCTTGGGGCGCAGCAGTGACGCCCCTCACAACGTCTCCCTCTCCCCCACAGGAAAGTGGAAGACCTCCAGTTCCGAGTCGAGGAGGAGTCCATCACCAAAGGCGACCTGGAGGTAAAGCCCGGGCAGGTCCCGGAGGCTTGCAGGGTGCAGGCAAGGATGCGGGGCAGCCTGGCCAACCCCGCCGGGACCACTTCTGCTGGAGACTCCGAATCAGACAGGGATACCTGGGTTCATGCACCTGGCAGGGCCTGGCTGACACATCTCTGCTGCTTGGGGCTGGAGGCTGTTCTTGATGAGCGTTTTTCTCTCGTTCTGACAGTCGGGTCTATGCCTTTGCCTCAGCTTTGATTTTCAGTCGAGCAGCACAAATCAAATCCTTTAGAACCCCATTTTTAGAAGGTTTTCCTTAAAACAAGATGAAGCAAAGAGTCAGTTTGAAAAAGACAAATTTCTATTTCTGCTTCTTTTCCTTCCTGTTTTAAGTTCATGGAAATTTTGTTTTCCCACCAGATGGAGGTGAAGTCCCTGCAGGCGGCCTCTGAGAAGCTCGCCAAGGAGAACGAGTGCCTGAGGACCAAGCTGGACCATGCCAACAAGGAGAATGCGGACGTGATCGCCCTGTGGAAGTCCAAGCTGGAGACGGCCATCACCCCGCACCAACAGGCCATGGGCGAGCCGAAGGCATCCGTGAGCCAGGGCGTGGGCGCTGAGGCGGCCGAGCTGGCCGAGCTCAAGATGCAGATCGAGAGGCTACAGTTCGAGTACCAGCAGGAGGTGGAGAGCCTGAAGGCCCAGCAGGCGGCTGTGCGTGCAGCGCATGCCTCTGAGCTGAAGACGCTCAGGTCGCGGCTGTTCAGGATGGCCCAGGAGCAGAAGAACAGCCTGGAGGCCGCACGGGCCAAGCTCGACCAGATCGAGGACCAGCACCTGGTGGAGATGGAGGACGCCCTGAACAAGCTGCAGGAGGCGGAGACGAAGGTAAAGCACCTGGACGGGTTGTGGGCCGTGTGTAGTCAGCAAGCCCAGGCCCTGGCCAATGCCACGGCACAGCTGGAGGCCACCCAGCAGAAGCTCTTGCAGCTCGATGGGCTTTGGAAGGCCAGTTCCTAAGGTCAATTGGGAATGGAGAAGCTCAGGCAGCAGCTCCAGGTGGCTGAGCAGCAGATTCAGGAGTTAGAGAATGCAAAGCGGGCCGAGAGCTGCAGGTTGGTACTCGGGCGCCCTCGCCCACTTCCACGCTCGCTCCCTGCATGCTGTGTGTCAGTCTGCTCGCCGCCGTGTTCCGGCTTGGTGCTGACAGGTCTCCCGGTCACGTCCCGTGCGGTTCCCTCTGATGGGACTGAGAAGGTGTCGGCACGATTCTGGGGCTGTCATTGGTCCCCAGCACCCGGATGCCGTGCTAGCCTTGGCCCTGGCTAATCGGGCCCATCTGGGGTCTTTCTGAAACAGAGAATTCTTCACGAGGCCAGTGAGAAAACAAGATAGGAGCCCCCAGAGCAGACCTCTGCCCCCCACCCCTTGGGCCCGCTGCATACTCGCCGAGTCCGCCCAGACACTTGGGCTCGAGTCAGGCCGCGAGGGTATTTCCCTGACCTTGCTGACCACCTGCTCGTGTGACGGGCTTTGCCCTCCTCTCCCCGAGGCGCCTCAGTTCCCAGCTGGTGCTCAATGCCTCTGAGCCTCTGAGCTCCCTCAGGGCTGGTGACGTGACCCATCTTGGTATTTCTCATTGCCAGCCCCTCCCTCCCTGCAGCACAAGCCCCCACCCAGCCCTGCAGAGATTTCATCCCTTTCAGCCTCTAAGGGGTGCTTGGACCAAGTCCGCCTTCCAGCATGGCCCCCTGCTGGCCACAGGCATGGACTCTCATGGTAGCCCTGACCCTGGGGAAGGACGAGACAGTGAGATCTGGGCCAAGCCGAGGAAGCTGCAGTTCTCACCAAGGAGCCCCGAGAGATGCCCTTTTCCTCCTATAGGATTGTGGTGGCAGGGACGTGCCCTCAACCCCCCCCCCCCCCCGCTCCCCTCGCGCTGGGCACTTTGTTGGAGAAACTTCTCTGTTGGCCAAGATGGAAGGGCTGTGGGCTTTCTAGACAGGACTGACAGACATAACAGAAGGGCCCCGAGATCCCCGGGAGTTCCTCTCAGGACTCAGGACTCCTTGGCTGGCATTCCAGAAACATCGGCTGAAACAAATGGAATCAATTCCTAGGACACAGCAGGGGATAGCTGACCCACTTGTTCGCATCAAGATGTAACAAACGTCAAGTTCGGGTGACTGCTGTCTAGTGGATTAGAGGTTCTTCATTTTAAATTTCATATTGAAACCCCTCAAACTTTTAAAGTCACAGAAAAGAAACTACAAGATAGTAAATCTTGGGGGCCGGAATGATAGTACAATGGGAAGGGCATTTGCCTTGCACGCGGCCCACGTGGGTTCGATCTCCATCATCCCATAGGGTCACTGTCATTGTCTCTACCCTCCCGTTGTTTATCGATTAGCTCGAGGGGACCCAGTAACGTCTCCATTGTGACACTTGTTACTGTGTTTGTCATATCGAATACATCACGGGGAGCTTGGCAGGCTTTGCCTGCAGGCGAGATACTCTCGGTGAGCTGGCCGGGTTACTGCCAAGGAGAAATTCCTGAGCATTTAGGGTGACCGTAAAAGCCAAAAGAAAAAAAAAAGATAACCTTTTATTCCCTCCCTTCCCTCCCTTTCCCTTTCTTCCCTGTTTCCTCCCTCCCTCCTTCCTATCCTTAGCTTCCCTCCTCCCTTGCTTACTTCCTTCTTCCTCGCCAAGCCATGCTCTGGGCTCTGGGGTCCTCCCGCCCAGCAGTAGTGGGGCTTTTCAGCTTGTGGACCGATCTCAGTCTCGTCCAGTGGTGCTGCAGTTCCAACTCGGGCCTGGTGTGTACTCCAGCCCTTTGTGCAGTCTCCCCGGCCCTGGAAAGTCAGTCTTTCTCATAGGCTTTCTTATTTTCTGGTCATGCCAAAGTTAGGTCTAGAAAACGCCTCTGTTTGGGCCGTTTCCAATAACCACTAGACAGTCATCACCAGAACTGCCGGCGTCAAGCCCTTGGCTTCGCGAGCTTCAGGCAATCACGCTCACCTCACGCCTCTGTTCTTTGGGGTTGTGTTGGGTCATGGGATTCTCATACGTGTTTTCTGTTTTGTTTTCCCCTTCCCATTCCTGTTTGTCTCCTTGGTCCATTCACTCCATCCTTGTGACTCTGGTAGGCCGATAGCCTGGCCGAGGAGCTGCAGGGGAAGGGGCTAGCGCTTCATAGTCTTCAGGAGAACTTGAACGAAAGCGGCCAAGCTGAGGGGCCGTGTGTGCGCACGTGTGTGTGTACATGTGTGTTTGTGTGTGCATGCTGGTGAGCAGAGCAGAGGGGCTGTGTGTGTGCGAGTGTGTATGTTTGTGTGTTTGCGTTGTGTGTGTGTGAGTTCGTGTTTGTGCGTGTGTGCTGGGAGCGGGCAGGGGGCCGGCGGCTGACGGTGGCCCCCGGGTCCCCGCAGGAGGAGAAGGTGGACGTGAGCCGCAGCCAGTGCCAGGCTCTACAGGCCGAGCACGCCAAGGCCAGCGTGGAGAGCCAGGGGCAGCACGAGGAGGCGCCGCAGGCCCTGCAGCAGCTGCTGCTGCAGGCGAAGGAGAAGCTGCAGGCGGTGCAGGCGGAGAACGGGAGACTGCTGCGGGAGGTGGCCGAGCTGAAGACACAAGCCGACAAGGCCAAGGTGGGTGGCCGCAGTGCAGCGCCGCGGCTGATGGCGGCCATGGCCCGTGTGTGTGTTGGTGCCCGGCCGCTTTCCACCACGCACCGCAGCCAGGGCTACGTCTCCTCTCTGGACCACCTGCTGGCCCAGTTCTGTGGCCAGCAGCCTCGTGTGCATGCTCAGGTCAGTCCCATTCCGGTAACATGGCCGTCAGCGGTCAGCTGCCCAGCACACACCAGTAGCCTGCTGCGGCTCATGGCTGCTGAGCTGGACAGAGAAGATAGCCCTTGCTGCAGAAAGTTCTGGAAAGTACATGGCGATTCAACTGTGGTGTGCATTGAGACTCAGAAATGAAAACGCACAACCCGTTGCTGACGGGCAGGGAGAGCAGGTGAGGGAGACCCTGACCCGTGTGCGGCCAGTCCTCCTGGAGCCCCTAGACCCCTCCCAAATGACTGCAAACACTGCCCTCCCATTGCTCATCGATTGGCTCGAGCGGGCCCACTAATGTCTCCATTTTGAGACTTGTTACTGTGTTTGGCAAGCAAAAACTGTTGGCTTCAGTCTCCAAAGCTTGGTGGATTCGTCCGGATTTTCTATAAAGTGTATAACTTTTGGGACTAAGTCCATTTCCTGCCTCTGTTTGTCCCTGTGAAAATCGTTTGACAAGCAGTGGTTGCTTTTCCCTTCCCCTCCTGAACAAAGTTCCAAAACAAAATACTTTTTGTAGTTCTTTGAATTGTATTGAAAACTAGTTTTTGAATGCATCCCTTCTAGGACAGAGTGATGGATTTTATAACAGAAGAATTGAAGTGGGGGGAAAAATCTTATGCCCCAATGTCAAGATCCAACTGTACTTACACCTTCCGGGGAGCTGTCAGGAATCATTTCAGACGGCATTTCAAAAATCAACTCGGCTGATAGTAGAATGGGTAGGGTGCTGCCTTGTACTCGGCCAACTTGGGGTTGATCCCCAGCATCCCGTCCTCCGGCCCTGCCAGCAGTGATCCCTGAACACAGAACCCTGAGCGAGACCCGAACACCAGCAGGTGTGGGGCCCCCATCCACAAAATAGGCAGGTAGTTATGTTGACGCTAAGAAGCTAACTGTGTCTGAGCCTCTCCATCCTGAGTCTGTGTGTGTGTGTGTGTGAGTGTGTGCGCGTGCGCGTATACACGCGTGTGCAGGTAAGACTACTCTGCCATTTTCATTTCTGGTATTTAGGCCACATGAAGTGCTTGGCTTGCTTGTGCCTGCTTGATCTCATTCTTGTTTCCATTCTTCCCCGCTTTTTGTTTCTGCAGTCCTTAACTTGCTTATTAAGCTCGGCCAAAGAAGAGATGGAGCTGATGTCAGAGGATCGCAGGGCCCTGAGGTCAGAGAATGAATTGCTGGCGAAGGAGAAGCTCTGTCTGAAGTCCGAGAGAGGGTGGTTTCAATTGAAACTCAGAGAAGCGGAGGCCAAAAACTCTTCGCTGCGGGAAGAGCAGAGGAAGCTCTGGCTGTTGAACCAAGCGATTCGGTTGGATAAGGAGAAGGTCATCGAGGCCAGGTGGGCCGCGGAGAAGCTGTGCCAGCAGGAGCGGCTGGACCGAGAAGCCCTCGAGGCGGAGAAAGAGAAAGTGCTGGAAGAGGGCAGGGCGGTGCAGGAGGAGCTCCAGAGGGTGGGCGCGGAGAAGGACGCACTGCAGGTCGCCAAGCTGGGGCTGCAGGCCCTGGTGGAGGAGCTGCAGATGAGCAAGAGCAGCCTGGTGGCCGAGTGTAACAAGGGCCTGGAGGAGAGGGGCCAGCTGGAGGAGCATGTCAAGAAGCTGGTTCTGGACAACCTATCCCTGGTCAAGGACAAGGACAACATCATCCAGAAGCTGCAGTGCTCCTACGAGGAGCTGGCTCGGGATCAGAAGTCGCTGGTGCAAGAGATCGAGGAGCTCACGGCTGAGAAGGAGGAGGCCGCCCGCGTGGAGTCGGCCCTGCGTGAGCAGCTGAACAGCCTTGGCTCTGAGAAGGAGCTGCTGGGCCAGAAGGCCACGAAGCTCCAGCGGCAGCTGCACTGGCTGCTGAAAGACCAGGCGCTGCTGGAGGCGCAGCAGACCGAGCTGCTGGCCGAGCGGGAGGCGTCCCTGCAGGCCCTGGCCTCCCTGGAGGACACCAGGAACACCAATGCGATGATGCAGAGTAAGGTGGGTGATGGTAGTGACCAGGGCTGTGTAGGCCCGGCCTCAGCCTTGAGAGAAACCATATCCTGGGCCATAGTGATAGCACAGCGCGGAGGGCGTTTGACTTACACACCGAATTCCCAGGTTCAATCCCCGGCATCCCATATGGTCCCCTGAGCACCGCCAGGAGTAATTCCTGAGTGCAGTTGTAGGTGAGCCAGTGCCCTCTGAACTCACAGCCCCACTTTCCCGGGCTCAAGTGACGGCTGACAGCCTGAGCTGTTCCACCCTAGCCAGGAGTGATCCCTGAGCACAGAGCTAGGGTTTATTCCCTACCCCACCGGGTGTGGCCCCAAACAAACCAAACTGACTACCCACAAAGGTTCTAGATAAGCATGTATACATACACAGACATGTATATATGTATATATGCGTGTATGCTTCAAAAGAGTCGGGGAATATCTACCATTTAAAATATCCGAGAATGATGCCGGAGCAATAGCATAGCAGGTAGGGTGTTGGCCTTGCACATGGCCAACCCAGGTTCCATCCCCGGCATCCCATATGGTCCCCGAAGCACCGCCAGGAGTACTTCCTGGGTGCAGAGCCTGGAGTCACTCCTGAGCAACGCCGGATTGTGACCCAAAAACCCCCTCCCCAAATTAATTGATTCATTAAAATAACAGAAGCCAAAAAGAGGGAAGCTGAGGAAGAAGGGGCTGTGCTCCCCTGGCGCCCGTGAGAACCAGGGGCCGCGCACATGCTGCCTGAACCCCACCCCCACACGCTCCCAGCACAAGAGATGATGCTTAAGGAGTGAGAGGCCCCTTGGACAAGGACACATCCCTTCAGTCAAGGGGTCATGTCCTTGCCAGAGCCCTCCAATGCCCTTCCTCTTGCTGCTCTCCCAGAACCTGGGCTTCGGGCTCCTATCACATTGGCAAATCTTCACTTTGCCAGAGTCGAACACCACTTTGGAGGGCTTCTTCCCTGCCAGGAAGGTTCAGTCGCAAATGGAAACGCCCACCAGCATGTGGCTTTTCCAGCCTCTTTGCGCATGCTCTAGTCCCAGAGCTGGGGGAGTCTGGTCCTCTGGGCTGCCTTCCTGCTTCTTGCTCCTGTCAAGGGAGACAGCTGGGTGGGGTCCTCCGGGGTTTGCACACTTGGCTGCAGTCCGGTGCCTGCACCTACCATCACCAGGCTCGGGTCTGGCCTGCAGCAGGAGTCAGCCTTGGGGCCTCCTTGATGTCACTCCTTCCCCAACCCCCCTTCCATCCCACCCGGGTCTGCAGCGCTTTATCGTTTGAATCCTCTCCAAGGAAGGGGACCATCTGGGTCCCAGTGCCCTGAGGAGTTCCCGCACACCCTCACTTCCTGCACTTCTGTACTTAACAGCCGGTGGTCCTGGAGGGCACTTGTGGGCTGAAGTGAACTTTGCATGTGGGCTGTGCAGGTGGACCCTGTATGGGTTTGTTGGGAACTGAACATTTCCATGTTTTGTTTTGTTTTGTTTTGTTTTGTTTTCAGCTGGAGGAAGAGAGATCTGCGTTTCTTGGCTCTAGTGTGGGATGGCCTGGGCACTCTCAGAGATTGGCCATCAGAACTTGCCCTGAGGGAGAAAAAGAATCAGTCTGTTTTTCTGGTTTTATTTACACTTTCTTTGGGGGCCACACCTGGCGATACTCCAGGATTCCTCCTGGCTCTGAACTCATTAATCACTCCTGGCTGCTCTCCGGCGGCCCCTATAGGATGCCAGGAATCAAACCTGGGTTGGCTGCGTGCGAGGTAAGCACCTTTCCCGCTGTGCTATCACTCAGACCCAACGCGCCTGCCAGTTTTCAAGTGAAACATGAATGTTTGTGCCTACAGTCATGCTTGCTTTTGTAAAGTGGGATTTCCCCCCGCCCCATTCATTTGAAAGAAGTGAGTTTGTCTTTGTAGGAGAGGGAAGACCCCTCTTGACTCCCTGCTCTGAGAAGAACCGAGGGGTACCAGCATCTCTTCCTGGGGTCTTCCCTGGGCACCCGGGAGCTTGCGCTCAGGAAGGGAAAGGGGAGCTCTGGCTGCCTCCAACCCTGGGGCAGGGACTGGAAGCGGGGCCCAGCCTCCTCTGTGGCGGGCTCCCATGGCTCCCGCAGATGGCTCACCGTCTCACGCTCTCCTTGAACACAGATTGATTTCCTGAATTCCGTGATTGTGGACCTCCAAAGAAAGAATCAGGACCTCAACATGAAAGTGGAGATGATGTCCGAGGCGGCTCTCAAAGGGAACGGGGATGACCTCAACAATTACGACAACAAAAACTTCGGCCCAGCCACCTCATTCTCTGCACTCTGCAGAAATCTCCAGCAGTTCCTGGATTAGATAGCAAGCTACTTGTGAAACACCTAAAACAACCAATTTACTGTCTTTACAAAGTTTATTTTTTTCCACTGTGGTTTTAGATGAATGTATGATGAGAAATTCAACATTAATAATTTTGGATTTTCTTATCAGAAAAAATTAAATGAAGGACCTGAACCATCAGAAGTTTATCATCCAGTCTGAATCTCTTTATGTTCATTTGAATGTTTTCTAGTTCTGTAAAACGTGATAAATAATGTACCATCAGGGCTACATGGATTATAAGAACTTCTATAATTGTATATATGCTTTTGATGTATTTTCCTCTGGAGATTATCAAGTGTCTCACCAGTGAAAGATCGTAATCCATTGACATTTTGAGTAATAAACACGATTGAAATTGTTTCACAAACTATGTAAAGCAGTATTAAAATTAGAGCAAACAATGTTCTTTATCTACTTGAATAAAATTATTTCCTTTTTGCCAGTGATAACTGATTATTCTCCGGTTTATTTATAAAAGATTTTTGGCTAGCAATCAAGAACTATAGAGTCAAAGAAGTCAAAGAGTTTCTACAATGGAATTCTGATACACCAATTTCTTTTTCTTTATGTTTGTGCCACACCTGGTGATGTCTTAGCGCTTATTCATGGCTCTGCACTCAGGAATCACTCCTGACAGTGCTTGGGCAGACTATACGAAACGTCAGGGATTGAAGCCAGATTGGCCAAAGCACATGCCCTACCAGCTGAACTATTGCTCTGTGCCTGTATGCCATTTTCTTAAAAGTGTTTATCTTGGGATAAAGAGGTAGTACAGTGAGTAGGTTTCTTATCTTGCATGTGGCTGATCTGGGTTGAACCGCAGGAATCCCATCCAGTCATCTGTGCCCTGGCAGGAGCAATCGCTAAGTGCAGAGGCAGGAGTAAACCGTAAGAAGCACTGGGTTGGGGGTATGGTGCCACCAGCAGGTCTCTCTGTACCTGTGAGGTGAATGCATCAGCAGTCTGATGGCGCCTTCAGACTTCCAGGTACCCCCTATTTGCTGCTGTGCCTTGGGCCAGACCCCAAAAACGTGGGGCAGAGTTTACCAAGAAAGTAAACAGGCAAAAGTTAGGTATGTGGGAGACACAGACACAAACCACCTCCAGTCCAGCTATATAATTGGAGGCATGGCCTCTCTGGTTCCTGATTGAACTGCTTAACGGCCATGATCCCAGAGACTCAGAAACAAATCTCGAAACCCAACAGCTTTGGGCAGAAATGTGTCCAGTCCCTGAAGTAAGTTACAGGCACTGGGCCACCCCAGGTGGGAATAGATTTCGTGCCTTGGCCCGTTCCCCCTGGCAGCCCGCTGGCCGCCATCCTCCAGAGGCCACTGGACAGTCAGGTTTGGGCTCACAGTGACGAGACACGTAGGGCCTCACGGGATGTGGGTGGAGCTGGCCCTTTCCTCCCCAACGAGACCCCAAGTCGTCACCCACAAACGGCCTCTCTGGCTGCTGATTTCATCTTGGAACCCAGCAGGTTTTGGCAAGAAATTCCTCCAGATTTAATGGTTAAAATTGTGGAATTTCAAAATCGCGCAGCCACTACTGCAGCCACGCGATGTCATATGTTATTCATAACCAGGAGTAGAAAACAAATTGTCTACTGTTGCCTTTACAGCAGATCTGAGCACCAAATAATAATGGTGGGTCCGGTGTCAATATATTGAATGTAATCAAAGCAGAGAGAGTAATATGGAAATTATCTCCTCTACAGGTAGGGGGAGGGTGTGGGATGGGTCTATACTGGGGTTTTTGGTGGTGGAGAATGGGACCTGATGAAAGTACGGGTGTTTCATTTTATGACCAAGACTTAAACGCGAAAGTTTTGTAACTGCTCTCATGGTGATTCAATCAATAAAATTATAAAAAATGAAAAGAAAACCACTGGGTGAGGTTTAAAAGCAAAAAAAAAAAACCCCAAAACAAACAAAACCTTTCTTGCATTATTGCAAAGCTTCCTAGTCAATGTACCTTAAAATGAATGCCTTCAGTGATTCTTCACAAGACAAAAATGAAGGGACACCAAGCAGTACAAACACCATCAATCCATAAAGTCTGGGAAAGAACTGGACATTGCTATATTATTAACCCAAAATGAACAGAACCAAATATGCTTATAAGCACCAACTCCTGTACGTTTGAAGCACATGTCCTCACGTTGAGATTTCTGGAAAAAGAACTTGAGTAGGACTGTTACTGTCAGCCTTCATAATACCCAATAGCAGTCCTTGACCTTAGAATCTATGGTAGGGAATTCAAACGGTCTATACATGAATCATGGTTACTTTGCAGGATATCCAAATATTATTACATCGTACTGTGAGTATTCTGTAATACTACGTTGTAAGTAAGTAAACTGTAGATTGGAGAGAGAGCCCTGGGGCAAGGCTGATGCCTAGCAAGCAGCAAACCCAGATTCTTTTCCCTGGCACTTCATAGGGTCCCCAGTAACCCCTCCAGGAGTGATGCCTGAGCAGAGCCCAGAGGAGCCTCAGCACTGCTGGATATGATTCCCAAGTCCCTTCACAAATATAAGTAAGCACCCATATTGTGGAATATGATATATATGGTCACAGTCCTCCCGTTGTTCATTGATTTGCTTGAGCGGGTCCAGTAACGTCTCCATCGTGAGACTTGTTGTTACTGTGTTTGGCATATTGAATATGTCAAGGGTAGCTTGCCAGGCTTTGCCTTGCGGGCGAGATACTCTCGGTAGCTTGCCAGGCTCTCCGAGAGGGGCGGAGGAATCGAACTCGGGTCGGCCATGTTGGCTGCGTGCAAGGCAAACGCCCTACCCGCTGTGCTATGGCTCCAGCCCATAATACACACACACACACACACACACACACACACACACACACACGAGATTGATATCCAAGGCTAGAAAAATGGAGGCCAGGAGGCCTTGTCAATGATTGGAGAAAACCACACGTGTAGGTGACGGAGGATGCTTAGGACAAAGTAGGGACCAGTATGGCAATAATGGTTGTGATGTAGGCAGGTAGATGGGGAAAGGCCCTTTGCAATGAAACAAAGTTTCATGGAAGAAGAATTCTAGGAATGACCCACCTTGTGGATACAGAAAGCAAAGGCCCGATAAGACCATCCGCAGACCCTGAGGATAAAGGCCTCCTCCCCATGAAATTCCTCTTTTTGGACCTCCCTGGTAACCTCCTTAGCAACGGATTTTTACTTGGGAAGAAGCCCTACGTGGGGGCAGGTTGGAGAAACCCTATAAAGGCCACCTTGAAAAAAGGAGCCCATGTGCTGCTTAATTCCTGCACTCTGTATGGTCCCCCGAGCACCGCCAGGAGTGTTCTCTGAGCACAGAGCCAGGGGTAAGCCCCGAACACCGCCAAATGTGCCACAAAAAAGAACTATCTTGTTACAGATTCGTTTTCTGCATGTACTGTTATGACTAAGGAGAACAAAAACTTCAACCAGAGTATCAGGAGAAAAAGACATACTTCAACAGGATGGAAAAAATCTTGAACTGAGGTGGGGCAGATAGGCCCAGAATTTGAACTTCCTGCAGAAATGCAAACGAATGTCAGAATGAAAAGGACAAATAGGGGAAGTGCAGGATAGCACAGCGGGCAGGGAACTTGCCTTGTTTGAGGCCAACCCAGGGTCGATCCCTGATCCCCAGCATCCCAAGTGGACCCTCCCCCACCAGGAGTGATCCTTGAGCGCATCGCCAGGAGGAAGCCCCTCACATCACCAGGTGTGGCCCCAAAACAAAAGAAAAGAAAAAGGCAGATGGGCCTAAGCATATCTGAGCTTTGCTCTGAAGTCTGGGGCCACAGGGAGCACAGGCTTTGCAGGAGGCAGAGTTCCCTCCCTCCACCCAGCCCCCAGCAAGGAGCCAGGAGTATCCCCAAGGCCAGCCCACTGCCAGGCTGCCGAAGATGGAGGACACAAGGAAGGGAAATGCGTTTCCCATGAAATCTACTGTGCTGTAATTCCCTGTGACACAGCGCACCCCCCCACCCCACCCCCATCGTCTGTTCTGGTTGCGGGGAGGCCCCCTCCTCTGTACTCTTGAGTGGCGATTGTCGGGGTCTCCTGCGCGTCCACGGTTGCCTCCCATCTCAGGTCCTTCCATCCGATCATCCTCCCAGCTCCCCACAGCTGGTCCCAAATGGTCGGTTCATCCCTGGTGCTATTTGCAGGAGACAACTCCCAAGTTGGGGGCACACAGACACCAGAGTCCCATCCTCCCCCGCGCTCCCCACAACGCACAGCCCCCCAGAATCAAGGCTGGCGCCCCTGGCTTGAGGAGGATCCATCAGTCAGAACGGGAAGTAGTTTTTTGTTTCATTTTGGTTTTGTTTTTTAAGACACTCGTCTTGGCATGCAACTTAGTGCTGGAGCGGTAGCACAGCAGGGTAGGGCCTTGCACGCGGCCGACCCGGGTTCGATTCCCAGCATCCCATATGGTCTCCTGAGCAACACCAGGAGTAATTCCTGAGTGCAGAGCCAGGAGTAACCCTGTGCATCACCGGGCGTGACTCCCGGCAAAAATAAATACACAAATAAATTTTAAAATATAAATGACCCATTTAACCACTTGTCCATTTCCCTCTGCTGTCTCATCACCTCTGTTCCCCTTCTCCCCCTATGTCCCAGGAATGTTTATGCAGCCATCCATGGAAAGTCACTCTTTCAGGGGCCGGGGAAGTCGTAGAACTGGTACTATCTTGTCTTGTACACAGCTGAGCTGGGTTCAATCCCTGGCACCCCATGTGGTACCCTGAGCCCAGAGCCATGGTAAACCCTGAGCATGGCCAGGTGTGCACCCATCCACCCCGAAGGAAAAAAACTTTCAGTGAATCTAAGGAACAAATGATGACTTTATTTTTTTTTGTGGGAATAAAAAAATTTAAAACTATTAAAAAATTTTAAAACAAATATTGAACTGTTTCTTCTTGTTAATCATGGCAAGCTGTGTCTGATTCAGAAATCTGAAGACAACTCAATTGTAGCTAATCTCAGGATCTTCATCGCCAGGTAGAGATTGTAAAGGATTCAGATGTAGGTCTGAGTGTGATGGTACATAAAGTGCTAAAAGGAATTTGCTCTGCTCTCAGGTTGAAAGCCTAGAAGGGTTTAGGTCCAGTTTCCCTGGGTTCATGCAGAAACCGCTGCCTGCCCCCAAGGGCCTTGTTGGCGTGCAGTCCTGATGGCGGAGGCTCTCGCCATCCTGGACTCCCACATGGAGGCGCAGATCTGCTGCCTCTGAGAGAGGACGTCGCCTACACTCACCCAGCCCCTGGGTTTGCTGCGGTTTTTCCCCAGACTGTAGTTATCTCCAGCTTAGCTGCACGCGATGTGTGCCAAAGGTGAAAGTCAGCGTTTCTTTCGGGAGCTTGTCTCCAAGTTAGGTTTTCAGACAGGTTGAAAACAGGTCCAGATCTGTCGGGATGGGAGATTTGTGATGAAAGTAGATAATGGAACAAACATGATGACCTCTCAGTGTCTGTATTGCAAACCATAATGTCCAAAAGTAGAGAGAGAGTATGGGGAATGTTGTCTGCCATGGAGGCAGGGGGAGGGTGTAGAAGGGGGCGGTATACCTGGGAGATTGGTGGTGGGGAATGTGCACTGGTGGAAGGATGGGTGTTTCATCATTGTGTGATTGTAGCCCAAACATGAAAGATTGTAAGTTTCTCATGGTGATTCAATAAAAATAAATAAATAAAATTTAAAAAATAAATAAATAAATGAATAAATAATAAAAAAGAAAACAGGTCCAGCTGCGGAAGGCAGGGCCAGTCCTGCCCTGCTCCGACCACTGCTAAAGCCCAGAGCAGACGGGGGCAGGGTGGTCCTGTTCAGCGTACCCCACTTCCCTGACGGCCAAGGACAGATACCAGAACCAGAATCTCAGGTGCGGGCTTTGGTCAGGAACTCTGCGGGTCCGGGAGGCAGCCTCCGCAGTCCTGAGCTCACTGTGGGTGCTGATGTCTGGCTGTCTCTGCGCTCACGCGCTGCCGTGCTCACCTCACCCTCTCTTTTTCCTCCCACTCCTGCTTCCTTTGCTCTATCTGTGTGTCTTTGATGGAAAGACTAAAGAAACTCTATCCACGTTATAATAAATTTCATATATTTTTTTAGTTAATAATATTTGGTTCTTGTTTTTTGCATTTTGAAAGGCTGCCCAGTAACACTTTAAGGCATTTGCATGATGACTGAGATTTATTTCTTATGAAAGTCGTAAGGAAAGAATCTGGATAGTGTGATCCCTTGGGAAAGGTTTCTGGCCCCGGACACCTCCCTTCCGGCTCTCCTCCCTCTGCTGTTGCTCATGACACCAAATCTAAAGCGTGTGGCTTTAAAGGGGCCGACGTATTTGTGACTCGGGCATCGGTAAAGAGGCCCGATGTCCTCCAGCCACTTGTGGATTGCACGGTAGAAGTCAGAGCTGAGAAGAGACCAAAGGAATTAGCCGTGAGGACTGGTCAGCAGGAGCAGCTGCCAGGGTCTGTTTGGCCGTGTCCATGTAGGGGTCGCCACACGTGCCCACTCGAGGAAAGGCTGCCAGGTGATTGTGCAATGTTCCAGGCTTGTGTCAGGAATGCGCCAAGGAAGCTTCCCTCCCCTCCTGCCTTAGAGCTGATGGCTCAGGCTAGTTGGATAGTCCTGACCAAAGAATGGGAATGTGGGACTGGAGCGACATTCCAGCGTGGAGAGCGTTTGCCTTGCACACGGCCAACTTGGGTTCAATCCTTGGCATCCCATATGGTCCCCCAAGCACTGCCAGGAGTAATTCCTGAGTGCACAACCAGGAGGATCCCCTGAGATCTCTCATTATGACCCCCTCCCCGCCCAAAAAAATCGGAATCTGCTCATGATCACGGTCACAACCATCCTGTTGTTTGTCGATTGCCTCGAACAGGCCCCAGTAATGTCTCCTTTGTCCTAGCCCTGAGAATTTTTTAAAAAGTGCCATATTCAAGGCTCTTTCAGGGTTAGTAGAATGAGCCTCATCATTGTTACTGGTATTTGGCATATTGGGTAAGCCACGGGGAGTTTGCCAGACTCTGCCGTGTGGGCAGGTTACATTCGGTAGCCTGCCAGTTTGTCCAAAGAATGAATGAGATAATAAGATGCTTCCGGGAGCTGGGTTTTATAGTCTCTGGGTCTTGGCCGTTGATGGGATTACAGGGCACAAGGGGGCCAGTTGGTGGGTGTAACCCCTGCCTACTGGAATATGGAGGATCTGAGTGGAGGATGCTCAGCCCCAATACGAGCAGGCTTGGAGATCTCAGCCCCAGGACACGCATGCCTTTGTTCCTCTGCCAGTACCTTCATGCCTGTGGAGAGTGGTCTCAGCATGGTGGTGGCTGGTTGTGGAGGTCTTTGGCTGCCGGAGCCCTGGTCGGGGTGGGGAGGGAAACTCAACCTGCTCCCCTCCAAGGGGTCCCGGCGAGGACAGCCTGGCGCGGGGGCAGAAGACTCTGCTCATCCTCCTTAAACCCCTTTACTTTGAATAAAGATTTAAAATCAGATTTTCTAAGTATGTGTTAGATTTAGAGCAAGGAACTCTTAAAATAATCTTATGGTGGGATCAGTTACCAAATAAGTTTTTGTTTTGCTTTGGGGACACAGTGCTCTTCAGTCATTCCTGCCTCCAGAGACCATGCAGTGCTGGGGACCCCAGCCCAGCCCCAAACACATGCCATAGGAACCTCAAGATTCCTGACCCACAGGGTTGCATCAGAGATTTCCTTTCCAGTAAAACGCTCTTATTTCCACCTAAACAAGATCCTATTCCCTAGCGAGGTGTTGCTCATGTAATAGCTTAACTGCACAGAAGTCCACCCTTTCCGGTGTATTTCCAGCCCTTGGGTGTGGAATTCAGGAGATCTCTGTTAGTCTCAGATTCTTTGCTTACTATTTAATGATCTGGAGTGTAAGTGTGAGCCAGGCGCTGAGGGAAATACACACTTCTCTTTTCATCTCTGTGAGAATTCCCGTTTGCCGTAAACCCATGAGAATTCTGTAATGTGTGTGCGGATATCTTGGGTCTCACTAACCAGACATACATTCTGCCATTTCTAACGTGGGCCTCAGTTTCCGATTCCTCCTGTCAGTTTTCGGAGGCATCTGACACTCGGAACATGCTCTTCGTTCACCCACTCACCCGGGGACCTGAGAGACTCGGCTTGTTGCTGTAAGTTACGCCTCATTCAATGTGTCACCTGCCTGCATCACTGGTGCTATGGCCCAGAGCATGTGATCTAAATATGCATGACCCAGTGCCGCAAGGTGGGTTGGAGGGAAAACCCAGTGGCCCTCCCGGCTTCTCCCAGGGGTGCACATTCCCTCCATCCCCAAGGCACACAGATTCGAACCACTGAGTAGGACACGAACATCCACTGCTGTCCTGGACCCCAGACTTTAATGAGATCCCCCACTTCACACGCACCTCTGTCTCTCTCCCAATATGCATCCCACGAGCCACACTTCTGTCCCCTCTCATGTCCTTTCCAGGCTGTGGCATTGCCCAGTCTTGACTGAACGTCCGTCCCCACCCTGTGCTCCCCCACACACGTCCTTTTGTGTGTGTTTTAATTGTTGTCATTGCTTGGTAATAATTTATTCAAGAAATAGCACTTCAACCTGGGATTAGGTGTTTAAAAGAATTCTTTTTTGGGGGGTGGGGTGGGGCTGCAACAAGTTCTTTTTTTTTCTTTCTGTTCTCCATCTCGCAAAGGTATTAACTTGTTTCTTTAAATTCAAATGGACACAATGATACGCTGGTTCTGGCATGTACACACAGGCAAACTTTTTCTCCCTCACAGTCAGTAAAATTTCACTAAACTTCTGCAAGCATCAAAGCCTGGACCCCTCCCCCCGCAACAGTCTTGGGAACCGTTGAGCATCAGTTCTAGGGCAGTTGTGCACTGGCCTCTCTCTGGGTTGATTTCTGGTACAGGAAGGGAAGTCGAGGCCCCAGGGGCCATGAGGACCCTCAGGGCCTGTGACCAGCAGTCCTTGGCCAGCGGGTCCTAGGAGGCTCAGTGGGCTGGGGGTTTTCCCACCTGGAGTGGAGGGCGCCCCCTAGCAGGCGAGGGGGTGCGTGGTGAGTCTGGGGCGGGGGCGCTGCAGCGGGGACAGCCCCCTGCCGGCAAGTGCAGGGTGCCCGGGCCGCCGCTGACCCCCATCTCCTAGACCACGCTGGGCAGGGTGTCCCCCCCCCCCCCACGAGGGAGATGAGGAGCCCGAAGCCTGAGCCCAACGCCACCGCTGGACCCAGACCCAAAGCCGCACGCCAGGGGCCCCCGCCCGCCCCGCCCGAGGGGCCAGGATCCCAGGCCGCCATCCAGTCCTGCCGCCCCCGTCCCCGCCGCCAGAGCCCCGCGGACAGATGCCTCAGGACTGAGACCCCCGCGCTGGGGGTCCGCGCCCGCGGCCCAGGACTCGCGCGCCCTGCGCTCCCCGCCGCCCGCCCGCCGCGGCCCCCAGGAAAGACGGTCACGTGGCCTCGGTGTGCGCCTCGATGGGCGCCGGGGGCTGGGGTCCGCCCCGCGCGGGCAGACGGGCGCTGGGGGTCGCCCGCCGGGAGTCGCGCGCCCTGTTCCGGCCCCCGCCAACCCACCTGGCGCCACGGACCTCGGGCATCCGGCCGGAGGTCCCCCAGGGACCGCTGCGGGGGCAGCGCCACCTCCTGCGGCTCCGCAACCATGGGCTGGCCCCCGAGGGGCGGGCAGGGAACCCCGGGACGGGGGGGACGCGGCCTGAGCGAGGCGCTGATGGGTGTCAGGCAGGGCCCCGCACCTGTGCAGTTCGCACGGCGGCCAGCAGAGGGCGCGGCGAGCCGCTGACCGGCCTGCTGGGGCTGCTGGTCGGTCCCTCACTGGGCAGGACCCGGTGATGGCCAGGGGAACCCGAGGACCCCCTGAGACCGCTCCCAGGAGCCGGGGTGGGGCGGGGGGGGGGAAACATGCCCTTGCAAGGCCAGCTGCCAGAGCAGGGGAGATGACGCCAGGGCGCCCTCCTCCCACCGCCCCCAGCTTCCCGGGAGGGTCCCTTGGAGGGAGCAGAGGCAGCGCTGTGCCCGGGCTCTGCTGGGGGTCTGGGGGGGGGGTTGTACAGCCCCCGGGAAGCACTGAGTCTCGGCGGCCTGTGCCCTTGCTCCGTGGGGCACCCCCGGCGCCCCTAGCGGTATGGAGGGAGATGAGGGGGTGTGATGTCACTATTTTCACATGACCGCGGCGTCACGTGGCGGCGGGGCCCAGCGGAGCCAAGTCCGCGCAACTGTCTTCAGGCGGATGAACCTGAACGAGCTGCGCGAGTTCCTGGACATGTGCATGGGCAGCAAACTGACAGCCGGGGCGGGTGGCGGCCTCTGGGTCTGGGGGCGCCACCCAGAGTCAGCAGCCCCGAGAGAGGGGGCGTTGCGCTCCCTGCCCCTGTGGCCTGGCTCTGGGAAGGAAAACGGGAGCGACCTGAGTCCTTCTCAGCAGGATGATTACAGCCCCGCGTCCAGGCACTCCCCGCTGTCCCCGTGTGCGGGGTGGCGCTGCATGCTACCCTGGGTACCACTTCTCCCAGCTGCCTGTTCCTCCCCGGTTCGCGCAATCAGTTACGCCAAATGGGGAAAAAGGACCCAGGTGTCGCACAGGCGAAATGCTCACAGGCCGCTTGGCATTCGTCCTGGCCCCCAGTGACACCATCCTTGCCTAGGTAGAGGCGAAGGTCAGCTGGAGGCCTGACTCTCTCAGGGGCACATGACACTGTCCCAGCTTTCCAAATACTCTCTCAGAATTAAGATACCTATGGGATACCTATACGAGAGGTTTTCATTTGATTGATGCTGGATTATGTGATGCCTGTTACATGCTGGGTTGAACGGTTTCCTTGGCAGTTCACCCACGGGGTTCATGACCCCAGTCTGACCCCAGGACACTGCATACACAGTCTTTGTGGATGACAGTGAATGTGCTTCCGTGGCCAGTAGCGCCCCTTGGCCTGACGCTGTTTTTCTTCAGGCCACAAAATAGGAGTGTGGTTAGCTATTGCTAATGGCAAGTTTTGTTTGTCCAGAGTTTGCAAATGACTGTTGTTTGCTGTTGGCCGTTATTGAAATCCCTTTTACTAAAAGAACGGGATGCTTCTCTCTCCCGCAGGCAATAGTTTGAGATGAGTATCTCACAGGACCATTTGGCTTGATTGCATAGTACTCACTTCTAAAGGTAAAAAGGTTTTGGTTATTATTATTTTTTTGAAACTGTCATTCTGGACTCTAGCAAGAGTAATATGATGTTCCACTTCTGGAGTAAGTGGTGTGCAGAGCTGTCTGGTTTTTAGAATCACTGACGCTGTTATGAGTGGTAAATGTTTTATCTTCTGTGGACCTTTTGTTTATTTATTTGAAGTAAAAAAAATCATTTTATTTGGTGACCTTTAGGAAGAGGACGAGCGGAGAGAGAGTAACATTTCAGGAGAGAACGTGGGCTTCTCCAAAGACAGAGAGAGCCCCTACACACATCGCATCATTAGAAAGGAAAGCACAAAAGTCCCCATCTCAAGGAGAGCTGCGGGCACCGCATTTGCTCGGCTACATGGGCACAAGCAGCTCAGGGGCTCGGGCAGCATAGGAGCCTTCAGGGGACCTTTCAAGGGTGGGTGTGCTCCCCCCTCTTCTCCTTGACGGAGCGGCATGTCTTCTGATTGTTACTTCATGTGGCTCCAAGTTTTTCAGACACAGGATTGGTTACTTCAGCCTGAATTTATACACCTGCCTTTGGGGAATCTAAATTTTTATCCTAAAGTGGTTTTGAATTTTATTTGGGGGCTCGTGCCAGGCAGTGCTCAGGACTTACTCCTGGCTTTGCACTTAGGATCACTCCTGGCAGTGCTCAGTGGACAGTATGGGGTGCTGGGGATAGAACCCCGGGTCAGCTGAATGCAAAGCAAGCACCTTCACCACTCTACTTTCTCCCTAGCCCCAGGTCTCCTGAGCACTGCCCCTGGGCACCTCCTGGTGGTGAGTCTTAGCAGTTCGATGAGGCTTGGCACTGTGGTGGCAGGGATATCCCAGGCCACTCCAGTGGCCTCTCTTGGGATGCACATGGCAATGCTTGAGACCCTTGTGGTGCCAGGGGGTGAAGTTGGCAGTCATGTGTCAGGCATGTACCGTAACCCCTGCATTCTCTGACTCAAAACTAAAGTCTACTGTGCTTTGGAGTAGGAGTGTCAGAACACCTGAGTTTTTCTTGTTGGTCTGTTTGGTTTGGGCCACCCCTGGCAGTGCTCAGACTTACCCCTAGCTCTGCACTCAGGAATGACTCTTGGTGGTGTTTGGGGACGGTGTGGGAGGCCGGCAATCCAACCCGGGTTGGCTGCCTGCAGGGATGTCTGAGTTTGGGTCGGCTGCTAAGCTTTAGGGGTTCTGTTCACCATTTGTATGTGTGCTTTCCTAGGAACATGAGGTGGAGAAAATGTTCACACTCAAAGGAAGCCGCTTGCAAGCAGCGGATGTCAAGAATATCAATTTTTTGGTCAGACCCCGGCTAGAACTGATGGATATAATTGCTGAAAATGTGCTTAGGTATCTCAGAACTGATGCATGGTCCATACGGAATCATTCCTCTAGTGGTTTTAGTGCTCATAAGGACACCTTTGCTTGCCAGCGCTTTAGGAAGTGGATCTTTGGACAGATGTGAGAGTGTGTCGGAGGAGAATGGGGGGTCAGGAGTAGGATACTCTGCAGCCAGACAAGGATAGATCCTCGGAACCCAGTGTGGTCCCCAAGTTTTCCAGGAGTGACTTCTGAGTGCATAGCCAGGAGTTATCCCTGAGCACCTGCAGGTGTGGCCCAAAAACTATAAATAGAGAATGGGAAACTTTGTGCATTGGGGCTTGGGGAGGCAGGGCAAACCACAGAAACCCACTCTCTCAGGACAGTATGAAGCTCGAGCCTGTCTCAGTAGGAGGACCCAGATTTTTTTATAAAAAGAAAAACAGCTAGTGGTTCTTTTTCAAGTACTGAATACCATATGCTCAAATTTCATAAGCAACGTCAGGAGAAGCTGATTAAAATTTAATGCTGCAGCATCTATGGAGGAAGTGCACCAGCCCAGTCTGCATTACGTTTGATCGACATGGCCCCTACGAACGGACTTAAAAGCATGCGGGGTATTTGCGCAAGATCGGGCACGGTGTGAAGCAACCATTTATTTTCCTAGAGACATCGCTTGATTAAATAAAAACATTTTTTTTCTGCAAGAAACAGATGTCCATTGCAATAACCCTGAGAGGTTTTTGGGTTTTTTCCCTCTTTTTGGGTGACATCCGGCAATGCACAGGGATTACTCCTGGTTCTGTACTCAGGAATTACCCCCGGTGGTGCTCAGGGGACCATACAGGATGCTGGGAACTGGGAATCAAATCCGAGTCGGCCGCGTGCAAGGCAAACGCCCTACCCGCTGTGCTGTTGCTCCAGCCCCAACCCTGAGAGTTTTCATGTCTCATCAATGGCCCACGAGAAGCAGCACTGCCCCTTGGCAGAGCACAGGTCAGCGGTTTCCAGAAAAAGCATCACATCAAGAGAGCAGGAAAACTCGAAACTTGGGCCGAGTCAGTAGTGGGGGGTTAGCTGATAAGCGTCTCTTTAGAGCCCACTGTGTGTCAGGCACAGGTGGGGCCCTGGGGAGCAGTCCTCGCATCGGGGCCTCGGGCCAAGGCACTGTCCTCTCTTGCAGTGAAGACAGACGTGGTCCCACAAGAGATTTCCACATTTTGTTTGTGCCCCGGCGTAGCCTGCTGTGTGAGCAGCAGCTTAAGGTCCTGGGCGTCCTGGGCTCCTTCATCCATAGGGAGGAGTACAGCCTGGACCTCATTCCCTTCGACGGGGACTTTCTCTCCATGGAGTCGGAGGGCGCCTTCAGAGTAAGTTCAGTGTTTGCCCTTTGAACTTGACACTCGTTTCTGCCTCGTTTGTGATGGTGACACTCACACTGGCATTTTAGTGATTCCTGGAAGTGTCCAGTTTCTTCCTTTTGGGGAGAGATGGGAGTTGGTCCGCACCCAGCAGTGCTCAAGGTTTACTCCTGGTTCTGTGCTCAAGGATCACTCCTGCGCATGCTCGGGGACCATATGTGGTGCTGGGGCTAGAACCCAGATTGGCTGCGTGCAAGACCAGCGCCTTCCCCTGTGCTGTCTCTCCGGCCGCTGCTCCTCTTGCTTATGGAGAACCTCCTGTTCCAACAAATTGGCTTAAAATTGTTGTTGCCCTTACTGAATTCTCAAAAATCAATTGTCCTTAAATGTGTTGATTTCTGGTGTTTCTCTGCTGCTGTTCGATGTTTGTCCTTGTGCCCGTCCCACCCTGACTTGACTGTGGCTGTGGAGGAAGCTTTGAGAGTGGAAGGCAGGGCCGCTCTAGCCAGAAATAGTTAAGTCTGTCACTGCGTTTTTTCCACTTAGCCCTTTGTGAGTGATTTTGTTTCCATGACCCGCCTTTCCCCTTGATTGAGTCTTGGCAAGACCTGAAGACTCTAATCTTACATTCTCATTTTCTAGAAATAAAATTGCTTACATTTTTCATTCAAACTCTTGAGGTTCTGCAGTGTGACCTCAGGGCTGGGTGCAGGGTGTGAGGGAAATTCTGTTTCTCCCACACGCCCGTCCCAACCCGTTTCCTACTGGTTATTTTCAGCACATATTTATTTGTGATTTATTTGAGATCTCCAAGCCTGCACGGTTTGGGACTGGACCTGTCAGTAGCTAGACAGTTACACCCTCCAATTGCCGTGTAACCCCAACAATGGCCAGGATCCAGAGATTATCACAACAAGCTCCCGGGAGCGCGCGGCCGTGAATATTATTTACTTTTCTCTAAGTTTTCAGGGTACCTTAAATATCCAACCCACACGGCAGAGTCTGGCAAGCTATCCGTGGTCTTTGCCAAATAGACCAAATTGATATGCCAAATCCAGTAATAAATGGATCTCATTTCCCTAACCCTGAATATGCAGAGTCGAGAAGGATATGGAAGGAGAGGCTGATAAAACACCAAGGCAGACATAGGCTGCCTAAACGCAGAAAAACAATAATGATTGTCTGTACTTTTAATTCTCATACGCTGGCATCTACTGCATCCATTGAAGACCTTATGGTACAAGCGCGAAAGATCAAGTACGACATCATTGGTCTGACCGAAACGAGAAGACATCAATCCCATCATACTGTTTTCGACACTGGAGAAGAACTGTTCCTTGGAACATGTGATAAAAGAGGCGTCGGTGGTGTTGGTATCCTTGTCAATACAAACTTAGTCATGAGCATTGATTCATTCGAATGCCTAACAACCCAAATCGGACGATTACACTTGAATAAATGTGGCTCACTACCGGAAGTTTCTATCTTTGTTGTCTATGCACCAACATCCAGTTATGGTGAAAGAGAAACTGAGAAATTCTACATGGAGCTGGAGAAGTTCTATAAAGAAGATCACACCTTCTACAAGATCATTGTCGGTGATTTTAATGCCAAGATAGGACCAAGAAGATCAGTCGATGAACTCCACATCGGAACCCATGGCCTGGAACGGAACGAACAGGGTGACAGACTGTCTGAGTTCATCATGTCAACCAAAACCTTCCATGGTAACTCACAATTCCAAAAGGCTGAATCTAAACGTTGGACATGGGAGTCTCCCGATGGACGGTTCCACAATGAAATAGACCACATCATATTCAATCGGCGGTTTTGCCTAACCGATGTTGCTGTTGTCCCAAAATTCCAAACGGGATCAGACCACCGTCTTCTTCGTGCAAAATTCTACCTCACAGAACGAGGAGAAAAGAATGCAAGGTTTAAGAAGAGGACTCCCAGAACAACCACCAACTGGGAGCTCTTTGGCTCTATTGCGGCAACATGGGAAGATGCCGTCATTGACAACATTGATGAGGAATACCATCGAATGATTCTGCACCTCCATGATTGTGCAAGGAATGCCAAGAGATAGATAACCACAAAAAACCGTCTTTCTTCGAACACTCTTGAACTTATTCGCCAACGTGGCTTGGCACATGCCTCAGGCAACCACAAGCGAACATCCGAACTGGCAAAACAGTGCAGAGAAGCCATCAAGGATGACCTCAAAAACAGGAGAGCTGCAGTACTGGTAGATGCAGCAGAAGCTGGGAAAAACATTTGTAATGCCCGCCTGTCCTTCACCAACTACAAAACCAAGATGACTGCCCTCCGACATCATGATGGATCTATCACATCTTCCAGAAGGGCAATGGAGAAGATTATTCATGACTTCTACTCAGATCTCTTTCATAGCCACATCCACTTGCCCACATACCACATACCACATGATGGATATGTCGTTCCCAATGTTCTCCCTTCTGAAATCCAACATGCCATCTCGTCGGTAAAGAAACAAAGAGCACCTGGCCCAGACAAGATCAGACCTGAACAACTGAAGAACTTACCATCAGTACTCATCAATACATTGGCTCGACTTTTCACACGCTACCTGTCTGAATGCAAGGTTCCATCCCAATGGAAAACCAGCAGGACTGTACTACTATACAAGAAAGGAGACACCCACGACATTGGCAACTATCGCCCAATCTGCCTATTGTCTGTCATCTACAAACTATTCACTCGAGTCATCCTGAATAGGATTAGCAGAACGCTAGATGAAGGACAACCATGTGAACAAGCTGGATTCCGAAAAGGATTCAGTACCATGGACCATATCCACACAATAACCAAGCTCATTGAGGTATCTCGGGAGTTCAAGATGCCGCTCTGTCTAACGTTCATTGATTTAAGGAAGGCCTTTGATTCTGTTGAGACGGAAGCGGTCATGGAAGCCCTAGCCAATCAGGGCGTACAAACTCAATACATCAGGATCCTTCGTGAGCTCTATTGCGGATTCACTACCTGTTGGGTAACATTGCTTTGTCCTTCAAGAAGCTTAGGTTTATCTGATTACACCCATCACAGTGCACAGTGCTCCTGAAGCACTTCCACTTCCATTGTGTTTATCTCTAAACAGTCTTCCCTATGCTCTCCTTCCCACCCAGTTAATCAGCTTTCCCCTTAATCAGACTTTGTTAATTTGTAAGATCAGTTTCCTAGAAATGTATGATTTTATATGTATGAGTGAAATATTGCCTTTTTCCTCTCCTTATGCCTTATGAACAATTTACTTTAAGGTAATATCCTTTTCGTATAGATACAGAAAGACCGTTAACATTATGCTTTGTAACTTAGGATTTGATTGGCCTTGAATATTATTCACTCCTGTGCATCTGCTTTCTCGACTTAAGCCTCAGTTGCCCTTAGTTCCTAACACCCAAAAATCAGGGTCCCGATGAGGGACTGAATGGACCCAGGGCAAGCAGTGAGCTACCCTGGCAGCGAAATGGGCCAAGCCAAAGTGCCACGATTCTTAACTATAAGTTAAGAGTTTGATCATAGACAAATGCTGTCATGATACAAAGGTAACGACAAGACTAGGATCCTGCTAGGGGTGAGAAAGACTATCTGGCCTGAGCAACGTAGTCTGAGATCAAGATGGCCCTAGGAGAGCAATTCTATAAGTTTAAGATATTTCTTACTGTATCCATACAAAATGATTTATATTATATTCTTGTACACTTGTCGGACAAGGAGAGGAGAGGCACGCCCATGGGATTCTGCTCTAGGGTGGGTCCTCCTGCTGAGGAAGGATCTGTCCTAGGAGCGGTCTTCCCTGAGGCTAAGATTTCTACCCCTGTTGATCTCCACCCCTATTGATTGTGACCGCACCTATGTGTATTTGTTCCCCCAATTCCTCATGGAGAGAGGATTTAACTGTACTGTAGGAGGGGGCAGAGATAGAGGGCAGAAAGAAGGAAGAGAGTTCAGAGAGGATCAGAACCCAGACTCCAGAGAAGGAGGATGAAGGGGAATGGAGAAGGAGAATGAAGTAGCTGGGGGAGGAAGAATGGGGGCAGAGATAGAGAGACAGATGAGGAGAGAATCAGAATAAACTATGACTAATACCTACCAGCCTGGCCCTCGTTCCTTCCTCCGCCTGACCATCGCCATCGACCTCTCTGGGGTGGTAGAAGGGTGAGACTACCGAACGCGGGTGGCGGGAGAGATAGAGCCGCCGCCATGTGGGTGCCGTGCCCTCTATCTTGTGTGACTTTACACAACTACCAAAATCTCACCATTCTACAAAGAAGTAATCATCCATATCAAGAGAGGGGTTCGGCAGGGTGATACCATTTCAACAAAACTCTTCAGTGCCACCCTCGAGAACATCATGCGACGATGGAATGGGAAAACATGGGAGTGAAGATAGATGGTCGGCAACTACACCACCTCCGCTTTGCTGATGACATCGTTCTAATAACACCAAACATCAGCCAAGCGGCACAAATGCTGAACGAATTTGACCGTGAATGTGGAAAGGTCGGACTACAGCTGAATCTTACGAAGACAATGTTTATGAGAAACAGCCTTGTTCCTGGCGCTCCATTCGCTCTCAACGGAACCACCATCTCCGAATGCAACGGTTATATATACCTAGGTCGAGAAATCAACATGATGAATGACCTGGCACCTGAGTTGCGCAGGAGGAAGAGAGCGGCTTGGAATGCCTTCAAGAGCATTGAAGAAATAACTAAAAGGACAAAGAACCTCCAGCTACGAACACATCTCTTTGATTCCACTATTCTTCCTGCATTAACATATGCCTCAGAGACCTGGACCCTACGAAAACAGGATGAGAACGCTATTCGGGTCTCTCAAAGAGGAATCGAAAGAACTATGCTTGGAATATCACGATTCACTCAAATGAGAGATAGAATCCGGAGTTCTGATCTTCATCAACGCTCAAGAATCAGGGACGCTATCTCATTTGCCAAGACATCAAAAATCAGATGGGCTGGACACGTAATGAGGTTTACAGACAACCGCTGGACTAGAGCCATTACTGATTGGATTCCACGAGACATCAAAAGATCACGTGGACGTCCACCTATAAGATGGTCAGACTTCTTCGTCAAGACCCTAAATGATCGGATTAAGGCTCTGCATGTTCCTAGAACGAACAGATACCATTGGGCTACGCTAGCACGCAACCGGGATGAATGGAGACATTACTGGCACCCGCTCGAATAAATCGATGAATAACGGGGATTAAGTGATTAAGTGATAAGTGATTTATTTGTTTGCTTTGCTTTGGTTTTTGCTTGGGGCCTCACCTGATGATGCTCAGGGGTTACTCTTGGGGGTCCTCAGGGGTCCATATTTGACTCTTTGATGCCAGGGAAGCACCTTCCCACTATATTATCTATCTGGCTCCCGGAGATTTTCTTTTTTAAATATTGTCTTTTTCTGAAAGGTTGTATTTTGTTTGCAAATATGATTTTATATGTTTTGTTTACTCTCTTTATGACAGGGAGAACTTCTGAAAAATTTCTCTTTCAAAGTGTCAGGTTGGCTCTTAGGGGTGCCCGGGCCAGAACTCTGGCTCTTTCTTCTGTGGGGTGAGGTTTCACCATGCTGAGTCCCTTAAGATAATCTGTAGACCCAAAAGCATTGATTTATTTGAGTTTTCACCAGGATGTTTTTCCTACGGCACATTCTTCACTGGAAATAGGGAAAATTGGGCATGGCTGGAGTTCTGGCAGGCCGAGTGGGGACCCCCCCCCCCAAGTGTGTAACCACCACCTAGAGTGTGCGACCCTCAGCCTCAGCAAGAAAGGGAGGGAAAGGGAAAATAAATACCGGAATGAAGGGGAAGATGCAAGGGAGAAACACATCAGCTTGATAATGTGTTCTAAAAACGGCATACCAGGGCCAGAGAGATAGTAATGTGGGTAGGGCACTTGCCTTGTCCCTTGCAGACCCGGGTTTGTTCCCTGGCACCCCATACGGTCCCCCAAGCCCCGCCAGGTGTGACCCCCAGTGCCAAGCCAGGGAGTCAGCCGGAACCCGTGCCCGGCCCCAAAGCTCCCAGTGCCTGTCTGCGCCCTCTGCGCCCTCTATCATTGGAAGCCGAGTCCAGACAGTGCTGTCTGTCAAGTGTGCCAAGCTGGTTATTGCAGAGTGGATTGCGATGGCGTGTGTGTGTGTGTGTGTGTGTGTGTGTGCTCGTGTGTGTTAGTGTGTATGTCACTGCAGTGGTGAATGCGTGGCTCAGTGACAGCGGCCACGGAAGCAGAACAGGACCACACATGGAGGCATTTCCACACAACAAAGCGTTTTCCTGCTTTTTCATGATTATGGGGGTGTTTCCGGTTTGTTTTTTACCAGTTGTTCCAAAGGATAACTTCTTAAGTTGCTTCCTTTTGTGGGGACAGTCGTAAGCAGTGCCCAAGGGACTGTGGGGCTGATCTCGGTGATTTTCTGCTCTGTGGGGCCAGTCCGTGGCCCTGGGGCCACCGGGGCTGTGCCTGGCAGCGGCTGGGGGTGATGCCACACACACAGTCCCTCCCCAGACTCCTGCTCCGAGCTTTCACTGGCACGGGAGCACCCCGTGCGAGGGGTCCCCACCTCCTGGTGCTTCTGCAAGTCCCTCGAGGGATCTGGCAGAGGTGCTGGGGTTGCTGGTGCGGAGGTGTGAGAGATGGGGCTTGTGGGGTGCCTGCCGGGGGGAAGGCGTTTGGGGAGCTCACAGTCTCTTCACATCACACACTTACTTCTGATGAAACATTTAATTAAGGGAGAGGGCTGGAGTGATAGTACAGCGGGTAGGGCATTTTCCTTGCACGTGGCTCAGCCCGGGTTCGATTCCCAGCATCCCATAGTGTCCCCTGAGCACCACCAGGAGTAATTCCTGAGTGCAGAGCCACTAGTGACTCCTGTGCATTGCTGGGTGTGACCCCCCCAAAAAAGAAAAAATTAAGAGAAATCTGAAAAACAAGGAGAAATTGGGCTTCCCCATAACCCCCCAGCTCTGCGCCCGTGGCTGGACCGAGGACGATGGCAGGCCCGTGCAGGAGCTGCGTGCAGGCTGCCTGGGCCAGCGGCTGCCCCTCTGCTTTGAGCTGGAATGCGAGGTCTTGCCGACCTCGTGTATCTCAGCATGTGCTCAGGCCCTGGGTCCCGTGGCCACCGTGGCGTGCTGTCTCCAGACGCTGGTGCCCGGGCTGTTCCGAGGGGCTTAGGATTTGGAAAGCATCCGAGAAGTATTTTTCTTCCGTCGGTCACTTTCTCTCCCCACATTCTCCAATGCAGGAGTTCTGGTTGTTGCTTTATGATTCTCAGCACCCACCCCACAGTGCTCAGGGCCAACACGGGTCAGTGCTCAGAGGAACAGACAGCTGGACTTGAGCGTGCGCTGCCCCCGATGACCCATCTCTCTGGACCCACAGCAGTGGAGCTGATTGTGTGTAGACACGTCGGGATTTGTGTTGAAAGTGGAGGAGATGATTTTTTGAAAGGAACCAACTTGGAGCTAGAGGCAGTGCAGCAGTTAGGGTGAGTTTGGTCCCCAGGACCGCATATGGTTCCCCCAGTCACTGCCAAGAATTAGCCCAGAGAACAGAGCCAGGAATAAGCCTTGAGCACTGACAGGTTTGGCCCAAAAATCAGAGAAAGGAAACAGAGAGGAAAGAAGCTGTCAGAGCTGTCTCCCGCCCTCAAGCAAACTTCCATGCTGAGATGATTCCTGGGATCTTGTTTTTGTTTTTGTTTTTCTTTTTCTTTTGACTTTTCTTTTTCTTTTTCGGAGAGTATCTTGCCTGCATGGCCACGTCTGGCAAGCTACCCGTGACGTGTTCTATATGGCAAACACAGTAACAAGTCTCAAAATGGAGACGTTACTGGGCCCGCTTGAGCAAAATCGATGAACAATGGGAGGACAGTGACAGGGGTCACACTTGCCAATGCACAGGGGTTACTCCTGGTGCTGCACTCAGGAGTTACTCCTGGCGGTGCTCAGGGGGCCATATGGGATGCTGGGACTCGAACCTGGGTCTGCCCCGTGCAAGGCAATCACCTTCCCTGCTGTGCTATCACTCCAGCCCCATCCTGGGCTCCTCTTGGCTTGTTGAAATGGCGATATAGACGGCATGCACTTGCACGCGCCAGCAGGACAGACAGTGGGCCGCCCTGGGGCATGTTTCCTCGGGTGGCCCCATCCTGAGTTCAGTTCGGGCTGGCAGTGGCAGGAGGCGTCCCGCGGGCCAGGCCAGGGAAGCCATGCGTGAAAAGCGTGAGCGTCCTACGCTCGTGCGCATCTAGTGACTCAAAGCCCAGTGCTCTCCCCTGACAGGAAGTCTCTGGAGTCTCACTTGGGTGTCCCCTCCCGTGCAGGTCATGTAAAGCTGCCACCCGAGAAATTCGCCCTGAAGAGGCAGGGTGCCGGGCAGGACCTGCCCACAGAGTCCAAGAAGCTGCCGCTGAACTCAGCCGAGGAGCTCTACGCTGAGATCCAAGACCGCAACTTCAACGCCGTGGGCGCCGTGCTCTGCAAGAAGGCCAAGGTCATCTTGGCCGCCTTTGAGGTGACTGGGGCCTGGGGCCAGGCGGCAGGCGGGCTTTGGGCGCCCGGGGAAAGGTGGTGCCAGGCCCTCTCCTGGTGTCAGGTCCTTTGCCAGTCATCGTCTGCACTCCCTGTCCCTCCCACCTTCCTCCCAGCTGCTGGCGGTGGCGGCATCTCCACTAGCTCCTGCATCTAGGGAATCGGGGTTCAGCCGGAGCAGGCTGGGAAGGCGTGTGATAATGAGAGCACAGTCCCTGGCCCCCAGCTTCGTTAGCACCTCGCGCCCTCCTGCTGCTCGTTTATTCTGGGTTCAGCTCACTTTTGAAACCTGAATTCGTAAAACGATAGAAGCTGAATTTTTTAACTCTGGGGGAAGTTTTTAAAAATCACTTTTTCCCTTGAAGGGTGATTTCCTGATTTCATCTTTTTTTAGGAGTTATCTCCACTCTATCAGTATTTGTATTTCTTTGGGTTTTTTTTTTTTTTGAGGGGAGGCACACCCAGAGGTGCTCAGGGCTAACTCCTGGCTCTGCGCTCAGGGATCACTTCTGGTGGGCTGAGGCAACCACATGGGATGCTGGGGATCGAACCCAGGCTGGCCGCATGCAAGGCAAGCGCCTCGACACTGTTCTGTCACTCTGACCCCATGGTTGTTGTATTTCTGAAGTTGCTTTTGTCTCACTTGGGTTTTGTTCCTCAATTTTTTAATTTCCTCACAGTGACTTATAAAGCTATAGATAAGAAGTGTCAGGCATTCACTGTTCCAGCTCCGAGCTCGCCACGGTGTCCAGTTCCCTCCCTTCCCGCTGACAGTGCTCAGGGCTGGCTCCTGGCAGGGCTCGGGGTTCTGTGGGGAGGCCGGGCACTGAGCAAGCGCCTCCCACACTGTATAGCTTGGACCCCGGAAACGTTTTACACTTGATTTGCTATTGTTGAGGTCTCAGGCTATACGAGCGTTAGCTTTTGTGGCTTCAAGGCACAGTTTGCTGAGCTCCACATCCGTGGCAGGAACCATGCAGTGTCAGGTGTGGCCTGCGTGGGCCCTGGGCTCCCTCCCGTCCACATGGTCTCCCAGTGCTGCAGGATGTGGCTGTCGCAGTACCTGGACCCACCAACCTGCCTTTTCTATTTTCCTGTGGCTGTGGGATCTGGTTATAGCCTAATTCGTTTTGTGTCCATTTCTCACACTAAAAATTAAGTTGGGGGAGCCGGAGTGATAGCACAGCAGGTAAGGTGCTTACCTTGCATGCAACTGACCTGGACTCACTCCCCAGCCTTCCATGTGGTCCCGGTGCATGCCAGGAGTGATCCCTGAGTGCCAGGCCAGGAGGAAGGCCGGGGCACTGCCTTGCACGTGATTCAAACATGCCCTGGGCAACCCAAAGACCCAAATTCTTAAAAATGCACTCTTGGCAACCAGGGCTGGAGCTGGGGCACATTGTGTGTGTGGGCGGGGGACGTGGGAGGGTGGGTGGCCTGGGTGCATTCCCAGCACTGCTTTGGCTGTGTCTGGGGCATGCCCCGTGTGTGTGTGTGTGTGTGTGTGTGTGTATGTGTGTGTGTGTGTGCGTGTATGTGTGTGTGTGCGTGTGCGCACACGCACACACACAGGTGTGCGAGGCCCTGAGTGCTGTCCCCAGTACTGTCGTGACCTTCTCCCCTCCCTCAGGAAAGGCACAATGTCAAGACGGTGGGCGAGATCAAGCAGATTGTCTCCCAGCTACCCCATATGCAGGTGACACGGGGCTCCCTGGCCAACCACACCTCCATCGCCGAACTCATCAGGGATGTAACGAGTGAGTGCCCTGTCCCGGGCTCAGGCTCAGGGTGTGTCACTGGCTCCCTGCTACTTCTGGGGGGGCCTCCGGCTACTGTTTCACTTGTGCATTGTTCCCTGTGCCAGCCGCTGTGTCCTCACAGGAATGTTCCGAGTGTGACTGTTGGGTTCTGCGGGGTCAGGTGGTGCAGCAGGACTCTCCCAGGCTCTGGGTGGCGCCAGCACTGCTTCGCCAGACCTGGCAATACTTGCTGAAGTTGGTTTCAGTCTGATGTGTCAAGGAGCTGGAGTTGGAGCGGTACTGCAGTGCCTGGCACACAGCCGGCCCGGGCTGGATCCCGGAGTCCCATATGGTCTCCGAAGCCTGCCAGGCGTGATCCCTGAGCACCACCGGGAGTGGCCCCCAAAGTAACCAAAGTATAATGCCCTTGGGAAATTGCTTTAATTAGTGTGAAGGGGAAGCTGCTAGGGCCCAGGCCCTGGGGCTCTGTGTCTAGGCGCACCTCGGGGCACAGGCTGTCAGCCTCTCTGTTCTGGAATGTGCCTTCCTGGTGATGACTTAAACTTGGTGCTTGCTTGCTACTTTGCATGCCTTTGGGAGAAATGAGCATTTATCCCACTTCTGAGTTGCTCGTGTGTTAATAATGTTTCAGCGTCTGAAGACTTCTTTGATAAGTTAACCGTGGAGCAGGAGTTTATGTCTGGAATAGACACTGATCAGGTACGTGAACACTAAAACTGTTTTAGCCGATAGTTAACGAGATTGGCAAACAGAACTCGAGGTAGGAAAGGAATCGCTTTGATTCCTGTGTCTGGCCTAAATACCTGTCAAAGCAGTGCAAAATGTGCGGAAAGAGATTCTGCCAAGGGATAGGTTTCTGTTGACCGGGGGTGGTGTGTGTGTGTGTGTGTGTGTGTGTGTGTGTGTGTGTTCCATTGTGTGTGTGTGTGTGTGCATGTGTTCCATTGCTGTTTGCTGTCCTCAGAGAAACAAGACCCAGCCCTGAAGCCCAAGACTATTGAAGCCCATCAGGGATTATTTAAGAGCATGGGTTATATGATCCCTTTTCCTGTCTGCCTGTCAATAAATCCCACATTCTCACTTGCAGCAAGCAAACGCCCAAATCCCCCACAGTCCTTGATACTTTACTGATGCTGCTCAGGTGTCGCTGACAAGTGGGACAGTTGCACCCGCCCGTAGCCCCTGGAGCTTAGGTTGTCCAGGGAGTGTGGGCAGGAGCGTGAGCCAATCTCCAGCCTCTCCTTGATTGGGCCTCTCAGGGGCCAGGGAACGCCCAGGACTGCAGGCCCAGACCCGGCTCTCACACATGAATCTGCCATGACTCTAGGTCAACAGGTACATGGAGGACTGCATCGCCCAGAAGCTTCCACTCATCAAGGTGCTCAGGCTCATTTGCCTGCAGTCGGTGTGCAACAGTGGGGTCAAGCAGAAGGTTCTGGATTATTACAAAAGAGAAATTCTCCAGGTCAGTGTTTCTAAGTGACTCATTTGCCAAGGAAGAAATTTATTAAAAAGGCAGTTGGCCTTGCATGTGCCCACCTGGGCTCGATCCCCGGCACCCATATGGGTTCCCTGAGCCCCACCAGCACTGATCCCTGAGCACAGGAAGTGGGGGGGGGCGGGCAAAAGCAAACAAAACAAAGGAGACATCTGGACAATAGCACGTCAGGAGGTGTGGTTGGCCTCCTTTTCTTACTCAGTTATTTCAGTACACTGTCATCTACCTTCCTTACGTTGGGCCCATGCATTCTGACTTTAAAGTGAAAATGTGGGGTCCAAAGAGCTAGAAAGGGGCTGGAGCAATAGCATAGCGGGTAGGGCGTTTGCCTTGCACGCAGCCGACCCTGGTTCGATTCCCAGCATCCCATACGTTTTCCTGAGCACCGCCAGGAGTGATTCCTGAGTGCAAAGCCAGGATTAACCCCTGAGGATCGCCGGGTGTGTCCTGAAAAGCAAAACAAACAAACAAACAAACACAAAAACCCAACAAACCAAGAGGTAGAAAGGGGTCAGGCACTTGTCTTGCATGCTGCCGGGTATGACTCAAAAACAATAGTATCAAAATGAGATTGAAAATGTTCGCTCCCTCTTCGGAAGTGGGAGATCTAGCAGGCTCCCCAACTTCTCTGGCAGACATACGGCTACGAGCACATCCTGACGTTACAGAACCTGGAGAAGGCCGGGCTGCTGCGGCCCCAGCAGTGGGGCAGGAACAGCTACCCCCCCATCCGGAAGACCCTGCGCCTCTGGATGGACGATGTGAATGAGCAGGTGAGCCGAGTCTTCGTGCACACGCATGCACATGCACGCCATCTAATAGGCGAGCTGAGCCTTCACGCACATGCATGCGGACCAACATACACACACAGACACATACATAGACATACACACACACATTTCCCCAGTGGTGTGGCATCCTGCTGGTGGGAAGGCGCTGCCCTTGCAGAAGCCAGGACTGAGAGGGGCTTTTGGGGGATGCTCTTTGAAAATGGGGGCTGGGGGGTGGGAAACGGGGGCCCTTGTCCACTTAGGCCTCAGGGCGGGGGAGGCTGGTCTGGACTCAAGGAAGCCTCTGGTCAGGGAGAAGGCCAGCCTCAAGTAAGAGGATTGGGGACCAACACAACTGACTCACTGTGGGCAGTTGGGGCTGCTGGATTCAGAGTCACTGTGAGGGGGGGGGGTTTCAGACTGGGGGTGACTGTGATGCAGGGGGCTGTCACTATCACCCTTGGGAGATTTTGGCTTGGCTCTGCCCTGGGGCCTCTCCCCCTGGAAGAATGCCTGAGAGCAGCTTGGCTGGGCTTAGAACTCTCCACATTCCCTCCCCCCAGTGGGCCAAGTTTCTATAGGAGAAGTTTCTCACCAAATCGATGAACAGTTTTTCTTCTGTGGGGGACGGATGGAATCTTTCCCGGGCAGACAGGTGAATGTTCAGACCCAGCGGTGCTGGGGTTTGGCCACGCACCTGCCCTCTGCACGTGCTGCTGGGCACTGGCACCTTCCAGCACACAGGGGCACCAAGCAGCTTTCTGAGATTGGTTTGAGACAGGACTCAGGGCCAGGAGAGGTGAGGGCAGAGCCATGCGTCAGCTCTGCACCACCAGGTCTGATCCATAAAGCTGTAGGGGCGGGGGTGGGGGGGAGAGAGAGAAAGAGAAGGAGAGAAGAGAGAGATTGGGAAATTGGGTAGAGGGTGGAGATGGCAGGGCTGAGCGGGGTAGGCTGGAGCACACTGTGTTCCTCCCCAAAGTCAAATCCAGGATGGCAGCGTGGAGGACGTTTGCCTTTAATGCGGCCAACCCAGGTTGTGATCCCTGAGTGCAGCACCAGGAGGGAGCCCTGAGCACCGCAGGGTATGGCCTCCGCCGAAACAAACAAACAAAAAGAGATCCCATGGCCCATTGGGCAGAGAGGAGTTGGTTGACTCCAGGTGTCGCTCTCGAATCCTCCGCAGAACCCCACGGACATCTCGGCTATGCCTCCCTCAGCATGCGGCTGGCCCACCTGCTCTCCCGGCCTGGTTGGCGCAGAATCGAGGAATTTCTGCACATCCTCCCGGGTCCCCACTTCGAGGAGTGGCAGCCGCTGCCCAGGTGCCTGCAGAAGAAACGTAGGTTTGTGAGTGATTTTGTTTTCGTGACCCGCCTTTCCCCTTGATTGAGTCTTGGCAAGACCTGAAGACTTTCATCTTACATTCTCATTTTTAGAAATAAAATTGCTTACATTTTTCATTCAAACTCTTGAGGTTCTGCAGTGTGACCTCAGGGCTGGGTGCAGGGTGTGCGGGAAATTCTGTTTCTCCCACACGCCCGTCCCAGCCTGTTTCCTACTGGTTATTTTCAGCACATATTTATTTGTTTGCTTTGCTTTGGTTTTTGCTTGGGGCTTCACCTGGTGATGCTCAGGGATTACTCTTGGGGATCCTCAGGGGTCCATATTTGACTCTTTGATGCCTGGGAAGCACCTTCGCACTGAACTATCTGTCGGGTCCCCGGGACATTTTCTTTTTTAAATGTTGTCTTTTTCTGAAAGGTGGATTTTTGTTTACAAATATGATTTTATATGTTTTGTTTACTATCTTTATAACAGGGAGCACTTCTGAAAAATTTCTCATTCGAACTGTCAGCTTGGCTCTTAGGGGCGCCCGGGCCAGAACTCTGGCTCTATCTTCTGTGCGGTGAGGTTTCTCCATGCTTAGTCCCTTAAGAGTATCTGTAGACCCAAAAGCATTGATTTATGTGAGTTTTCAACCAGATGTTTTTCCTATGGCATATTCTTCACTGGAAATAGGGAAAATTTGGCATGGCTGGAGTTCTGGCAGGCCGAGTGAGACCCCCCACCCCCCAAGTGTGTAACCACCATCTAGAGTGTGCTACCCTCGGCCTCGGCGAGAAAGGGAGGGAAAGGGAAAATAAATACTGGAATGAAGGGGAAGATGCAAGGGGGAAACACATCGGCTTGATAATGTCTTCTAAAAACAGCGTACCAGGGCCAGAGAGATAGTAAGGTGGGTAGGGCACTTGCCTTGCCCCTGGCAGACCCGGGTTCGTTCCCAAGCACCCCATACGGTCCCCCAAGCCCCACCAAGTGTCACCCCCAGTGCCAAGCCAGGGAGTCAGCCTGAACCCGTGCACTTCCCCAACGCTTCCGGTGCCTGTCTGCGCCCTCTGCGCCCTCTGCCATTGGAAGCTTGTGCAGGTGTGTTTGAGATGTGACCGCATTTCCCTGCTTTCTTGGGCGTGTGAGTTGATTTGTGGTACTGCTGCTGCTGGTCTCAAGACACGACCTTTCGAGAACGCAGGTGCATCACCAGATTTCCGGGCACCCTTTCCCCTCAGCATGTTGGTCTCAGCAGCACCTTAAGAGAAAGAACCCGGGCCTCGCTGTGCCATCGGCCCCTGTGGTTAAAGTAAACAAATTTTTTTTTAATACGGAATTATGGCTGGAGCGATATTACAGTGGCAGGGCGTTTGTGTTGCACGCAGCCAACATGGCCGACCCGAGTTCGATTCCTCCACCCCTCTCGGAGAGCCCGGCAAGCTACCAAGCGTATCTCGCCCGCCCGGCAGAGCCTGGCAAGCTCCCCGTGACGTATTCGATATGCCAAACTCAGTAACAATAAAGTCTCCAATGGAGACGTTACTGGGCCCACTCGAGCAAATGGACGAACAACGGGAGGGCCTTTACTTTTTTCACTTTACTTACGGATTTCTGGGTGGTGTGGAGATAGCTTAGAGGGCTAGAGCCCCAGCATCACCTGGGGAGCCCCGGGTTCAGGACAGGAGGGACCCACACACCACCAGTTATGACCCTAGGGGCTTTTAAAGAGGAATTGCAAGGGCTGGAGCTATATACATTCGGAGGGCATTTGCCTTGTACGCAGCTGACCCAGGTTCAATCCCCGGCATCCCATATGGTCCCCGAAGCACCACCAGAATAATTCCTGAGTGCAGAGCCAGGGGTATCCCCTGAGCCTCGCCGGGTGGGAGTTGTTAGAGGTGTCTCTGTAGTAATACGCCGTTTTTCAAAATGAATGTTTTGTTTGGGTACTCGGGGCTGGGCAGGGCTGGGCAGGAGCCGGCTTAGCTGTCCGCAGGCAGACACAGTTCCCGCTCTGAACAGTCACCTGGGCCCTTGAGCAGTTCGAAAGAGGCCCCCTAATGCTTTCCTTCCCCTGAATCATCCTCTCTACTCTGCTCCAATGCAGAGTTTCTGGTCCTTTTCTGAGGACTCTTTGGACATCCTGACCAGGGTGGCTTAGACTCAAGTGTGAGGCTGCACCCCAGACCTGGCGGACCCATCCTACGGAATCTTTGGGGATGTTATGCTCACTCTGGGCCACTCTTTGGGAGGTCTTCCTCTGCACCCCGCCCCCAGTCTGCACATCTCCACGGTGTTATTTTTTTATTGTTAATTTTTTCACCCGGTGATGCACAGGGGTTACTCCTGGCTCTGCACTCAGGATTTCCTCCTGGCGGTGCTCAGGGGACCATGTGGGGTGCTGGGATTCGAACCCACGTTGGCTGCATGAAAGGCAAATGCCCTCACTGTTGTACTATCGTTCCAGCCCCAATACTAGAAGCTTCGACCTAGGATTCTTGTTCCTTCGGGTCTTTTGCATGGAAGGGCAGGTGTGAGTCAGAACTGAGCGACTGTGGGCGTTGGGGGGATTCTATAGCATGTGGGGTGCCCGTGAGTCTTCCGAGGCATGTGAGGTTGTACCTGGCAGGTTCTGCAGGGCAGCTGGGGCTAGGACCTGGGTTAGGCCAGAGACCTGCCTCACCTCCGGTCACCTTCTCTCAGTCCTGTTTGCCGGCTTGCTCTTCTCTTCGAGCTCTTGCTAACTCTGATTTTTCCCCCTTACATGTGACAATTTCCTCTATCTGGATATTTTGAAGTTGAATGCCAGCGTGAGGTGGGTGACTGGGCTGGCTGATGACATTGAATAGATGCCGTTTGCATATGTCCTGTGCCTTCAGGCTATATATAGTTTTGAACTGTGTCTGCAGCTCCTGACATTTTGTTTGGAACGAAAGACTGATTTTTATGTAACTTCCTCATAGAACGGTGTGTGGTGCTGCCCATCACGCCACAGCTCCCAGGGCTGGTGTTTCCCTGTCCAGAAAATGCTGGACAGATGTGAGCCAAAGCTCTAGCTGGGAGGAAGCATTTGTACCGCGGGATGAAATAGAACTGCCTTTGAGTCAAGCTGACATTTTCAAGAGATACAAAACAGACTTTTCCCCCCCCCCATTTTTAGTACCAGAGCAGATAATCCCCTAAGGTTATTTGCTTCCCTGAAAGATATTTAGCTTGCCCTTTCAAAGTTCATTTAGAGCAGATCTTGGCGTTCAATCAGAGTTGGGTGGTAACCGAGGTCAGAGTGTTTGCTTATTTGTGGCCTTCTTTGTCTCTTAAGAGGAACCGTAGTTAGAGGCCACCAGAGAAAACAAAGCACAAGCACCCGCTTCCTCCCAGCTTGGTTCCTCTGTTCTCAACCCCTGGCCATTTGTCTATACATCTTCCCCAGAACAGGCGGGGGACAGAGGTAGAGGGAAGGTCTGAGAAGCCCCTGCATGGTGCTCCCTGAGCAGTGCTCCCCATCTTTGTGGCTTCTGTTGAGGTTCTGAAATGAGTCATCAGGTGCTAGTGACAAATGTGTCATGTATGGCGTGACACAAAGATGGAGTTTGTGCCATCAGTCCCTAGGGTGGGAGGAGGGAGCATCGGGTTTTGGGGGTCAGTGGCAGGAGGATGTGACCCATAGCGTGTCGGCTTTATCTCGGGTGGGGGAAAACGGATCGTTTGGGGAGAAGTGTGCTTGGGGTACAGATTTGCCGCGTTTTTCTGGATTTCTCTCTCTCTCTCTTTTTTTTTTATGTAGGAGTACTGCTATTTATCCAGCCACTGATTAGCTGATTGAATTGTGCATGAACTCCACCTTACTTTTTTTTTCACTTTTTATGATTTTATTTATTGAATCACCGTGAGAGCAGTTACAAAGCTTTCAGGTCTAAGTCTCGGTCATACAATGAAACACCCGTACCTTCACCAGTGCCCATTCTCCTCCCCCAACAACCCCAGTATATCCCCATCCCACACCCTCCCCCTACCAGTGGGGCAGATGATTTCCACATTACTCTCTCTCTACTTTGATCACATTCAATATTTTGACACCAGACCCACCATTATTATTTGAGATTTTGCCCCAACACTCAGATCTGCTGAAAAGGCAACAGTAGACAATTTGTTTTCTATTGCTGGTTATGAATAACATATGATGTTTCGTGGCTGCAGTACTGGCCGCACGATTTTGAAATTCTGACATTTGAACACTTAAATCTGGAGGGATTTCTGTCAAAACCTGTTGGGTTCCCGAGAATTGCTCCTGAGTCTCTGGGATCATGGTCGTTAAGCAGCTTGATCAGGAGCCAGAAAGGCCGTTCGTGGGCAATGACTTGGGGTCTCTTGGGGACGGGGAGGACAGGACTGGCTCCACCCCCATCCTGTGAGGCCCAACAAGTTTTGTTACTGAGGTCCCAAGCCTGACTGTCCAGTGGCCTCTGGAGGATGGCGGCCACCGTGCCAGCAGAGGGAACAGGCCAAGGCACGAAACCGTGGGCCCAGCACTGCAGGGACCAGATGCATTTCTGCCAAAAGCCACTGGGTTTCGAGATTTTTTTCTGAGTCTCTGGGATCATGGTCATTAAGCAGTTCAATCAGGACCCAGAGAGGCCATGCCTCCAATGATCTAGCTGAGCCGGAGGTGATTTGTGGGTGTGTTTCCGACATACCTAACTTTTGGCCATTTACTTTCTTGGTAAACTTTGCCCCAAGTTTTTGGGGTCTGGCCAAAGGCACAACAGCAATTTTGGGGTATCTGGAAGTGTGGAGGCGCCATCAGGCTGCTGATGCACTCGCCTCACAGGTACAGTGATTTTTGTTTCATGGTTTGTGTTTTTATGTAGGAGTACTGCTATTTATTCAGCCACTGATTAGCTGATTGAATTGGGCATGAACTCCACCTTACAATTTTTTCCATAATTTTCTTCCTTCCTTCCTTTCTTTCTTTCTTTCTTTCTTTCTTTCTTTCTTTCTTTCTTTCTTCTTCTTATATTTATTTATTGAATCACTGTGGGAAAAGTTACAAAGCTTTCAGATTTAAGTCTCGGTCATACAATGATCAAACACCGTCTTCTTCACCCTTCACCAGTACTCATTTTTCACCACCAAGAACCCCAATATACCCCACCTCCCACCCACCCAATGCCTATGAGGCAAATGATTTCTAACTAACTCTTCTCTACATTGATTACATTCATTATTTCGACAAAAGATGCACCATGATTGCTTAGAATTTACCCCCCAACAATCAGAATGGCTGAAATGGCATTGTGAAATACATTGTTTTCTATATAAGGTTCGGAGTTCTGGGGCTGGAGAGATAGCACAGCGGGTAGGGCGTTTGCCTTTCACGTGGCCAACCCGGGTTCGAGTCCCAGCATCCACATGGTCCCCTGAGCAATGCCAGGAGTAATTCCTGAGTGCAGAGCCAGGAGTAACCCCTGTGAGTGCAGAGCCAGGAATAACCCTTGTGCATCGCCAGGTGTGACCCAAAAAGCAAAAAAAAAAAAAAAAGTTTGGAGTTCCTCCCCTCCAAGTTTCGCTCAGCAAGCAGAAGGAAAGCAAAGAGCTTGGGCCCAGTGGTTGATGCAGATTGCTGGGCCAGGCCGTCGATCAAGGGAGATTTGGGGATCTCTGGGACCCATCCTCGGGCCCAGTGCTCTCCGGGGCCCCTAGCTTGGTCGTGTCCTACGAGTTGGGGGCGAGCCTGGCCTTTGGGCTCGCGTTGTGTTTGGACGGGCAGGTGGGGTGTTCAGGGCCCAGCTGCTGACACCTGATCCCGCCCTGGGCAGGTGGGAGGACGGGGATTGGCGGCTGGCCCCTGAGATGCCCAAGATAACCAGAGAAGGAGATAACCAGAGTCAATCCCAGTCGAGTTGGGTGATAGGCTGAGATGACGCACTGAGCCGCTGAGGCAGATCCTGTCTGCAGACACTCGGGCACCTTGATCGCAGGCAGGCCTGACCTGGCGGGGGGCGGGGGCGAGTGGGCACCAACCTCGGCGTTTCCGTGGCTCGGAGCTTCCGTGCCCTTCCGCTTGCTCTGCTGTAGTTTTGTTTTTGGGTCACACCTGGACGTGCTCCGGGGTCACTCTTGGCTCTGCACTCAGGACTTACTCCTGGAGGTGCTCGGGGGTCCCTATAGGATGCCGGGATTGAACCCGGGTCAGTTGTGTGCAAGGCAAATGCCCTCCCTGCTGTACTAGACTTCTGGCCCCAAGGCCCAAAACTTAAAGAAAAATCCTTGCTGGGGTTTCCCCGTCCCTGGCGTCCTGTCAGCCTCGTGGGTCTGCACACGGCTTGTGCGACTGCCTCGAGTGGCCAGTGACAAGGGCGCCCGCATGTCCTCCTGCTCCACAGGGCTGCTCTCTGCCCGGTGCTCCTGGCCCTGCAGCCCTCAACTCCTGCCCTGTGTTCACTCCTCCTTTCTGTGGTGTCCCCCTCCTCTCTCGGTGGCCCTCCCCCTGGGGTCACCCCCCTTCCTGCGTGGTGCTGGGACAGCAGAGCTGCCGGGTTTGTGCCGGCTTTGTGCCAGGTGCACGGTTGACCCCGGGGGCTTGGATTCAGGACCTCCTGCTTGTGAGGCAGTGCTCAAAACCCCCTCTTGTACATTCCTCCCCTCCAAGCTGAAGGAACGGATTTGACCCACGTTCAGGCTCACACTTCTGCTTCCTGCCGAATCACTGCCGGCCGCTAGCAGGCCAGGCCCCGTGTACCACGCCTGTGTGAAGCAGGGATGTCCCAGGGCGTGAGCCTGCTAGCGTCTTTGTCATGGACACACGTGGTCCCATCACAGGATTTAGGGTCAGGGTCCAAACACAGGAGCATGGGGGTGGGGGGGGGTAGGGGCTTGTTCAGGCCGGAGACTCTACTAGGCTCACACACAGCATTGAGTGCTCAAGTCTCAGGGAGACAGTGAGGCTCAAACACATTTTTTTTTGCGCTGTTTTTTTCTCTCTTTTTTTTTTTTTTTGGCTTTTTGGGTCACACTCAGTGATGCTCAGTGTTGCCTACTGACCAAGTAAAAGAATGCTTGATTTTTCATTCCCCCTTTGTCCTGCTCAAAGCTGGGCAACTTCCCAGTACAGGAGGTTTCAGTTTGGGGAAAATGCACCCTCGTAAATGATTTGTAACTGATGTATGAGGAACAGCACAATCTTTGCAGATATGTCAAAGCTATATCAAAGCAGGTCGTTCTGACCAATAGCATTATGCCGAAAGGGTCACCAGGTGGCTGACCAACAGTGCATGGCTCTGCTCATTGTCCCATCCACTTTCCCACGTCCCATCCCCTTTCCTTCTTTTGGGTGGGCTGTGGAAACATACTTAAGTCTGTACTTATGCTCTGAATAAACGCACGCATTCATGCCATCTCCTGAATGACGAACCCTGTGTGACTCGAGTGCTGATTTCACCCTGACGGCCTTCCCCTGGCTCGGCCCCGCAGCGCCGGACGTGGCACTCAGGAATTCCTCCTGGCAGTGCTCAGGACTGGTGATCGAATCTTGGTCAGCCGTGAGCAAGGCAAACCCCTCCCCACTGTGCTCTCACTCCAGCCCCTCCTTTTGCATCTTTTTGTGTTTTTTCAGAATTGATTGATTTCCACGTAGCGTTTGCTGGCCCTGACGTTCTCTGTAGAGTCCCTTGTTGCACACTGTGTTTTGTGGGCACCTAGACATGAAGACTGGCGCTTGCCTGGTGCATGGCTGACCCCATAGGTCCCCTGAGCAGCGCCAGGAGTGATTCCCGAGTGCAGACGCAGGAGTAACCCTGAGCACTGCCGAGTGTCCCAAAAAACAAAAGGAAAGAAAGAAAATAAGTATCCTTGCCCGGAAGTGTAGCCCAGGGCCAAGGAGCCTGCCTTGCCTGTGGCTGACCCCACCCCACCCTATAAGTCCCTCCCCACCCAGGTCCTGCCAGGATGAGCCCCCATGACTGGATCAGAGTCAGCCCTGAGCACCGTCAGATGTCCCGTCCTCAGCCCCCAGGTTAGGTCACTCCGCCCTCCCCACCTCTCCCCACTCCCAGGTTCCTGCTCACTCATCCTCGAGGGAACCCGCACTCATTCAGCTTGTGCCATACTCCTCTGTACAGCTCTCAGGCCTTAGTGGGCTGGGCCACTCCCTGGCCACGGTGCGGCCGGTGTTGCTCACAGCACTGGGATCACAGAGAGCAGGGCTGTCGGGGTCGAACTCAGGGCCTCTGCCCTGTCGCTCTGCCCCCCCGCCCCCCCCCCCCCCCGGCTCACAGATTTCCTGGCCCGGCTCCTGAGGAGGGCCCTGGGCAGGGTCACTGGCTCCAGGTCCCACTCGGGGGATGCTGAATGACCTCAGTTGGAGATCTGTAACTGAGAAACATTTGTCAAAAGTTTTCTGAAACCACTTTCACAGGGCCCGGGGATCCAGAACTGGGCCCCGCAGGGACCAGAGGCTCGTTGGCCATGTAGTGCTGACGTCTGCAAGGGCAGCCCTCCGGAGCCTCAGCCAGACACTGACTGACATCACGAAGGGTGGCGCCTGCCCCTTTAAGAATGGCCCATGATGCCCTCCTCCTTGCTGAATTCTAGTTCTACCTCAGAACATTCTAGACTCCAACTGCCATTTTCAGTCTCTCCACGAGACTGGCACGAGCCTGTTTGGCAGAGCTCAGTACTGAAGCTGCGAGTGCAGTGTGACACAGGTGAATCTGAGTCTCTGGGCTTTCTGCCCGCGTGCGGGCGGTTTTTTTCTCTAACAGTTCTTTAGTGTATGATAGTTTTTAATCTTTAGTTAGTTTAAGATTTTTTACTAGTTATATATATATTTTTGGGTGGGGTGGGGGCGGGGTGGGGTGGGGTGGCCATACCTGGCTGTGCCCAGGGGTGACCTGGCCGGCTAACGTCCCTGTGCTGACGGAGATCGAGCCCAGGACAACTGGATATAAGGCAAGTGCCCTCCCCACTGTCCTGCTTCTCTGCCCCTTGTGGACTTCTCTATTGAAATATGGAATGACTCTGAAGTCAGTGGGCCCTCATGGGGGGCTGATGAGAAGCACAGGAGAAGATATCACACCCCCGGGACTGGCTGGAGCGCTGGCACTGCTGAGTGCAATGAGCCCCGCCAGCCCCATGACGCCCACTAGGCCTTCCCGGGGTCTTGGGCGGAAGTGAGGGGTTGCCCTTTTCAGGGAAAGGGAGTCGATCCTCGACCTCCTCAGGCCCCCGGGCCTTTGTCCTCCTCGCAGGAAAGCATTTCAGGAGATGAGCATGAAGCAGAAACATTTTATTTGGAGGCCTTTAGGAAGGGGAAGGAGGGAGGTAGTAACACGCTCGAGAGAGAGTGTGGCTTCTCCAGAGGTGCAGAAAGCCACTGAACATGTTATGTTGCTAGGTTGCATTCGGTCTGAAAGTCCACACCTCAGGAGGGGAGAAGCCCGTGACATGATGGACCTCATAGGCAAGAGCAGTACCTGGGCTCGGGCACACATGAGCGCCCTCCCTTGGTTCAAGGTGGCTAATCTAGGGATTTCCCCAGGCTGCCCCTGGTGGGAGTTTCTAGCTACCTAGAGTCCGTTGCTAGGGTGGTTGCCAAGGGGGTAGAGTTGAGTGGTCCATGGTCCTCTTAGAAATTCCTTTCCTGCCCTTTGTTCCTATTCCCTCGGGGTGTCCAGCCTGCTCTGGGCCTCATAATGTGGGTTAATTTTGACAAGACCTTGGGTCCCGTGCACTCAGGTAGTCTTTTGGTGGCCATGAAGCTTTTGTTGACTTTCTCGGAGTTCCATCGCCATGGGGACGCTTCCCCCATCTACCTGTCTGCCTCAGTTCTGTGGGTTAAGAAATGGAGTTTATTCTGGCTTGTGGTTATCCAACCAGGGCAGCGTCACAAGGAATGAAGGAAATGCCGAAAACTCCTTCGCTCCCTTTTGGCACAATTTTTTTTTTTCTTTTTGGGTCACACCTGGTGATGCACAGTGTTTACTCCTGGGTCTGCACTCGGGAATCACTCCTGGCAGTGCTTAGAGGACCATATGGGATGCTGGGAATCGAACCTGGGTCGGTCGCGTGCAAGGCAAATGCCCTTCCCACTGTGCTATCACTCTCCAGCCCCCCTTTGGCGCATTATTGCTGGGCCCTTTTCCCTGGCAGTTCTCAGCCCATAGAAAAAAGTGTGCCTGTTGCTTGCCTTAGCTTCCACGTGTAACCCCGGGCCTCTCACACATATACATACGCACACACGTACACACAAGACCAGCCATCACTGCTGAGTCGCCTGCCGGCTCGTCAGTGTCTGGACGGGGAGGTGGTCAGTGACACTCGCGGTGCTCAGGGATGATTTCTGGCTCCTGAATGTGTTTGGTGGTGGGAGTGATGGCAGGGAGGGCGCGAGGGTCAGCTGCCCGCAGGGCTAGTACCTGTCCCCTCTGCTCTCTGGCCCCGAATTGGCAGTTGTTTGTTTGTCTGTTTTGGATTGAGTTTTTGCGCAGGAATGACACTTGGTGGGCTCAGGGGGCTGTGCGGGAGACTGGGGGTCGCACTCTGGGTGGTGAGTGCCAGGCTGGCAGCTCTCTGGGCTCCGGAAGCTGCTGTGGTCGCTCGCCTGAGACAGACTCTCCCCTCTGCTCTTCAGAGATTTAGTCCTGAGAACGAGTGTACCTCAGAAGGCCCCACAGTGGGCTCGATGGTCGGGGCCTGGTAGTGGCCGCGGCAGCGTCTGACCGCCTGACCATGAGTCTGCTGAGGCCCAGCGGGCTGAAGGCCCCCACCAAGATCCTCAAGCATGGGAGCTGGGCCCTGAAGGCACCCTCGGCCGGTAAGTGCCCTCAGTCCAGGTCAAGGGAGACTCATTCCCACCCGGGAACCCCATCCCGAGTCCTCGCCCGGGAAGGGCTCCCTGAGCTGTAGACACGTCCGTGGCTCTGGGGACAGCTCTCACACACGAGTGTCACGTTCTGTGACTTTAGTGTCACGGCAACCGGTGACAGCTGAGGCGACCAACCTGCTCCCTTCTAACTGCTAGCTCCCTTGCCCGGGCTTGGGGACAGGCTTAGGGAGGTGGACTCACCTGGACTAGAGGGCCTCATTGCCGGCCAAATCCACAGTACAGCGGGGAGGGCAACTGGCACCCCATGTGACTCTCCACCCTCAACCTCACCATGAGTAACCCTGAGCGGAGAAGCAGAAATAGGCCCTGAGCATTGGCTGGGTTGCTCCCCGCCCAAAAGAAAAAGAAGATGGGCCAGTGGACACAGCAGAAATAAGACACTGGGTTCGAGCTTTCACCTGGCTTGGTCCGTAGTATCACGGGGTGTATCCAAAGATTTCCTCTGAGCTGCCCAAAGTATGACTGTGGCCTGGGATGCTGCGGTAGGTGAGCACATCCGCTTCACGGCTGGCCCGGCCAGGCTTTGCCACAAGCAGCCCCCGTCATTGGCTGGGAGTAGCCACGAGCACTGCTGGGTGTCCCTCTCCCCCAACCACACCTTAACTGCACCTGCACAGGCCCTTCCTGTCCCTTCTGACCCTTTTGACCGTTTCTGCTGTTCCAGCGGCTGCTCCCGTTGAGAAGACCGTGCCTGGGGAGAAAAACCCCAGCGCCCCCTCCTCGGAGATGCAGGAGGAGTTTGTGGGCGACTTCCTGGTCGGGGAACGAGTCTGGGTGAACGGGAACAAGCCTGGATTCATCCAGTTCCTCGGGGAGACCCAGTTTGCCCCTGGTCAGTGGGCCGGGATCGTCTTGGACGAGCCCATCGGCAAGAACGACGGCTCGGTGGCGGGTGTGCGCTACTTCCAGTGCGAGCCGCTGAAGGGCATCTTCACCCGGCCGTCCAAGCTGAGTAGGAGCTTGCAGGCCGACGATGAGACCAACTGCCGGCAGCCAGCGCCTGCCGCCTGGGCCACACCGCTCCTGGCGTCCTCCCCGGCCCTTGCCGGCACCGGGAAGGTGCCCCAGTCCCCCGCGAAGGAGGCACCGGCCACCCCTCACATCAGCAGCCTGACCAGGACGGCCAGCGAGTCCATCTCCAACCTCTCTGAGGCCGGCTTCCTCAAGAAAGGGGAGCGGGAGCTGAAGCTGAAGCTCGGGGACGAGGTGCTGGTGAGTGCCGAGGGCAGCGGTCGCGGGTGGCTGTCCATTCGCCTGTCTGGTTCATCAGCTCCTCCAGACTCGCGGTTTGGGTGGAAGCACGAGCAGCCGGGACGCCTTGTCCTGCAGTTTCCAGCGTGATGGATGCGTGCGGGGATGCTGCCAGTTTTACCAGTTTAGCCAAAACAGGGTGGAGGGGTCATGCCGTGGGGAGGGGTCATGCTTTGCACGCCTCTGACCCGGGGTTTAAGTCTTGGTCCCATGTACAGTCCCCCAAGCACATCCCGGAGTGATCCGTGAGCACCAAGCCAAGAGTAAGCCCTGAGCACTCTGAATGTGACTCAAAAACAAACCAATGAACAAAGTTGGAAATCGGTTCTATTTCTCTGGTTTTCGATGTTTTTGCTTGGGGCGTCACAGGGTGGTCGCACACAAAGCACCCTTCCCCCAGTGCTCCAGCCCTGTTTGTCAGCATTCCTGTCAGTGTCCAGCGCTGTGACTCTGTTTTGCTCTGTGTCCCGGGAGCCAAGCGTCAAGCCAAGGCATAGTGAAGGAGAACTGGAAGATCGAACTCTGCTAAGATATGAGAACAGTCATTTTCCTTTAGCTGGTTTCTGGCTTAATTGTTCTCCAGCTGTGGGGTTGCCAGTGCTCCGCTCCCACACCCAAGGGGCAGCGACCCCCTCGCCACACCAGGTGGCTGGCCTGGGTCAGAGATTCCCGGGGGTGTGGTCAGCCAGGCCACCGGTGACAGCGAGTGGGTGTGAATGCCGCTGCCTTGCATGGACACTGAGCAGCAGCGTCTGCTCACCCTGTAGGGGTTGCGGGGGGAAATGGCACTTTGACCTTTGGGGTTTCTTCAGGAAATCCCGACTCTGAAGCCAGAATGTTCGTTTGCGGGGGTGGGGGCGCTGTGCGCAGTCCAGGGTGCCTGACCCACGTCCCTCCATCCCTCTGGCAGGTGGGAGGCATGGAGGCCGGTGTGGTGCGCTTCCTCGGGGAGACGGACTTCGCCAAGGGGGATTGGTGCGGCGTAGAGCTGGACAAGCCACTGGGCAAGAACGATGGTGCTGTGGCCGGAACGAGGTGGGTCCCTCTGCCCCCCCAGACAGCCTGGGGCCATCCACGGTGCCCGGGAGGCGCTGAGGGGACTGCAGGCCACTTCACTTGGTTCTTAGGTGGGGCCACTTCCGGCGGCACTCGGGGACCCTGCAGGGATGTGGGTACAGCCTGGGGACCCAATATGCAGCTGTGCTCGGGCCGCAGGAACCCCCCGGGCCTGCTGACACCCTTCAGATGCCGGGGAGGCTGCTTGGAATCGCCCTTGGTTTGCGTGGTTGGGCTGGGCGGCATGCGAGCGAGTGTGGGTGTGAATGTATGAGGGAGTGTGTATGTGAGCGTGTGAGTGTGGGGCTGTGAGAGTGTTGGTGGGGGCGTGGGCATGAGAGTGTTGGTGGGGGTGTGAGCGTGTTTGTGGGGGAATGAGAGCGTGTCATTGTTGGTTTGAGAGCGTGCAAGTGTTGGTTGGGGTGTGCATGTGTGTGACTGTGGGGCCGTGGGTGTGTGGAAGTGTTGGTTGGGGTGTGAGTGTGTGTGGGTGTGGGAGTGTCGGTGGGGTGTGAGTGTGAGTGTGTGTTGGTTTGGGTGTGAGTATGTGTGTTTCTGGGGAGTGAGTGTGTGTGAGTGTGGGGCTGTGGACATGTGGGAGTGTCTGTTGGGGTGTGAGTGTGTGTGTTTGATGGGGTGGGAGTGTGAGAGTATGGGAGTGTTGGTTGGGGTGTGAGTGTGTTTGTTGGGCTGTGAGAGTGTGGAAGTGTGGGAGTATTGGTTGGGGTGTGAGTGTAAGTGTGTGTTGGTTGTGGTGTTTATGTTTGGGAGTGTTGGTTGGGGTGTGTGTGTGTTTGTTAGGTTGTGAGTGTGTGTGAGTGTGGGCTGGTGGAGGGTATGATGTTTGTTGGGGAGTGAGTGTGAGTGTGGCGCTGTGGAAATGTGGGAGTGTTGGTTGGGGTGTGAGTGTGAGTGTGTTTGTTGGGGTGGGAGTGTGAGAGTGTGGGAGTGTTGTTTGGGGTGCGTGTGTGAGTGTGTTTGTTGGGGTGTGAGTGTGTGGGCATGTGGGGCTGTGGGAGCGTGTTCGTTTGTGGGGGTGTGAGACTGTGGGACTCAGTGGACTTCTGGGTCGGCGCTTGTGTCTCTTGCCGAAGGTGTTTTTGTCCCCCCCTCCTCGTTGTCCGCAGGTACTTCCAGTGTCAGCCCAAGTATGGCTTGTTTGCTCCCATTCACAAAGTCACCAAGATCGGCTTCCCGTCCACGACGCCGGCCAAGGGCAAGGTGGCCGCCGTGAGGCGTGTGATGGCTACCACCCCCGCCAGCCTGAAGCGCAGCCCTTCGGCCTCCTCGTTCAGCTCCGTCAGCTCCGGGGCCTCATTCGAGAGCAGCAGATCTGGCCGCACGGGACTAGTAAGCAGCCCCCTACCACTGCGGGGTGCTCGGGCCCCCACAGACTCCCACAGCCCCAGGGGCGAGATGCGGAGCAGAAGCTCATGGGCTGAGCAGCTCCGGGTGGCAGGCGAGTGGCTTCCCAGCCACCACCAGAGACAGGAGCAGGGATGGGCCTTTCCTGGGGTGCTCAGGGCTCCTCTCTGGCCTCAGGCCACCTTAGGGATGAAGTGGGGTAGCTGAAGGGGGCGCCTGAGGGTCAGAGCAGGGCCCAGAAACTCTGGGGAAGGCTTGGCCCTTCATCTTGCTTCTTTGCTCTCTCCGTCTCTCCCTGCTCCCTCCTGTCCCTCTGCACCGCTGTCCACATGCAGAGTGGCCTCGACTTCTGTCCATTGCGGTGCCGCAATTCAAAGCTGGGGCCTCGTGGCTTCTCCCCTCACGTCTATCTGAGTCATAAACACTAAAGTGTGTCTGAATATGCAAGGGTGCCCTGAGATATTGTCCACAGGGAAACGGGCCCACGATGGAGAGGGTGTCCCGGGGGGCTGGCTTTGCTGGGGGCTGCGCTTCCTGCCGCCGCCTCTGCTCAGTGCATTGACCCTCGATGCGGAAGAGGAGGGAGTGAGTGTGTGTGCAACGGAAGATACAAAACAGATGACACGGGAACGTGAGCCAGGAGGCCACGCGCCGTGGGCACAGGCCTGGGGCCAGTCCTGTCTTGCTCGACCACCACCAGGTTTCCCTGCCCCACCTGTATCCTCACGTCCGACTCCTCCTTCCCTTCGCCTCACCATTTAGGAGGAGAGCAGACTCAGAAGCCCCTCTCCTTCCCTCGCGAACCAGCCCATTTGTGGAATTTGGTTTTGTTTTTCTGCTTGACTGTGGGCCATACCCTACAGTGCTTCAAGGGGCCGTTTGCAGTGCTGGGGTTTTGCCGGTGCCTCCCACCTCCAATCAAGTGCCCTACGCCTGAGACGTATCTCCAGCCTCCCCCCGCTATCTTGTTTTGTTCTGTTTTGGGGTCACAAATGGCAGAGCTCAGGGCTTTCTCCCACCTCTGTGCTCGGGATTATTCCTGGCGGGCCTCCGGGATTGAGCCTGGGCAGCGCTGGGGCTTCGCTCTCCAGCTCTTTGGCCCCTGCCTTGCATATCTTTATGCAGGGTGGAGCTCACTCCTAAACTGAACATCACCGTTAGCGTCTATGACAGGAATATAGAAAGATTCTGTGTGACTTCACGGAAGTATACCTCGACAACATAATTCTATAAGTGCACACACAAGCGTTCATACACACAGTCACTCATACATGTACACGTAGTGCATACCGTATATACACAGGCTTATGGGTATACACACACAGGCACATACATGCATAAACACAACGCGCACATGCACACAGGTGCGTGTAGATATGCCCACCGGAACATACATGCACGCATACATACATGCACACGGGTCCGTGCGTGCCCTGTGGAGGCCTCCCTGTTCGTCTGTTGGCTGAGTTGCTCTTCTGCGGTACCAGGCTCCCACAGAAGGCCTGGCCTTGCTGGGATGGAGCCTGGGGCCTCACAAACCACGTGCAGGGCAGAGGCTTTGGCATCAGCATCCTGAGTTCAGCTCGTGGCCCCGAACTTGCCCAGCCCCTCAGCATGCGCCTCCCCCCATGCTAGGGGTGCTGCTTTCTCCCTGCTCCGGCGCCTGAACCTCACAGTCTCGTCTCCATAGTTGGCTGAAAGAAGCCCATCGCTCCTGTGCTGGTTTCCTCAGGGAGCTGTCTCGGGCCCAGGAAGCGCGTGCGTCTGGCCTGCCCCACCCGCTCAGGCCAGGAGGCTCAGGGAACACCGCCGCCCGCCTTTCTTAGTTTTTATTTTTGCCCTTTGGGGTTCACCTGGCAGTGCTCAGGGAGTCCAGGCGTGGTGCTTGGGGGCTGCTCCCGGTGGAGGGGGGTTGAGCCCGGGTCTTGGTGTTAGACCCCCAAGGCTGGCAAGCTCTTCCCAGCCACCCCTTGAAATCCGAGTTGACTGCAGTTCCCGGGAGCACTGCACATGGCTGGCCCGAGAGCTCGTGTGCTCCTAGAAATTTTAGTTATTATTTGGTTTGGGGGCCACACCCAGGGGTGCCCAGGGCTTATTCCTGGCTCTCTGCTTGGGCCGTGGGGTCACTCCTGATGGTGCTGGATCTTGAACCTCTGCAAGCACCTTCCCCCCCCCCCCCAACAGACTCTTTGGCCCTGGGGAGGGCATTTAATCGGACCAGATATACTTTCAGTGTATCGGGAAATCACGGCCAGGTCCTTATGCACAGGCAAGGATGATCCCGCTCTCCGGACAGAACCAGGTGGCTCAAGAGCTCCCAGCAGGCAAAGCAGCAGTGGACAGCCTGGGCCCTGCTGGGCCCGTCGGTCAGGAGGCGTTTGGCAGCAGCTCAGATGATGCGGGGAAGCGGCAAGAGAACCTGCGGCTGGACCGCAGCAGGGCGATGGAACAGGGATGGCCGGGCAGAAGGAGCGGAAGTCCTGGTCATCCCCGCTGCAGCCCCCGCCACCATGTGCCCGAAGAATGAAGATCAGGTCCCGCCTTGTCCCCTCCTGCAGGGGCCGTTGTGCAGAGAGGGATCTGGGTCTGCAGAGCGACCATGAGCGACCACGAGCCCAGGATAGAACGGACAGGACCCCCGGTCCCCGCAGCCCTTCAGCCCACTCCCCTCCCCTCCTCACTGTCTTTGCCTCTTCTCTCCTTCCCTTTGTGCTTGGTCTTTCCCTGAGCTGCCCTTGCTGTCCTGCTCGCTGGGCGTGAGACCTCACACATTCGAACCCACCACTTTTTCCTTTTTTTTCCCCCTGGACTTTGGCCATGCCCCAGCAATACTCAGGACTTACTCTGGACTCTGCACTCAGGAGTCACTCCTGGTGGTCTCGGGACCCTATGGGGTGGGTATCTGTTATCCAGCTCGGGTCAGCGGCGTGCAAGGCCAGCGCCTTTCCCGCAACTTTATCATTCTAGCCTCTCATCTCCCATTTTCGAAGGCAGATGGCACAGGGGTCTTTTATAGGGTCACACCCAGTGACCCCCGGGGGCACGGGGCCATTCCCAGAGACAAGAGTCTCTGGTTACTGCTATTCAGGCATGGGGCGGGTGCCCGGGAGAGCGAGGTGAGCTGGAAGGAAGAGGAAGAGAGAAGGGACAGGCTGCCCTGGGAGACCCTGACGGACCTGCAAGGCTGAAGATGCTGGAGCTGGCCTCAAGCTCAAGCCAAGGGCTCATCCTTAAGGAAGCTCAGGCCAGAGCGGGCTGTGGAGGGGGCTGCCTCCGGCTCTGCAGAAGAGTCTCTGGATTCCCACGAGGCCCGAGGTCAGTGGAGCCCAGGTCCCGTCCAAGGATCTTCAGGAAGGTTTCATGACGTTTCTGCTGAGAGTCGCTGGCCCATATGCAAGGATGCAGCACTGCTCCATGTGCTTTGCCGAGGATCACCGCGAGCATGCCCGTGTCGGCCGGCCCCATCCCCTTCACATCTCTTTTTCCTTTGCAGTTGCCGGAAACCTCCTCCCGCTACGCCCACAAGATCTCTGGCACCACCGCCCTCCAGGAGGCGCTGAAGGAGAAGCAGCAGCACATTGAGAAGCTGCTGACCGAGCGGGACCTAGAGCGGGCGGAGGTGGCCAAGGCCACGAGCCACATGGGGGAGATAGAGCAGGAGCTGGCTCTGGCCGGAACGGGCACGACCAGGTGACGTCTGTGCAGACGGCAGTGCCGGGGCCGAGAGACGCCTGCGGTAGAGGCTGGGCGCGAGCTTGGTGCAGGTGGTGCAGGCAGAGGCCGTGGGTCCCCGTCTGCCGTCGTTGCGGTGGCGTCCGGCGCGTGGTTTGATCGCATGTGCCTTCTACTCGCCCTGTGGGGGTTTAGGGAGTGCCGAGTTGTCCGCGCCGGTGCTTTCGTCGTGTGGTTGCCCTCTGGCCTTCCAGAAATGCCGTAGCTTAGGTGGGAGATGCATTCAGCTTGCCGTGGTGACAGGTGGCGATGCCAGCCCACAGAGGGCTGTTGGGGGCGGGCGAGGCCACTCACGCGCCGTTGCCTCTACAGCACGTCCTGGAGCTGGAGGCCAAGAACGACGAGCTGCGGGCCATGCTGGAAGCGACCGACTGGGAGAAGGTGGAGCTGCTGAACCAGCTGGAGGAGGAGAAGAGGTGAGGCCGTGCCCGGAGCTGGGGGCTCCCTCGGGTGGGGCACTCCTGGCCTTCCAGGGCTGTGAGAACCAGAAACCAACGGGTGCCCAGTCCTGAGCGCGGCCTCACCGGGAGGGCTGGGGGGGGAGCTCAGTGGAGCCAAGCCACCCCCGGCCCTCCCTGCTGTGTCCACCTGGCCTGGTATTCAGGAGGCCTGTGCTGGGTGGCAAGGAACTGTCCTAACCCAGTGGGGCCCTGTGGGAGTCCCTGTGGTTAAGTCCCAGGTGGGAGGAAACCCACAGTACTCATGGGGCACGACAGCAGACAGACAGGGCTCAGGCTAGGCTGCAGACAGACGGACGTGGTGCTCAGGCCGGGGTGTAGACAGACAGACATGGGGCTCAGGCCAGGCTGCAGACAGACGGACGCGGGGCTGAGGCCTGGCTGCAGACAGATGGACACGGGGTGCTGGCCGAGACCGCCTTTTCAGATGGGCTCCCGGCAGTGTGGTGCCCAGGGGCACTGCCAGTCCCTGGCTCAGCCCCTCAGCTCCACATGCTGACTCGACAGTCACTGGGAGCCCCTCCCCCCCGCCCCCCGCCCCCGAGTCATTGGCTGCTTCTCCCCCAGGGGCTCAGTTGTTGTCCCAATGTGGAGACAGGCGCTGGCTGGGAGGGACTGGCAGGCACCGCGGGTCAGTTTTTAACCACCTCTGTTAGCTGCGAGGCAGAAAGGGTTGATATGACACTGCACCTGGCGTTGGCTCGGCCTAGCTTCCTCCTGTAGCCTGCGGGTCCCACCCAGTGCTCGAAGCTGAGGGGACTCGCTGACTTTCTTTTTTTTCTTTTTGGGTCAACCCAGCGATGCTCAGGGGTTACTCCTGCCTCGGCACTCAGGAATTACTCCAGGCATTGCTCCGGGGTCCACAGTGGTATGCTGGGAATTGAACCCGGGTTGGCCACGTGCAAGACAAACGCCCTGCCTGCTGTACTCTCGCTCTGGCCCTCCCCGACTCTCTCAGCCCTCCTGTGTGTGGAGCCGGGGGCTGGGTCAGGCGCATCTACAAGATGGTGGCCCTCATGGGGGGCAGCAGTGACGCCCCTCACAACGTCTCCCTCTCCCCCACAGGAAAGTGGAAGACCTCCAGTTCCGAGTCGAGGAGGAGTCCATCACCAAAGGCGACCTGGAGGTAAAGCCCGGGCAGGTCCCGGAGGCTTGCAGGGTGCAGGCAAGGATGCGGGGCGGCCTGGCCGACCCCGCCGGGACCACTTCTGCTGGAGACTCCGAATCAGACAGGGATACCTGGGGTCATGCACCTGGCAGGGCCCGGCTGACACATCTCTGCTCCTTGGGGCTGGAGGCTGCTCTTGATGAGCGTTTTTCTCTCGTTCTGACAGTCGGGTCTATGCCTTTGCCTCAGCTTTGATTTTCAGTCGAGCAGCACAAATCAAATCCTTTAGAACCCCATTTTTGGGAAGCTTTTCCTTAAAACAAGAAGAAGCAAAGAGTCAGTTTGGAAAAGACAAATTTCTATTTCTGCTTCTTTTCCTTCCTGTTTTAAGTTCATGGAAATTTTGTTTTCCCACCAGAAGGAGGTGAAGTCCCTGCAGGCGGCCTCTGAGAAGCTCGCCAAGGAGAACGAGTGCCTGAGGACCAAGCTGGACCATGCCAACAAGGAGAACGCGGACGTGAACGCCCTGAGGAAGTCCAAGCTGGAGACGGCCATCGCCCCGCACCAACAGGTCATGGGCGAGCCGAAGGCATCCGTGAGCCAGGGCGTGGGCGCCGAGGCGGCCGAGCTGGCCGAGCTCAAGATGCAGATCGAGAGGCTACAGTTCGAGTACCAGCAGGAGGTGGAGAGCCTGAAGGCCCAGCAGGCGGCTGAGCATGCAGCGCACGCCTCCGAGCTGCAGACGCTCAGGTCGCGGCTGTTCAGGACGGCCCAGGAGCAGAAGAACAGCCTGGAGGCCGCACGGGCCAAGCTCGAGCAGATCGAGGACCAGCACCTGGTGGAGATGGAGGACGCCCTGAACAAGCTGCAGGAGGCGGAGACGAAGGTAAAGCACCTGGACGGATTGCGGGCCGTGTGTAGTCAGCAAGCCCAGGCCCTGGCCATTGCCACGGCACAGCTGGAGGCCACCCAGCAGAAGCTCTTGCAGCTCGATGGGCTCTGGAAGGCCAGTTCCGAAGGTCAATTGGGAATGGAGAAGCTCAGGCAGCAGCTCCAGGTGGCTGAGCGGCAGATTCAGGAGTTAGAGAATGCAAAGCAGGCCGAGAGCTGCAGGTTGGTACTCGGGCGCCCTCGCCCACTTCCACGCTCGCTCCCTGCGTGCTGTGTGTCAGTCTGCTCGCCGCTGTGTTCCGGCTTGGTGCTGACAGGTCTCCCGGTCACGTCCCGTGCGGTTCCCTCTGAGGGGACTGAGAAGGTGTCGGCATGATTCTGGGGTTGTCATTGGTCCCCACCACCCGGATGCCGTGCTAGCCTTGGCCCCGGCTAATTAGGCCCGTCTGGGGTCTTTCTGAAACATGAAGCCAGTGAGAAAACAAGATAGGAGCCCCCAGAGCAGACCTCTGCCCCCCACCCCTTGGGCCCGCTGCATACTCACCGAGTCCCCCCAGACACTTGGGCTCGAGTCAGGCCACGAGGGTCTTTCTCTGACCTTGCTGACCACCTGCTCGTGTGACGGGCTTTGCCCTCCTCTCCCCGAGGCGCCTCAGTTCCCAGCTGGTGCTCGATGCCTCTGAGCCTCTGAGCTCCCTCAGGGCTAGTGACGTGGCCCATCTTGGTATTTCTCATTGCCAGCCCCTCCCTCCCTGCAGCACAAGCCCCCGCCCAGCCCTGCAGAGATTTCATCCCTTTCAGCCTTTAAGGGGTGCTTGGGCCAAGTCTGCCTTCCAGCATGGCCCCCTGCTGGCCACAGGCATGGACTCTCATGGTAGCCCTGACCCTGGGGAAGGACGAGACAGTGAGATCTGGGCCAAGCTGAGGAAGCTGCAGTTCTCACCAAGGAGCCCCGAGAGATGCCCTTTTCCTCCTATAGGATTGTGGTGGCATGGACGTGCCCTCACTCCCCCCCCCCCCCCGGCTCCCCCCGCGCTGGGCACTTTGTTGGAGAAACTTCTCTCTTGGCCAAGATGGAAGGGCTGTGGGCTTTGTAGATAGGACTGACAGACATAACAGAAGGGCCCCGAGATCCCCGGGAGTTCCTCTCAGGACTCAGGACTCCTTGGCTGGCATTCCAGAAACACCGGCTGAAACAAATGGAATCAATTCCTAGGACACAGCAGGGGATAGCTGACCCACTTGTTCGCATCAAGATGTAACAAAAGTCAAGTTCTGGTGACTGCTGTCTAGTGGATTAGAGGTTCTTCATTTTAAATTTCATATTGAAACCCCTCAGACTTTTAAAGTCACAGAAAAGAAACGAAAAGAAAGTAAATCTTGGGGGCCGGAGTGATAGTACAGTGGGAAGGGCATTTGCCTTGCACGCGGCTCACGTGGGTTTGATCTCCATCATCCCATAGGGTCCCTGTCATTGTCTCTACCCTCCCGTTGTTTATCGATTAGCTCGAGCGGACCCAGTAACGTCTCCATTGTGACACTTGTTACTGTGTTTGTCATATCGAATAGGTCACGGGAAGCTTGGCAGGCTTTGCCGTGCAGGCGAGATACTCTCGGTGAGCTGGCAGGGTTACTGCCAAGGAGAAATTCCTGAGCATTTAGGGTGACCGAAAAAGCCAAAAGAAAAAAAAAAGATAACCTTTTATTCCCTCCCTCCCTTCCCTTTCCCTTTCTTCCCTGTTTCCTCCCTCCCTCCTTCCTATCCTTAGCTTCCCTTCTCCCTTGCTTACTTCCTTCTTCCTTGCCAAGCCATGCTCTGGGCTCTGGGGTCCTCCCGCCCAGCAGTAGTGGGGCTTTTCAGCTTGGGGACCGATCTCAGTCTCGTCCAGTGGTGCTGCAGTTCCCACTCGGGCCTGGTGTGTACTCGAGCCCTTTGTGCCGTCTCCCCGCCCCTGGAAAGTCAGTCTTTCTCATAGGCTTTCTTATTTTCTGGTCACGCCAAAGTTAGGTCTAGAAAACGCCTCTGTTTGGGCCGTTTTCAATAACCACTAGACAGTCATCACCAGAACTGCCCGCGCCAAGGCCTTGGCTTCGCGAGCTTCAGGCAATCACGCTCACCTCACGCCTCTGTTCTTCGGGGTTGTGTTGGGTCATGGGCTTCTCATACGTGTTTTCTGTTTTGTTTTCCCCTTCCCGTTCCTGTTTGTCTCCTTGGTCCATTCACTCCATCCTTGTGACTCTGGTAGGCCGATAGCCTGGCCGAAGAGCTGCAGGGGAAGGGGCTAGCGCTTCATAGTCTTCAGGAGAACTTGAACGAAAGCGGCCGAGCTGAGGGGCCGTGTGTGCGCGCGTGTGTGTGTGCATGTGTGGTTGTGTGTGCATGCTGGTGAGCAGAGCAGAGGGGCCGTGTGTGTGCGTGTGTGTATGTTTGTGTGTTTGCGTTGTGTGTGTGTGTGTTCGTGTTTGTTCGTGTGTGTGCGTGTGTGCTGGGAGCGGGCAGGGGGCCGGCGGCTGACGGTGGCCCCCGGCTCCCCACAGGAGGAGAAGGTGGACTTGAGCCGCAGCCAGTGCCAGGCTCTACAGGCCGAGCACGCCAAGGCCAGCGTGGAGAGCCAGGGGCAGCACGAGGAGGCGCCGCAGGCCCTGCAGCAGCTGCTGCTGCAGGCGAAGGAGAAGCTGCAGGCAGTGCAGGCGGAGAACGGGAGCCTGCTGCGGGAGGTGGCCGAGCTGAAGACGCAAGCCGACAAGGCCAAGGTGGGTGGGCGCAGGGCAGCGCCGCGGCTGATGGCGGCCGTGGCCCGTGTGTGTGTTGGTGCCTGGCCGCTTTCCACCACGCACCGCAGCCAGGGCTACGTCTCCTCTCTGGACCACCTGCTGGCCCAGTTCTGTGGCCAGCAGCCTCGTGTGCATGCTCAGGTCAGTCCCATTCCGGTAACATGGCCGTCAGCGGTCAGCTGCCCAGCACACACCAGTAGCCTGCTGCGGCTCATGGCTGCTGAGCTGGACAGAGAAGATAGCCCTTGCTGCAGAAAGTTCTGGAAAGTACATGGCGGTTCAACTGTGGTGTGCATTGAGACTCAGAAATGAAAACGCACAACCTGTTGCTGACGGGCAGGGAGAGCAGGTGAGGGAGACCCTGACCCGTGTGCGACCAGTCCTCCTGGAGCCCCTGGGTCCCTCCCAAATGACTGCAAACACTGCCCTCCCATTGTTCATCAATTTGCTCGAGCGGGCCCACTAATGTCTCCATTTTGAGACTTGTTACTGTGTTTGGCAAGCAAAAACTGTTGGCTTCAGTCTCCAAATCTTGGTGGATTCGTCTGGATTTTCTATAAAGTGGATAACTTTTGGGACTAAGTCCATTTCCTGCCTCTGTTTGTCCCTGTGAAAATCGTTTGAAAAGCAGTGGTTGCTTTTCCCTTCCACTCCTGCACAAAGTTCCAAAACAAAATACTTTTTGTAGTTCTTTGAATTGTATTGAAAACTAGTTTTTGAATGCATCCCTTCTAGGACAGAGTGATGGATTTTATAATAGAAGAATTGAAGTGGGGGGAAAAATCTTATGCCCCAATGTCAAGATCCAACTGTACTTACACCTTCCGGGGAGCTGTCAGGAATCATTTCAGATGGCATTTCAAAAATCAACTCGGCTGATAGTAGAATGGGTAGGGTGCTGCCTTGTACTCGGCCAACCCGAGGTTGATCCCCAGCATCCCGTATGGTCCTCCGGCCCTGCCAGCAGTGATCCCTGAACACAGAACCCTGAGCGAGACACGAACACCAGCAGGTGTGGGGCCCCCATCCACAAAATAGGCAGGTAGTTATGTTGACGCTAAGAAGCTAACTGTGTTTGAGCCTCTCCATCCTGAGTCTGTGTGTGCGTGTGTGTGTGAGTGTGTGCGCGTGCGCGTATACACGCGTGTGCAGGTAAGACTACTCTGCCATTTTCATTTCTGGTATTTAGGCCACATGAAGTGCTTGGCTTGCGTGTGCCTGCTTGATCTCATTCTTGTTTCCATTCTTCCCCGCTTTTTGTTTCTGCAGTCCTTAACTTGCTTATTAAGCTCGGCCAAAGAAGAGATGGAGCTGATGTCAGAGGATCGCAGGGCCCTGAGGTCAGAGAATGAATTGCTGGCGAAGGAGAAGCTCTGTCTGAAGTCCGAGAGAGGGTGGTTTCAATTGAAACTCAGAGAAGCGGAGGTCAAAAACTCTTCGCTGAGGGAAGATCAGAGGAAGCTCTGGCTGTTGAACCAAGCGATTCGCTTGGATAAGGAGAAGGTCATCGAGGCCAGGTGGGCCGCAGAGAAGCTCTGCCAGCAGAAGTGGTTGGACCGAGAAGCCCTCGAGGCGGAGAAAGAGAAAGTGCTGGAAGAGGGCAGGGCGGTGCAGGAGGAGCTCCAGATGGTGGGCGCGGAGAAGGACGCACTGCAGGTCGCCAAGCTGGGGCTGCAGGCCCTGGTGGAGGAGCTGCAGATGAGCAAGAGCAGCCTGTTGGCCGAGTGTAAGAAGGGCCTGGAGGAGAGGGGCCAGCTGGAGGAGCATGTCAAGAAGCTGGTTCTGGAGAACCTATCCCTGGCCAAGGACAAGGACAACATCATCCAGAAGCTGCAGTGCTCCTACGAGGAGCTGGCTCGGGATCAGAAGTCGCTGGTGCAAGAGATCGAGGAGCTCACGGCTGAGAAGGAGGAGGCCGCCCGCGTGGAGTCGGCCCTGCGTGAGCAGCTGAACAGCCTCGGCTCTGAGAAGGAGCTGCTGGGCCAGAAGGCCACGAAGCTCCAGCGGCAGCTGCACTGGCTGCTGAAAGACCAGGCGCTGCTGGAGGCGCAGCAGACCAAGCTGCTGGCCGAGCGGGAGGCGTCCCTGCAGGCCCTGGCCTCCCTGGAGGACACCAGGAACACCAATGCGATGATGCAGAGTAAGGTGGGTGATGGTAGTGACCAGGGCTGTGTAGGCCCGGCCTCAGCCTTGAGAGAAACCATATCCTGGGCCATAGTGATAGCACAGCGGGGAGGGCGTTTGACTTACACACCGAATTCCCAGGTTCAATCCCCGGCATCCCGTATGGTCCCCTGAGCACCGCCAGGAGTAATTCCTGAGTGCAGTGCTAGGTGAGCCAGTGTCCTCTGACCTCACAGCCCCACTTTCCCGGGCTCGAGTGACTGATGACAGCCTGAGCTGTTCCAGCCTAGCCAGGAGTGATCCCTGAGCACAGAGCTAGGGTTTAGTCCCTACCCCACCGGGTGTGGCCCCCAAACAAACCAAACTGACTACCCACAAAGGTTCTAGATAAGCATGTATACATACACAGACATGTATATGTGTATATATGCGTGTATGCTTCTAAAGAGTCGGGGAATATCTACCATTTAAAATATCCGAGAATGATGCCGGAGCAATAGCATAGCAGGTAGGCTGTTTGCCTTGCACATGGCCAACCCAGGTTCCATCCCCGGCATCCCATATGGTCCCCGAAGCACCGCCAGGAGTACTTCCTGGGTACAGAGCCTGGAGTCACTCCTGAGCAACGCCGGATTGTGACCCAAAAAGCCCCCTCCCCAAATTAATTGATTCATTAAAATAACAGAAGCCAAACAGAGGGAAGCTGAGGAAGAAGGGGCTGTGCTCCCCTGGCGCCCGTGAGAACCAGGGGCCGTGCACATGCTGCAAGAACCCCACCCCCACACGCTCCCAGCACAAGAGGTGATGCTTAAGGAGTGAGAGGCCCCATGGACAAGGACACATCCCTTCAGTCAAGGGGTCATGTCCTTGCCAGAGCCCTCCAATGCCCTTCCTCTTGCTGCTCTCCCAGAACCTGGGCTTCGGGCTCCCATCAAATTGGCAAATCTTCACTTTGCCAGAGTCGAACACCACTTTGGAGGGCTTCTTCCCTGCCAGGAAGGTTCAGTCGCAAACAGAAACGCCCACCAGCATGTGGCTTTTCCAGCCTCTTTGTGCATGCTCTAGGCCCAGAGCTGGGGGAGTCTGGTCCTCTGGGCTGCCTTCCTGCTTCTTGCTCCTGTCAAGGGAGACAGCTGGGTGTGGTCCTCCGGGGTTTGCACACTTGGCTGCAGTCCGGTGCCCGCACCTACTATCACCAGGCTCGGGTCTGGCCTGCAGCAGGAGTCAGCCTTGGGGCCTCCTTGATGTCTCTCCTTCCCCAACCCCCCTTCCATCCCACCCGGGTCTGCAGCGCTTTATCTTTTGAATCCTCTCCGAGGAAGGGGACCATCTGGGTCCCAGTGCCCTGAGGAGTTCCCGCACACCCTCACTTCCTGCACTTCTGTACTTAACAGCCGGTGGCCCTGGAGGGCACTTGTGGGCTGAAGTGAACTTTGCATGTGGGCTGTGCAGGTGGACCCTGTATGGGTTTGTTGGGAACTGAACATTTCCATGTTTTGTTTTGTTTTGTTTTGTTTTGTTTTGTTTTGTTTTCAGCTGGAGGAAGAGAGATCTGTGTTTCTTGGCTCTAGTGTGGGATGGCCTGGGCACTCTCAGAGACTGGCCATCAGAACTTGCCCTGAGGGAGAAAAAGAATCAGTCTGTTTTTCTGGTTTTATTTACACTTTCTTTGGGGGCCACACCTGGCGATACTCCAGGCTTCCTCCTGGCTCTGCACTCATGAATCACTCCTGGCTGCTCTCCGGTGGCCCCTATAGGATGCCAGGGATCAAACCTGGGTTGGCTGCGTGCGAGGCAAGCACCTTTCCCGCTGTGCTATCACTCAGACCCAACGCGCCTGCCAGTTTTCAAGTGAAACATGAATGTTTGTGCCTACAGTCATGCTTGCTTTTGTAAAGTGGGATTTCCCCCGCCCCATTCATTTGAAAGAAGTGAGTTTGTCTTTGTAGGAGAGGGAAGACCCCTCTTGACTCCCTGCTCTGAGAAGAACCGAGGGGTACCAGCATCTCCTCCTGGGGTCTTCCCTGGGCACACGGGAGCTTGCGCTCAGGAAGGGAAAGGGGAGCTCTGGCTGCCTCCAACCCTGGGGCGGGGACTGGAAGCGGGGCCCAGCCTCCTCTGTGGCGGGCTCCCATGGCTCCCGCAGATGGCTCACCGTCTCACGCTCTCCTTGAACACAGATTGATTTCCTGAATTCCGTGATTGTGGACCTCCAAAGAAAGAATCAGGACCTCAACATGAAAGTGGAGATGATGTCCGAGGCGGCTCTCAAAGGGAACGGGGACGACCTCAACAATTACGACGACAACAACTTCGGCCCGGCCACCTCATTCTCTGCACTCTGCAGAAATCTCCAGCAGTTCCTGGATTAGATAGCAAGCTACTTGTGAAACACATAAAATAACCAATTTACTGTCTTTACAAAGTTTACTTTTTTTCCACTGTGGTTTTTAACTGAATGTATGATGAGAAATTCAACATTAATAATTTTGGATTTTCTTATCAGAAAAAATTAAATGAAGGACCTGAACCATCAGAAGGTGATCATCCAGTCTGAATCTATTTATGTTCATTTGAATGTTTTCTAGTTCTGTAAAACGGGATAAATAATGTACCATCAGGGCTACATGGATTATAAGAACTTCTATAATTGTATATATGCTTTTGATGTATTTTCCTCTGGAGATTATCAAGTGTCTCACCAGTGAAAGATCATAATCCATTGACATTTTGAGTAATAAACACGATTGAAATTGTTTCACAAACTATGTAAAGCAGTATTACAATTTGAGCAAACAATGTTCTTTATCTACTTGAATAAAATTATTTCCTTTTTGCCAGTGATAACTGATTATTCTCCGGTTTATTTATAAAAGATTTTTGGCTAGCAATCAAGAACTATAGAGTCAAAGAAGTCAAAGAGTTTCTACAATGGAATTCTGATACACCAATTTCTTTTTGTTTCTTTATGTTTGTGCCACACCTGGTGATGTCTTAGGGCTTATTCATGGCTCTGCACTCAGGAATCACTCCTGACAGTGCTTGGGCAGACTATACGGAACGTCAGGGATTGAAGCCAGATTGGCCAAAGCACATGCCCTACCAGCTGAACTATTGCTCTGTGCCTGTATGCCATTTTCTTAAAAGTGTTTATCTTGGGCTAAAGAGGTAGTACAGTGAGTAGGTTTCTTATCTTGCATGTGGCTGATCTGTGTTCAATCGCAGGAATCCCATCCAGTCATCTGTGCCCCAGCAGGAGCAATCGCTAAGTACAGAGGCAGGAGTAAACCGTAAGAAGCACTGGGTTGGGGGTATGGTGCCACCAGCAGGTCTCTCTGTACCTGTGAGGTGAGTGCATCAACAGTCTGATTGTGCCTTCAGACTTCCAGGTACCCCCAAACTGCTGCTGTGCCTTGGGCCAGACCCCAAAAACGTGGGGCAGAGTTTACCAAGAAAGTAAACAGGCAAAAGTTAGGTATGTGGGAGACACACACACAAACCACCTCCAGTCCAGCTATATAATTGGAGGCATGGCCTCTCTGGTTCCTGATTGAACTGCTTAACGGCCATGATCCCAGAGACTCAGAAACAAATCTCGAAACCCAACAGCTTTTGGCAGAAATGTGTCCAGTCCCTGAAGTAAGTTACAGGCACTGGGCCACCCCAGGTGGGAATAGATTTCGTGCCTTGGCCCGTTCCCCCTGGCAGCCCGCTGGCCGCCATCCTCCAGAGGCCACTGGACAGTCAGGTTTGGGCTCACAGTGACGAGACACGTAGGGCCTCACGGGATGTGGGTGGAGCTGGCCCTTTCCTCTCCAACGAGACCCCAAGTCGTCACCCACAAACGGCCTCTCTGGCTGCTGATTTCATCTTGGAACCCAGCAGGTTTGCGCAAGAAATTCCTCCAGATTTAATGGTTAAAATTGTGGAATTTCAAAATCACGCAGCCACTACTGCAGCCACGCGATGTCATATGTTATTCATAACCAGGAGTAGAAAACAAATTGTCTACTGTTGCCTTTACAGCAGATCTGAGCACCAAATAATAATGGTGGGTCCGGTGTCAAAATATTGAATGTAATCAAAGCAGAGAGAGTAATATGGAAATTATCTCCTCTACAGGTAGGGGGAGGGTGTGGGATGGGTCTATACTGGGGTTTTTGGTGGTGGAGAATGGGCCCTGATGAAAGTACGGGTGTTTCATATTATGACCAAGACTTAAACGCGAAAGCTTTGTAACTGCTCTCATGGTGATTCAATCAATAAAATTATAAAAAAATGAAAAGAAAACCACTGGGTGAGGTTTAAAAGCAAAAAAAAAACCCAAAACAAACAAAACCTTTCTTGCATTATTGCAAAGCTTCCTAGTCAAGGTACCCTAAAATGAATGCCTTCAGTGATTCTTCACAAGACAAAAATGAAGGGACACCAAGCAGTACAAACACCATCAATCCATAAAGTCTGGGAAAGAACTGGACATTGCTATATTATTAACCCAAAATGAACAGAACCAAATATGCTTATAAGCACCAACTCCTGTACGTTTGAAGCACATGTCCTCACGTTGAGATTTCTGGAAAAAGAACTTGAGTAGGACCGTTACTTTCAGCCTTCATAATACCCAATAGCAGTCCTTGACCTTAGAATCTATGGTAGGGAATTCAAACGGTCTATACATGAATCATGGTTACTTTGCAGGATATCCAAATATTATTACATCGTACTGTGAGTATTCTGTAATACTACTTTGTAAGTCAGTAAACTGTAGATTGGAGAGAGAGTCCTGGGGCAAGGCTGATGCCTAGCAAGCAGCAAACCCAGATTCTTTTCCCTGGCACTTCATAGTGTCCCCAGTATCCCCTCCAGGAGTGATGCCTGAGCAGAGCTCGGAGGAGCCTCAGCACTGCTGGATATAATTCGCAAGTCCCTTCACAAATATAAGTAAGCACCCATTTTGTGGAATATGATATATATGGTCACAGTCCTCCCGTTGTTCATTGATTTGCTTGAGCGGGCCCAGTAACGTCTCCATCATGAGACTTGTTGTTACTGTGTTTGGCATATTGAATATGTCAAGGGTAGCTTGCCAGGCTTTGCCTTGCAGGCGAGATACTCTCGGTAGCTTGCCAGGCTCTCCGAGAGGGGCGGAGGAATCGAACACGGGTTGGCCATGTTAGCTGCGTGCAAGGCAAACGCCCTACGCGCTGTTCTATGGATCCAGCCCATAATATATACACACACACACACACACACACACACACACAAACACACACACACACACATGAGATTGATATCCAAGGCTAGAAAAATGGGGGCCAGGAGGCCTTGTCAATGATTGGAAAAAACCACACGTGTAGGGGACAGAGGATGCTTAGGATAGAGTAGGGACCAGTATGGCAATAATGGTTGTGATGTAGGCAGGTAGATAGGGAAAGGCCCTTTGCAATGAAACAAAGTTTCATGGAAGAAGAATTCTAGGAATGAGCCACCTTGTGGATACAGAAAGCAAAGGCCTGATAAGACCATCCACAGACCCTGAGGATAAAGGCCTCCTCCCCATGAAATTCCTCTTTTTGGACCTCCCTGGTAACCTCCTTAGCAACGGACTTTTACCTGGGAAGAAGCCCTACGTGGGGGCAGGTTGGAGAAACCCTATAAAGGCCACCTTGAACAAAGGAGCCCATGTGCTGCTTAATTCCTGCACTCTGTATGGTCCCCCGAGCACCGCCAGGAGTGTTCTCTGAGCACAGAGCCAGGGGTAAGCCCGGAACACCGCCAAATGTGCCACAAAAAAGAACTATCTTGTTACAGATTCGTTTTCTGCATGTGCTGTTATGACTAAAGAGAACAAAAACTTCAACCAGAGCATCAGGAGAAAAAGACATACTTCAACAGGATGGAAAAAATCTTGAACTGAGGTGGGGCAGATAGGCCCAGAATTTGAACTTCCTGCAGAAATGCAAACGAAAGTCAGAATGAAAAGGATAAATAGGGGAAGTGCAGGATAGCACAGCGGGCAGGGAACTTGCCTTGTTTGAGGCCAACCCAGGGTCGATCCCTGATCCCCAGCATCCCAGGTGGACCCTCCCCCACCAGGAGTGATCCTTGAGCGCATCGCCAGGAGGAAGCCCCTCACATCACCAGGTGTGGCCCCAAAACAAAAGAAAAGAAAAAGGCAGAAGGGCCTAAGCATATCTGAGCTTTGCTCTGAAGTCTGGGGCCACAGGGAGCACAGGCTTTGCAGGAGGCAGAGTTCCCTCCCTCCACCCAGCCCCCAGCAAGGAGCCAGGAGTATCCCCAAGGCCAGCCCACTGCCAGGCTGCCGAAGATGGAGGACACAAGGAAGGGAAATGCGTTTCTCATGAAATATACTGTGCTGTAATTCCCTGTGACACAGCGCACCCCCTGCCCCACCCCCACCGTCTGTTCTGGTTGCGGGGAGACCCCCTCCTCTGTACTCTTGAGTGGCGATAGTCGGGGTCTGCTGCATGTCCACGGTTGCCACCCATCTCAGGTCCTTCCATCTGCTCATCCTCCCAGCCCCCCACAGCTGGTCCCAAATGGTCGGTTCATCCCTGGTGCTATTTGCAGGAGACAACTCCCAAGTTGGGGGCACACAGACACCAGAGTCCCATCCTCCCCCGCGCTCCCAACAACGCACAAGCCCCCCAGGATCAAGGCTGGCGCCCCTGGCTTGAGGAGGAACCATCCGTCAGAACGGGAAGCAGTTTTTTGTTTCATTTTGGTTTTGTTTTTTAAGACACTCGTCTTGGCATGCAACTTAGTGCTGGAGCGGTAGCACAGCAGGGTAGGGCCTTGCACGCGGCTGACCCGGGTTCGATTCCTAGCATCCCATATGGTCTCCTGAGCAACACCAGGAGTAATTCCTGAGTGCAGAGACAGGAGTAACCCTGTGCATCGCCGGGCGTGACCCCCGGCAAAAATAAATACATAAATAAATTTAAAAAAATAAATGACCCATTTAACCACTTGTCCATTTCCCTCTGCTGTCTCATCACCTCTGTTCCCCTTCTCCCCCTATGTCCCAGGAATGTTTATGCAGCCATCCATGGAAAGTCATTCTTTCAGGGCCCGGGGAAGTCGTAGAACTGGTACTATCTTGTCTTGTACACAGCTGAGCTGGGTTCAATCCCTGGCACCCCATGTGGTACCCTGAGCCCAGAGCCATGGTAAACCCTGAGCATGGCCAGGTGTGCACCCATCCACCCCGAAGGAAAAAAACTTTCAGTGAATCTAAGGAACAAATGATGACTTTATTTTTTTTTTTTTGTGGGAGTAAAAAAATTTAAAACTATTAAAAAATTTTAAAACAAATATTGAACTGTTTCTTCTCGTTAATCATGGCAAGCTGTGTCTGATTCAGAAATCTGAAGACAACTCAATTGTAGCTAATCCCAGGATCTTCATCGGCAGGTAGAGATTGTAAAGGATTCAGATGTAGGTCTGAGTGTGATGGTACATAAAGTGCTAAAAGGAATTTGCTCTGCTCTCAGGTTGAAAGCCTAGAAGGGTTTAGGTGCAGTTTCCCTGGGTTCATGCAGAAACCGCTGCCTGCCCCCAAGGGCCTTGTTGACGTGCAGTCCTGATGGCGGAGGCTCTCTCCATCCTGAGCTCCCACATGGAGGCGCAGAACTGCTGCCTCTGAGAGAGGAAGTCGCCTACACTCACCCAGCCCCTGGGTTTGCTGCGGGTTTTCCCCAGACTGTAGTTATCTCCAGCTTAGCTGCACGCGATGTGTGCCAAAGGTGTGTCTCTGCACTTTGTGAAAGTCAGCGTTTCTTTCGGGAGCTTGTCTCCAAGTTAGGTTTTCAGACAGGTTGAAAACAGGTCCAGATCTGTCGGGATGGGAGATTTGTGATGAAAGTAGATAATGGACCAAACATGATGACCTCTCAGTGTCTGTATTGCAAACCATAATGTCCAAAATTAGAGAGAGAGTATGGGGAATATTGTCTGCCATGGAGGCAGGGGGAGGGTGTAGAAGGGGGGCGGTATACCTGGGAGATTGGTGGTGGGGAATGTGCACTGGTGGAAGGATGGGTGTTTGATCTTTGTGTGATTGTAGCCCAAACATGAAAGATTGTAAGTTTCTCATGGTGATTCAATAAAAATAAATAAATAAAATTTATAAAATAAATAAATAAATAAATAAAAAAGAAAACAGGTCCAACTGCGGAAGGCAGGGCCAGTCCTGCCCTGCTCCGATCACTGCTAAAGCCCAGAGCAGACGGGGGCGGGGTGGTCCTGTTCGGCGTACCCCACTTCCCTGACGGCCAAGGACCGACACCAGAACCAGAATGTCAGGCGCGGGCTTTGGTCAGGAACTCGGCGGGGCCCGGAGGCAGCCTCCGTGGTCCTGAGCTCACTGTGGGTGCTGATGTCTGACTGTCTCCGCGCTCACGCGCTGCCGTGCTCACCTCACCCTCTCTTTTTCCTCCCACTCCTGCTTCCTTTTCTCTATCTGTGTGTCTTTGATGGAAAGACTAAAGAAACTCTATCCACGTTATAATAAATTTCATATTTTTTAGTTTCTAATATTTGGTTCTTGTTTTTTGCATTTTGAAAGGCTGCCCAGTAACACTTTAAGGCATTTGCATGATGACTGAGATTTATTTCTTATGAAAGTCGTAAGGAAAGAATCTGGATAGTGTGATCCCTTGGGAAAGGTTTCTGGCCCCGGACACCTCCCTTCCGGCTCTCCTCCCTCTGCTGTTGCTCATGACACCAAATCTAAAGCGTGTGGCTTTAAAGGGGTCCACGTATTTGTGACTCGGGCATCGGTAAAGAGGCCCGATGTCCTCCAGCCACTTGTGGATTGCACGGTAGAAGTCAGAGCTGAGAAGAGACCAAAGGAATTAGCCGTGAGGACTGGTCAGCAGGAGCAGCTGCCGGGGTCTGTTTGGCCGTGTCCATGTAGGGGTCGCCACACGTGCCCACTCGAGGAAAGGCTGCCAGGTGATTGTGCAATGTTCCAGGCTTGTGTCAGGAACGTACCAAGGAAGCTTCCCTCCCCTCCTGCCTTAGAGCTGATGGCTCAGGCTAGTCGAATAGTCCTGACCAAAGAATGGGAATGTGGGACTGGAGCGACATTCCAGCGTGGAGAGCGTTTGCCTTGCACACGGCCAACTTGGGTTCGATCCTTGGCATCCCATATGGTCCCCCAAGCACTGCCAGGAGTAATTCCTGAGTGCACAACCAGGAGGATCCCCTGAGATCTCTCAGTATGACCCCCTGCCCCCCCCAAAAAAAATCGGAATCTGCTCACGATCACGATCACAACCATCCTGTTGTTCGTCGATTGCCTCGAACAGGCCCCAGTAATGTCTCCTTTGTCCTAGCCCTGAGAATTTTTTAAAAAGTGCCATATTCAAGGCTCTTTCCGCGTTAGTAGAACGAGCCTCATCATTGTTACTGGTATTTGGCATATTGGGTAAGCCACGGGGTGTTTGCCAGACTCTGCCGTGTGGGCAGGTTACATTCGGTAGCCTGCCATTTTGTCCAAAGAAAGATTGAGATAATAAGATGCTTCCGGGAGCTGGGTTTTATAGTCTCTGGGTCTTGGCCATTGATGGGATTACAGGGCACAAGGGGGCCAGTTGTGGGTGTAACCCCTGCCTACTGGAATATGGAGGATCTGAGTGGAGGATGCTCAGCCCCAATCTGAGCAGGCTTGGAGATCTCAGCCCCAGGACACGCATGCCTTTGTTCCTCTGTCAGTACCTTCATGCCTGTGGAGAGTGGTCTCAGCATGGTGGTGGCTGGTTGTGGAGGTCTTTGGCTGCCGGAGCCCTGGTCGGGGTGGGGAGGGAAACTCAACCTGCTCCCCTCCAAGGGGTCCCGGCGAGGACAGTCAGGCGCGGGGGCAGGAGACTCTGCTCATCCTCCTTAAACCCCTTCACTTGGAATAAACATTTAAAATCAGATTTTCTAAGTATGTGTTAGATTTAGAGCAAGGAACTCTTAAAATAATCTTTGGTTGGATCAGTTACCAAGTAAGTTTGTTTTGTTTTGCTTTGGGGACACAGTGCTCTTCAGTCATTCCTGCCTCCAGAGACCATGCAGTGCTGGGGACCAACTCAGCTCTCCTGTCTGTGAAGCATAGACCCCAGCCCAGCCCCAAACACATGCCATAGGAAAGTCAAGATTCCTGACCCTCAGGGTCGCATCAGAGATTTCCTTTCCACTAAAACGCTCTTATTTCCACCTAAACAAGATCCTATTCCCTAGCGAGGTGTTGCTCATGTAATAGCTTAACTGCACAGAAGTCCACCCTTTCCGGTGTATTTCCAGCCCTTGGGTGTTGAATTCAGGAGATCTCTGTTAGTCTCAGATTCTTTGCTTTCTGTTTAATGATCTGGAGTGTAAGTGTGAGCCAGGCGCTGAGAGAAATACACACTTCTCTTTTCATCTCTGTGAGAATTCCCGTTTGCCGTAAACCCATGAGAATTCTGTAATGTGTGTGCGGATATCTTGGGTCTCACTAAGCAGACATACATTCTGCCATTTCTAACGTGGGCCTCAGTCTCCGATTCCTCCTGTCAGTTTTCGGAGGCATCTGACACTCGGAACATGCTCTTCCTTCACCCACTCACCCGGGGACCAGAGAGACTCGGCTTGTTGCTGTAAGTTACGCCTCATTCAATGTGTCACCTGCCCGCATCACTGGTGCTATGGCCCAGAGCATGTGATCTAAACATGCATGACCCAGTGCCGCAAGGTGGGATGGAGGGAGTACCCAGTGGCCCTGCCGGCTTCTCCCAGGGGTGCACATTCCGTCCATCCCCAAGGCACACAGATTCGAACCACTTAGTAGGACACGAACATCCACAGCTGTCCTGGACCCCAGACTTTAATGAGATCCCCCACTTCACACGCACCTCTGTCTCTGTCCAAATATGCATCCCAGGAGCCACACTTCTGTCCCCTCTCATGTCCTTTCCAGGCTGTGGCATTGCCCAGTCTTGACTGAACGTCTGTCCCCACCCTGTGCTCCCCCACACACGTCCTTTTGTGTGTGTTTTAATTGTTGTCATTGCTTGGTAATAATTTATTCAAGAAATAGCACTTCTTCCTGGGATTAGGTGTTTAAAAGAATTCTTTTTTGGGGGGGTGGGGTGGGGCTGCAACAAGTTCTTTTTTTTTTTCTTTCTGTTCTCCATCTTGCAAAGGTATTAACTTGTTTCTTTAAATTCAAATGGACACAATGATACGCTGGTTCTGGCATGTACACACAGGCAAACTTTTTCTCCCTCACAATCAGTAAAATTTTACTAAACTTCTGCAAGCATCAAAGCCTGGGCCCCTCACACCGCAATAGTCCTGGGAGCCGTTGAGCATCAGTTCTAGGGCAGTTGTGCACTGGCCTCTCTCTGGGTTGATTTCTGGTACAGGAAGGGAAGTCGAGGCCCCAGGGGCCATGAGGACCCTCAGCGCCTGTGACCAGCAATTCGTGGCCAGCGGGCCCTAGGAGGCTCAGTGGGCTGGGGGTTTTCCCCCCTGGAGTGGAGGGCGCCCCTGAGCAGGCGAGGGGGTGCGTGTTGAGTCTGGGACAGGGGCGCTGCAGCGGGGACAGCCCCCTGCGGCAAGTGCGGGCCGCCCGGGCCGCCGCTGACCCCCATCTCCTAGACCGCGCTGGGCAGGGTGCCCCCCCCCCCCCACGAGGGAGATGCGAAGCCCTAAGCCTGAGCCCAACGCTACTGCTGGACCCAGACCCAAAGCCGCTCGCCAGGGGCCCCTGCCCGCCCCACCCGAGGGGCCGGGCGCCGAGGCCGCCGTCCAGTCCTGCTGCTGCCGCCCCCTACCCCGCCCAGCCGCCCGGGGCCGCGACAGACGCCTCCGGACTGAGACCCCCCGCGCCTGGGGTCTGCGCCCGCGCCCCAGGACTCGCGCGCCCTGTGCTCCCTGAGGCCCGCCCGCCGCTGCCCCCAGGAAAGACGGTCACGTGGCCTCGGGGTGCGCCTCGCTGGGCGCCGGGGGCTGGGGTCCTCCCCGCGCGGGGAGACGGGCGCCTGGGGTCTCCCGCCGGGAGTCGCCGGCCGTGCTCTGGCCCCCCCAACCCACCTGGCGCCACGGAGCTTGGGCATCCGGCCGGCGGCCCCCCAGGGACCGCTGCGCGTGCAGCGCCCCCTCCTGTGGCTCAGCAGCCACGGGCCGGCCCCCGAGGGGCGGGCAGGGAACCCCTGGGACGCGGGAACACGGGCCTGAGCGAAGCGCTGCTCGGTGCGCGTGGGCGGGACCCCCGCGCCAGGCAGGGCTCGGCACCTGTGCAGTTCGCATGACGGCCATCAGAGGGCGCCGCGAGCCGCTCACCGGCCTGCTAGGGCTGCAGGTTGGTCCCCCACTGGGAAGGACCAGGCGATGGCCAGAGGAACCCGAGGACACATGACACTGTCCCAGCTTTCCAAATACTCTCAGAATTAAGATACCTATGGGATACCTACACGAGAGGTTTTCATTTGATAGACGCTGGATTATATGACGCCTGTTACATGCTGGGTTGAACGGTTTCCTTGGCAGTTCACCCACGGGGTTCATGACCCCGGTCTGACCCCAGGACACTGCATACACACTCTTTGTGGATGACAGTGAATGTGCTTCCGTGGCCAGTAGCACCCCTTGCCCTGACACTGTTTTTCTTCAGGCCACAGAATATGAGTGTGGTCAGCTATTGCTAACTGCAAGTTTTGTTTGTCCAGAGTTTGCAAATGACTGTTGTTTGCTGTTGGCCATTACTGAAATTGCTTTTACTAAAAGAATGGGATGCTTCTCTCTCCCGCAGGCAATAGTTTGAGATGAGTATCTCACAGGACCATTTGGCTTGATTGCACAGTACTCACTTCTAAAGGTAAAAAGGTTTTGGTTATTATTATTTTTTTGAAACTGTCATTCTGGACTCTAGCAAGAGTAATATGATGTTCCACTTCTGGAGTAAGTGGTGTGCAGAGCTGTCTGGTTTTTAGAATCACTGACGCTGTTATGAGTGGTAAATGTTTTATCTTCTGTGGCCCTTTTGTTTATTTATTTGAAGTAAAAAAAAAAAACATTTTATTTGGTGACCTTTAGGAAGAGGACGAGCGGAGAGAGAGTAACATTTCAGGAGAGACCGTGGGCTTCTCCAAAGGCAGAGAGAGCCCCTACACACATCCCAACATTAGAAAGGAAAGCACAAAAGTCCCCATCTCAAGGAGAGCTGCAGGCACCACGTTTGCTCAGCTACATGGGCACAAGCAGCTCAGGGGCTCGGGCAGCATAGGAGCCTTCAGTGGACCTTTCAAGGGTGGGTGTGCACCCCCCTCTTCTCCTTGACGGAGCGGCATGTCTTCTGATTGTTACTTCATGTGGCTCCAAGTTTTTCAGACACAGGATTGGTTACTTCAGCCTGAATTTATACACCTGGCTTTGGGGAATCTAAATTTTTATCCTAAAGTGGTTTTGAATTTTATTTGGGGGCTCGTGCCAGGCAGTGCTCAGGACTTACTCCTGGCTTTGCACTTAGGATCACTCCTGGCAGTGCTCAGTGGACAGTATGGGGTGCTGGGGATAGAACCCCGGGTCAGCTGAATGCAAAGCAAGCACTGAGATAAATACACACTTCTCTCTTCATCTCTGTGAGAATTCCCGTTTGCCGTAAACCCATGAGAATTCTTTAATGTGTGTGTCGATATCTTGGGTCTCACTAACCAGACATACATTCTGCCATTTCTAACGTGGGCCTCAGTCTCCGATTCCTCCTGTCAGTTTTCGGAGGCATCTGACACTCGGAACATGCTCCTTGTTCACCCACTCACCCGGGGACCAGGGAGACTCGGCTTGTTGCTGTAAGTTACGCCTCATTCAATGTGTCACCTGCCTGCATCACTGGTGCTATGGCCCAGTGCATGTGATCTAAACATGCATGACCCAGTGCCGCAAGGTGGGATGGAGGGAGTACCCAGTGGCCCTGCCGGCTTCTCCCAGGGGTGCACATTCCGTCCATCCCCAAGGCACACAGATTCGAACCACTTAGTAGGACACGAACATCCACAGCTGTCCTGGACCCCAGACTTTAATGAGATCCCCCACTTCACACGCACCTCTGTCTCTGTCCAAATATGCATCCCAGGAGCCACACTTCTGTCCCCTCTCATGTCCTTTCCAGGCTGTGGCATTGCCCAGTCTTGACTGAACGTCTGTCCCCACCCTGTGCTCCCCCACACACGTCCTTTTGTGTGTGTTTTAATTGTTGTCATTGCTTGGTAATAATTTATTCAAGAAATAGCACTTCTTCCTGGGATTAGGTGTTTAAAAGAATTCTTTTTTGGGGGGGTGGGGTGGGGCTGCAACAAGTTCTTTTTTTTTTTCTTTCTGTTCTCCATCTTGCAAAGGTATTAACTTGTTTCTTTAAATTCAAATGGACACAATGATACGCTGGTTCTGGCATGTACACACAGGCAAACTTTTTCTCCCTCACAATCAGTAAAATTTTACTAAACTTCTGCAAGCATCAAAGCCTGGGCCCCTCACACCGCAATAGTCCTGGGAGCCGTTGAGCATCAGTTCTAGGGCAGTTGTGCACTGGCCTCTCTCTGGGTTGATTTCTGGTACAGGAAGGGAAGTCGAGGCCCCAGGGGCCATGAGGACCCTCAGCGCCTGTGACCAGCAATTCGTGGCCAGCGGGCCCTAGGAGGCTCAGTGGGCTGGGGGTTTTCCCCCCTGGAGTGGAGGGCGCCCCTGAGCAGGCGAGGGGGTGCGTGTTGAGTCTGGGACAGGGGCGCTGCAGCGGGGACAGCCCCCTGCGGCAAGTGCGGGCCGCCCGGGCCGCCGCTGACCCCCATCTCCTAGACCGCGCTGGGCAGGGTGCCCCCCCCCCCCCACGAGGGAGATGCGAAGCCCTAAGCCTGAGCCCAACGCTACTGCTGGACCCAGACCCAAAGCCGCTCGCCAGGGGCCCCTGCCCGCCCCACCCGAGGGGCCGGGCGCCGAGGCCGCCGTCCAGTCCTGCTGCTGCCGCCCCCTACCCCGCCCAGCCGCCCGGGGCCGCGACAGACGCCTCCGGACTGAGACCCCCCGCGCCTGGGGTCCGCGCCCGCGCCCCAGGACTCGCGCGCCCTGTGCTCCCTGAGGCCCGCCCGCCGCTGCCCCCAGGAAAGACGGTCACGTGGCCTCGGGGTGCGCCTCGCTGGGCGCCGGGGGCTGGGGTCCTCCCCGCGCGGGGAGACGGGCGCCTGGGGTCTCCCGCCGGGAGTCGCCGGCCGTGCTCTGGCCCCCCCAACCCACCTGGCGCCACGGAGCTTGGGCATCCGGCCGGCGGCCCCCCAGGGACCGCTGCGCGTGCAGCGCCCCCTCCTGTGGCTCAGCAGCCACGGGCCGGCCCCCGAGGGGCGGGCAGGGAACCCCTGGGACGCGGGAACACGGGCCTGAGCGAAGCGCTGCTCGGTGCGCGTGGGCGGGACCCCCGCGCCAGGCAGGGCTCGGCACCTGTGCAGTTCGCATGACGGCCATCAGAGGGCGCCGCGAGCCGCTCACCGGCCTGCTAGGGCTGCAGGTTGGTCCCCCACTGGGAAGGACCAGGCGATGGCCAGAGGAACCCGAGGACACATGACACTGTCCCAGCTTTCCAAATACTCTCAGAATTAAGATACCTATGGGATACCTACACGAGAGGTTTTCATTTGATAGACGCTGGATTATATGACGCCTGTTACATGCTGGGTTGAACGGTTTCCTTGGCAGTTCACCCACGGGGTTCATGACCCCGGTCTGACCCCAGGACACTGCATACACACTCTTTGTGGATGACAGTGAATGTGCTTCCGTGGCCAGTAGCACCCCTTGCCCTGACACTGTTTTTCTTCAGGCCACAGAATATGAGTGTGGTCAGCTATTGCTAACTGCAAGTTTTGTTTGTCCAGAGTTTGCAAATGACTGTTGTTTGCTGTTGGCCATTACTGAAATTGCTTTTACTAAAAGAATGGGATGCTTCTCTCTCCCGCAGGCAATAGTTTGAGATGAGTATCTCACAGGACCATTTGGCTTGATTGCACAGTACTCACTTCTAAAGGTAAAAAGGTTTTGGTTATTATTATTTTTTTGAAACTGTCATTCTGGACTCTAGCAAGAGTAATATGATGTTCCACTTCTGGAGTAAGTGGTGTGCAGAGCTGTCTGGTTTTTAGAATCACTGACGCTGTTATGAGTGGTAAATGTTTTATCTTCTGTGGCCCTTTTGTTTATTTATTTGAAGTAAAAAAAAAAACATTTTATTTGGTGACCTTTAGGAAGAGGACGAGCGGAGAGAGAGTAACATTTCAGGAGAGACCGTGGGCTTCTCCAAAGGCAGAGAGAGCCCCTACACACATCCCAACATTAGAAAGGAAAGCACAAAAGTCCCCATCTCAAGGAGAGCTGCAGGCACCACGTTTGCTCAGCTACATGGGCACAAGCAGCTCAGGGGCTCGGGCAGCATAGGAGCCTTCAGTGGACCTTTCAAGGGTGGGTGTGCACCCCCCTCTTCTCCTTGACGGAGCGGCATGTCTTCTGATTGTTACTTCATGTGGCTCCAAGTTTTTCAGACACAGGATTGGTTACTTCAGCCTGAATTTATACACCTGGCTTTGGGGAATCTAAATTTTTATCCTAAAGTGGTTTTGAATTTTATTTGGGGGCTCGTGCCAGGCAGTGCTCAGGACTTACTCCTGGCTTTGCACTTAGGATCACTCCTGGCAGTGCTCAGTGGACAGTATGGGGTGCTGGGGATAGAACCCCGGGTCAGCTGAATGCAAAGCAAGCACTGAGATAAATACACACTTCTCTCTTCATCTCTGTGAGAATTCCCGTTTGCCGTAAACCCATGAGAATTCTTTAATGTGTGTGTCGATATCTTGGGTCTCACTAACCAGACATACATTCTGCCATTTCTAACGTGGGCCTCAGTCTCCGATTCCTCCTGTCAGTTTTCGGAGGCATCTGACACTCGGAACATGCTCCTTGTTCACCCACTCACCCGGGGACCAGGGAGACTCGGCTTGTTGCTGTAAGTTACGCCTCATTCAATGTGTCACCTGCCTGCATCACTGGTGCTATGGCCCAGTGCATGTGATCTAAACATGCATGACCCAGTGCCGCAAGGTGGGATGGAGGGAGTACCCAGTGGCCCTGCCGGCTTCTCCCAGGGGTGCACATTCCGTCCATCCCCAAGGCACACAGATTCGAACCACTTAGTAGGACACGAACATCCACAGCTGTCCTGGACCCCAGACTTTAATGAGATCCCCCACTTCACACGCACCTCTGTCTCTGTCCAAATATGCATCCCAGGAGCCACACTTCTGTCCCCTCTCATGTCCTTTCCAGGCTGTGGCATTGCCCAGTCTTGACTGAACGTCTGTCCCCACCCTGTGCTCCCCCACACACGTCCTTTTGTGTGTGTTTTAATTGTTGTCATTGCTTGGTAATAATTTATTCAAGAAATAGCACTTCTTCCTGGGATTAGGTGTTTAAAAGAATTCTTTTTTGGGGGGGTGGGGTGGGGCTGCAACAAGTTCTTTTTTTTTTTCTTTCTGTTCTCCATCTTGCAAAGGTATTAACTTGTTTCTTTAAATTCAAATGGACACAATGATACGCTGGTTCTGGCATGTACACACAGGCAAACTTTTTCTCCCTCACAATCAGTAAAATTTTACTAAACTTCTGCAAGCATCAAAGCCTGGGCCCCTCACACCGCAATAGTCCTGGGAGCCGTTGAGCATCAGTTCTAGGGCAGTTGTGCACTGGCCTCTCTCTGGGTTGATTTCTGGTACAGGAAGGGAAGTCGAGGCCCCAGGGGCCATGAGGACCCTCAGCGCCTGTGACCAGCAATTCGTGGCCAGCGGGCCCTAGGAGGCTCAGTGGGCTGGGGGTTTTCCCCCCTGGAGTGGAGGGCGCCCCTGAGCAGGCGAGGGGGTGCGTGTTGAGTCTGGGACAGGGGCGCTGCAGCGGGGACAGCCCCCTGCGGCAAGTGCGGGCCGCCCGGGCCGCCGCTGACCCCCATCTCCTAGACCGCGCTGGGCAGGGTGCCCCCCCCCCCCCACGAGGGAGATGCGAAGCCCTAAGCCTGAGCCCAACGCTACTGCTGGACCCAGACCCAAAGCCGCTCGCCAGGGGCCCCTGCCCGCCCCACCCGAGGGGCCGGGCGCCGAGGCCGCCGTCCAGTCCTGCTGCTGCCGCCCCCTACCCCGCCCAGCCGCCCGGGGCCGCGACAGACGCCTCCGGACTGAGACCCCCCGCGCCTGGGGTCCGCGCCCGCGCCCCAGGACTCGCGCGCCCTGTGCTCCCTGAGGCCCGCCCGCCGCTGCCCCCAGGAAAGACGGTCACGTGGCCTCGGGGTGCGCCTCGCTGGGCGCCGGGGGCTGGGGTCCTCCCCGCGCGGGGAGACGGGCGCCTGGGGTCTCCCGCCGGGAGTCGCCGGCCGTGCTCTGGCCCCCCCAACCCACCTGGCGCCACGGAGCTTGGGCATCCGGCCGGCGGCCCCCCAGGGACCGCTGCGCGTGCAGCGCCCCCTCCTGTGGCTCAGCAGCCACGGGCCGGCCCCCGAGGGGCGGGCAGGGAACCCCTGGGACGCGGGAACACGGGCCTGAGCGAAGCGCTGCTCGGTGCGCGTGGGCGGGACCCCCGCGCCAGGCAGGGCTCGGCACCTGTGCAGTTCGCATGACGGCCATCAGAGGGCGCCGCGAGCCGCTCACCGGCCTGCTAGGGCTGCAGGTTGGTCCCCCACTGGGAAGGACCAGGCGATGGCCAGAGGAACCCGAGGACACATGACACTGTCCCAGCTTTCCAAATACTCTCAGAATTAAGATACCTATGGGATACCTACACGAGAGGTTTTCATTTGATAGACGCTGGATTATATGACGCCTGTTACATGCTGGGTTGAACGGTTTCCTTGGCAGTTCACCCACGGGGTTCATGACCCCGGTCTGACCCCAGGACACTGCATACACACTCTTTGTGGATGACAGTGAATGTGCTTCCGTGGCCAGTAGCACCCCTTGCCCTGACACTGTTTTTCTTCAGGCCACAGAATATGAGTGTGGTCAGCTATTGCTAACTGCAAGTTTTGTTTGTCCAGAGTTTGCAAATGACTGTTGTTTGCTGTTGGCCATTACTGAAATTGCTTTTACTAAAAGAATGGGATGCTTCTCTCTCCCGCAGGCAATAGTTTGAGATGAGTATCTCACAGGACCATTTGGCTTGATTGCACAGTACTCACTTCTAAAGGTAAAAAGGTTTTGGTTATTATTATTTTTTTGAAACTGTCATTCTGGACTCTAGCAAGAGTAATATGATGTTCCACTTCTGGAGTAAGTGGTGTGCAGAGCTGTCTGGTTTTTAGAATCACTGACGCTGTTATGAGTGGTAAATGTTTTATCTTCTGTGGCCCTTTTGTTTATTTATTTGAAGTAAAAAAAAAAACATTTTATTTGGTGACCTTTAGGAAGAGGACGAGCGGAGAGAGAGTAACATTTCAGGAGAGACCGTGGGCTTCTCCAAAGGCAGAGAGAGCCCCTACACACATCCCAACATTAGAAAGGAAAGCACAAAAGTCCCCATCTCAAGGAGAGCTGCAGGCACCACGTTTGCTCAGCTACATGGGCACAAGCAGCTCAGGGGCTCGGGCAGCATAGGAGCCTTCAGTGGACCTTTCAAGGGTGGGTGTGCACCCCCCTCTTCTCCTTGACGGAGCGGCATGTCTTCTGATTGTTACTTCATGTGGCTCCAAGTTTTTCAGACACAGGATTGGTTACTTCAGCCTGAATTTATACACCTGGCTTTGGGGAATCTAAATTTTTATCCTAAAGTGGTTTTGAATTTTATTTGGGGGCTCGTGCCAGGCAGTGCTCAGGACTTACTCCTGGCTTTGCACTTAGGATCACTCCTGGCAGTGCTCAGTGGACAGTATGGGGTGCTGGGGATAGAACCCCGGGTCAGCTGAATGCAAAGCAAGCACTGAGATAAATACACACTTCTCTCTTCATCTCTGTGAGAATTCCCGTTTGCCGTAAACCCATGAGAATTCTTTAATGTGTGTGTCGATATCTTGGGTCTCACTAACCAGACATACATTCTGCCATTTCTAACGTGGGCCTCAGTCTCCGATTCCTCCTGTCAGTTTTCGGAGGCATCTGACACTCGGAACATGCTCCTTGTTCACCCACTCACCCGGGGACCAGGGAGACTCGGCTTGTTGCTGTAAGTTACGCCTCATTCAATGTGTCACCTGCCTGCATCACTGGTGCTATGGCCCAGTGCATGTGATCTAAACATGCATGACCCAGTGCCGCAAGGTGGGATGGAGGGAGTACCCAGTGGCCCTGCCGGCTTCTCCCAGGGGTGCACATTCCGTCCATCCCCAAGGCACACAGATTCGAACCACTTAGTAGGACACGAACATCCACAGCTGTCCTGGACCCCAGACTTTAATGAGATCCCCCACTTCACACGCACCTCTGTCTCTGTCCAAATATGCATCCCAGGAGCCACACTTCTGTCCCCTCTCATGTCCTTTCCAGGCTGTGGCATTGCCCAGTCTTGACTGAACGTCTGTCCCCACCCTGTGCTCCCCCACACACGTCCTTTTGTGTGTGTTTTAATTGTTGTCATTGCTTGGTAATAATTTATTCAAGAAATAGCACTTCTTCCTGGGATTAGGTGTTTAAAAGAATTCTTTTTTGGGGGGGTGGGGTGGGGCTGCAACAAGTTCTTTTTTTTTTTCTTTCTGTTCTCCATCTTGCAAAGGTATTAACTTGTTTCTTTAAATTCAAATGGACACAATGATACGCTGGTTCTGGCATGTACACACAGGCAAACTTTTTCTCCCTCACAATCAGTAAAATTTTACTAAACTTCTGCAAGCATCAAAGCCTGGGCCCCTCACACCGCAATAGTCCTGGGAGCCGTTGAGCATCAGTTCTAGGGCAGTTGTGCACTGGCCTCTCTCTGGGTTGATTTCTGGTACAGGAAGGGAAGTCGAGGCCCCAGGGGCCATGAGGACCCTCAGCGCCTGTGACCAGCAATTCGTGGCCAGCGGGCCCTAGGAGGCTCAGTGGGCTGGGGGTTTTCCCCCCTGGAGTGGAGGGCGCCCCTGAGCAGGCGAGGGGGTGCGTGTTGAGTCTGGGACAGGGGCGCTGCAGCGGGGACAGCCCCCTGCGGCAAGTGCGGGCCGCCCGGGCCGCCGCTGACCCCCATCTCCTAGACCGCGCTGGGCAGGGTGCCCCCCCCCCCCCACGAGGGAGATGCGAAGCCCTAAGCCTGAGCCCAACGCTACTGCTGGACCCAGACCCAAAGCCGCTCGCCAGGGGCCCCTGCCCGCCCCACCCGAGGGGCCGGGCGCCGAGGCCGCCGTCCAGTCCTGCTGCTGCCGCCCCCTACCCCGCCCAGCCGCCCGGGGCCGCGACAGACGCCTCCGGACTGAGACCCCCCGCGCCTGGGGTCCGCGCCCGCGCCCCAGGACTCGCGCGCCCTGTGCTCCCTGAGGCCCGCCCGCCGCTGCCCCCAGGAAAGACGGTCACGTGGCCTCGGGGTGCGCCTCGCTGGGCGCCGGGGGCTGGGGTCCTCCCCGCGCGGGGAGACGGGCGCCTGGGGTCTCCCGCCGGGAGTCGCCGGCCGTGCTCTGGCCCCCCCAACCCACCTGGCGCCACGGAGCTTGGGCATCCGGCCGGCGGCCCCCCAGGGACCGCTGCGCGTGCAGCGCCCCCTCCTGTGGCTCAGCAGCCACGGGCCGGCCCCCGAGGGGCGGGCAGGGAACCCCTGGGACGCGGGAACACGGGCCTGAGCGAAGCGCTGCTCGGTGCGCGTGGGCGGGACCCCCGCGCCAGGCAGGGCTCGGCACCTGTGCAGTTCGCATGACGGCCATCAGAGGGCGCCGCGAGCCGCTCACCGGCCTGCTAGGGCTGCAGGTTGGTCCCCCACTGGGAAGGACCAGGCGATGGCCAGAGGAACCCGAGGACACATGACACTGTCCCAGCTTTCCAAATACTCTCAGAATTAAGATACCTATGGGATACCTACACGAGAGGTTTTCATTTGATAGACGCTGGATTATATGACGCCTGTTACATGCTGGGTTGAACGGTTTCCTTGGCAGTTCACCCACGGGGTTCATGACCCCGGTCTGACCCCAGGACACTGCATACACACTCTTTGTGGATGACAGTGAATGTGCTTCCGTGGCCAGTAGCACCCCTTGCCCTGACACTGTTTTTCTTCAGGCCACAGAATATGAGTGTGGTCAGCTATTGCTAACTGCAAGTTTTGTTTGTCCAGAGTTTGCAAATGACTGTTGTTTGCTGTTGGCCATTACTGAAATTGCTTTTACTAAAAGAATGGGATGCTTCTCTCTCCCGCAGGCAATAGTTTGAGATGAGTATCTCACAGGACCATTTGGCTTGATTGCACAGTACTCACTTCTAAAGGTAAAAAGGTTTTGGTTATTATTATTTTTTTGAAACTGTCATTCTGGACTCTAGCAAGAGTAATATGATGTTCCACTTCTGGAGTAAGTGGTGTGCAGAGCTGTCTGGTTTTTAGAATCACTGACGCTGTTATGAGTGGTAAATGTTTTATCTTCTGTGGCCCTTTTGTTTATTTATTTGAAGTAAAAAAAAAACATTTTATTTGGTGACCTTTAGGAAGAGGACGAGCGGAGAGAGAGTAACATTTCAGGAGAGACCGTGGGCTTCTCCAAAGGCAGAGAGAGCCCCTACACACATCCCAACATTAGAAAGGAAAGCACAAAAGTCCCCATCTCAAGGAGAGCTGCAGGCACCACGTTTGCTCAGCTACATGGGCACAAGCAGCTCAGGGGCTCGGGCAGCATAGGAGCCTTCAGTGGACCTTTCAAGGGTGGGTGTGCACCCCCCTCTTCTCCTTGACGGAGCGGCATGTCTTCTGATTGTTACTTCATGTGGCTCCAAGTTTTTCAGACACAGGATTGGTTACTTCAGCCTGAATTTATACACCTGGCTTTGGGGAATCTAAATTTTTATCCTAAAGTGGTTTTGAATTTTATTTGGGGGCTCGTGCCAGGCAGTGCTCAGGACTTACTCCTGGCTTTGCACTTAGGATCACTCCTGGCAGTGCTCAGTGGACAGTATGGGGTGCTGGGGATAGAACCCCGGGTCAGCTGAATGCAAAGCAAGCACTGAGATAAATACACACTTCTCTCTTCATCTCTGTGAGAATTCCCGTTTGCCGTAAACCCATGAGAATTCTTTAATGTGTGTGTCGATATCTTGGGTCTCACTAACCAGACATACATTCTGCCATTTCTAACGTGGGCCTCAGTCTCCGATTCCTCCTGTCAGTTTTCGGAGGCATCTGACACTCGGAACATGCTCCTTGTTCACCCACTCACCCGGGGACCAGGGAGACTCGGCTTGTTGCTGTAAGTTACGCCTCATTCAATGTGTCACCTGCCTGCATCACTGGTGCTATGGCCCAGTGCATGTGATCTAAACATGCATGACCCAGTGCCGCAAGGTGGGATGGAGGGAGTACCCAGTGGCCCTGCCGGCTTCTCCCAGGGGTGCACATTCCGTCCATCCCCAAGGCACACAGATTCGAACCACTTAGTAGGACACGAACATCCACAGCTGTCCTGGACCCCAGACTTTAATGAGATCCCCCACTTCACACGCACCTCTGTCTCTGTCCAAATATGCATCCCAGGAGCCACACTTCTGTCCCCTCTCATGTCCTTTCCAGGCTGTGGCATTGCCCAGTCTTGACTGAACGTCTGTCCCCACCCTGTGCTCCCCCACACACGTCCTTTTGTGTGTGTTTTAATTGTTGTCATTGCTTGGTAATAATTTATTCAAGAAATAGCACTTCTTCCTGGGATTAGGTGTTTAAAAGAATTCTTTTTTGGGGGGGTGGGGTGGGGCTGCAACAAGTTCTTTTTTTTTTTCTTTCTGTTCTCCATCTTGCAAAGGTATTAACTTGTTTCTTTAAATTCAAATGGACACAATGATACGCTGGTTCTGGCATGTACACACAGGCAAACTTTTTCTCCCTCACAATCAGTAAAATTTTACTAAACTTCTGCAAGCATCAAAGCCTGGGCCCCTCACACCGCAATAGTCCTGGGAGCCGTTGAGCATCAGTTCTAGGGCAGTTGTGCACTGGCCTCTCTCTGGGTTGATTTCTGGTACAGGAAGGGAAGTCGAGGCCCCAGGGGCCATGAGGACCCTCAGCGCCTGTGACCAGCAATTCGTGGCCAGCGGGCCCTAGGAGGCTCAGTGGGCTGGGGGTTTTCCCCCCTGGAGTGGAGGGCGCCCCTGAGCAGGCGAGGGGGTGCGTGTTGAGTCTGGGACAGGGGCGCTGCAGCGGGGACAGCCCCCTGCGGCAAGTGCGGGCCGCCCGGGCCGCCGCTGACCCCCATCTCCTAGACCGCGCTGGGCAGGGTGCCCCCCCCCCCCACGAGGGAGATGCGAAGCCCTAAGCCTGAGCCCAACGCTACTGCTGGACCCAGACCCAAAGCCGCTCGCCAGGGGCCCCTGCCCGCCCCACCCGAGGGGCCGGGCGCCGAGGCCGCCGTCCAGTCCTGCTGCTGCCGCCCCCTACCCCGCCCAGCCGCCCGGGGCCGCGACAGACGCCTCCGGACTGAGACCCCCCGCGCCTGGGGTCCGCGCCCGCGCCCCAGGACTCGCGCGCCCTGTGCTCCCTGAGGCCCGCCCGCCGCTGCCCCCAGGAAAGACGGTCACGTGGCCTCGGGGTGCGCCTCGCTGGGCGCCGGGGGCTGGGGTCCTCCCCGCGCGGGGAGACGGGCGCCTGGGGTCTCCCGCCGGGAGTCGCCGGCCGTGCTCTGGCCCCCCCAACCCACCTGGCGCCACGGAGCTTGGGCATCCGGCCGGCGGCCCCCCAGGGACCGCTGCGCGTGCAGCGCCCCCTCCTGTGGCTCAGCAGCCACGGGCCGGCCCCCGAGGGGCGGGCAGGGAACCCCTGGGACGCGGGAACACGGGCCTGAGCGAAGCGCTGCTCGGTGCGCGTGGGCGGGACCCCCGCGCCAGGCAGGGCTCGGCACCTGTGCAGTTCGCATGACGGCCATCAGAGGGCGCCGCGAGCCGCTCACCGGCCTGCTAGGGCTGCAGGTTGGTCCCCCACTGGGAAGGACCAGGCGATGGCCAGAGGAACCCGAGGACACATGACACTGTCCCAGCTTTCCAAATACTCTCAGAATTAAGATACCTATGGGATACCTACACGAGAGGTTTTCATTTGATAGACGCTGGATTATATGACGCCTGTTACATGCTGGGTTGAACGGTTTCCTTGGCAGTTCACCCACGGGGTTCATGACCCCGGTCTGACCCCAGGACACTGCATACACACTCTTTGTGGATGACAGTGAATGTGCTTCCGTGGCCAGTAGCACCCCTTGCCCTGACACTGTTTTTCTTCAGGCCACAGAATATGAGTGTGGTCAGCTATTGCTAACTGCAAGTTTTGTTTGTCCAGAGTTTGCAAATGACTGTTGTTTGCTGTTGGCCATTACTGAAATTGCTTTTACTAAAAGAATGGGATGCTTCTCTCTCCCGCAGGCAATAGTTTGAGATGAGTATCTCACAGGACCATTTGGCTTGATTGCACAGTACTCACTTCTAAAGGTAAAAAGGTTTTGGTTATTATTATTTTTTTGAAACTGTCATTCTGGACTCTAGCAAGAGTAATATGATGTTCCACTTCTGGAGTAAGTGGTGTGCAGAGCTGTCTGGTTTTTAGAATCACTGACGCTGTTATGAGTGGTAAATGTTTTATCTTCTGTGGCCCTTTTGTTTATTTATTTGAAGTAAAAAAAAAACATTTTATTTGGTGACCTTTAGGAAGAGGACGAGCGGAGAGAGAGTAACATTTCAGGAGAGACCGTGGGCTTCTCCAAAGGCAGAGAGAGCCCCTACACACATCCCAACATTAGAAAGGAAAGCACAAAAGTCCCCATCTCAAGGAGAGCTGCAGGCACCACGTTTGCTCAGCTACATGGGCACAAGCAGCTCAGGGGCTCGGGCAGCATAGGAGCCTTCAGTGGACCTTTCAAGGGTGGGTGTGCACCCCCCTCTTCTCCTTGACGGAGCGGCATGTCTTCTGATTGTTACTTCATGTGGCTCCAAGTTTTTCAGACACAGGATTGGTTACTTCAGCCTGAATTTATACACCTGGCTTTGGGGAATCTAAATTTTTATCCTAAAGTGGTTTTGAATTTTATTTGGGGGCTCGTGCCAGGCAGTGCTCAGGACTTACTCCTGGCTTTGCACTTAGGATCACTCCTGGCAGTGCTCAGTGGACAGTATGGGGTGCTGGGGATAGAACCCCGGGTCAGCTGAATGCAAAGCAAGCACTGAGATAAATACACACTTCTCTCTTCATCTCTGTGAGAATTCCCGTTTGCCGTAAACCCATGAGAATTCTTTAATGTGTGTGTCGATATCTTGGGTCTCACTAACCAGACATACATTCTGCCATTTCTAACGTGGGCCTCAGTCTCCGATTCCTCCTGTCAGTTTTCGGAGGCATCTGACACTCGGAACATGCTCCTTGTTCACCCACTCACCCGGGGACCAGGGAGACTCGGCTTGTTGCTGTAAGTTACGCCTCATTCAATGTGTCACCTGCCTGCATCACTGGTGCTATGGCCCAGTGCATGTGATCTAAACATGCATGACCCAGTGCCGCAAGGTGGGATGGAGGGAGTACCCAGTGGCCCTGCCGGCTTCTCCCAGGGGTGCACATTCCGTCCATCCCCAAGGCACACAGATTCGAACCACTTAGTAGGACACGAACATCCACAGCTGTCCTGGACCCCAGACTTTAATGAGATCCCCCACTTCACACGCACCTCTGTCTCTGTCCAAATATGCATCCCAGGAGCCACACTTCTGTCCCCTCTCATGTCCTTTCCAGGCTGTGGCATTGCCCAGTCTTGACTGAACGTCTGTCCCCACCCTGTGCTCCCCCACACACGTCCTTTTGTGTGTGTTTTAATTGTTGTCATTGCTTGGTAATAATTTATTCAAGAAATAGCACTTCTTCCTGGGATTAGGTGTTTAAAAGAATTCTTTTTTGGGGGGGTGGGGTGGGGCTGCAACAAGTTCTTTTTTTTTTTCTTTCTGTTCTCCATCTTGCAAAGGTATTAACTTGTTTCTTTAAATTCAAATGGACACAATGATACGCTGGTTCTGGCATGTACACACAGGCAAACTTTTTCTCCCTCACAATCAGTAAAATTTTACTAAACTTCTGCAAGCATCAAAGCCTGGGCCCCTCACACCGCAATAGTCCTGGGAGCCGTTGAGCATCAGTTCTAGGGCAGTTGTGCACTGGCCTCTCTCTGGGTTGATTTCTGGTACAGGAAGGGAAGTCGAGGCCCCAGGGGCCATGAGGACCCTCAGCGCCTGTGACCAGCAATTCGTGGCCAGCGGGCCCTAGGAGGCTCAGTGGGCTGGGGGTTTTCCCCCCTGGAGTGGAGGGCGCCCCTGAGCAGGCGAGGGGGTGCGTGTTGAGTCTGGGACAGGGGCGCTGCAGCGGGGACAGCCCCCTGCGGCAAGTGCGGGCCGCCCGGGCCGCCGCTGACCCCCATCTCCTAGACCGCGCTGGGCAGGGTGCCCCCCCCCCCCACGAGGGAGATGCGAAGCCCTAAGCCTGAGCCCAACGCTACTGCTGGACCCAGACCCAAAGCCGCTCGCCAGGGGCCCCTGCCCGCCCCACCCGAGGGGCCGGGCGCCGAGGCCGCCGTCCAGTCCTGCTGCTGCCGCCCCCTACCCCGCCCAGCCGCCCGGGGCCGCGACAGACGCCTCCGGACTGAGACCCCCCGCGCCTGGGGTCCGCGCCCGCGCCCCAGGACTCGCGCGCCCTGTGCTCCCTGAGGCCCGCCCGCCGCTGCCCCCAGGAAAGACGGTCACGTGGCCTCGGGGTGCGCCTCGCTGGGCGCCGGGGGCTGGGGTCCTCCCCGCGCGGGGAGACGGGCGCCTGGGGTCTCCCGCCGGGAGTCGCCGGCCGTGCTCTGGCCCCCCCAACCCACCTGGCGCCACGGAGCTTGGGCATCCGGCCGGCGGCCCCCCAGGGACCGCTGCGCGTGCAGCGCCCCCTCCTGTGGCTCAGCAGCCACGGGCCGGCCCCCGAGGGGCGGGCAGGGAACCCCTGGGACGCGGGAACACGGGCCTGAGCGAAGCGCTGCTCGGTGCGCGTGGGCGGGACCCCCGCGCCAGGCAGGGCTCGGCACCTGTGCAGTTCGCATGACGGCCATCAGAGGGCGCCGCGAGCCGCTCACCGGCCTGCTAGGGCTGCAGGTTGGTCCCCCACTGGGAAGGACCAGGCGATGGCCAGAGGAACCCGAGGACACATGACACTGTCCCAGCTTTCCAAATACTCTCAGAATTAAGATACCTATGGGATACCTACACGAGAGGTTTTCATTTGATAGACGCTGGATTATATGACGCCTGTTACATGCTGGGTTGAACGGTTTCCTTGGCAGTTCACCCACGGGGTTCATGACCCCGGTCTGACCCCAGGACACTGCATACACACTCTTTGTGGATGACAGTGAATGTGCTTCCGTGGCCAGTAGCACCCCTTGCCCTGACACTGTTTTTCTTCAGGCCACAGAATATGAGTGTGGTCAGCTATTGCTAACTGCAAGTTTTGTTTGTCCAGAGTTTGCAAATGACTGTTGTTTGCTGTTGGCCATTACTGAAATTGCTTTTACTAAAAGAATGGGATGCTTCTCTCTCCCGCAGGCAATAGTTTGAGATGAGTATCTCACAGGACCATTTGGCTTGATTGCACAGTACTCACTTCTAAAGGTAAAAAGGTTTTGGTTATTATTATTTTTTTGAAACTGTCATTCTGGACTCTAGCAAGAGTAATATGATGTTCCACTTCTGGAGTAAGTGGTGTGCAGAGCTGTCTGGTTTTTAGAATCACTGACGCTGTTATGAGTGGTAAATGTTTTATCTTCTTTTTTTTTTTTTTTTTTTTTTTTTTTTTTTTTTTTTTTTCATTTTTTTTTTTTCCCCCTTTATTTTATTTTATTTTTTTTAAAGTTGTAGATTTACAATTTTTTGTGCTTTGGTTTCAATTATACAATGATCAGATACCCATCCCTCCACCAGTGCCCATTTTCCACCACCATGGATAATATCCCTCCCACCCCCATCCCCCCATCCCCCCGTCTCTGTGGCAGGGCAATCCCCTGTGTTCTCTCTCTCCTTTTGGGTGTTGTGGTCTGCAAAAGAGGCATTGAGTGGCAAACATGTTCAGTCCATAGTCTACTTTCGACATGCATCTCCCCTCCTGGGAGGATCCTCCAAACATCCTTTATTTGGTGCTCCCTTCTCTATCTGAATAGCCCTTTCCTCTAGGATACCCGGCTGGCCTCTAAGTTATGGAGTAATCCTCCTGGTGCTGATCTCAGCTATTCTTGGGTATTAATCTCATACTTTGTTACTTTATATCCCCCAGATGAATGCAATCTTTCTATGTCTATCCCTCTCTTTCTGACTCATTTCGCTTAGCATGATACTTTCCATATTGTACCACTTGTATGTAAATTTCATGACTTCATCTTTTCTAAGAGCTACATAGTACTCCATTGTGTAGATGTACCAAAGTTTCTTTAACCAGTCATCTGTTCTTGGGCATTCAGGTTTCTTCCAGTTTCTGGCTATTGTAAAGAGGGCTGCAATGAACAAACAAGTGCAGATGTCACTTCGACTATACATTTTTGCCTCTCTGGGATATATTCCCAGGAGTGGTATTGCTGGGTCAAATGGGAGCTCAATTTCTAATTTTTTGAGAATCGTCCATACTGTTTTCCAGAAGGGCTGAACAAGTGGACATTCCCACCAACAGTGAAGGAGTGTCCCTTTCTCGCCACATCCACGCCAGCATCGGTTGCTTTTGTTCTTTTGAATTTGGGCCAGTCTCTGAGGTGTGAGATGGTATCTCATTGTGGTTTTGATCTGCATCTCCCTGATGATTAATGATGTAGAGCATTTTCTCATGTGCTTTTTTGCCATTCGGATTTCTTCTTTGAGAAAGTTTCTGTTCATTTCATTGCCCCATTTTTGGATGGGGTTGGATGTTTTCTTCTTGTGGAGTTTAACCAGTATTTTGTATATCCTGGATATCAACCCCTTGTCAGATGTGTATTCGGTGAATATCCTTTCCCATTCTGTAGACTGTCTTTGTATTTTGGTCACTGTTTCTTTGGAGGTGCAGAAGCTTCTTAGTTTAAGATAGTCCCATTTATCTATCTCTGTTTTCACTTGCTCGGCCAGTGGCGTGGCATCTTTGAAGATACCATTAGCTTCAATGTCATGGAGGGTTTTGCCAACTTTATCTTCAATGTACCTTATGGTTTCTGGTCTGATGTTGAGGTCTTTAATCCATTTTGATCTTACTTTTGTACATGGTGTTAGGCAGAGTTCTGAGCCTATTTTTTTGCATGTAGCCATCCAGTGATGCCAACACAATTTATTAAAGAGGCTTTCCTTACTCCACTTCACATTACTTGCACCTTTATCAAAGATTAGATGAGCATATGATTGAGGAGAGATGTCAGTGTATTCAACCCTGTTCCATTGGTCTGCAGTTCTGCCTTTGTTCCAGTACCATGCTGTTTTAATTATTACTGCTTTGTAGTACAGTTTGAAGTTCGGGAGGTTGATTCCTCCCATTTTCTTTTTCCCAAGAATTGCTTTAGCTATTCGTGGGGGCTTATTGTTCCATATAAATTTCAAGAGTGTTTGCTCCATTTCTTTGAAGAATGTCATGGGTATCCTTATAGGGATTGCATTGAATTTATACAATGCTTTCGGTAGTATTGCCATTTTGACAATGTTAAGTCTCCCGACCCATGAGCAGGGGATATCTTTCCATTTCCTCATGTCCTCTTTTATTTCCTGAAGTAGCGTTTTGTAGTTTTCTTTGTACAGGTCCTTTACTTCCTTAGTTAAGCTGATTCCTAGGTACTTGATTTTCTGGGGCACAATTGTGAATGGGATTGTTTTTTTCATGTTGCTTTCTTCTCTCTCACTGTTTGCGTATAGGAAAGCCATGGACTTTTGGGTATTGATTTTATAACCTGCAACTTTACTATACGAGTCTATTGTTTCTAAGAGTTTTTTGGTGGAAGTTATTGGGTTCTCTAAGTAGAGTATCATATCATCTGCGAATAGTGAGAGCTTGATTTCTTCCTTTCCTACCTGAATGCCCTTAATATCTTTTTCCTGCCTAATCGCTATTGCAAGTACTTCCAGTACTATATTGAACAGCAGTGGAGAGAGTGGGCATCCCTGTCTCGTCCCTGATCTTAGAGGGAAGGCTCTCAGTTTTTCCCCATTGAGGATGATGCTTGCTGTAGGCTTGTGGTAGATGGCTTTAATTATGTTGAGGAAGGTCCCCTCTATACCCATTTTGGCTAGGGTTTTCATCATAAAGGGGTGCTGGATCTTATCAAATGCTTTCTCTGCATCTATTGATATGATCATATGCTTTTTATCTTTTCTTTTGTTGATATGGTGGATTATGTTGATTGATTTCCGAATGTTGAACCATCCTTGCATCCCTGGGATGAATCCTACTTGGTCATGGTGTATGATCTTTTTGATGAGTAGTTGGATTCTATTTGCTAGTAGTTTGTTGAGGATCTTTGCATCTGTGTTCATCAGGGATATCGGCCTGTAATTCTCTTTCTTTGTGGTATCTCTGTCTGCTTTTGGTATCAGTGTGATATTTGCTTCGTAGAAACTGTTTGGAAGTGTTTTTGATATTTCAATTTCGTGGAAAAGCTTAAAGAGTATTGGGAGTAAATCCTCTTTAAAGATTTGGAAGAATTCACTAGTGAATCCATCCGGGCCAGGACTTTTGTGCTTGGGGAGACTTTTTATTACCATTTCAATTTCCTTGATGGTGATAGGTCTGTTCAGGTATTCCAGGTCTTCTTGGTTCAGCCTTGGGAGTCTGTAGGAGTCTAGGAATTTATCCATTTCCTCGAGGTTTTGATGTTCCGTGGCATAAAGCTTCTCAAAGTACTCCCTGAGGATCCTCTGAATTTCTGTGGTTTCTGTTGTAATGACCCCCTTTTCATTTCTGATTCGGTTTATTAGGGTTTTCTCTCTCCCTTTCTTTGTGAGTTTTGCTAGAGGCTTATCGATCTTGTTAATTTTCTCAAAGAACCAGCTCTTGGTTTCATTGATCTTTCGGATTGTTTTTTGGGTTTCCATCTCGTTAATCTCTGCTCTGAGTTTTATTATTTCCTTTCTCCTGTTCGGGTTGTGCTCCTTTTTTTGGTCCTTCTCCAAGCTCTTAAGCTGTGAGGTTAGGTTACTTATGTGTGCTCGCTCCTCCTTCCTGAGGAATGCTTGTAGAGCTATAAACTTTCCTCTTAACACAGCCTTTGCTGTGTCCCATAAGTTTTGGTAACTCGTGTTCTCATTTTCATTCGTTTCTAGGAATCTTTTGATTTCCTCTTTGATTTCCTGTCTAATCCACTCGTTGTTCAATAGTGCACTGTTTAATTTCCAGGTGTTTGATTTAGTTTTCTGTTTTTGTGTGTGATTTACTTCTAATTTCAGCGCATTATGGTCTGAGAAGATTGTTGATACAATCTCTACCTTCTTAATTTTATGGAGGCATGTTTTGTGGCTCAGCATGTGGTCTATCTTGGAGAATGTTCCATGTACGCTTGAGAAGAATGTGTATTCAGCTTTTTGTGGATGAAGTGTCCTGTATATATCTACTAAGTCCCTTTCTTCCATTGTTTCCCTCAAATGAAGTATGTCCTTGCTAAGCTTGAGTCTGGTTGATCTATCAAGAGGTGACAAAGCAGTGTTGAAGTCTCCCACTAGTATTGTGTTGCTATTGATGTCTTTTTCCAAATCTATGAGTAGTTGTTTTAAGTACTTTGCTGGTCTCTCATTAGGTGCATATACATTTATTATTGTAAGTTCTTCCTGTTGTACAGATCCTCTGATCAATAAGTAATGGCCTTCACTGTCTCTTATGACCTTCCTCACTCTGAAATCAATGTGGTCTGATATAAGGATGGCTACCCCAGCTTTTTTATGGGAGCTGTTTGCCTGTAGGATTGTTTTCCAGCCTTTGACTCTGAGTCTGTGTTTGCTTTGACTATTGAGATGCGTTTCTTGCAGGCAGCAGAATGTTGGGTTCAATTTTCTAATCCATCCTGCCACTCTATGTCTTTTAATTGGTGCGTTTAGCCCATTGACATTGAGAGAGATTATTGTTATGGGATTTTGTCCCATTGTTATGTTAAAATTGGGTGTATTTGAGGGGCCTTTCTTGCCTTAAAGTAGCCCATTTAGTTGTTCTTGTAACCATGGTTTTGAGTCTATGAAGTTCCTGAGCTGTTGTTTGTCTGTGAAACTGTGTGTTGTTCCTTCTATTATGAATGAGAGTCTTGCTGGGAAAAGTATTTTGGGGGAGGCATTTATTTCATTGAGTTTTTTTACTATGTCCCACCACTGTTTTCGGGCCATGAGGGTTTCATCAGAAAAATCAGCTGTGAATTTTAAGGATGCTCCTTTGTAAGAGATTTCTTTCTTCGATCTTGCTGCTTTCAGAATTTTGTCTCTGTCTAAGGTTTTGGTCATTTTGATCAGAATGTGTCTTGGGGTATTTTTATTCGGATTTCTTCTAGCTGGTACCCTTCGGGCCTCCTGAATGTGGTCACAAGTTTTCTTCAGCTCTGGAAATGTTGTAGCAATGATGTCTTTGACAGTTTCTTCTTCATCGAGGTTTTCTTCCTGTCCCTCTGGGACTCCAATAATTCTTATGTTACCCCTCTTGGCTTCATCACGATCTTCTCTTGCCATCTGTTCCCGAATTGTGAGTCTCTTTTCCATTTTCTGCTCTTTTCGGGAGAGTCTCTGAACTTCATCTTCCAGCTCACTGATTCTGTTCTCAGCCGCTGTTACTCTGCTGCTGAGGCCTTCCACTGAGCTTTTCAATTCGCCTACGAGATTTTTCAGGTCTGACATTTCTGATTGCATTTTCCTCATTTCTGCCTTCAGATCCTCTTGTCTTCTATTGGCATTGGTTTCCATTGTTTCTTTTAATTCCCTAAGCATCCTAAGTAGCTCCCTTCTGAATTCCTTGTCAGAGAGGTTGTCTAACACTACAGTACTGTTGGTGTCATCTGGGCTAGACTCTTCAATAAGAATGTTTGGTGGGCTTTTGCGTTGCTTTACCATTGTGAGAGGTGTGGTTTAGTCCTTCACGTTCAGTGTTACTATTCTGCTTGATATGCAGTGTGAGTTAATATAGGCTTATGAGTTATTGGCAACTGTATTTCTAGTGGCTGAGCTAAACTAGAGAAGTTTCCATCTAAGAAGTTAGCTTATGGTTCCTATGGCATATGTAGTGGGAAAATATTTCGCGGCCGCGTTAGCGGCCGCGGCTCCGGAAAGAGTCCCTGGCACTGGGCGAGGAGTTGGGAATGTCTCCTGTTTGGAATTGGAGCCGTTCAGCTTTGTTGCCCAGAGCTGGGCCTCTGTGCCCGTCCCACGCGGCTCAGGGGTTGAAAACCGGCTGTCTCGGGGCTGTTTCTAGCTGCGCGTGCCCAGAGAGGAACCCAGGCCCTTGGGGGCGGGCTGTACCTGTTGGAATTGGAGCCGTTCAGCTTTGTTGCCCAGAGCTGGGCCTCTGTGCCCGTCCCACGCGGCTCAGGGGTTGAAAACCGGCTGTCTCGGGGCTGTTTCTAGCTGCGCGTGCCCAGAGAGGAACCCAGGCCCTTGGGGGCGGGCTGTACCTGTTGGAATTGGAGCCGTTCAGCTTTGTTGCCCAGAGCTGGGCCTCTGTGCCCGTCCCACGCGGCTCAGGGGTTGAAAACCGGCTGTCTCGGGGCTGTTTCTAGCTGCGCGTGCCCAGAGAGGAACCCAGGCCCTTGGGGGCGGGCTGTACCTGTTGGAATTGGAGCCGTTCAGCTTTGTTGTCCAGAGCTGGGCCTCTGTGCCCGTCCCACGCGGCTCAGGGGTTGAAAACCGGCTGTCTCGGGGCTGTTTCTAGCTGCGCGTGCCCAGAGAGGAACCCAGGCCCTTGGGGGCGGGCTGTACCTGTTGGAATTGGAGCCGTTCAGCTTTGTTGCCCAGAGCTGGGCCTCTGTGCCCGTCCCACGCGGCTCAGGGGTTGAAAACCGGCTGTCTCGGGGCTGTTTCTAGCTGCGCGTGCCCAGAGAGGAACCCGGGCCCTTGGGGGCGGGCTGTACCTGTTGGAATTGGAGCCGTTCAGCTTTGTTGTCCAGAGCTGGGCCTCTGTGCCCGTCCCACGCGGCTCAGGGGTTGAAAACCGGCTGTCTCGGGGCTGTTTCTAGCTGCGCGTGCCCAGAGAGGAACCCAGGCCCTTGGGGGCGGGCTGTACCTGTTGGAATTGGAGCCGTTCAGCTTTGTTGCCCAGAGCTGGGCCTCTGTGCCCGTCCCACGCGGCTCAGGGGTTGAAAACCGGCTGTCTCGGGGCTGTTTCTAGCTGCGCGTGCCCAGAGAGGAACCCGGGCCCTTGGGGGCGGGCTGTACCTGTTGGAATTGGAGCCGTTCAGCTTTGTTGCCCAGAGCTGGGCCTCTGTGCCCGTCCCACGCGGCTCAGGGGTTGAAAACCGGCTGTCTCGGGGCTGTTTCTAGCTGCGCGTGCCCAGAGAGGAACCCAGGCCCTTGGGGGCGGGCTGTACCTGTTGGAATTGGAGCCGTTCAGCTTTGTTGCCCAGAGCTGGGCCTCTGTGCCCGTCCCACGCGGCTCAGGGGTTGAAAACCGGCTGTCTCGGGGCTGTTTCTAGCTGCGCGTGCCCAGAGAGGAACCCAGGCCCTTGGGGGCGGGCTGTACCTGTTGGAATTGGAGCCGTTCAGCTTTGTTGTCCAGAGCTGGGCCTCTGTGCCCGTCCCACGCGGCTCAGGGGTTGAAAACCGGCTGTCTCGGGGCTGTTTCTAGCTGCGCGTGCCCAGAGAGGAACCCAGGCCCTTGGGGGCGGGCTGTACCTGTTGGAATTGGAGCCGTTCAGCTTTGTTGCCCAGAGCTGGGCCTCTGTGCCCGTCCCACGCGGCTCAGGGGTTGAAAACCGGCTGTCTCGGGGCTGTTTCTAGCTGCGCGTGCCCAGAGAGGAACCCGGGCCCTTGGGGGCGGGCTGTACCTGTTGGAATTGGAGCCGTTCAGCTTTGTTGTCCAGAGCTGGGCCTCTGTGCCCGTCCCACGCGGCTCAGGGGTTGAAAACCGGCTGTCTCGGGGCTGTTTCTAGCTGCGCGTGCCCAGAGAGGAACCCAGGCCCTTGGGGGCGGGCTGTACCTGTTGGAATTGGAGCCGTTCAGCTTTGTTGCCCAGAGCTGGGCCTCTGTGCCCGTCCCACGCGGCTCAGGGGTTGAAAACCGGCTGTCTCGGGGCTGTTTCTAGCTGCGCGTGCCCAGAGAGGAACCCGGGCCCTTGGGGGCGGGCTGTACCTGTTGGAATTGGAGCCGTTCAGCTTTGTTGCCCAGAGCTGGGCCTCTGTGCCCGTCCCACGCGGCTCAGGGGTTGAAAACCGGCTGTCTCGGGGCTGTTTCTAGCTGCGCGTGCCCAGAGAGGAACCCAGGCCCTTGGGGGCGGGCTGTACCTGTTGGAATTGGAGCCGTTCAGCTTTGTTGTCCAGAGCTGGGCCTCTGTGCCCGTCCCACGCGGCTCAGGGGTTGAAAACCGGCTGTCTCGGGGCTGTTTCTAGCTGCGCGTGCCCAGAGAGGAACCCAGGCCCTTGGGGGCGGGCTGTACCTGTTGGAATTGGAGCCGTTCAGCTTTGTTGCCCAGAGCTGGGCCTCTGTGCCCGTCCCACGCGGCTCAGGGGTTGAAAACCGGCTGTCTCGGGGCTGTTTCTAGCTGCGCGTGCCCAGAGAGGAATCCGGGCCCTTGGGGGCGGGCTGTACCTGTTGGAATTGGAGCCGTTCAGCTTTGTTGCCCAGAGCTGGGCCTCTGTGCCCGTCCCACGCGGCTCAGGGGTTGAAAACCGGCTGTCTCGGGGCTGTTTCTAGCTGCGCGTGCCCAGAGAGGAACCCGGGCCCTTCAATGTTTTATCTTCTGTGGCCCTTTTGTTTATTTATTTGAAGTAAAAAAAAAAACATTTTATTTGGTGACCTTTAGGAAGAGGACGAGCGGAGAGAGAGTAACATTTCAGGAGAGACCGTGGGCTTCTCCAAAGGCAGAGAGAGCCCCTACACACATCCCAACATTAGAAAGGAAAGCACAAAAGTCCCCATCTCAAGGAGAGCTGCAGGCACCACGTTTGCTCAGCTACATGGGCACAAGCAGCTCAGGGGCTCGGGCAGCATAGGAGCCTTCAGTGGACCTTTCAAGGGTGGGTGTGCACCCCCCTCTTCTCCTTGACGGAGCGGCATGTCTTCTGATTGTTACTTCATGTGGCTCCAAGTTTTTCAGACACAGGATTGGTTACTTCAGCCTGAATTTATACACCTGGCTTTGGGGAATCTAAATTTTTATCCTAAAGTGGTTTTGAATTTTATTTGGGGGCTCGTGCCAGGCAGTGCTCAGGACTTACTCCTGGCTTTGCACTTAGGATCACTCCTGGCAGTGCTCAGTGGACAGTATGGGGTGCTGGGGATAGAACCCCGGGTCAGCTGAATGCAAAGCAAGCACTGAGATAAATACACACTTCTCTCTTCATCTCTGTGAGAATTCCCGTTTGCCGTAAACCCATGAGAATTCTTTAATGTGTGTGTCGATATCTTGGGTCTCACTAACCAGACATACATTCTGCCATTTCTAACGTGGGCCTCAGTCTCCGATTCCTCCTGTCAGTTTTCGGAGGCATCTGACACTCGGAACATGCTCCTTGTTCACCCACTCACCCGGGGACCAGGGAGACTCGGCTTGTTGCTGTAAGTTACGCCTCATTCAATGTGTCACCTGCCTGCATCACTGGTGCTATGGCCCAGTGCATGTGATCTAAACATGCATGACCCAGTGCCGCAAGGTGGGATGGAGGGAGTACCCAGTGGCCCTGCCGGCTTCTCCCAGGGGTGCACAGATTCGAACCACTGAGTAGGATACGAACAGCCACAACTGTCCTGGACCCCAGACTTTAATGAGATCCCCCACTTCACACGCACCTCTGTCTCTCTCCCAATATGCATCCCACGAGCCACACTTCTGTCCCCTCTCATGTCCTTTCCAGGCTGTGGCGTTGCCCATTCTTGGCTGAACGTCCGTCCCCACCCTGTGCTCCCCCACACACGTCCTTTTGTGTGTGTTTTAATTGTTGTCATTGCTTGCTAATCATTTATTCAAGAAATAGCACTTCTTCCTGGGATTAGGTGTTTAAAAGAATTCTTTTTTGGGGGGTGGGGTGGGGCTGCAACAAGTTCTTTTTTTCTTTCTGTTCTCCATTTCCCAAAGTTATTAACTTGTTTCTTTAAATTCAAATGGACACAATGATACGCTGGTTCTGGCATGTACACACAGGCAAACTTTTTCTCCCTCACAGTCAGTAAAATTTCACTAAACTTCTGCAAGCATCAAAGCCTGGGCCCCTCCCTCCGCAATAGTCTGGGAGCCATTGAGCGTGGGTTTTAGGGCAGTTGTGCACTGGCCTCCCTCTGGGTTGATTTCTGGCACAGGAAGGGAAGTCGAGACCCCAGGGGCCGTGAGAACCCTCAGGGTCTGCGACCAGCAGTCCGTGGCCAGCGGGTCCAAGGAGACTCAGTTTGCTGGGGGTTCCCGGAGGTTCGTGCCCAGCTGCAGCAACAGCAGGGCGCGGTGGGGAGAGGATGGTTGGCCCCCTCCCCTTCTGCCGAGACCTGCCCCCGGGGCCAGGTGGGAGGGCGGGGGGGGGGGGCAGAGGTCGGGCCCTCCGACTCGGAGAATTGGATGCAGGAGAGACCCCCAACCTCGGGGTCAGAAGAAGCCGAGCCCGTCCACGCCTTGCTGCTTACATTTGAGCCTTAGTTTCCCCACCTGGAGTGGAGGTTGCCCCGGAGCAGGCGTGGGCGTGGGTGGTGAGTTTCGGGCGGGGGTGCTGCAGCGGGGACAGCCCCCTGCCCGCATGTGCGGGCCGCCGGGCCACCGCTGACCCCCATCTCCTAGACCGCGCAGAGCCGGGTGACCCCAAGGATGGAGACGCGGAGCCCGAAGACTGAGCCCGACGCCGCCGCCGGACCCGGACCCTGCGCCACACTCCAGGGGCCCCTGCCACCCGCCCCGCCCAGCCCGAGGGGCCGGAAGCCCAGGCCGCCGCCCAGGCCCGCAGACAGACGCCTCCGGACTCAGACCCCCGCGCCCGGGTGCCGCGTCCGTGTCCCAGGACTCGCGCGCCCTGCGCTCCCCGGGGCCCGCCCACCGCTGCCCCCAGGAAAGACGGTCACGTGGCCTCGGGGTGCGCCTCGCTGGGCGCCGGGGACTGGGGTCCTCCCCGCGTCGGGGAGACGGGCGCCGGGGGTCGCCCGCCGGGAGTCGCCGGCCCTGCTCCGGCCCCCGCCAACCAACCTGGCGCCACGGAGCTTGGGCATCCGGCCGGAGGCCCCCCAGGGACCCCTGCCCCCTCCTGCGGCTCCGCAGCCACGGGCCATTCCCCGAGGGGCGGGCAGGGAACCCCCGGGACGCGGGGACCCGGGCCTGAGCGAGGCGCTGCTGGGTGCGGGTGGGCGGGATCCCCCCCCAGGCAGGGCCCGGCACCTTGCAGTTCGCACGGCGGCCAGCAGAGGGCGGGGCAAGCCGCTCATCTGCCTGCTGGTGCTGCAGGTCGGTCCCTCACTGGGCAGGACCCGGCGATGGCCAGGGGAATCCGAGGACACCCTGAGACCGCTCCCAGGAGCCCGGGTGGGGCGGGGGCGGGGAACATGCCCTCGCAAGGCCAGCTGGCAGTGCAAGGGAGATGACGCCAGGGCGCCCTCGTCCCCCCGCCCCCAGCTTCCCGGGAGGGTCCCTCCGAGGGAGCAGAGGCAGCGCTGTGCCCTGGCTCTGCTGGGGGCCTGGGGGTTCTGTACAGCCCCCGGGGACCGCTGATTCTTGGCGGCCTGTGCCCTGGTTCGGTGGGTGGGGCACCCTCAGCGCCCCTAGCGGGATGGTGGGAGATGAGGGGGCATGGGGCCCTGGGGTCAGAGCTGGGGGCTCTTCTGCTTCCGCATGGGGGTCACAGAGACCTTGGTGACCTGGGCCCTCTGGGCTGGGGCCCGCCTGCAGCCCCTGCTGTAGCCTGGGCGGGCGAGTCGCGGGGGCCATCCCAGCTGCAGCAGTGCTTGGGGACCATGTGGCGCAGACCCCTGTGCTGCCTCTCTGCCCCCATGTTCTTGGTTCTTTAAAAGAAGCGTGTGGGAGCCAGAGACACTACAGTAGACAGGGCACTTGCTTGGCGTGCAGAAGACGCGGGCTCAAATCCCGGCACCCCATAAGGTCCCCCTGGGTCTGCCAGGAGTGGCCCCTGAGCATCGCCAGGTGTAGCCCCAACGGTCCCCGTCACTGACACTGTTCATCGATTTGCTCGAGCGGGCCCAGTAACGTATCCACTGTGACAATTGTTACTGTGTTTGGTATATTGAATAGGATACATCACGGGTAGCTAGCCAGGCTTTGCTGTGCGGGCGAGATACTCTCGGTAGCTTGCCGGGCTCTCAAGAGAACTCGGGTCGCCATGTTGGCCGCTTGCAAGGCAAACACCCTTTTTTTGGACCACACCCGGCAGTGCTCAGGGCTTACTCCTGGCTCTGCACTCAGGAATTACTCTTGGTGGAGCTCAGGGACCCTATGGGAAGCCGAGGATTGAACTCAGGTTGGGTCATGTGCCAGGCAAACGCACCTGGGCATTTGGGCCTCTCCCTCTGCCCCCACCCCCAGGAAAAACTTAAAAAAAATAAACTGATTGTGCAGAAGCCTTCCCGGCACTCGGGGGCAGGGACTGGCAGCATTGGGCTGGCAGCCTGCAGGCATTAGGGCCTGGGCCCTCGAGGTGACACAGCACCTGCCCAGTGCTGGGCCACACCCTGCAGTCCTTGGGGCTATACCCAGCAGTGCTCAGGGCTACTCCCAGCAGTACTGGTGGACTTACTCAGAAGTACTGGGGCTTTAATCCAGTAGCACTGGAGATATTCCTAGGAATACTGGAACTCTTCCCAGCAGCGCTTGGAGCTTTAGCAGTTCTGGGCAGTTCCAAGAAGTCCCTGGGACCTAGGGCTCAGACCGGCAGGCTCCAGGGCGGGGGTGCCCGCAGCATGGGTCCTTTTCTGCCTTTCAGCACACGGGGTGTAAGCTCTAACCTTGATCTCCTTGCCCTGATTCTTTTTTGCCCTACTTTTGGTTTTGTTTTGGGCCACACCCTGTGGTGCTCGTCCAGTCCTGGCTCACTGCAGGGCGAGGATATATTGGCTGCTCCTGGGGGTACTTGAGGGACGCAGTACTTGGGTGCAAGTCCTTCCATCTCCCCAGCCCTGATTTTTAGTTCTTTTTTCCTGGGGAGGCGGGGGTCACACCCACCAACTGACCCCTTGGCGCCGTATAATCCCATCAATGGCCAAGACTCAGAGACTATAAAAACCAGCTCCAGGAATCGCGCGGCCGCATTTGCGGCCGTGCGACATCTTATTATAACATCTTATTATCTCATTCCTACTTTGGACAAACTGGCAGGCTACCAAATGTAACCTGCCCACACGGCAGAGTCTGGCAAACTCCCCGTGGCGTACCCAATATACCAAATTCCAGTAACAGTGATGGGTCTCATTCTATTAAAGAGCCTTGAAATAGCACTTTCTTAAAAATCTCAGGGCTAGGATGAAGGAGACATTACTGGGGCCTGCTCGAGGCAATCCACGAATAACAGGATGGTCATGATTCGTGAACTCTTTTGTCTTTTAGAGAATCCGAGTTCATAAGAGACTCCGATGAAGAGAAAGCTTCCCTGCAGAAATCCATCAGTATTACCAGTAACATGCTCACGGAGAAGGACACAGAGCTGGAGAAGCTGAGGAATGAGGTTGAGTCCCGGCCCCGCCCACTTGGACCCGAGCCAAGCCCATCTCCGCCAGGGCCACGCCTACATGACCGAGCCACGCTCATCTCACTCTGAACCACGCCCAAATTGGCCTGAGCCATGCCCACTCCGGCTTGAGCCACTCCCATGTCGGCCCAGGCCACACCCACATGGGGGTCACAGCCATGTGGGCCTAAGCCACACCCCTGTGTTGCAGGTCTCCCTGTTCAGGGCAGAAAATGCCTCTGCCAAGTCCTTGCTTTCAGTTGTTCAGTCCCTGGAATCTGACAAGGTGAAACTGGAGCTCAAGGTCAAAAACTTGGAGCTTCAACTCAAAGAGAACAGAAGGCAACTCCAGATTTCTGCAGGTAAAATGCTACCGCTGAGGGTTGCCTGCTCTCTGCCCTCCCCCAAACCTCCGGGGGCCCCAGCCCCCCCTGCCCTGCCCCCCTCCCCCCAGCTGGCTGCACAGGAGGGTGAACTTGGGCACCTGCCCGGAGCATGGGCTCACGGTAGCATCCCTGGGTCCACAAGCACTGGCGCCAAAATAAGAGCCCGAAACAAGGCGAAAAGGCACTTTGGGGATGGGGGTCAGTTTGGTTTTGGGGTCACACCTTGCGGTGCTCAGAATTTACTGCTGGCTCTGCTCAGGGATCACCCTGCTCAGGGGACCATTCAGGGGACCAGAGATCTAACCCCCTACCTGCTGAAATGTTGCTGCCCCCAAAAGGCACATTTTCAAAGACCTACACTCACTCTTTGTTTTTTAACTAAAAGGTAATTCTGATTCTCGAGCAGATGAGGACGAAAGGGCCCAGGAGAATCAGGTAATATTTCTTTGCTGTGTTGCTTCCTTGTTATGTTTTATTTTGCCTGTTAGTTTGGGGACCAAACCCCGTGGTGCTCAGGGCTTACCCCTGGCTCTACACTCAGGAATCGCTCCTGGTAAGGCTTGGGGAACCATGTCGGGTGCCGGGGATCAACCCAGGTCAGTGGGGTACAAAGCAGATACCTAAGCTATTGCTCTGGCCCTTGTTGGGTTCTGTTGTTGCTGTTTTTGTTGTTTCATAAGGTTGTTCACATTATTTGATTACATTCAATATTTCAACACCAATTTATTTGATTACATTCAATATTTCAACTCCCGTTGTTCATCGACTTGCTTGAGCGGGTCCAGTAACAACTCCATCGTGAGACTTGTTGTTACTGTGTCTGGCATATTGAATACGTCACGGGTAGCTTGCCAGGCTTTGCCATCCGGGCAAGATACTCTCAGTAGCTTGCCGGGCTCTCCGAGAGGGGCGGAGGAATTGAACTTGGGTCGGCCATGTTGGCTGCGTGCAAGGCAAACGCCCTACCGCGGTGCTATGGCTCCAGCCCATAATATATATATATGTATATATATTCACATATATATATGAGATTGATATCCAAGGCTAGGAAAATGGGTCCAGGAGGACTGGTCAATGGTTGGAAGCTACCACAAGCATCGGGGACAGAGGATAGTTATGATAGAGTAGGGACCAGTCTGGCAATAATGCTTGGAAATGGTTGGAAATCACTTTGGACGGAACTGGGTGTTGAAAGTAGGTAAAGAGATATACATAATAATCTTTCAATATCTGTATTCTAAACCAAAAGGCGTGTGTCAGAGACAGGGGGAGAGAGAAAAGAGGGAGAGAGGGAGTGGAGAGAGAGCACTGCAGAAAGGAGGAGGGAGAGAGAGGTGCCTTCCCTGCCTGGGGGCGTAGGGAGACTGGGAACATTGGTGGTGAGCAATGTACACTGGCGAAGGGACAGGTGTTGGAACATGATATGACTGAAATCCAATCATGATCAACTCTGTATTTCATTAGGATTTAAAAAATTCAAAAGAAAATAACATTTTTAAAAAGAAAAAACAAATTTAAGTCAATCTTGAAATTTTGAGCGAGCAGCAGTGCAGTGGGCTGGTGAGTGATGCTAGCAAAGCCTCACCGGGCAGCTGTGGTGGGAGTCAGTTCCCACGCTCCAGAAGCTTCCGAAGCTTGGCGCCTCTCCCTGGTCCAAACGGAGCCTTAATCATCAGCGTTCTTTGGGGGGCTGCAGGGGCTGAAGCATATGAAGCATATCCCGCCTGCAGGCAAATGCCTTAATCCCTGTACTATCTCCAGCCCCCGAAGGTGAGACTTTTAAGCAGGACGAAGACCAATTTTATCTTTAGTCATTTCGTTTCTTTTATTTATTTATTTTGCTTTTTGGGTCACATCGAGAAATGCTCAGGGCTTACTCCTGGCTCTGCACTCAGGAATTAAGCCTGGTGTTGCTTGGGGGACCCTATGGCATGCTGGGGATCAAACCCGGGTGGGCCGTGTGCAAGGCAAACGTCCTAACCGCTGTGCGGTCGCTCTGGTCCCTTCTCTTTATTTTATTTCAACCAAAGAAACAAAACCAATGTTCTGCGCCCCACCGGCGGTGTGCAGGGGCTGCACGGGCAGGGGTTGCCCCGACATCTTAGCACCAGCGCTGCTGTCTCTGACACCAGTTCTCGGCTCCCGGGGGCTCGCGGGCCGCGGCGGGGACCTTGCGGGAGCCTTGGTCCCAGGGTGGGATGGTCCCGGGCAGGGTGGAACCAAGAGGTGGAGGGCAAGACCAGAAAGAGGCCCGGGGACTCCAGTGGCTTCTAGCTTCAGAAGGCGGTGTGATGTCACTCTTTTCACGTGACCGCGGCGTCACGTGGGGGCGGGGCTGGACGGTGCCAAGGCCAAGCACCTGTCCTTAGAGCAGGTGACCTGAACTTGCTGTGCAAGTTCCTGGACAAGTGCGGGGGCAGCAAGCTGAGGGCCCGGGTGGGCAGCGGCCTCTGGGGCCGGGGGCACCCACAGTGCCAGATGCCCAGAGAGAGGGGGCGTTGCGCTCCCCGCCCCTGCGGCTCGGCTCTGGGAAGGAAAACGGTGCCGACTCGAGTCGCTCTCCACAGGAAGAGCGCAACAACACGTCCAGGCACTCCCCGCTGTCCCCGTGTGCGGGGTGTCACGGCATGCTACCCTGGGAACCACTTTTCCAGATGCCTGTTCCTCCACAGTTTCCTTGGCAGTTCACCCATGGGGTTCATGACCCCAGTCTGACCCCAGGACACTGCATACACACTCTTTGTGGATGACAGTGAATGTGCTTCCGTGGCCAATAGCACCCCTTGCCCTGATGCTGTTTTTCTTCAGGCCACGGAATATGAGTGTGGCTCATATGCAGCTATTGCTAAATGCAAATTTTGTTTGTCCAGAGTTTGCAAATGACTGTTGTTTGCTGTTGGCCATTACTGAAATTGCTTTTACTAAAAGAATGGGATGCTTCTTCCTCCCGCAGGCAATAGTTTGGGATGAGTATCTCACAGGACCGTTTGGGTTGATTGCACAGTACTCACTTCTAAAGGTAAAAAGGTTTTGGTTATTATTACTTTTTTTGAAACTGTCATTCTGGACTCTAGCAAGAGTAATATGATGTTCCACTTCTGGAGTAAGTGGTGTGCAGAGCTGTCTGGTTTTTAGAATCACTGATGCTGTTATGAGTGGTAAATGTTTTATCTTCTGTGGACCTTTTGTTTATTTATTTGAAGTAAAAAAAAAACATTTTATTTGGTGACCTTTAGGAAGAGGACGAGCGGAGAGAGAGTAACATTTCAGGAGAGACCGTGGGCTTCTCCAAAGACAGAGAGAGCCCCTACACACATCCCAACATTAGAAAGGAAAGCACAAAAGTCCCCATCTCAAGGAGAGCTGCAGGCACCACATTTGCTCGGCTACATGGGCACAAGCAGCTCAGGGGCTCGGGCAGCATAGGAGCCTTCAGTGGACCTTTCAAGGGTGGGTGTGCTCCCCCCTCTTCTCCTCGACGGAGCGGCATGTCTTCTGATTGTTACTTCATGTGGCTCCAAGTTTTTCAGACACAGGATTGGTTACTTCAGCCTGAATTTATACACCTGGCTTTGGGGAATCTAAATTTTTATCCTAAAGTGGTTTTGAATTTTATTTGGGGGCTCGTGCCAGGCAGTGCTCAGGACTTACTCCTGGCTTTGCACTCAGGATCACTCCTGGCAGTGCTCAGTGGATAGTATGGGGTGCTGGGGATAGAACCCCGGGTCAGCTGAATGCAAAGCAAGAACCTTAACCACTCTACTTTCTCCCTAGCCCCAGATCTCCTGAGCACTGCCCCAGGGCACCTCCTGGTGGTGATTCTTAGCACTTCGATGAGGCTTGGCGCTGTGGTGGCAGGGATATCCCAGGCCACTCCAGTGGCCTCTCTTGGGATGCACATGGCAATGCTTGAGACCCTTGTGGTGCCAGGGGGCGAAGTTGGCAGTCATGTGTCAGGCATGTACCATAACCCCTGCATTCTCTGACTCAACACTAAAGTCTACTGTGCTTTGGAGTGGGAGTGTTAGAACACCTGAGTTTTTGTTGTTGGTCTGTTTTGTTTGGGCCACCCCAGGCAGTGCTCAGACTTACCCCTAGCTCTGCACTCAGGAATGACTCTTGGTGGTGTTTGGGGACGGAGTGGGAGACCGGCAATCCAACCCGGGTTGGCTGCCTGCAGTGATGTCCAAGTTTGGGTCGGCTGCTAAGCTTTAGGGGTTCTGTTCACCATTTGTATGTGTGCTTTCCTAGGAACATGAGGTGGAGAAAATGTTCACACTCAAAGGAAGCTGGTGCAAGCAGCGGATGTCAAGAATATCATTTTTTTGTCAGACGCCCACTAGAACTGATGGATATAATTGCTGAAAATGTACTTAGGTATCTCAGAGCTGATGCTTGATCCATACGGAATCATTCCTCTGGTGGTTTTAGTGCTCATCAGGACACCTTTGCTTGCCAGCGCTTTAGGAAGTGGATCTTTGGACAGATGTGAGAGTGTGTCAGAGGAGAATGGGGGGTCAGGAGTAGGATACTCTGCAGTCAGCCAAGGATAGATCCTCGGAACCCAGTGTGGTCCCCAAGTCTTCCGGGAGTGACTTCTGTGTGCATAGCCAGGAGTTATCCCTGAGCACCTGCAGGTGTGGCCCAAAAACTATAAATAGAGAATGGGAAACTTTGTAGATTTGGGCTTGGGGAGGCAGGGCAAACCACAGAAACCCACTCTCTCAGGACAGTAGAAAGCTCCAGCCTGTCGCAGTAGAAGGACCCAAATTTCTTTATAAAAAGAAAAGCAGCTAATGGTTCTTCTTCAAGTACTGATACCATATGCCAAAATTTCATAAGCAAAGTCAGGAGAAGCTGATTAAAATTTAATGCTGCAACATCTATGGAGGAAGTGCACCAGCCCAGTCTGCATTACGTTTGATCGACATGGCCCCTAAGGACTTAAAAGCATGCGGGGTATTTGCACAAGATCGGGCACGGTGTGGAGCAACCTTTTATTTTCCTAGCGACACCGCTTGATTAAATAGAAACTTTTTTTTTTTCTGCAAGAAACAGATGTCCATTGCAATAACCCTGAGAGGTTTTTGGGTTTTTTTCCCTCTTTTTGGGTGACACCCAGCAATGCACAGGGATTACTCCTGGCTCTGTACTCAGGAATTACCCCCGGTGGTGCTCAGGGGACCATACAGGATGCTGGGAACTGGGAATCGAATCCGAGTCGGCCGCGTGCAAGGCAAACGCCCTACCCACTGCACTGTTGCTCCAGCCCCAACCCTGAGAGTTTTCATGTCCCATCAATGGCCCAAGAGAAAGCAGCACTTCTCTTTGGCAGAGCACAGGTCAGCGGTTTCCAGTAAAAGCATCACATCAAGAGAGCAGGAAAACTTGAAACTTGGGCCGAGTCAGTAGTGGGGGGTTAGCTGATAAGCGTCTCTTTAGAGCCCACTGTGTGTCAGGCACAGGTGGGGCCCTGGGGAGCAGTCCTCGCGTCGGGGCCTCGGGCCAAGGCACGGTCCTTCTCTTGCAGTGAAGACAGACGTGGCCCCACAAGAGATTTCCACATTTTGTTTGTGCCCCGGCGTAGCCTGCTGTGTGAGCAGCGGCTGAAGGACCTGGGCGTCCTGGGCTCCTTCATCCGTAGGGAGGAGTACAGCCTGGACCTCATTCCCTTCGACAGGGACCTTCTCTCCATGGAGTCGGAGGGCGCCTTCAGAGTAAGTTCAGTGTTTGCCCTTTGAACTTGACACTCGTTTCTGCCTCTTTTGTGATGGTGACACTCACGCTGGCATTTTAGTGATTCCTGGAAGCGTCCAGTTTCTTCCTTTTGGGGAGAGATGGGAGTTGGTCCACACCCAGCAGTGCTCAAGGTTTACTCCTGGTTCTGTGCTCAAGGATCACTCCTGCGCATGCTCGGGGACCATATGTGGTACTGGGGCTAAAACCCAGATTGGCTGCGTGCAAGACCAGCGCCTTCCCCTGTGCTGTCTCTCCGGCCGCTGCTCCTCTTGCTTATGGAGAACCTCCTGTTCCAACAAATTGGCTTAAAATTGTTGTTGCCCTTACTGAATTCTCAAAAATCAGTTGTCCTTAAATGTGTTGATTTCTGGTGTTTCTCTGCTGCTGTTCGATATTTGTCCTTGTGCCTGTCACACCCTGAATTCACTGTGGCTGTGGAGGAAGCTTTGAGAGTGGAAGGCAGGGCCGCTCCAGCCAGAAAGAGTCAAGTCTGTCACTGCGTTTTTCCAGTTAGCCCTTTGTGAGTGATTTTGTTTCCATGACTCGCCTTTCCCCTTGATTGAGTCTTCGCAGGATCTGAAGACTTTTATCTTACATTTTCATTTTCTAGAAATAAAATTGCTTACATTTTTCATTCAAACTCGAGGTTCTGCAGTGTGACCTCAGGGCTGGGTGCAGGGTGTGCGGGAAATTCTGTTTCTCCCACATGCCCGTCCCAGCCCGTTTCCTACTGGTTATTTTCAGCACATATTTATTTGTTTGCTTTGCTTTGGTTTTTGCTTGGGACCTCACCTGGTGATGCTCAGGGGTTACTCTTGGGGGTCCTCAGGGGTCCATATTTGACTCTTTGATGCCAGGGAAGCACCTTCCCACTATACTATCTATTTGGGCCCCCGGAGTTTTTCTTTTTTAAATATTGTCTTTTTCTGAAATCTGGATTTTTGTTTGCAAATATGATTTTATATGTTTTGTTTACTATCTTTATGACAGGGAGCACTTCTGAAAAATTTCTCTTTCAAAGTGTCAGCTTGGCTCTTAGGGGCACCTGGGCCAGAACTCTGGCTCTTTCTTCTGTGGGGTGAGGTTTCTCCATGCTTAGGCCCTTAATGGAATCTGTAAACCCTAAGCATTGATTTATGTGAGTTTTCAACCACATGTTTTTCCTATAGCATATTCTTCACTGGAAATAGGGAACATTGGGCATGGCTGGAGTTCTGGCAGGCCGAGTGGGACCCCTCTCCCCAAAGTGGTAAACACCACCTAGAGTGTGCGACCCTCAGCCTCAGCGAGAAAGGGAGGGAAAGGGAAAATAAATACCAGAATGAAGGGGAAGATGCAAGGGGGAAACACATCAGCTTGAAAATGTCTTCTAAAAATGGCGTACCAGGGCCAGAGAGATAGTAATGTTGGTAGGGCACTTGCCTTGTCCCTTGCAGACCCGGGTTCATTCCCTGGCACCCCATATGGTCCCCAAAGCCCCGCCAGGTATGACCCCCAGTGCCAAGCCAGGGAGTCAGCCTGAACCCATGCATTACCCCAACGCTCCCAGTGCCTGTCTACGCCCTCTGCGCCCTCTATCATTGAAAGCTTGTGCAGGTGTGTTTGAGATGCGACCGCATTTCCCTGCAATCCTTGGGCGTGTGAGTTAATTTGTGGTACTGCTGCTGCTGGTCTCAAGACACGACCTTTCTAGAATGCAGGTGCATCACCAGATTTCCGCGCACCATTTCCCCTCGGCATGTTGGTCTCAGCAGCACCTTAAGAGAAAGAACCTGGGGCTCGCTTGGGTTCTGGGCTGCTGTCATCCAGCTGCCTGTGGGTTTGCTCACGTCTCTGGGCTTAAGCCTGTGGAATCCAGAACTTTCCTGGGCTCCCCCGATGGTCTCTCCCAACCCCAGTCATGAAGCAGGGAGGGGCTTGCATGCCCTTGTTTGGTGACAGGACACAGGCCTGCATGCCTCTGTGTATTAATAGGATATGGGCCTGCCTGCCCCTGTGTGGTGACAGAACAGGGGCCTGCCCGGCCCTGTGTGGTGACAGGACTAGGGGTTCGCCTTCCATCCGAGCCATTGCAGGTCTGGGAGCGGCCTCTCTGCTCCCTTTCCCAGTCGGCAGTGCGAAAGCGTTGAGGAAGCGGCTTGGTCAGCCCAGCTGAGGATAGGAGCTGTCTCGGTCACACCCAGGGTTGGTCCTGGCCCTGCGTGGGCGGGGCAAGGCCATCCGAACAGACAGACCTGAGACAGGTCGGAGGCAAGGGCCCCACTCGCCCCCGTGGATGCTGCATTCACGCCTTCTCTCCCGCCCTGAGCCACTATGGCCCCCGAGCCCGCATCACCTGGGGAGCCCCGAGTTCAGGACAGGAGGGACCCACACACCACCAGTTATGACCCTAGGGGCTTTTAAAGAGGAATTGCAAGGGCTGGAGCTATATACATTCGGAGGGCATTTGCCTTGCACGCAGCTGACCCAGGTTCAATCCCCTGCATCCCATATGGTCCCCGAAGCACCACCAGAATAATTCCTGAGTGCAGAGCCAGGGGTATCCCCTGAGCCTCACTGGGTGGGAGTTGTTAGAGGTGTCTCTGTAGTAATACGCTGTTTTTCAAAATGAATGTTTTGTTTGGGTGCTCGGGGCTGGGCAGGGCCGGGCAGGAGCCGGCTTAGCTGTCCGCAAGCAGACACAGTTCCCGCTCTGAACAGTCACCTGGGCCCCTGAGCAATTTGAAAGAGTCCCCCTAATGCTTTCCTTCCACTGAATCTTCCTCTCTGCTCTGCTCCAATGCGGAGTTTCTGGTCCATTTCTGAGGACTCTTTGGACATCCCGACCAGGATGTTTTGGACTGAAGTGTGAGGCTGCACCCCAGACTTGGCAGAGACATCCTACGGGATCTTTGGAGATGTTATGCTCACTCTGGGCCAGGCTCTCTGGGAGGTCTCCCTCTGCAGCCCGCCCTCAGTCTGCACCCCTCGTCCTCACGCCTTTGGGGTGCACGCCTGTTGGCCGCTGCCTTACAGAGGTTCAAAGATTCCACGATGAGGGGCTGGAGCAATAGCACAGCAGGTAGGGCATTTGCTTTGCATGCGGCCGAAGCGGGTTTGATTGCCAGCATCCCATATGGTCCCCCGAGCACCACTAGGAGTAGTTCCTGAGTGCATGAGCCAGGAGTAACCCCAGTGCATTGCCGGGTGTGACCCAAAAAGAAAAAAATCAAAAAGAGAGTCCTGCGATGGGCACCAGCAGTGCCGCCCCATCAGGTGGAGTGCAGGTGAAGCGCGTTGTGTGATTTCCCTCCTCTGCTCTCTGCACTTGCTGGATGAAGGGATTCAGGCACAGGAGAGATCTTGAGGCCCCGCTGGGGACCGTGTGTGCTCCGTCAGCCCTGCTGAACCGCCCAGCTGTGGGGCGTGTGTGTGCTCTTTGCTCTTTCTGGGCCAAAGATGTTTCTTTTTGTCTGTGTGTTAAATGGACCTTGTGGCCCTTGTCCGAGACCGTGGCTGCCCTCCTGCTGTCCCCTGTGACACTCGCTGCTGTATGTGGGAGAGGCTGCCTGCCCTTCCACAAGCCCAGAGTGTTCTGCTGTGTGGTCACGCGGGCATGCGGAGGCCAGCCTTTCCTCGCCCGCCCACCAATGCTTGCCCCCAGTCGAGGTGCTGCCTTGGGGCCTCGGCGCTGACTCACAGAGCCTGTGCCCGCCTGGCCCTCTACCACAGGAGTGCTACCTGGACAGCGACCAGAGGAGCCTGTACCACGCGGCCAAGGGCCTGATGACGCTGCAGGGCTGTGCGGGACCATCCCCTAGATCTTCTGCAAGGGTGAGTGCGCCAGGGTGAGACGGGGCGGGGAGGGAGGCCTCTCTCCTGCGGGTGGGGTTTGGGGCTCCACCTCGCAGTGCTCTTGGCTCTGTGCTGGGGCCACCAAACTGAGGCTGTCTGCGTGCAAGGCGTGACCCCTGGCCTCTCTGCTGTCTCCCAGCCCTCTTTCCTTTTCTCTTTTCTGTTCTTTATCTTTTCTTTTCCATCCCTACTCTCCCTCCCTCTCTCGTCCTCTCCCTCCTCCCACCCTCTCTGTACCCAGCAGTGCTCGGGGCTCACTCCTGGCAGGGTTTGAGGGATCGTATGTGGTGCCAGGAATTGAACCTGTGTCAGTCACCTGCAAGGCAAGCATCCTACCCACCATACTGTCTCGGGCCTGTCTTGTTTAATTTTATTGTTCCATTTCTTTCTGTCTTATTTTTAAATTTTGAATTGCCGGGCTCCTTTTAGCTTCATTTTAAAATCCGCCCATTGCTAAAAAGGCTCTGCCTGATTCTGTACTTTGTTCCCAGCAAGTGGCCAATATGATGATCAGGATGAAGGGAGAGTTTACTGAAAGTCAGAATTCAATATTTCCTGTTTTTGATAACCTCTTGTTGCTTGATTGAAATGTGGATTTATTAACACCCCTTGCGACTCAGCTGACATATGAAGGACTCATCGATGAAATTTATGACATCCAGAACAGTAAGTGAAGTGACATCATTACTAATAGGTTAGCTGAGTAAAATCAATCTCAAAAGTGTCTGTTTTTAAAGGTGTGGCCTTTGTGTGTAAGTCAGAATACTTGAAAATGTCAGGCACTGACTTTCAGCCCAAGGTTAAAGCGAGCTCGAGCCAGGACACCATCGGGGAAACTGAGGCGAAGGCCTTGTGCAGAGGGCCATGCGGTGTGCAGCCCCGCTGCTTGGGCCGCCCAGGGAGGCGTGAGGAATAGAGCGTTTCTGAGGGGTGCCTGTGTCCGAGGTCAGGGGGCTTTGGCCCCGGATGTTAGATTCTGTAGCATTTCAGATCTGAGTGGGGGCTAGGAAAGCTCACGGGGCTAGTGCCAGGCTCACAGCCAGCGCTCGGTTCCATCCGCGCTCCTGCCTCGTCCAGTGAGCACTGAGCCTGGAGTAGCTCCTGCTGGGATACAGTCTGAGAAGTTTCCCACAGTCTGATTCGTGTCTTTTCTTCAGAACAGGGAGCCCCAGGCCGCAAGAGGGGTAACTCCGGCGCCTTCAGGAGGGGCCCTGGCCGGAGGCTGGGGAAACTGCCCTGGGGATAGAGCCCCGGTCTGGAAGGACAGGGATGCAGCTAACTGCATGGGGGCTCTCTGGGGACACAGAGCCCTGCAGCTGCTGAGTGCTGGCCGAGTCCAGACAGTGCTGTCTGTCCAGTGTGCCAAGCTGGTTATCGCAGAGTGGATTGCGATGGCGTGTGTGTGTGTGTGTGTGTGTGTGTGTGTGTGTTCGTGTGTGTTAGTGTGTATGTCACTGCAGTGGTGAATGCGTGGCTCAGTGACAGCGGCCACGGAAGCAGAACAGGACCACACATGGAGGCATTTCCACACAACAAAGCGTTTTCCTGCTTTTTAGTGATTATGGGGGTGTTTTCGGTTTGTTTTTTACTAGTTGTTCTGAAGGATAACTTCTTAAGTTGCTTCTTTTTGTGGGGACAGTCGTAAGCAGTGCCCAAGGGACTGTGGGGCTGATCTCGGTGATTTTCTGCTCTGTGGGCCCAGTCCGTGGCCCTGGGGCCACCGGGGCTGTGCCTGGCAGCAGCTGGGGGTGATGCCACACACACAGTCCCTCCCCAGACTCCTGCTACGAACTTTCACTGGCACGGGAGCACCCATTGCGAGGGGTCCCCACCTCCTGGTGCTTCTGCAAGTCCCTCGATGGATCTGGCAGAGGTGCTAGGGTTGCTGGTGCGGAGGTGTGAGAGATGGGGCTTGTGGGGTGCCTCCGTGGGGAAGGAGTTTCGGGAGCTCATAGTCTCTTCACATCACACACTTACTTCTGATCAAACATTTAATTAAGGGAGAGGGCTGGAGTGATAGCACAGAGGGTAGGGCGTTTGCCTTGCACGCGGCTCAGCCCGGATTCGATTCCCAGCATCCCATATGGTCCCCTGAGCACCGCCAGGAGTAATTCCTGAGTGCAGAGCCCGGAGTGACTTCTGTGCATTGCTGGGTGTGACCCCCCCAAAAAGAAACAATTAAGAGAAATCTAAAAAACAAGGGGAACTTGGGCTTCCTCATTACCCCCCAGCTCTGCGCCCGTGGCTGTACCGAGGGCGATGGCAGGCCCGTGTAGGAGCTGCGTGCAGGCTGCCTGGGCCAGCGGCTGCCCCTCTGCTTTGAGCTGGAATGCGAGGTCTTGCCGACCTTGTGTATCTCAGCATGTGCTCAGGCCCTGGGTCCCGCGGCCACCGTGGCGTGCTGTCTCCAGACGCTGGCGCCCGGGCTGTTCCGAGGGGCTTAGGATTTGGAAAGCATCCGAGAAGTATTTTTCTTCCGTCGGTCACTTTCTCTCCCCACATTCTCCGATGCAGGAGTTCTTGTTGTTGCTTTATGATTCTCAGCACCCACCCCACAGTGCTCAGGGCCCACACGGGGCAGTGCTCAGAGGAACAGACAGCTGGACTTGAACGTGCGCTGCCCCCGATGACCCGTCTCTCTGGACCCACAGCAGTGGAGCTGATTGTGTGTAGACACGTCGGGATTTGTGTTGAAAGTGGAGGAGATGATTTTTTGAAAGGAACCAAATTGGAGCTAGAAGCAGTGCAGTAGCTAGGGTGAGTTTGGTCCCCAGGACCACATATGGTTCCCCCAGTCACTGCCAAGAATTAGCCCAGAACACAGAGCCAGGAATAAGCCTTGAGCACTGACAGGTTTGGCCCCAAAATCAGAGAAAGGAAACAGAAAGGAAAGAAGCCATTGGAGCTGTCTCCCGCCCTCAAGCACACTTCCATGCTGAGATGATTCCTGGGATCTTGGTTTTTTTTTTTTGTTGTTGTTGTTGTTTTTCTTTTTTTTTTTTTTTCCGGAGAGTATCTTGCCTGCAGGACAAAGTCTGGCAAGCTACCCTTGACCTGTTCTATATGGCAAATAAAGTAACAAGTCTCAAAATGGAGACTTTACTGGGCCCACTTGAGCAAAATCGAATAACAATGGGAGGACAGTGACAGGGGTCACACTTGGCAATGCACAGGGGTTACTCCTGGCGCTGCACTCAGGAGTTACTCCTGGCTGGTGGGAAGGCGCTGCCCTTGCAGAAGCCAGGACTGAGTGGGGTTTTTGGGGGGATACTCTTTGAAAATGGGGGCTGGGGGTGGGAAGCGGGGGCCCTTCTCCACTTAGGCCTCAGGGCGGGGAAGGCTGGTCTGGACTCAAGGAAGCCTCTGGTCATGGAAAAGGCCAGCCTCAAGTAAGAGGATTGGGGACCAACACAACTGACTCACTGTGGGCAGTTGGGGCTGCTGGACTCAGAGTTACTGTGAGAGAGGGGGGGTTTCAGACTGGGGGTGACTGTGATGCTGGGGGCTGTCACTCTCACCCTTGGGAGATTTGGGCTTGGCTGTGCCCTGGGGCCTCGCCCCCTGGAAGAATGCCTGAGAGTAGCTTGGCTGGACTTAGAGCTCTCCACATTCCCTCCCCCCAGTGGGCCAAGTTTCTATAGGAGAAGTTTCTCACCAAATCGATGAACAGTTTTTCTTCTGTGGGGGTCAGATGGAATCTTTCCCGGGCAGACAGTTGAATGTTCAGATCCAGCGGTGCTGGGGTTTGGCGACGCACCTGCCCTCTGCACGTGCTGCCGGGCACTGGCACCTTCCAGCACACAGGGGCACCAAGCAGCTTTCTGAGATTGGTTTGAGACAGAAGGACTCAGGGCCAGGAGAGGTGAGGGCAGAGCCATGCGTCAGCTCTGCACCACCAGGTCTGATCCATAAAGCTGTAGGGGTAGGGGTGGGGGGGAGAGAGAGAGAGAGAAGGAGACAAGAGAGAGATTGGGAAATTGGGTAGAGGGTGGAGATGGCAGGGCTGAGCAGGGTAGGCTGGAGCACACTGTGTTCCTCCCCAAAGTCAAATCCAGGATGGCAGCGTGGAGGACGTTTGCCTTTAATGCGGCCAAACCAGGTTGTGATCCCTGAGTGCAGCACCAGGAGGGAGCCCTGAGCACCGCAGGGTATGGCCTCCGCAGAAACAAACAAACAAAAAAAGATCCCATGGCCCATTGGGCAGAGAGGAGTTGGTTGACTCCAGGTGTCCCTCTCGAATCCTCCGCAGAACCCCACGGACATCTCGGCTATGCGTCCCTCAGCATGCGGCTGGCCCAGCTGCTCTCCCGGCCTGGTTGGCGCAGAATCGAAGAATTTGTGCACATACTCCCGGGCCCCCACTTCGAGGAGCGGCACCCGCTGCCCAGGTGCCTGCAGAAGAAACGTAGGTTTGTGAGTGATTTTGCTTTCGTGACCCGCCTTTCACATTGATCGAGTCTTGGCAAGACCTGAAGACTCTTTTTTTACATTCTCATTTTTAGAAATAAAATTGCTTACATTTTTCATTCAAACACTTGAGGTTCTGCAGTGTGACCTCAGGGCTGTGTGCAGGGTGTGCGGGAAATTCTGTTTCTCCCACACGCCCGTCCCAGCCTGTTTCCTACTGGTTATTTTCAGCACATATTTATTTGTTTGCTTTGCTTTGGTTTTTGCTTGGGGCCTCACCTGGTGATGCTCAGGGGTTACTCTTTGGGGTCCTCAGGGGTCCATATTTGACTCTTTGATGCCTGGGAAGCACCTTCGCACTGAACTATCTGTCGGGTCCCCGGGACATTTTCTTTTTTAAATGTTGTCTTTTTCTGAAAGGTGGATTTTTGTTTACAAATATGATTTTATATGTTTTGTTTACTATCTTTATTACAGGGAGCACTTCTGAAAAATTTCTCTTTCGAAGTGTCAGCTTGGCTCTTAAGGGCGCCCGGGCCAGAACTCTGGCTCTATCTTCTGTGCGGTGAGGTTTCTCCATGCTTAGTCCCTTAAAAGTATCTGTAGACCCAAAAGCATTGATTTATGTGAGTTTTCAACCAGATGTTTTTCTTGTGGCATATTCTTCACTGGAAATAGGGAAAATTGGGCATGGCTGGAGTTCTGGCAGACCGAGTGAGACCCCCCATCCCCCAAGTGGGTAACCACCACCTAGAGTGTGCGACCCTTGGCCTCGGCGAGAAAGGGAGGGAAAGGGAAAATAAATACTGGAATGAAGGGGAAGATGCAAGGGGGAAACACGTTGGCTTGATAATGTCTTCTAAAAACAGCGCACCAGGGCCAGAGAGATAGTAAGGTGGGTAGGGCACTTGCCTTGCCCCTGGCAGACCCGGGTTCGTTCCCAAGCACCCCATACGGTCCCCCAAGCCCCACCAAGTGTCACCCCCAGTGCCAAGCCAGGGAGTCAGCCTGAACCCGTGCACTTCCCCAACGCTTCCGGTGCCTGTCTGCGCCCTCTGCGCCCTCTGCCATTGGAAGCTTGTGCAGGTGTGTTTGAGATGTGACCGCGTTTCCCTGCATTCCTTGGGCATGTGAGTTGATTTGTGGTACTGCTGCTGCTGATATCAAGACACGACCTTTCTAGAATGCAGGTGCATCACCAGATTTCCGGGCACCCTTTCCCCTCAGCATGTTGGTCTCAGCAGCACCTTAAGAGAAAGAACCCAGGCCTTGCTGTGCCATCGGCCCCTGTGGTTAACGTAAACAAATTTTTTTTAATACGGAATTATGGCTGGAGCGATATTACAGCGGCAGGGCGTTTGCGTTGCACGCAGCCAACATGGCCGACCCGAGTTCGATTCCTCCACCCCTCTCGGAGAGCCCGGCAAGCTACCAAGCGTATCTCGCCCGCCCAGCAGAGCCTGGCAAGCTCCCCGTGACGTATTCGATATGCCAAACTCAGTAACAACAAAGTCTCCAATGGAGACGTTACTGGGCCCGCTCGAGCAAATGGACGAACAATGGGAGGGCCTTTACTTTTTTCACTTTACTTACGGAATTCTGGGTGGTGTGGAGATAGCTTAGAGGGCTAGAGCCCCAGCATCACCTGGGGAGCCCCGGGTTCAGGACAGGAGGGACCCACTCACCACCAGTTATGACCCTAGTAGCTGTTAAAGAGGAATTGCAAGGGCTGGAGCTATACACATTCGGAGGGCATTTGCCTTGCACGCAGCTGACCCAGGTTCAATCCCCGGCATCCCATATGGTCCCCGAAGCACCACCAGAATAATTCCTGAGTGCTGAGCCAGGGGTATCCCCTGAGCCTCGCCGGGTGGGAGTTGTTAGAGGTGTCTCTGTAGTAATACGCCGTTTTTCAAAATGAATGTTTTGTTTGGGTGCTCGGGGTTGGGCAGTGCCGGGCAGGAGCCGGCTTAGCTGTCCGCAGGCAGACACAGTTCCCGCTCTGAACAGTCACCTGGGCCCTTGAGCAGTTCGAAAGATGCCCCCTAATGCTTTCCTTCCCCTGAATCATCCTCTCTACTCTGCTCCAATGCAGAGTTTCTGGACCTTTTCTGAGGACTCTTTGGACATCCTGACCAGGGTGGCTTAGACTCAAGTGTGAGGCTGCACCCCAGACCTGGCGGACCCATCCTACGGAATCTTTGGGGATGTTATGCTCACTCTGGGCCACTCTTTGGGAGGTCTCCCTCTGCACCCCGCCCCCAGTCTGCACATCTCCACGGTGTTATTTTTTTATTGTTAATTTTTTCACCCGGTGATGCACAAGGGTTACTCCTGGCTCTGCACTCAGGATTTCCTCCTGGCGGTGCTCAGGGGACCATGTGGGGTGCTGGGATTCGAACCCAGGTTGGCTGCATGCAAGGCAAATGCCCTCACTGCTGTACTATCGTTCCAGCCCCAACACTAGAAGCTTCGACCTGGAATTCTTGTTCCTTCGGGTCTTTTGCATGGAAGGGCGGGTGTGAGTCAGAACTGAGCAACTGTGGGCGTTGGGGGGATTCTATAGCATGTGGGGTGCCCGTGAGTCTTCCAAGGCATGTGAGGTCGCCCCTGCCGGGTTCTGTAGGGCAGCTGCGGCTAGGACCTGGGTGAGGCCAGAGACCCGCCTCACCTCCAGTCACCTTCTTTCAGTCCTTTTTGCTGGCTTGCTCTTCTCTTCGAGCTCTTGCTAACTCTGAATTTTCCCCCTTACATGTGACAATTTCCTCTATCTGGATATTTTGAAGTTGAATGCCAGCGTGAGGTGGGTGACTGGGCTGGCTGATGACAGTGAATAGATGCCGTTTGCATATGTCCTGTGCCTTCAGACTATATATAGTCTTGAACTGTGTCTGCAGCTCCTGACATTTTGTTTGGACCAGAAGACTGATTTTTATGTAACTTCCTCATAGAACGGTGTGTGGTGCTGCCCATCACGCCACAGCTCCCAGGGCTGGTGTTTCCCTGTCCAGAAGACGCTGGACAGACGTGAGCCAAAGCTCTAGCTGGGAGGAAGCATTTGTACCGCGGGATGAAATAGAACTGCCTTTGAGTCAAGCTGACATTTTCAAGAAATACAAAACAGACTTTTTCCCCCCCATTTTTAGTACCAGAGCAGATAATCCCCTAAGGTTATTTGCTTCCCTGAAAGATATTTAGCTTGCCCTTTCAAAGTTCATTTAGAGCAGATCTTGGCGTTCAATCAGAGTTGGCTGCTAACCGAGGTCAGAGTGTTTGCTTATTTGTGGCCTTCTTTGTCTCTTAAGAGGAACCGTAGTTAGAGGCCACCAGAGAAAACAAAACACAAGCACCCGCTTCCTCCCAGCTTGGTTCCTCTGTTCTCAACCCCCGGCCATTTGTGTATGCATCTTCCCCAGAACAGGCGGGGGACAGAGGTAGAGGGAAGGTCTGAGAAGCCCCTGCATGTTGCTCCCCGAGCAGTGCTCCCCATCTTTGTGGCTTCTGTTGAGGTTCTGAAATGAGTCATCAGGTGCTAGTGACAAATGTGTCATGTATGGCGTGACACAAAGATGGAGTTTGTGCCATCAGTCCCCAGGGTGGGAGGAGGGAGCGTCGGGTTTTGGGGGTCAGTGGCAGGAGTATGTGACCCATAGCGTGTCGGCTTTATTTCGGGTGGGGGAAAACGGATCGTTTGGGGAGAAGTGTGCTTGGGGTACAGATTTGCCGCGTTTTTCTGGATTTCTCTCTCTCTCTCTCTCTCTCTCTCTCTCTCTCTCTCTCTCTCTCTCTCTCTCTCTCTCTCTCTCTCTCTCTTTTATGTAGGAGTACTGCTATTTATCCAGCCACTGATTAGCTGATTGAATTGTGCAAGAATTCCACCTTACTTTTTATTCACTTTTTATGATTTTATTTATTGAATCACCGTGAGAGCAGTTACAAAGCTTTCAGGTCTAAGTCTCCGTCATACAATGAAACACCCGTACCTTCACCAGTGCCCATTCTCCACCCCCAACAACCCCAGTATATCCCCATCCCACACCCTCCCCCTACCAGTGGGGCAGATAATTTCCACATTACTCTCTCTCTACTTTGATCACATTCAATATTTTGACACCAGACCCACCATTATTATTTGAGATTTTGCCCCAACACTCAGATCTGCTGAAAAGGCAACAGTAGACAATTTGTTTTCTATTGCTGGTTATGAATAACATATGATGTTTCGTGGCTGCAGTACTGGCCGCACGATCTTGAAATTCTGACATTTGAACACTTAAATCTGGAGGGATTTCTGTCAAAACCTGTTGGGTTCCCGAGAATTGCTCCTGAGTCTCTGGGATGATGGTCGTTAAGCAGCTTGATCAGGAGCCAGAAAGGCCGTTCGTGGGCAATGACTTGGGGTCTCTTGGGGACGGGGAGGACAGGACTGGCTCCACCCCCATCCTGTGAGGCCCAACAAGTTTTGTCACTGAGGTCCCAAGCCTGACTGTCCAGTGGCCTCTAGAGGATGGCGGCCACCGGGCCACCAGAGGGAACAGGCCAAGGCACGAAACCGTGGGCCCAGCACTGCAGGGACCAGACGCATTTCTGCCAAAAGCCACTGGGTTTCGAGATTTGTTTCTGAGTCTCTGGGATCATGGCCATTAAGCAGTTCAATCAGGACCCAGAGAGGCCATGCCTCCAATGATCTAGCTGAGCCGGAGGTGATTTGTGGGTGTGTTTCCCACCTACCTAACTATTGGCCGTTTACTTTCTTGCTAAACTTTGCCCCAAGTTTTTGGGGTCTGGCCAAAGTCACAACAGCAATTTTGGGGTATCTGGAAGTGTGGAGGCGCCATCAGGCTGCTGATGCACTCGCCTCAGAGGTACAGTGATTTTTGTTTGATGGTTTGTGTTTTTATGTAGGAGTACTGCTATTTATTCAGCCACTGATTAGCTGATTGAATTGGGCATGAACTCCACCTTACATTTTTTTCCATAATTTTCTTTCTTTCTTTCTTTCTTTCTTTCTTTCTTTCTTCTTCTTATATTTATTTATTGAATCACTGTGGGAAAAGTTACAAAGCTTTCAGATTTAAGTCTCGGTCATACAATGATCAAACACCGTCTTCTTCACCCTTCACCAGTACTCATTTTTCACCACCAAGAACCCCAATATACCCCACCTCCCACCCACCCAATGCCTATGAGGCAAATGATTTCTAACTAACTCTTCTCTACATTGATTACATTCATTATTTTGACAAAAGATGCAGCATGATTGCTTAGAACTTACCCCCCAACAATCAGAATGGCTGAAATGGCATTGTGAAATACATTGTTTTCTATATAAGGTTCGGATTTCCAGGGCTGGAGAGATAGCACAGCGGGTAGGGCGTTTGCCTTTCACATGGCCAACCCGGGTTCGAGTCCCAGCATCCATATGTTCCCCTGAGCAATGCCAGGAGTAACTCCTGAGTGCAGAGCCAGGAGTAACCCCTGTGAGTGCAGAGCCAGGAATAACCCTTGTGCATCGCCAGGTGTGACCCAAAAAGCAAAAAAAAACAAAAAATTTGGAGTACCTCCCCTCCACGTTTCCCTGAGCAAGCAGAAGGAAAGCAAAGAGTTTGGGCCCGGTGGTTGATGCAGATTGCTGGGCCGGGCCGTCGATCAAGGGAGATTTTGGGATCTCTGGGACCCTTCCTCGGGCCCAGTGCTCTCCGGGGCCCCTAGCTTGGTAGTTGGGGGCGAGCCTGGTCTTTGGGCTCACGTTGTGTTTGGACGGGCAGGTGGGGTGTTCAGGGCCCAGCTGCTGACACCTGATCCCGCCCTGGCCAGGTGGGAGGACGGAGATTGGCGTCTGGCCCCTGAGATGCCCAAGATAACCAGTCAAGGAGATAACCAGAGTCAATCCCAGTCGAGTTGGGTGATAGGCTGAGATAACGCACCGAGCCGCTGAGGCAGATCCTGTCTGGAGACACTCGGGCACCTTGATCGCAGGCAGGCCTGGCCTGGCGGGGGGCGGGGGCGAGTGGGCACCAACCTCGGCGTTTCCGTGGCTCGGAGCTTCCGTGCCCTTCGGCTTGCTCTGCTGTAGTTTTGTTTTTGGGTCACACCTGGACGTGCTCCGGGGTCACTCCTGGCTTTGCACTCAGGACTTACTCCTGGAGGTGCTCGGGGGTCCCTATGGGATGCCGGGATTGAACCCGGGTCAGTTGTGTGCAAGGCAAATGCCCTCCGCGCTGTACTAGACTTCTGGCCCCAAGGCCCAAAACTTAAAGAAAAATCCTTGCTGGGGTTTCCCCGTCCCTGGCGCCCTGTAAGCCTCGTGGGTCTGCACACGGCTTGTGCGACTGCCTCGAGTGGCCAGTGAGAAGGGCGCCCGCGTGTCCTCCTGCTCCCCAGGGCTGCTCTCTGCCTGGTGCTCCCGGCCCTGCAGCCCTCAACTCCTGCCCTGTGTTCACTCCTCCTTTCTGTGGTGTCCCCCTCCTCTCTCGGTGGCCCTCCCCCTGGGGTCACCCCCTTCCTGCGTGGTGCTGGGACAGTAGAGCTGCCGGGTTTGTGCCAGGTGCACGGTTGACCCCGGGGGCTTGGATTCAGGACCTCATGCTTGTGAGTCAGTGCTCAAAACCCCCTCTCGTAAATTCCTCCCCTCCAAGCTGAAGGAATGGACTTGACCCATGTTTAGTCTCACACTTCTGCTTCCTGCCGAATCACTGCCGGCCGCTAGCAGGCCAGGACCCATGTGCCACGCCTGTGTGAAGCAGGGACGTTCCAGGGCATGAGCCTGCTAGCATCTTTGTCATGGAGGGGTGGGGGCTTGTTCAGGCCGGAGACTCTACTAGGCTCACACACGGCACTGTGTGTTCAAGTCTCAGGGAGACAGTGAGGCTCAAACACATTTTGTTTTGCGCTGTTTTTCTCTCTTCTTTTTTTTTTTTTTGACTTTTTGGGTCACACTCAGTGATGCTCAGTGTTGCCTACTGACCAAGTAAAAGAATGCTTGATTTTTCATTCCCCCTTTGTCCCGCACAAAGCTGGGCAACCTCCGAGTACAGGAGGTTTCAGTTTGGGGAAAATGCACCCTCGTAAATGATTTGTAAATTGTGTATGAGGAACAGCACAATCTTTGCAGATATGTCAAAGCTATATCAAAGCAGGTCGTTCTGACCAATAGCATTATGCCGAAAGGGTCACCAGGTGGCTGACCAACTGTGCATGGCTCTGCTCATTGTCGCACCCACTTTCCCACGTCCCATCCCCTTTCCTTCTTTTGGGTGGGCTGTGGAAACATACTTAAGTCTGTACTTATGCTCTGAATAAACGCACGCATTCATGCCATCTCCTGAATGACGAACCCTGTGTGACTCGAGTGCTGATTTCATCCTGACGGCCCTCCCCTGGCTCGGCCCCGCAGCGCCAGACCTGGCACTCAGGAATTACTCCTGGCAGTGTTCAGGACTGGTGATTGAATCTTGGTCAGCCGTGAGCAAGGCAAACCCTTCCCCAATGTGCTCTCACTCCAGCCCCTCCTTTTGCATCTTTTTGTGTTTTTTCAGAATTGATTGATTGCCACGTAGGGTTTGCTGGCCCTGACGTTCTCTGTAGAGTCCCTTGTTGCACACTGTGTTTCGTGGGCACCTTGACATGAAGACTGGCGCTTGCCTGGTGCATGGCTGACCCCATAGGTCCCCTGAGCAGCGCCAGGAGTGATTTCCGAGTGCAGATGCAGGAGTAACCCTGAGCACTGCCAAGTGTCCCTAAAAACAAAAGGAAAGAAAGAAAATAGGTATCCTTGCCCGGAAGGGTAGCCCAGGGCCAAGGAGCCTGCCTTGCCTGTGGCTGACCCCACCCCACCCTGTACATCCCTCCCCACCCAGGTCCTGCCAGGATGAGCTCCCATGACTGGATCAGAGTCAGCCCTGAGCACCATCAGATGTCCCGTCCTCAGGCCCCAGGTTAGGTCACTCCGTACTCCCCACCTCCCCCCCACTCCCCGGTTCCCGCTCACTCATCCTCGAGGGGACCCGCACTCATTCAGCTTGTGCTCCCATCAGGAGCAGGCCAGGCCATACTCCTCTGTACATCTCTCAGGCCTTATTGGGCTGGGCCACTCCCTGGCCACGGTGCGGCCGGTGTTGCTCACAGCACTGGGGTCACAGAGAGCAGGGCTGTCAGGGTCGGGCTCAGGGCCTCTGCCCTGTCGCTCTGCCCACCCGCCCCCCCCCCCCCCCCCGGCTCACAGATTTCCTGGCCCGGCTCCTGAGGAGGGCCCTGGGCAGGGTCACTGGGTCCAGGTCCCACTCGGGGGATGCTGAATGACCTCAGTTGGAGATCTGTAACTGACAAACATTTGTCAAAAGTTTTCTGAAACCACTTTCACAGGGCCCGCGGATCCAGAACTGGGCACTGCAGGGACCAGAGGCTCGTTGGCCATGTAGTGCTGACGTCTGCAGGGCAGCCCTCCGGAGCCTCAGCCAGACACTGACATCTCGAAGGGTGGCGCCTGCCCCTTTAAGAATGGCCCATGATGCCCTCCTCCTTGCTGAATTCTACTTCTACCTCAGAACATTCTAGACTCTAACTGCCATTTTCAGTCTCTCCACGAGACTGGCACGAGCCTGTTTGGCAGAGCTCAGTACTGAAGCTGCGAGTGCAGTGTGACACAGGTGAATCTGAGTCTCTGGGCTTTCTGCCCGCGTGGGGGCGGCTTTTTTCTCTAACAGTTCTTTAGTGTATGATAGTTTTTAATCTTTAGTTAGTTTAAGTTTTTTTACTAGTTATATATATATTTTTGGGTGGGGTGGGGTGGCCATACCTGGCTGTGCCCAGGGGTGACCCTGGCTGGCTAACGTCCCTGTGCTGATGGAGATCGAGCCCCGGACAACTGGATATAAGGCAAGTGCCCTCCCCACTATCCTGCCTCTCTGCCCCTTGCGGACTTCTCTATTGAAATATGGAATGACTCTGAAGTCAGTGGGCCCTCATGGGGGGCTGATGAGAAGCAGAGGAGAAGATCTCACTCCACTGGGACTGGCTGGAGCGCTGGCACTGCTGAGTGCGATGAGCCCCGCCAGCCCCACGACGCCCACTAGGCCTTCCCGGGGTCTTGGGCCGGAGTGAGGGGTTGCCCTTTTCAGGGAAAGGGAGTCGATCCTCGACCTCCTCAGGCCCCCGGGCCTTTGTCCTCCTAGCAGAAAAGCATTTCAGGAGATGAGCATGAAGCAGAAACATTTTATTTGGAGGCCTTAAGGAAGGGGAAGGAGGGAGGGAGTAACACGCTCGAGAGAGAGTGCGGCTTCTCCAGAGGTGCGGAAAGCCACTGAACATGTTATGTTGCTAGGTTGCATTCGGTCTGAAAGTCCACACCTCAGGAGGGGAGAAGCCCGTGACATGATGGACCTCATAGGCAAGAGCAGTACCTGGGCTCGGGCACACATGAGCGCCCTCCCTTGGTTCAAGGTGGCTAATCTAGGGATTTCCCCAGGCTGCCCCTGGTGGGAGTTTCTAGCTACCTAGAGTCCGTTGCTAGGGTGGTTGCCAACGGGGTAGAGTTGAGTGGTCCATGGTCCTCTTAGAAATTCCTTTCCTGCCCTTTGTTCCTATTCCCTCGGGGGGTCCAGCCTGCTCTGGGCCTCATAGGTAAAGGTAAAGGCCCTCCCGTTGATCGTCGATTTGCTCGAGCGGGCCCAGTAACGTCTCCATTGGAGACTTTGTTGTTACTGTGTCTGGCATATCGAATACTCTCGGTAGCTTGCCGGGCCTCATAATGTGGGTTAATTTTGACAAGACCTTGGGTCCCGTGCACTCAGGTAGTCTTTTGGTGGCCATGAAGCTTTTGTTGACTTTCTCGGAGTTCCATCGCCATGGGGACGCTTCCCCCATCTACCTGTCTGCCTCAGTTCTATGGGTTAAGAAATGGAGTTAATACTGGCTTGTGGTTATCCAACCTGGGCAGCGTCACAAGGAATGAAGGAAATGCCGAAAACTCCTTCGCTCCCCTTTGGCACATTTTTTTTTTCTTTTTGGGTCACACCTGGTGATGCACAGTGTTTACTCCTGGGTCTGCACTCGGGAATCAGTCCTGGCAGTGCTTAGAGGACCATATGGGATGCTGGGAATCGAACCTGGGTCGGTCGCGTACAAGGCAAATGCCCTTCCCACTGTGCTATCGCTCTCCAGCCCCCATTTGGCGCAGTATTGCTGGGCTCTTTTCCCTTGCAGTTCTCAGCCCATAGAAAAAAGTGTGCCTGTTGCTTGCCTTAGCTTCTACGTGTAACTCCGGGCCTCTCACACATGTACATACGCACACACGCACACACAAGACCAGCCATCACTGCTGAGTCGCCTGCCAGCTCGTCAGTGTCTGGACGGGGAGGTGGTCAGTGACACTCGCGGTGCTCAGTGATGATTTCTGGCTCCTGAATATGTTTGGTGGTGGGAGTGATGGCAGGGAGGGCGCGAGGGTCAGCTGCCCGCAGGGCTAGTACCTGTCCCCTCTGCTCTCTGGCCCCGAATCGGCAGTTGTTTGTTTGTCTGTTTTGGATTGAGTTTTTGCGCAGGAATGACACTTGGTGGGCTCAGGGGGCTGTGCGGGAGAATGGGGGTCGCACTCGGGGTGGCGAGTGCCAGACTGGCAGCTCTCTGGGCTCCGGAAGCTGCTGTGGTCGCTCGCCTGAGACAGACTCTCTCCTCTGCTCTTCAGAGATTTAGTCCTGAGAACGAGTGTGCCTCAGAAGGCCCCGCAGTGGGCTCGATGGTCGGGGCCTGGTAGTGGCCGCGGCAGCGTCTGACCGCCTGACCATGAGTCTGCTGAGGCCCAGCGGGCTGAAGGCCCCCACCAAGATCCTCAAGCATGGGAGCTGGGCCCTGAAGGCACCCTCGGCCGGTAAGTGCGCTCAGCCCAGGCCAACGGAGACTCATTCCCACCCGGGAACCCCATCCCGAGTCCTCGCCCGGGAAGGGCTCCCTGAGCTGTAGACACGTCCGTGGCTCTGGGGACAGCTCTCACACACGAGTGTCACGTTCTGTGAGTTTAGTGTCACGGCAACCGGTGAGGGCTGAGGCGACCAACACGCTCCCTTCTAACTGGTAGCTCCCTTGCCCAGGCTTGGGGACAGGCTTAGGGAGGTGGACTCACCTGGACTAGAGGGCCTCATTGCCGGCCAAAGCCACAGTACAGTGGGGAGGGCAACTGGCACCCCATGTGACTCTCCACCCTCAACCTCACCATGAGTAACCCTGAACGGAGAACCAGAAATAGGCCCTGAGCATTGGCTGGGTTGCTCCCCGCCCAAAAGAAAAAGAAGATGGGCCAGTGGACACAGCAGAAATAAGACACTGGGTTCGAGCTTTCACCTGGCTTGGTCCGTAGTATCACGGGGTGTATCCAAAGATTTCCCCTGAGCTGCCCAAAGTATGACTGCGGCCTGGGATGCTGCGGTAGGTGAGCACGTCCGCTTCACGGCTGGCCCGGCCAGGCTTCGCCACAAGCAGCCCCCGTCATTGGCTAGGAGTAGCCCCGAGCACTGCTGGGTGTCCCTCCCCCCAACCACACTTTAACTGGACCTGCACAGGCCCTTCCTGTCCCTTCTGACCCTTTTGACCCTTTCTGCTGTTCCAGCGGCTGCTCCCGTTGAGAAGACCGTGCCTGGGGAGAAAAGCCCCAGCGCCCCCTCCTCGGAGATGCAGGAGGAGTTTGTGGGCGACTTCCAGGTCGGGGAACGAGTCTGGGTGAACGGGAACAAGCCTGGATTCATCCAGTTCCTCAGGGAGACCCAGTTTGCCCCTGGTCAGTGGGCCGGGATCGTCTTGGACGAGCCCATCGGCAAGAACGACGGCTCGGTGGCGGGTGTGCGCTACTTCCAGTGCGAGCCGCTGAAGGGCATCTTCACCCGGCCGTCCAAGCTGAGTAGGAGCTTGCAGGCCGACGATGAGACCAACTGCCGGCAGCCAGCGCCTGCCGCCTGGGCCACCCCGCCCCTGTCGGCCTCCCCGGCCCTTGCCGGCACCGCGAATGTGCCCCAGTCCCCCGCGAAGGAGTCAACGGCCACCCCTCACATCAGCAGCCTGACCAGGACGGCCAGCGAGTCCATCTCCAACCTCTCTGAGGCCTGCTCCCTCAAGAAAGGGGAGCGGGAGCTGAAGCTCGGGGACCAGGTGCTGGTGAGTGCCGAGGGCAGCGGTCGCGGGTGGCTGTCCATTCTCCTGTCTGGTTCATCAGCTCCTCCAGACTCGCGGTTTGGGTGGAAGCACGAGCAGCCGGGACGCCTGGTCCTGCAGTTTCCAGCGTGATGGATGCGTACGGGGATGCTGCCAGTTTTACCAGTTTAGCCAAAACAGGGTGGAGGGGTCATGCCGTGGGGAGAGGTCATGCTTTGCACGCCTCTGACCCGGGGTTTAAGTCTTGGTCCCATGTACAGTCCCCCAAGCACATCCCGGAGTGATCCGTGAGCACCAAGCCAAGAGTAAGCCCTGAGCACTCTGAATGTGACTCAAAAACAAACCAATGAACAAAGTTGGAAATCGGTTCTATTTCTCTGGTTTTCGATGTTTTTGCTTGGGGCGTCACAGGGTGGTCGCACACAAAGCACCCTTCCCCCGGTGCTCCAGCCCTGTTTGTCAGCATTCCTGTCAGTGTCCAGCGCTGTGATTCTGTTTTGCTCTGTGTCCCGGGAACCAAGTGTCAAGCCAAGGCATAGTGAAGGAGAACTGGAAGATCGAACTCTGTTAAGATACGAGAACAGTCATTTTCCTTTAGCTGGTTTCTGGCTTAATTGTTCTCCAGCGGTGGGGTTGCCAGTGCTCCGCTCCCACACCCAAGGGGCAGCGACCCCCTCGCCACACCAGGTGGCTGGCCTGGGTCAGAGATTCCCGGGCGTGTGGTCAGCCAGGCCACCGGTGACAGCGAGTGGGTGTGAATGCCGCTGCCTTGCATGGACACTGAGCAGCAGCGTCTGCTCACCCTGTAGGGGTTGCGGGGGGAAATGGCACTTTGACCTTTGGGGTTTCTTCAGGAAATCCCGCCTCTGAAGCCAGAATGTTCGTTTGCGGGGGTGGGGGCGCTGTGCGCAGTCCAGGGTGCCTGACCCACGTCCCTCCATCCCTCCGGCAGGTGGGAGGCATGGAGGCCGGTGTGGTGCGCTTCCTCGGGGAGACGGACTTCGCCAAGGGGGATTGGTGCGGCGTAGAGCTGGAGAAGCCACTGGGCAAGAACGATGGTGCTGTGGCCGGAACGAGGTGGGTCCCCCTGCCCCCCCAGAGAGCCTGGGGCCATGCACGGTGCCCGGGAGGCGCTGAGGGGACTGCAGGCCACTTCACTTGGTTCTTAGGCGGGGCTACTTCCAGTGGCACTCGGGGACCCTGCAGGGATGTGGGGACAGCCTGGGGCTTCCATATGCAGCTGTGCTCGGGCCGCAGGAACCCCCCGGGCCTGCTGTCGCCCTTCAGATGCCGGGGAGGCTGCTTGGAATCGCCCTTGGTTTGCGTGGTGGGGGTGGGCGGCATGCGAGCGAGTGTGGGTGTGAATGTATGAGGGAGTGTGTATGTGAGCGTCTGAGTGTGGGGCTGTGAGAGTGTTGGTGGGGGCGTGGGCATGAGAATGTTGGTGGGGGTGTGAGCGTGTTTGTGGGGGAATGAGAGCATGTCAGTGTTGGTTTGAGAGCGTGCAAGTGTTGGTTGGGGTGTGCGTGTGTGTTACTGTGGGGCTGTGGGTGTGTGGAAGTGTTGGTTGGGGTGTGAGTGTGTGTGGATGTGGGAGTGTCGGTGGGGTGTGAGTGTGAGTGTGTGTTGGTTTGGGTGTGAGTATGTGTGTTTCTGGGGAGTGAGTGTGTGTGAGTGTGGGGCTGTGGACATGTGGGAGTGTCTGTTGGGGTGTGAGTGTGTGTGTTTGATGGGGAGGGAGTGTGAGAGTATGGGAGTGTTGGTTGGGGTGTGAGTGTGTTTGTTGGGCTGTGAGAGTGTGGAAGTGTGGGAGTGTTGGTTGGGGTGTGAGTGTAAGTGTGTGTTGGTTGTGGTGTTTATGTGTAGGAGTGTTGGTTGGGGTGTGTGTGTGTTTGTTAGGTTGTGAGTGTGTGTGAGTGTGGGCTGGTGGACGGTATGATGTTTGTTGGGGAGTGAGTGTGAGTGTGGCGCTGTGGAAATGTGGGAGTGTTGGTTGGGGTGTGAGTGTGAGTGTGTTTGTTGGGGTGGGAGTGTGAGAGTGTGGGAGTGTTGTTTGGGGTGCGTGTGTGAGTGTGTTTGTTGGGGTGTGAGTGTGTGGGCATGTGGGGCTGTGGGAGCGTGTTCGTTTGTGGGGGTGTGAGACTCTGGGACTCAGTGGACTTCTGGGTCGGCGCTTATGTCTCTTGCCGAAGGTGTTTTTGTCCCCCCCTCCTCGTTGTCTGCAGGTACTTCCAGTGTCAGCCCAAGTATGGCTTGTTTGCTCCCATTCACAAAGTCATCAAGATCGGCTTCCCTTCCACGACGCCGGCCAAGGGCAAGGTGGCCGCCGTGAGGCGTGTGATGGCCACCACCCCCGCCAGCCTGAAGCGCAGCCCTTCGGCCTCCTCGCTCAGCCCCGTCAGCTCCGGGGCCTCATTCGAGAGCAGCAGACCCGGCCGCACGGGACTAGTAAGCAGCCCCCCACCACTGCGGGGTGCTCGGGCCCCCACAGACTCCCACAGCCCCAGGGGCGAGAGGCGGAGCAGGAGCACGTGGGCTGAGCAGCTCCGGGTGGCAGGCGAGTGGCTTCCCAGCCACCACCAGTGACAGGAGCAGGGATGGGCCTTTCCTGGGGTGCTCAGGGCTCCTCTCTGGCATCAGGCCACCTTAGGGATGAAGTGGGGTAGCTGAAGGGGTCGCCTGAGGGTCAGAGCAGGGCCCAGAGACTCTGGGGAACGCTTGGCCCTTCATCTTGCTTCTTTGCTCTCTCCGTCTCTCCCTGCTCCCTCCTGTCCCTCTGCACCGCTGTCCACATGCAGAGTGGCCTCGACTTCTGTCCATTGCGGTGCCGCAATTCAAAGCTGGGGCCTCGTGGCTTCTCCCCTCACGTCTATCTGAGTCATAAACACTAAAGTGTGTCTGAATATGCAAGGGTGCCCTGAGATATTGTCCACAGGGAAACGGGCCCACGATGGAGAGGGTGTCCTGGGGGGCTGGCTTTGCTGGGGGCTGCGCTTCCTGCCGCCGCCTCTGCTCCGTGCATTGACCCTCGATGCGGAAGAGGAGGGAGTGAGTGTGTGTGCAACGGAAGATACAAAACAGATGACACGGGAACGGGAGCCAGGAGGCCACGGGCCGTGGGCACAGGCCTGGGGCCAGTCCTGTCTTGCTCGACCACCACCAGGTTTCCCTGCCCCACGTGCATCCGCACGTCCGACTCCTCCTTCCCTTCGCCTCACCATTTAGGAGGAGAGCAGACTCAGAAACCCCTCTCCTTCCCTCGCGAACCAGCCCGTTTGTGGAATTTGGTTTTGTTTTTCTGCTTGACTGTGGGCCATACCCTACAGTGCTTCAAGGGGCCATTTGCAGTGCTGGGCTTGTGCCGGTGCCTCCCACCTCCAAGCAAGAGCCCTACGCCTGAGACGTATCTCCAGCCTCCCCCCGATATCTTGTTTTGTTCTGTTTTGGGGTCACACTTGGCAGAGCTCAGGGCTTTCTCCCACCTCTGTGCTCGGGATTATTCCTGGCGGGCCTCCGGGATTGAGCCTGGGCAGCGCTGGGGCTTCGCTCTCCAGCTCTTTGGCCCCTGCCTTGCATATCTTTATGCAGGGTGGAGCTCACTCCTAAACTGAACATCACCGTTAGCGTCTATGACAGGAATATAGAAAGATTCTGTGTGACTTCACGGAAGTATACCTCGACAACATAATTCCATAAGTGCACACACAAGCGTTCATACACACAGTCACTCATACATGTACACGCAGTGCATACTGTATATACACAGGCTTATGGGTATACACACACAGGCACATACATGCATAAACACAACGTGCGCATGCACACAGGTGCGTGTAGATATGCCCACCCGAACATACATGCACGCATACATACATGCACACGGGTCCGTGCGTGCCCTGTGGAGGCCTCCCTGTTCGTCTGTTGGCTGAGTTGCTCTTCTGAGGTACCAGGCTCCCACAGAAGGCCTGGCCTTGCTGGGATGGAGCCTGGGGCCTCACAAACCACGCGCAGGGCAGAGGCTTTGGCATCAGCATCCTGAGTTCAGCTCGTGGCCCCGACCTTGCCTAGCCCCTCAGCACGTGCCTCCCCCTATGCTAGGGGTGCTGCTTTCTCCGTGCTCCGGCGCCTGAACCTCACAGTCTCGTCGCCATAGTTGGCTGAACGAAGCCCATCGCTCCTGTGCTGGTTTCCTCAGGGAGATGTCTCAGGCCCAGGAAGCGCGTGCGTCTGGCCTGCTCCACCCGCTCAGGCCAGGAGGCTCAGGGCACACCGCCTCCCGCTTTTCCTAGTTTTTATTTTTGCTCTTTGGGGTTCACCTGGCAGTGCTCAGGGACTCCAGGCGTGGTGCTTGGGGGCTGCTCCCGGTGGAGGGGGGTTGAGCCCGGGTCTTGTTGTTAGACCCCCAAGGCTGCCAAGCTCTTCCCAGCCACCCCTTGAATTCCGAGTTGACTGCAGTTCCCGGGAGCACTGCACATGGCTGGCCGGAGAGCTCGTGTGCTCCTAGAAACTTTAGTTATTATTTGGTTTTGGGGCCACACCCAGGGGTGCTCAGGGCTTATTCCGGGCTCTCTGCTTGGGGGGTGGCGTCACTCCTGATGGTGCTGGATCTTGAACCTCTGCAAGCACCTTCCCCCACCCCCCCCCAACAGACTCTTTGGCCCTGGGGAGGGCATTTAATCGGACCAGATATACTTTAAGTGTATCGGGAAATCACGGCCTGGTCCTTACGCACAGGCAAGCATGATCCCGCTCTTCGGACAGAACCAGGTGGCTCGAGAGCTCCCAGCAGGCAAAGCAGCAGTGGACAGCCTGGGCCCTGCTGGGCCCTTCGGTCAGGAGGCGTTTGGCAGCAGCTCAGATGATGCGGGGAAGCGGCAAGAGAACCTGCGGCTGGACCACAGCAGGGCGATGGAACAGGGATGGCCGGGCAGAAGGAGCAGAAGTCCTGGCCATCACCGCTGCAGCCCCCGCCACCGTGTGCCCGAAGAATGAAGATCAGGTCCCGCCTTGTCCCCTCCTGCAGGGGCCGTTGTGCAGAGAGGGATCTGGGTCTGCAGAGCAACATGAGTGACCACGAGCCCAGGATAGAATGGACAGAACCCCCGGTCCCCTCAGCCCTTCAGCCCACTCCCCTCCCCTCCTCACTGTCTTGCCTCTTCTCTCCTTCCCTTTGTGCTTGGTCTTTCCCTGAGCTGCCCTTGCTGTCCTGCTCGCTGGGCTTGAGCCCTCACACATTCGAACCCACCACTTTTTCCTTTTTTTTTCCCTGGACTTTGGCCATGCCCCAGCAATACTCAGGACTTACTCTGGACTCTGCACTCAGGAGTCACTCCTGGTGGGCTCGGGACCCTATGGGGTGGGTACCTGTTATCCAGCTCGGGTCAGCGGCGTGCAAGGCCAGCGCCTTTCCCGCAACTTTATCATTCTAGCCTCTCATCCCCCATTTTCGAAGGCAGATGGCACAGGGGTCTTTTATAGGGTCACACCCAGTGACCCCCGGGGGCACGGGGCCATTCCCAGAGACAAGAGTCTCTGGTTACTGCTATTCAGGCATGGGGCGGGTGCCCGGGAGAGCGAGGTGAGCTGGAAGGAAGAGGAAGAGAGAAGGGACAGGCTGCAATGGGAGACCCTGACAGACCTGCAAGGCTGAAGATGCTGGATCCGGCCTCAAGCTCAAGCCAAGGGCTCAGCCTTAAGGAAGATCAGGCCAGAACGGGCTGTGGAGGGGGCTGCCTCCGGCTCTGCAGAAGAGTCTCTGGATTCCCACGAGGCCCGAGGTCAGTGGAACCCAGGTCCCGTCCAAGGATCTTCGGGAAGGTTTCAAGAGGTTTCTGCTGAGAGTCGCTGGCCCGTATGCAAGGATGCAGCACTGCTCCATGTGCTTTGCCGAGGATCACCATGTGCATGCCCGTGTCGGCCGCCCCCCTCCCCTTCACGTCTCTTTTTCCTTTGCAGTTCCCGGAAACCTCCTCCCGCTACGCGCACAAGATCTCCAGCACCACTGCCCTCCAGGAGGCGCTGAAGGAGAAGCAGCAGCACATTCAGCAGCTGTTGGCCGAGCGGGACCTAGAGCGGGCAGAGGTGGCCAAGGCCATGAGCCACATGGGGGAGATAGAGCAGGAGCTGGCCCTGGCCGGAACGGGCACGACCAGGTGACATCTGTGCAGACGGCATTGCCGGGGCCGAGAGACGCCTGCGGTAGAGGCTGGGCGCGAGCTTGGTGCAGGCGGTGCAGGCAGAGGCCGTGGGTGCCCGTCTGCCGTCGTTGCGGTGGTGTCCGGCGCGTGGTTTGATCTCATGCGCCTTCTGCTCGCCCTGTGGGGGTTTAGGGAGTGCCGAGTTGTCCGCGCCGGTGCTTTCGTTGTGTGCTTCCCCTCTGGCCTTCCAGAAATGCCGTAGCTTAGGTGGGAGATGCATTCAGCTTGCCGTGGTGACAGGTGGCGATGCCAGCCCACAGAGGGCTGTTGGGGGCGGGCGAGGCCACTCACGCGCCGTTGCCTCTACAGCACGTCCTGGAGCTGGAGGCCAAGAACGACGAGCTGCGGGCCATGCTGGAAGCGACCGACTGGGAGAAGGTGGAGCTGCTGAACCAGCTGGAGGAGGAGAAGAGGTGAGGCCGTGCCCGGAGCTGGGGGCTCCCTCGGGTTGGGCACTCCTGGCCTTCCAGGGCTGTGAGAACCAGAAACCAACGGGTGCCCAGTCCTGAGCGCGGCCTCACCGGGAGGGCTGGGGGGGGAGCTCAGTGGAGCCAAGCCACCCCCGACCCTCCCTGCTGTGTCCACCTGGCCTGGTATTCAGGAGGCCTGTGCTGGGTGGCAAGGAACTGTCCTAACCCAGTGGGGCCCTGTGGGAGTCCCTGTGGTTAAATCCCAGGCGGGAGGAAACCCACAGTACCCATGGGGCACGACAGCAGACAGACAGGGCTCAGGCTAGGCTGCAGACAGACGGACGTGGTGCTCAGGCCGGGGTGTAGACAGACAGACATGGGGCTCAGGCCAGGCTGCAGACAGTCGGACGCGGGGCTGAGGCCTGGCTCCAGACAGATGGACACGGGGTGCTGGCCGAGACCGCCTTTTCAGGTGGGCTCCCGGCAGTGTGGTGCCCAGGGGCACTGACAGTGCCTGGCTCAGCCCCTCAGCTCCACAGGCCGACTCGACAGTCACTGGGAGCCCCTCCCCCCCCCCGCCCCCGGCCCCCGAGTCCTTGGCTGCTTCTCCCCCAGGGGCTCAGTTGTTGTCCCAATGTGGGGACAGGCGCTGGCTGGGAGGGACTGGCAGGCGCCGCGGGTCAGTTTTTAACCACCTCTGTTAGCCGCAAGGCAGAAAGGGTTGATATGACACTGCACCTGGCGTTGGCTCGGCCTAGCTTCCTCCTGGAGCCTGCGGGTCCCACCCAGTGCTCGAAGCTGAGGGGACTCGCTGACTTTCTTTTTTTTCTTTTTGGGTCAACCCAGCGATGCTCAGGGGTTACTCCTGCCTCGGCACTCAGGAATTACTCCAGGCATTGCTCCGGGGTCCATAGTGGTATGCTGGGAATTGAACCCGGGTCGGCCACGTGCAAGACAAATGCCCTGCCTGCTGTACTCTCGCTCTGGCCCTCCCCGACTCTCTCAGCCCTCCTGTGTGTGGAGCCGGGGGCTGGGTCAGGCGCATCTACAAGATGGTGGCCCTCATGGGGGGCAGCAGTGACGTCCCTCACAACGTCTCCCTCTCCCCCACAGGAAAGTGGAAGACCTCCAGTTCCGAGTCGAGGAGGAGTCCATCACCAAAGGCGACCTGGAGGTAAAGCCCGGGCAGGTCCCGGAGGCTTGCAGGGTGCAGGCAAGGATGCGGGGCGGCCTGGCCGACCCCGCCGGGACCACTTCTGCTGGAGACTCCTAATCAGACAGGGATACCTGGGGTCATGCACCTGGCAGGGCCCGGCTGACACATCTCTGCTCCTTGGGGCTGGAGGCTGCTCTTGATGAGCGTTTTTCTCTCCTTCTGACAGTCGGGTCTATGCCTTTGCCTCAGCTTTGATTTTCAGTCGAGCAGCACAAATCAAACCCTTTAGAACCCCATTTTTTGGAAGATTTTCCTTAAAACAAGAAGAAGCAAAGAGTCAGTTTGGAAAAGAAAAATTTAGCGGTAGGGCGTTTGCCTTGCACGCAGCCAACATGGCCGACCCGAGTTCGATTCCTCCGCCCCTCTCGGAGAGCCCGGCAAGCTACCGAGAGTATCTCGCCCGCACGGCAGAGCCTGGCAAGCTCCCCGTGATGTATTCGATATGCCAGACACAGTAACAACAAAGTCTCCAATGGAGACGTTACTGGGCCCACTCGAGCAAATCGATGAACAACGGGAGGGCCTTTACTTTACTTTACTTCCTTCCTGTTTTAAGTTCATGGAAATTTTGTTTTCCCACCAGAAGGAGGTGAAGTCCCTGCAGGCGGCCTCTGAGAAGCTCGCCAAGGAGAACGAGTGCCTGAGGACCAAACTGGACCATGCCAACAAGGAGAATGCGGACGTGATCGCCCTGTGGAAGTCCAAGCTGGAGACGGCCATCACCCCGCACCAACAGGCCATGGGCGAGCCGAAGGCATCCGTGAGCCAGGGCGTGGGCGCCGAGGCGGCCGAGCTGGCTGAGCTCAAGATGCAGATCGAGAGGCTACAGTTCGAGTACCAGCAGGAGGTGGAGAGCCTGAAGGCCCAGCAGGCGGCTGAGCGTGCAGCGCACGCCTCTGAGCTGCAGACGCTCAGGTCGCGGCTGTTCAGGACGGCCCAGGAGCAGAAGAACAGCCTGGAGGCCGCACGGGCCAAGCTCGAGCAGATCGAGGACCAGCACCTGGTGGAGATGGAGGACACCCTGAACAAGCTGCAGGAGGCGGAGACGAAGGTAAAGCACCTGGATGGGTTGCAGGCCGTGTGTAGTCAGCAAGCCCAGGCCCTGGCCAATGCCACGGCACAGCTGGAGGCCACCCAGCAGAAGCTCTTGCAGCTCGATGGGCTCTGGAAGGCCAGTTCCAAAGGTCAATTGGGAATGGAGAAGCTCAGGCAGCAGCTCCAGGTGGCTGAGCGGCAGATTCAGGAGTTAGAGAATGCAAAGCGGGCTGAGAGCTGCAGGTTGGTACTCGGGCACCCTCGCCCACTTCCACGCTCGCTCCCTGCATGCTGTGTGTCAGTCTGCTCGCCGCTGTGTTCCGGCTTGGTGCTGACAGGTCTCCCGGTCACGTCCCGTGCGGTTCCCTCTGAGGGAACTGAGAAGGTGTCGGCACGATTCTGGGGCTGTCATTGGTCCCCACCACCCGGATGCCGTGCTAGCCTTGGCCCCCATTGGCCCGTCTGGAGTCTTTCTGAAACACGAAGCCAGTGAGAAAACAAGATAGGAGCCCCCAGAGCAGACCTCTGCCCCCCACCCCTTGGGCCCGCTGCATACTCACCGAGTCCCCCCAGACACTTGGGTTCGAGTCAGGCCACGAGGGTCTTTCTCTGACCTTGCTGACCACCTGCTCGTGTGACGGGCTTTGCCCTCCTCTCCCCGAGGCGCCTCAGTTCCCAGCTGGTGCTCGATGCCTCTGAGCCTCTGAGCTCCCTCAGGGCTAGTGACGTGGCCCATCTTGGTATTTCTCATTGCCAGCCCCTCCCTCCCTGCAGCACAAGCCCCCGCCCAGCCCTGCAGAGATTTCATCCCTTTCAGCCTTTAAGGGGTGCTTGGGCCAAGTCCGCCTTCCAGCATGGCCCCCTGCTGGCCACAGGCATGGACTCTCATGGTAGCCCTGACCCTGGGGAAGGACGCGACAGTGAGATCTGGGCCAAGCCGAGGAAGCTGCAGTTCTCACCAAGGAGCCCCGAGAGATGCCCTTTTCCTCCTATAGGATTGTGGTGGCATGGACGTGCCCTCACTCCCCCCCACCCCGGCTCCCCCCGCGCTGGGCACTTTGTTGGAGAAACTTCTCTCTTGGCCAAGATGGAAGGGCTGTGGGCTTTGTAGACAGGACTGACAGACATAACAGAAGGGCCCCGAGATCCCCGGGAGTTCCTCTCAGGACTCAGGACTCCTTGGCTGGCATTCCAGAAACACCAGCTGAAACAAATGGAATCAATTCCTAGGACACAGCAGGGGATAGCTGACCCACTTGTTCGCATCAAGATGTAACAAACGTCAAGTTCGGGTGACTGCTGTCTAGTGGATTAGAGGTTCCTCATTTTAAATTTCATATTGAAACCCCTCAAACTTTTAAAGTCACAGAAAAGAAACGAAAAGAAAGTAAATCTTGGGGGCCGGAGTGATAGTACAGTGGGAAGGGCATTTGCCTTGCACGCGGCCCACGTGGGTTCGATCTCCATCATCCCATAGGGTCACTGTCATTGTCTCTACCCTCCCGTTGTTTATCGATTAGCTCGAGCGGACCCAGTAACGTCTCCATTGTGACACTTGTTACTGTGTTTGTCATATCGAATAGGTCACGGGGAGCTTGGCAGGCTTTGCCGTGCAGGCGAGATACTCTCAGTGAGCTGGCCGGGTTACTGCCAAGGAGAAATTCCTGAGCATTTAGGGTGACCGAAAAAGCCAAAAGAAAAAAAAAAGATAAACTTTTATTCCCTCCCTCCCCTCCCTTTCCCTTTCTTCCCTGTTTCCTCCCTCCCTCCTTCCTATCCTTAGCTTCCCTCCTCCCTTGCTTACTTCCTTCTTCCTTGCCAAGCCATGCTCTGGGCTCTGGGGTCCTCCCGCCCAGCAGTAGTGGGGCTTTTCAGCTTTGGACTGATCTCAGTATCGCCCAGTGGTGCTGCAGTTCCCACTCGGGCCTGGTGTGTACTCGAGCCCTTTGTGCCGTCTCCCCGCCCCTGGAAAGTCAGTCTTTCTCATAGGCTTTCTTATTTTCTGGTCACGCCAAAGTTCGGTCTAGAAAACGCCTCTGTTTGGGCTGTTTTCAATAACCACTAGACAGTCATCACCAGAACTGCCCGCGCCAAGGCCTTGGCTTCGCGAGCTTCAGGCAATCACGCTCACCTCACGCCTCTGTTCTTCGGGGTTGTGTTGGGTCATGGGCTTCTCATACGTGTTTTCTGTTTTGTTTTCCCCTTCCCGTTCCTGTTTGTCTCCTTGGTCCATTCACTCCATCCTTGGGACTCTGGTAGGCCGATAGCCTGGCCGAAGAGCTGCAGGGGAAGGGGCTAGCGCTTCGTAGTCTTCAGGAGAACTTGAACGAAAGCGGCCAAGCTGAGGGGCCGTGTGTGCGCGTGTGTGTGTGTGCATGTGTGTTTGTGTGTGCATGCTGGTGAGCAGAGCAGAGGGGCCGTGTGTGTGCGTGTGTATGTTTGTGTGTTTGCGTTGTGTGTGTGTGTGTTCGTGTTTGTTCGTGTGTGTGCGTGTGTGCTGGGAGCGGGCAGGGGGCCGGCGGCTGACGGTGGCCCCCGGCTCCCCACAGGAGGTGAAGGTGGATGTGAGCCGCAGCCAGTGCCAGGCTCTACAGGCCGAGCATGCCAAGGCCAGCGTGGAGAGCCAGGGGCAGCACGAGGAGGCGCCGCAGGCCCTGCAGCAGCTGCTGCTGCAGGCGAAGGAGAAGCTGCAGGCGGTGCAGGCGGAGAACGGGAGCCTGCTGCGGGAGGTGGCCGAGCTGAAGACGCAAGCCGACAAGGCCAAGGTGGGTGGGCGCAGGGCAGCGCCGCGGCTGATGGCGGCCGTGCCCCGTGTGTGTGTTGGTGCCCGGCCGCTTTCCACCACGCACCGCAGCCAGGGCTACGTCTCCTCTCTGGACCACCTGCTGGCCCAGTTCTGTGGCCAGCAGCCTCGTGTGCATGCTCAGGTCAGTCCCATTCCGGTAACATGGCCGTCAGCGGTCAGCTGCCCAGCACACACCAGTAGCCTGCTGCGGCTCATGGCTGCTGAGCTGGACAGAGAAGATAGCCCTTGCTGCAGAAAGTTCTGGAAAGTACATGGCGGTTCAACTGTGGTGTGCATTGAGACTCAGAATTGAAAACGCACAACCCGTTGCTGATGGGCAGGGAGAGCAGGTGAGGGAAACCCTGACCCATGTGTGGCCAGTCCTCCTGAAGCCCCTGGGCACCTCCCAAATGACTTCGAACACTGCCCTCCCATTGTTCATCGATTGGCTCGAGCGGGCCACTAATGTCTCCATTTTGAGACTTGTTACTGTGTTTGGCAAGCAAAAACTGTTGGCTTCAGTCTCCAAAGCTTGGTGGATTCGTCTGGATTTTCTATAAAGTGGATAACTTTTGGGGCTAAGTCCATTTCCTGCCTCTGTTTGTCCCTGTGAAAATCGTTTGACAAGCAGTGGTTGCTTTTCCCTTCCCCTCCTGCACAAAGTTCCAAAACAAAATACTTTTTGTAGTTCTTTGAATTGTATTGAAAACTAGTTTTTGAATGCATCCCTTCTAGGACAGAGTGATGGATTTTATAATAGAAGAATTGAAGTGGGGGGAAAAATCTTATGCCCCAATGTCAAGATCCAACTGTACTTACACCTTCCGGGGAGCTGTCAGGAATCATTTCAGACGGCATTTCAAAAATCAAATCGGCTGATAGTAGAATGGGTAGGGTGCTGCCTTGTACTTGGCCAACCCGGGGTTGATCCCCAGCATCCCATATGGTCCTCCGGCCCTGCCAGCAGTGATCCCTGAGCACAGAACCCTGAGCGAGACCCGAACACCAGCCAGTGTGGGGCCCCCATCCACAAAATAAGCAGGTAGTTATGTTGACCCTAAGAAGCTAACTGTGTTTGAGCCTCTCCATCCTGCGTGTGTGTGTGTGAGTGTGTGCGCGTGCGCGTGTGCGTATGCACGCGTGTGCAGGTAAGACTACTCTGCCATTTTCATTTCTGGTATTTAGGCCACATGAAGTGCTTGGCTTGCTTGTGCCTGCTTGATCTCATTCTGGTTTCCATTCTTCCCCGCTTTTTGTTTCTGCAGTCCTTAACTTGCTTATTAAGCTCGGCCACACAAGAAGAGATGGAGCTGATGTCAGAGGATCGCAGGGCCCTGAGGTCAGAGAATGAATTGCTGGCGAAGGAGAAGCTCTCTCTGAAGTTACAAAGAGGGTGGTTTCAATTGAAACTCAGAGAAGCGGAGGCCAAAAACTCTTCGCTGCGGGAAGAGCAGAGGAAGCTCTGGCTGTTGAACCAAGCGATTCGCTTGGATAAGGAGAAGGTCATCGAGGCCAGGTGGGCCGCGGAGAAGCTCTGCCAGCAGGAGCGGCTGGACCGAGAAGCCCTCGAGGCGGAGAAAGAGAAAGTGCTGGAAGAGGGCAGGGCGGTGCAGGAGGAGCTCCAGAGGGTGGGTGCGGAGAAGGACGCACTGCAGGTCGCCAAGCTGGGGCTGCAGGCCCTGGTGGAGGAGCTGCAGATGAGCAAGAGCAGCCTGGTGGCCGAGTGCAAGAAGGGCCTGGAGGAGAGGGGCCAGCTGGAGGAGCATGTCAAGAAGCTGGTTCTGGAGAACCTATCCCTGGCCAAGGACAAGGACAACATCATCCAGAAGCTGCAGTGCTCCTACGAGGAGCTGGCTCGGGATCAGAAGTCCTCGGTGCAAGAGATCGAGGAGCTCACAGCTGAGAAGGAGGAGGCCGCCCGCGTGGAGTCGGCCCTGCGTGAGCAGCTGAACAGCCTTGGCTCTGAGAAGGAGCTGCTGGGCCAGAAGGCCACGAAGCTCCAGCGGCAGCTGCACTGGCTGCTGAAAGACCAGGCGCTGCTGGAGGCGCAGCAGACCGAGCTGCTGGCCGAGCGGGAGGCGTCCCTGCAGGCCCTGGCCTCCCTGGAGGACACCAGGAACACCAATGCGATGATGCAGAGTAAGGTGGGTGATGGTAGTGACCAGGGCTGTGTAGGCCCGGCCTCAGCCCTGAGAGAAACCATATCCTGGGCCATAGTGATAGCACAGCGGGGAGGGTGTTTGACTTACACACCGAATTCCCAGGTTCAATCCCCGGCATCCCATATGGTCCCCTGAGCACCACCTGGAGTAATTCCTGAGTGCAGTGCTAGGTGAGCCAGTGCCCTCTGACCTCACAGACCCACCTTCCCGGGCTCGAGTGACTGCTGACAGCCTGAGCTGTTCCACCCTAGCCAGGAGTGATCCCTGAGCACAGAGCTAGGGTTTAGTCCCTACCCCACTGGATGTGGCCCCCAAACAAACCAAACTGACTACCCACAAAGGTTCTAGATAAGCATGTATACATACACAGACATGTACATATGTATATATGTGTGTATGCTTCAAAAGAGTCGGGGAATATCTACCATTTAAAATATCCGAGAATGATGCCGGAGCAATAGCATAGCAGGTAGTGTGTTTGCCTTGCACATGGCCAACCCAGGTTCCATCCCCGGCATCCCATATGGTCCCCAAAGCACTGCCAGGAGTACTTCCTGGGTGCAGAGCCTGGAGTCACTCCTGAGCAACGCCGGATTGTGACCCAAAAAGCCCCCTCCCCAAATTAATTGATTCATTAAAATAACAGAAGCCAAAAAGAGGGAAGCTGAGGAAGAAGGGGCTTTGCTCCCCTGGCACCCGTGAGAACCAGGGGCCCCGCACATGCTGCCGGAACCCCACCCCCACACGCTGCCAGCACAAGAGGTGATGCTGAAGGAGTGAGAGGCCCCATGGACAAGGACACATCCCTTCAGTCAAGGGGTCATGTCCTTGCCAGAGCCCTCCAATGCCCTTCCTCTTGCTGCTCTCCCAGAACCTGGGCTTCGGGCTCCCATCACATTGGCAAATCTTCACTTTGCCAGAGTTGAACACCACTTTGGAGGGCTTCTTCCCTGCCAGGAAGGTTCAGTCGCAAACGGAAACGCCCACCAGCATGTGGCTTTTCCAGCCTCTTTGCGCATGCTCTAGGCCCAGAGCTGCGGGAGTCTGATCCTCTGGGCTGCCTTCCTGCTTCTTGCTCCTGTCAAGGGAGACAGCTGGGTGTGGTCCTCCGGGGTTTGCACACTTGGCTGCAGTCCGGTGCCCGCACCTACCATCACCAGGCTCGGGTCTGGCCTGCAGCAGGAGTCAGCCTTGGGGCCTCCTTGATGTCTCTCCTTCCCCAACCCCCCTTCCATCCCACCCGGGTCTGCAGCGCTTTATCGTTTGAATCCTCTCCGAGGAAGGGGACCATTTGGGTCCCAGTGCCCTGAGGAGTTCCCGCACACCCTCACTTCCTGCACTTCTGTACTTAACAGCCAGTGGCCCTGGAGGGCACTTGTGGGCTGAAGTGAACTTTGCATGTGGGCTGTGCAGGTGGACCCTGTGTGGGCTTGTTGGGAACTGAACATTTCCATGTTTTGTTTTGTTTTCTTTTGTTTTCAGCTGGAGGAAGAGAGATCTGTGTTCCTTGGCTCTAGTGTGGGATGGCCTGGGCACTCTCAGAGACTGGCCATCAGAACTTGCCCTGAGGGAGAAAAAGAATCAGTCTGTTTTTCTGGTTTTATTTACACTTTCTTTGGGGGCCACACCTGGCGATACTCCAGGATTCCTCCTGGCTCTGCACTCAGGAATCACTCCTGGCTGCTCTCCGGTGGCCCCTATGGGATGCCAGGGATCAAACCTGGGTTGGCTGCGTGCGAGGCAAGCACCTTTCCCGCTGTGCTATCACTCAGACCCAACGCGCCTGCCAGTTTTCAAGTGAAACATGAATGTTTGTGCCTACAGTCATGCTTACTTTTGTAAAGTGGGATTCCCCCCCCCATTCATTTGAAAGAAGTGAGTTTGGCTTTGTAGGAGAGGGAAGACCCCTCTTGACTCCCTGCTCTGAGAGGAACCGAGGGGTACCAGCATCTCCTCCTGGGGTCTTCCCTGGGCACCCGGGAGCTTGCGCTCAGGAAGGGAAAGGGGAGCTCTGGCTGCCTCAAACCCTGGCTCGGGGACTGGAAGCGGGGCCCAGCCTCCTCTGTGGCGGGCTCCCATGGCTCCCGCAGATGGCTCACCGTCTCACGCTCTCCTTGAACACAGATTGATTTCCTGAATTCCGTGATTGTGGACCTCCAAAAAAAGAATCAGGACCTCAACATGAAAGTGGAGATGATGTCTGAGGCGGCTCTCAAAGGGAACGGGGACGCCCTCAACAATTACGACAACAACAACTTCGGCCTGGCCACCTCATTCTCTGCACTGTGCAGAAATCTCCAGCAATTCCTGGGTTAGATAGCAAGCTACTTGTGAAACACCTACAATAACCAATTTACTGTCTTTACAAAGTTTACTTTTTTTCCATTGTGTTTTTAGATGAATGTATGATGAGAAATTCAACATTAATAATTTTGGATTTTCTTATCAGAAAAAAATTAAATGAAGGACCTGAACCATCAGAAGTTTATCATCCAGTCTGAATCTATTTATGTTCATTTGAATGTTTTCTAGTTCTGTTAAACGTGATAAATAATGTACCATCAGGGCTACATGTATTATAAGAACTGCTATAATTGTATATATGCTTTTGATGTATTTTCCTCTGGAGATTATCAAGTGTCTCACCAGTGAAAGATTGTAATCCATTGACATTTTGAGTAATAAACACGATTGAAATTGTTTCACAAACTATGTAAAGCAGTATTAAAATTTCAGCAAACAATGTTCTATATCTACTTGAATAAAATTATTTCTTTTTGCCAATGTTACCTGATTATTCTCCGGTTTATTTATAAAAGATTTTTGGCTAGCAATCAAGAACTATAGAGTCAAAGAAGTCAAAGAGTTTCTACAATGGAATTCTGATACACCAATTTCTTTTTGTTTCTTTATGTTTGTGCCACACCTGGTGATGTCTTAGGGCTTATTCATGGCTCTGCACTCAGGAATCACTCCTGACAGTGCTTGGGCAGACTATACGGAACGTCAGGGATTGAAGCCAGATTGGCCAAAGCAAATGCCCTACCAGCTCAACTATTGCTCTGTGCCTGTATGCCATTTTCTTAAAAGTGTTTATCTTGGGCTAAAGAGGTAGTACAGTGAGTAGGGTTCTTACCTTGCATGTGGCTGATCTGGGTTCAATGGGAGGAATCCCATCCAGTCATCTGTGGCCCGGCAGGAGCAATCGCTAAGTGCAGAGGCAGGAGTAAACCATAAGAAGCACTGGGTTGGGGGTATGGTGCCACCAGCAGGTCTGTCTGTACAGGAGAACAAAAACTTCAATCAGAGTATCAGGAGAAAAAGACTTAATTCAACAGGATGGAAAAAATCTTGAACTGAGGTGGGGCAGATAAGCCCAGAATTTGAACTTCCTGCAGAAATGCAAACGAAAGTCAGAATGAAAAGCACAAATAGGGGAAGTGCAGGATAGCACAGCAGGCAGGGAACTTGCCTTGTTTGAGGCCAACCCAGGGTCGATCCCTGATCCCCGGCATCCCAGGTGGACCCTCCCCTCGCCAGGAGTGATCCTTGAGCGCATCGCCAGGAGGAAGCCCATCACATCACCAGGTGTGGCCCCAAAACAAAAGAAAGGAAAAAGGCAGATGGGCCTAAGCATATCTGAGCTTTGCTCTAAAGTCTGGGGCCACAGGGAGCACAGGCTTTGCAGGAGGCAGAGTTCCCTCCCTCCACCCAGCCCCCAGCAAGGAGCCAGGAGTATCCCCAAGGCCAGTCCACTGCCAGGCTGCCGAAGATGGAGGACACAAGGAAGGGAAATGCGTTTCTCATGAAATCTACTGTGCTGTAATTCCCTGTGACACAGCGCACCCCCCACCCCACCCCCACCGTCTGTTCTATTGCGGGGAGACCCCCTCCTCTGTACTCTTGAGTGGCGATTGCCTGGGTCTGCTGCGCGTCCACGGTTGCCTCCCATCTCAGGTCCTTCCATCTGCTCATCCTCCCAGCTCCCCACAGCTGGTCCCAAATGGTCGGTTCATCCCTGGTGCTATTTGCAGGAGACAACTCCCAAGTTGGGGGCACACAGACACCAGAGTCCCATCCTCCCCCGCGCTCCCCACAAAGCACAGCCCCCCAGAATCAAGGCTGGCGCCCCTGGCTTGAGGAGGAACCATCCATCAGAACGGGAAGCAGTTTTTTGTTTCATTTTGGTTTTGTTTTTTTAAGACACTCGTCTTGGCATGCAACTTAGTGCTGGAGCGGTAGCACAGCAAGGTAGGGCCTTGCACGCGGCCGACCCGGGTTCGATTCCCAGCATCCCATATGGTCTCCTGAGCAACACCAGGAGTAATTCCTGAGTGCAGAGCCAGGAGTAACCCTGTGCATCACCGGGCGTGACCCCCGGCAAAAATAAATACATAAATAAATTTTAAAAAATAAATGACCCAGTTAACCACTTGTCCATTTCCCTCTGCTGTCTCATCACCTCTTTTCCCCTTCTCCCCCTATGTCCCAGGAAAGTTTATGCAGCCATCCATGGAAAGTCATTCTTTCAGGGGCTGGGGAAGTCGTAGAACTGGTACTATCTTGTCTTGTACACAGCTGAGCTGGGTTCAATCCCTGGCACCCCATGTGGTACCCTGAGCCCAGAGCCATGGTAAACCCTGAGCATGGCCAGGTGTGCACCCATCCACCCCAAAGGAAAAAAACTTTCAGTGAATCTAAGGAACAAATGATGACTTTATTTTTCTTTTGTGGGAGTAAAAAAATTTAAAACTATTAAAAAATTTTAAAACAAATATTGAACTGTTTCTTCTCATTAATCATGGCAAGCTGTGTCTGATTCAGAAATCTGAAGACAACTCAATTGTAGCTAATCCCAGGATCTTCATCACCAGGTAGAGATTGTAAAGGATTCAGATGTAGGTCTGAGTGTGATGGTAGATCAATTGCTAAAAGGAATTTGCTCTGCTCTCAGGTTGAAAGCCTAGATGGGTTTAGGTCCAGTTTCCCTGGGTTCATGCAGAAACCGCTGCCTGCCCCCAAGGGCCTTGTTGGCGTGCAGTCCTGATGGCGGAGGCTCTCTCCATCCTGGGCTCCCACATGGAGGCGCAGAACTGCTGCCTCTGAGCGAGGACGTCGCCTACACTCACCCAGCCCCTGGGTTTGCTGCGGGTTTTCCCCAGACTGTAGTTATCTCCAGCTTAGCTGCACGCGATGTGTGCCAAAGGTGTGTCTCTGCACTTTGTGAAAGTCAGCGTTTCTTTCGGGAGCTTGTCTCCAAGTTAGGTTTTCAGACAGGTTGAAAACAGGTCCAGCTGCGGAAGGCAGGGCCAGTCCTGCCCTGCTCCGACCACTGCTAAAGCCCAGAGCGGGGGCGGGGTGGTCCTGTTCGGCGCACCCCACTTCCCTTATGGCCAAGGACAGATACCAGAACCAGAATGTCAGGTGCGGGCTTTGGTCAGGAACTCTGCGTGTCCGGGAGGCAGCCTCCGCGGTCTTGAGCTCACTGTGGGTGCTGATGTCTGGCTGTCTCTGCGCTCGCGCGCTGCTGTGCTCACCTCACCCTCTCTTTTTCCTCCCACTCCTGCTTCCTTTGCTCTATCTTTGTGTCGTTGATGGAAAGACTAAATAAACTCTATCCACGTTATAATAAATTTCATATATTTTTTTAGTTTCTAATATTTGGTTCTTGTTTTTTTGCATTTTGAAAGGCTGCCAAGTAACACTTTAAGGCATTTGCATCATGACTGAGATTTATTTCTTATGAAAGTCGTAAAGAAAGAATCTGGATAGTGTGATCCCTTTGGAAAGGTTTCTGGCCCCGGACACCTCCCTTCCGGCTCTCCTCCCTCTTCTGTTGCTCATGACACCAAATCTAAAGCGTGTGGCTTTAAAGGGGCCCACGTATTTGTGACTCGGGCATCGGTAAAGAGGCCCGATGTCCTCCAGCCACTTGTGGATTGCACAGTAGAAATCAGAGCTGAGAAGAGACTAAAGGAATAAGCCGTGAGGACTGGTCAGCAGGAGCAGCTGCCGGGGTCTGTTTGGCCGTGTCCATGTAGGGGTCGCCACACGTGCCCACTCGAGGAAAGGCTGCCAGGTGATTGTGCAATGTTCCAGGCTTGTGTCAGGAACACGCCAAGGAAGTTGCCCTCTCCTCCTGTCTCAGAGCTGATGGCTCAGGCTATTTGGATAGTCCTGATGAAAGAATGGGAATGTGGGACTGGAGCGACATTCCAGCGTGGAGAGTGTTTGCCTTGCACACGGCCAACTTGGGTTCGATCCTTGGCATCCCATATGGTCCCCCAAGCACTGCCAGGAGTACTTCCTGAGTGCACAACCAGGAGGATCCCCAGAGATCTCTCGTCTGACCCCCTCCCCCCAAAAAAATTGGAATCTGCTCACGATCACGATCACAACCATCCTGTTGTTCGTCGATTGCCTCGAACAGGCCCCAGTAATGTCTCCTTTGACCTAGCCCTGAGAATTTTTTAAAAAGTGCCATATTCAAGGCTCTTTCAGGGTTAGTGTAATGAGCCTCTTCATTGTTACTGGTATTTGGCATATTGGGTAAGCCACGGGGAGTTTGCCAGACTCTGTCGTGTCGGCAGGTTACATTCGGTAGCCTGCCAGTTTGTCCAAAGAAAGAATGAGATAATAAGATGCTTCCGGGAACTGGGTTTTATAGTCTCTGGGTCTTGGCCGTTGATGGGATTACAGGGCACAAGGGGGGCAGTTGGTGGGTGTAACCCCTGCCTACAGGAATATGGAGGATCTGAGTGGAGGATGCTCAGCCCCAATCTGAGCAGGCTTGGAGATCTCAGCCCCAGGACACGCATGCCTTTGTTCCTCTGCCAGTACCTTCATGCCTGTGGAGAGTGGTCTCAGGATGGTGGTGGCTGGTTGTGGAGGTCTTCACCTGCCGGAGCCCTGGTCGGGGTGCGGAGGGAAACTCAACCTGCTCCCCTCCAAGGGGTCCCGGCGAGTACAGCCCGGCGTGGGGGCAGGAGACTCTGCGCATCCTCCTTAAACCCCTTCACTTTGAATAAACATTTAAAATCAGACTTTCTAAGTATGTGTTAGATTTAGAGGAAGGAACTCTTAAAATAATCTTATGGTGGGATCAGTTGCCAAGTAAGTTTGTTTTGTTTTGCTTTGGGGACACAGTGCTCTTCAGTCATTCCTGCCTCCAGAGACCATGCAGTGCTGGGGACCAACCCAGCTCTCCTGTCTGTGAAGCGTAGACCCCAGCCCAGCCCCAAACACATGCCATAGGAAAGTCAAGATTCCTGACCCACAGGGTCGCATCAGAGATTTCCTTTCCACTAAAACGCTCTTATTTCCACCTAAACAAGATCCTATTCCCTAGCGAGGTGTTGCTCATGTAATAGCTTAACTGCACAGAAGTCCACCCTTTCCGGTGTATTTCCAGCCCTTGGGTGTTGAATTCAGGAGATCTCTGTTAGTCTCAGATTCTTTGCTTTCTATTTAATGATCTGGAGTGTAAGTGTGAGCCAGGCGCTGAGAGAAATACACACTTCTCTTTTCATCTCTGTGAGAATTCCCGTTTGCCGTAAACCCATGAGAATTCTGTAATGTGTGTGCGGGTATCTTGGGTCTCACTAACCAGACATACATTCTGCCATTTCTAACGTGGGCCTCAGTCTCCGATTCCTCCTTTCAGTTTTCGGAGGCATCTGACCCTCGGAACATGCTCTTCGTTCACCCACTCACACGGGGACCAGAGAGACTCGGCTTGTTGCTGTAAGTTAAGCCTCATTCAATGTGTCACCTGCCCGCATCACTGGTGCTATGGCCCAGAGCATGTGATCTAAACATGCATGACCCATTGCCGCAAGGTGGGTTGGAGGGAATACCCAGTGGCCCTCCCAGCTTCTCCCAGGGGTGCACATTCCCTCCATCCCCAAGGCACACAGATTCGAACCACTGAGTAGGACACGAACATCCACTGCTGTCCTGGACCCCAGACTTTAATGAGATCCCCCACTTCACACGCACCTCTGTCTCTCTCCCAATATGCATCCCACGAGCCACACTTCTGTCCCCTCTCATGTCCTTTCCAGGCTGTGGCATTGCCCAGTCTTGACTGAACGTCCGTCCCCACCCTGTGCTCCCCCACACACGTCCTTTTGTGTGTGTTTTAATTGTTGTCATTGCTTGGTAATAATTTATTCAAGAAATAGTACTTCTTCCTGGGATTAGGTGTTTAAAAGAATTCTTTTTTGGGGGGTGTGGGGTGGGGCTGCAACAAGTTCTTTTTTTCTTTCTGTTCTCCATCTCCCAAAGTTATTAACTTGTTTCTTTAAATTCAAATGGACACAATGATACGCTGGTTCTGGCATGTACACACAGGCAAACTTTTTCTCCCTCAGTCAGTAAAATTTTACTAAACTTCTGCAAGCATCAAAGCCTGGGCCCCTCCCCCCACAATAGTCCTGGGAGCCATTGAGCATCAGTTCTAGGGAAGTTGTGCACTGGCCTCTCTCTGGTTTGATTTCTGGTACAGGAAGGGAAGTCGAGGCCCCAGGGGCCATGAGGACCTTCAGGGCCTGTGACCAGTAGTCCGTCGCAGGGGGGCCCTAGGAGGCTCAGTGGGCTGGGGATTTTCCCACCTGGATTGAGGGCGCCCCCGAGCAGGCGAGGGGGTGCGTGGTGAGTCTGGGGTGGGGGCGCTGCAGAGGGGACAGCCCCCTGCGGCAAGTGTGGGCCCCCTGGGCTGCTGCTGATCCCCATCTCCTAGACCGCGTGGAGCCGGGCGCCCACAGAGGAGGGAGCCTGAGCCCGACGCCGCGGCTGGACCCGGACCCAACTCCACAGTCCAGGGGCCCCCGCCCGCCCCGCCCGAGGGGCCGGACAGAGACCCCCGTGCCTGGGGGCCGCGCCAGGGCCCCAGGACTCCCGTGCTCTGCACTCCCCGCGGCCCGCCCGCCACTGCCCCCACTAAAGTAGGTCACGTGGCCTCAGGGTGCGCCTCCTGGGCGCCAGGGTCTGGGGTCCGCCCTGCGCGGGGAGACGGGCGCTGGGGGTCGCCCGCCGGGTGTCGCCAGCACTGCTCCGGCCCCTGCCAACCAACCTGGCGCCACGGAACTCGGGCATCCGGCCGGAGGCCCCGTAGGGACCGCTGCGCCGGCAGCGCCCCCTCCTGCGGCTCCGCAGCCACGGGCCGGCCCCCGAGGGGGGGCGAGCAGGGAACCCCTGGGACGCGGGGACGCGGGCCTGAGCGAGGCGCTGCTGGGTGCGGGTGGGCGGGACACCGCGCCAGGCAGGGCCCGGCACCAGTGCAGTTCCCACGGCGGCCAGCAGAGGGCGCCGCGAGCCGCTCACGGGCCTGCTGTGGCTGCTGGTCGGTCCCTCACTGGGCAGGACCCGGCGATGGCCAGGGGAACCCAAGGACCCCCTGAGTCCGCTCCCAGGAGCCGGGGTGGTTCTGGGGGGAACATGCCCTCGCAAGGCCAGCTGGCAGTGCAGGGGAGATGACGCCAGGGCGCCCTCGTCCCCTCGTCCCCAGCTTCCGGGAGGGTCCCTCGGAGGAAGTAGAAGCAGCGCTGTGCCCCGGCTCTGCTGGGGGGTCTGGGGGATCAGTACAGCCCCCGGGAAGCGCTGAGTCTCGGCGGCCTGTGCCCTGGCTCCGTGGGGCACCCCCAGCGCCCCTAGCGGTATGGAGGGAGATGAGGGGGTGTGATGTCACTATTTTCCGTGACCGTGGCGTCACGTGGCGGCGGGGCCCAGCGGAGCCAAGGCCGCGCACCTGTCTTCAGGCAGGTGAACCTGAACGTGCTGTGCGAGTTCCTGGACATGTGCGCGGGCAGCAAGCTGACAGCCGGGGCGGGTGGCGGCCTCTGGGTCTGGGGGCGCCACCCAGAGTCGGCAGCCCCGAGAGAGGGGGCGTTGTGCTCCCCGCCCCTGTGGCCTGGCTCTGGGAAGGAAAATGGGAGTGACCTGAGTCCTTCTCAGCAGGACGATTACAGCCCCGCGTCCAGGCACACCCCGTGTGCGGGGTGGCGCTGCATGCTTACCCTGGGTACCACTTCTCCCAGCTGCCTGTTCCTCCACGGTTCGCGCAATCAGTTACTCCAAATGAGGAAAAAGGACCCTGTTGTCGCACAGGCGAAATGCTCACAGGCCGCTTGGCATTCGTCCTGGCCCCCAGTGACACCATTCTTGCCTAGGTAGAGGCGAAGGTCAGCTGGAGGCCTGACTCTCTCAGGGGCACATGACACTGTCCCAACTTTCCAAATACTCTCTCAGAATTAAGATACCTATGGGATACCTACACGAGAGGTTTTCATTTGATTGATGCTGGATTATATGACGCCTGTTACATGCTGGGTTGAACGGTTTCCTTGGCAGTTCACCCACGGGGTTCATGACCTCAGTCTGACCCCAGGACACTGCATACACACTCTTTGTGGATGACAGTGAATGTGCTTCCGTGGCCAGTAGCACCCCTTGCCCTGACGCTGTTTTTCATCAGGCCACGGAATATGAGTGTGGTCAGCTATTGCTAACTGCAAGTTTTGTTTGTCCAGAGTTTGCAAATGACTGTTGTTTGCTGTTGGCCGTTACTAAAATCGCTTTTACTAAAAGAATGGGATGCTTCTCCCTCCCGCAGGCAATAGTTTGGGATGAGTATCTCACAGGACCTTTTGACTTGATTGCACAGTACTCACTTCTAAAGGTAAAAAGGTTTTGGTTATTATTACTTTTTTTGAAACTGTCATTCTGGACTCTAGCAAGAGTAATATGATGTTCCACTTCTGGAGTAAGTGGTGTGCAGAGCTGTCTGGTTTTTAGAATCACTGACGCTGTTATGAGTGGTAAATGTTTTATCTTCTGTGGACCTTTTGTTTATTTATTTGAAGTAAAAAAAAAAAACATTTTATTTGGTGACCTTTAGGAAGAGGATGAGCGGAGAGAGAGTAACATTTCAGGAGAGACCGTGGGCTTCTCGAAAGACAGAGAGAGCCCCTACACACATCCCAACATTAGAAAGGAAAGCACAAAAGTCCCCATCTCAAGGAGAGCTGCGGGCACCGCATTTGCTCGGCTACATGGGCACAAGCAGCTCAGGGGCTCGGGCAGCATAGGAGCCTTCAGTGGACCTTTCAAGGGTGGGTGTGCACCCCCCTCTTCTCCTTGACGGAGCGGCATGTCTTCTGATTGTTACTTCATGTGGTTCCAAGTTTTTCAGACACAGGATTGGTTACTTCAGCCTGAATTTATACACCTGGCTTTGGGGAATCTAAATTTTTATCCTAAAGTGGTTTTGAATTTTATTTGGGGGCTTGTGCCAGGCAGTGCTCAGGACTTACACCTGGCTTTGCACTTAGGATCACTCCTGGCAGTGCTCAGTGGACAGTATGTGATGCTGGGGATAGAACCCCGGGTCAGCTGAATGCAAAGCAAGCACCTTACCCACTGTACTATCTCCCTGGCCCCGGGTCTCCTGAGCACTGCCCCGGGGCACCTCCTGGTGGTGATTCTTAGCAGTTCGATGAGGCTTGGCGCTCTGGTGGCAGGGATATCCCAGGCCTCTCTTGGGATGCACATGGCAATGCTTGAGACCCTTGTGGTGCCAGGGGGCGAAGTTGGCAGTCATGTGTCAGGCATGTACCGTAACCCCTGCATTCTCTGACTCAACACTAAAGTCTACTGTGCTTTGGAGTGGGAGTGTTAGAACACCTGAGTTTTTGTTGTTGGTCTGTTTTGTTTGGGCCACCCCTGGCAGTGCTCAGACTTACCCCTAGCTCTGCACTCAGGAATGACTCTTGGTGGTGTTTGGGGACGGTGTGGGAGGCCGGCAATCCAACCCGGGTTGGCTGCCTGCAGTGATGTCTGAGTTAGGGTCGGCTGCTAAGCTTTAGGGGTTCTGTTCACCATTTGTATATGTTCTTTCCTAGGAACATGAAATCTATGGCATCCAGAACAGTAAGTGAAGTGACATCATTTACTAATAGGTTAGCTGAGTAAAATCAATCTCAAAAGTGTCTGTTTTCGAAGGTGCGGCCTTTGTGTGTAAGTCAGAATACTTGAAAATGTCAGGCACTGACTTTCAGCCCAAGGTTAAAGTGAGCTTGAGCCAGGACATCATCGGGGAAACTGAGGCGAAGGCCTTGTGCAGAGGGCCATGCGGTGTGCAGCCCCGCTGCTCGGGCCGCCCAGGGAGGCGTGAGGAATAGAGCGTTTCTGAGGGGTGCCTGGGTCCGAGGTCATGGGGCTTTGGCCCCAGATGTTAGATTCTGTAGCATTTCAGATCTGAGTGGTGGCTAGGAAAGCTCACGGGGCTAGTGCCAGGTGCACAGCCAGCACTCGGTTCCATCCGCGCTCCTGTCTCATCCAGTGAGCACTGAGCCGGGAGTAGCTCCTGCTGGGATACAGTCTGAGAAGTTTCCCACAGTGTGATTGTGTCTTTTCTTCAGAACAGGGAGTCCCAGGCCGCAAGAGGGGTAACTCCGGCTCCTTCAGGAGTGTCCCTGGGCGGGGGCTGGGGAAACAGCCCTGGGGATAGAGCCCCGTTCTGGAAGGACAGGGATGCAGCTAACTGCATGGGGTCTATCTGCGGACACAGAGCCCTGCAGCAGCTGAGTGCTGGCCGAGTCCAGACAGTGCTGTCTGTCCAGTGTGCCAAGCTGGTTATCGCAGAGTGGATTGTGATGGTGTGTGTGTGTGTGTGTGTGTGTGTTAGTGTGTATGTCACTGCAGTGGTGAATGCGTGGCTCAGTGACAGCGGCCATGGAAGCAGAACAGGACCACACATGGAGGCATTTCCACACAACAAAGCGTTTTCCTGCTCTTTCATGATTATGGGGGTGTTTCCGGTTTGTTTTTTACCAGTTGCTCTGAAGGATAACTTCTTAAGTTGCTTCCTTTTGTGGGGACAGTCATAAGCAGTGCCCCAGGGGCTGTGGGGCTGATCTTGGTGATTTTCTGCTGTGGGGCCAGTCCGTGGCCCTGTGGCCACCAGGGCTGTGCCTGGCAGCGGCTGGGCGTGATGCCACACACACACACAGCCCCTCTGGGTTGATTTCTGGCACAGGAACGGAAGTCGAGGCCCCAGGGGCCGTGAGGACCCTCAGGGCCTTCGACCCGCAGTCTTTGGTCAGCGGGTCCTAGGAGGCTCAGTTGGCTGGGGGTTTTTCCACCTGGAGTGGAGGGTGCCCCTGAGCAGGCGTAGGGGTGCGTGGTGAGTCTGGGGCGGGCCGCTGCAGCGGGACAGCCCCCTGCCGGCAGGTGCGGGCCGCCCACGCGCCACTGACCCCCATCTCCTTGGCCGCGCGGAGACGGGCTCCCCCGATGAGGGAGACGCGGAGCCGGAAGCCTGAGCCCAACACCCCCACCAGACCCGGATCCCGCGCCACACGCCAGGGGCCCACGCCCGCCCGCCTGCCCCGCCCAAGGGGCCGGACGCCGAGGCCGCCGTCCAGTCCTTTCGCCACCGCCCCCGCCGCCCAGGCCCCGCCGACAGACGCCTCTGGACTCAGACCCCCGCGCCGGGGGACCGCGCCCGCACCCCAGGACTCGCGAGCCCTGCGGCCCGCCCGCCGCTGCCCCCAGGAAAGCCGGTCACGTGGCCTCGGGGTGCGCCTCGCTGGGCGCCGGGGGCTGGGGTCCACCCCGCGCGGGGAGAAGGGCGCCGGGGGTCGCCCGCCGGGAGTCGCCAGCCCTGCTCCGGCCCCCGCCAACCAACCTGGCGCCACGGAGCTCGGGCATCAGGCCGGAGGCCCCCCAGGGACCGCTGCGCGGGCAGCGCCCCCTCCTGCGGCTCCGCAGCCACGGGCCGTTCCCCGAGGGGAGGGCAGGGAACCCCCGGGACGCGGGGATGCGGGCCTGAGCGAGGCGCTGCTGAGTGCGGGTGGGCGGGACCCCCCCCAGGCAGGGCCCGGCACCTTGCAGTTCGCACGGCGGCCAGCAGAGGGCGGGGCAAGCCGCTCATCTGCCTGCTGGTGCTGCAGGTCGGTCCCTCACTGGGCAGGACCCAGCGATGGCCAGGGGAACCCGAGGACCCCCTGAGACTGCTCCCAGGAGCCGGGGCAAGGGTGTGGGGAACATGCCCTCGCAAGGTCAGCTGGCAGTGCAGGGGAGATGACGCCAGGGCGCCCTCGTCCCCCCGCCCCCAGCTTCCCGGGAGGGTCCCTAGGAGGGAGCAGAGGCAGTGCTGTGCCCGGCTCTGCTGGGGGTCTATACAGCCCTCGGGGAGCGCTGAGTCTCCGCGGCCTGTGCCCTGGCTCAGTGGGGCACCCCCAGCGCCCCTAGCGGGACAGTGGGAGATGAGGGGACATGGGGCCCTGGGGTCAGAGCTGGGGGCGCTTCTGCTTCCGCATGGGGGTCACAGAGACCTTGGTGACCTGGGCCCTCTGGGCTGGGGCCCGCCTGCAGCCCCTGCTGTAGCCTGGGCGGGCGAGTCGCGGGGGCCATCCCAGCTGCAGCAGTGCTTGGGGACCATGTGGCGCAGACCCCTGTGCTGCCTCTCTGCCCCCAATTTCTTGATTCTTTAAAAGAAGCGTGTGGGAGCCAGAGACACTACAGCAGACAGGGCACTTGCTTGGCGTGCAGAAGACTCGGGGTCGAATCCCGGCACCCCATAAGGTCCCCCTGCATTGTAAACCAAAAGGCGTGTGTCAGGGAGAGGGGGAGAGAGGAGAGAGGGAGAGAGGGAATGGAGAGAGCACTGCAGAAAGGAGGAGGGAGAGAGAGGTGCCTTGCCTGCCTGGGGGCGTAGGGAGACTGGGAACATTGGTGGTGAGCAATGTACACTGGTGAAGGCACAGGTGTTGGGACATGATATGACTGAAATCCAACCATGATCAACTCTGTGTTTCATTAGGATTTAAAAATTTCACAAAGAAAATAACATTTTTAAAAAGAAAAAACAAATTTAAGTCAATCTTGAAATTTTGAGCGAGCAGCAGTGCAGTGGGCTGGTGAGCGGTTCTGGCAGAGCCTCACCTGGCAGCTGTGGTGGGAGTCAGCTCCCACGCTCCAGAAGCTTCCAAAGCTTGGCGCCTCTCCCTGGCCCAAACTCATCAGCGTTATTTGGGGGGCTGCAGGGGCTGAAGCATATGAAGCATATCCCGCCTGCAGGCAAATGCCTTAATCCCTGTACTATCCCCAGCCCTTGAAGGTGAGACTTTTAAGCGGGACGAGGACCAATTTTATCTTTATTTATTTTGTTTCTTTTATTTATTTATTTTGCTTTGGGGTCACGTCCAGAGGTGCTCAGGGGTTACTTGTGGCTCTGCACTCGGGAATTACGCCTGGCGGTGCTTGGGGGACCCTATGGGATGCTGGGGATCGAACCCGGGTCGGCCGTGTGCAACGCAAACGCCATAACCATTGCGCTGTCGCTCTGGTCCCTTCCCTTTATTTTATTTCAACCACACAAAAAAAAACCAATGTTCTGCGCCCCACCCGCGATGTCCAGGGGCTGCCCGGGCAGGGGTCGCCCCGAAGTCTTAGCACCAGCGCTGCTGTCTCTGACGCCAGTTCTCCCATATGGTCCCCCGAGCATCCCATATGGTTCCCCGAGCACCTCATATGGTCCCCCGAGCATCCCATATGGTCCCCCGAGCACCACTAGGAGTAGTTCTTGAGTGCATGAGCCAGGAGTAACCCCAGTGCATTGCTGGGTGTGACCCAAAAAGAAAAAAAATAAAAAGAGAGTCCCGCGACGGGCACCAGCATTGCCGCCCCATCAGGTGGAGTGCAGGTGAAGCGCGTTGTGTGATTTCCCTCCTCTGTTCTCCACACTTGCTGGATGAAGGGATTGAGGCACAGGAGTGATCTTGAGGCCCCGCTGGGGACCATGTGCTCTGTCAACGGGCCGCCCGGGCCGCGGCTGACCCCCATCTCCTAGACCGCGCGGAGCCGGGCTCCCCCTGATGAGGGAGACTCAGAGCCCGAAGCCTGAGCCCGACGCCGCCGGACCCGGACCCGGACCCGGAGCTGCACGCCAGGGGCCCCCGCCGCCCGCCCCGCATGAGGGGCCGGACGCTGAGGCCGCTGTCCAGTCCTGCCGCCGCCGCCGCCCGGGCCCTGCAGACAGACGCCTCCGGACTCAGACCCCCGCGCCGAGGGGCCGCGCCCATGCCCCAGGACTCGCGCGCCCTGAGCTCCCCGCGGCCCGCCCGCCGCTGCCCCCAGTAAAGAAGGTCACGTGGCCTCGGGGTGCGCCTCGCTGGGCGCCGGGGACTGGGGTCCGCCCCGCGTCAGGGAGACGGGCGCCGGGGGTCGCCCGCCGGGAGTCGCAGGCCCTGCTCCGTCCCCCGCCAACCAACCTGGCGCCACGGAGCTCTGGCATCAGGCCGGAGGCCCCCCAGGGACCGCTGCGCGGGCAGCGCCCCTCCTGCGGCTCCGCAGCCACGGGCCGGCCCCCGAGGAGCAGGCAGGGAACCCCCGGGACGCGGCCTGAGAGAGGCGCTGCTGGGTGCGGGTGGGCGGGACCCCCGCGCCAGGCAGGGCCAGGCACCTTGCAGTTCGCACGGCGGCCAGCAGAGGGCGCAGCGAGCCGCTCACCGACTTGCTGGGGCTGCTGGTCGGTCCCTCTCTGGGCAGGACCCTGCGATGGCCAGGGGAAGCCGAGGACCCCCTGAGACCGCTCCCAGGACCCGGGGTGGGGGTGGGGGAACATGCCCTCGCAAGGCCAGCTGGCAGTGCAGGGGAGATGACGCCAGGGCGCCCTCGTCCCCCCGCCCCCAGCTTCCCGGGAGGGTCCCTCCAAGGGAGCAGAGGCAGCGCTGTGCCCCGGCTCTGCTGGAGGTCTGGGGGGTCTGTACAGCCCCCGGGGAGCGCTGAGTGTCGGCGGCCTGTGCCCTGGCTCGGTGGGGCACCCCCGGCGCCCCTAGTGGGACGGTGGGAGATGAGGGGGCATGGGGCCCTGGGGTCAGAGCTGGGGGCTCTTCTGCTTCCGCATGGGGGTCACAGAGACCTTGGTGACCTGGGTCCTCTGGACTGGGGCCCGCCTGCAGCCCCTGCTGTAGTCTGGGCGGGCGAGTCGCGGGGGCCATCCCAGCTGCAGCAGTGCTTGGGGACCATGTGGCGCAGACCCCTGTGCTGCCTCTCTGCCCCCATGTTCTTGGTTCTTTAAAAGAAGCGTGTGGGAGCCAGAGACAATACAGCAGACAGGGCACTTGCTTGGCGTGCAGAAGACTCGGGGTCGAATCCCGGCACCCCATAAGGTCCCCCTGGGTCTGCCAGGAGTGGCCCCAACAGTCCCTGTCACTGTCACTGTTCATCGATTTGCTCGAGCGGGCCCAGTAACGTCTCGACTGTGACAATTGTTACTGTGTTTGGTATATCGAATATGATACGTCACAGGTAGCTAGCCAGGGTTTGCTGTGTGGGCGAGATACTCTTGGTAGCTTGCCGGGCTCTTGAGAGGCAGAGGAATCGAACTCGGGTCGCCATGTTGGCCGCTTACAAGGCAAACACCCTTTTTTTGGACCACACCCAGCAGTGCTCAGGGCTTACTCCTGGCTCTGCACTCAGGAATTACTCTTGGTGGAGCTCAGGGACCCTATGGGAAGCCAAGGATTGAACTCAGGTTGGGTCATGTGCCAGGCAAACGCACCTGGGCATTTGGGCCTCTCCCTCTGCCCCCACCCCCAAGAAAGACCTTTTCTCCCTCACAGTCAGTAAAATTTCACTAAACTTCTGCAAGCATCAAAGCATCTGGGACCCTCCCCCCGCAATAGTCCTGGGAGCCGTTGAGCATAGGTTCTAGGGCAGTTGTACACTGGCCTCTCTTCTGGGTTGATTTCTGGCACAGGAAGGGAAGTCGAGGCCCCAGGGGCCGTGAGGACCCTCAGGACCTGCGACCAGCAGTCCGTGGCCGGCAGGTCCAAGGAGACTCAGTGGGCTGGGGGTTTTCCCACCTGGAGTGGAGGGCACCCCGAGCAGGCGTGGGGGTGCGTGGTGAGTCTGCGGCGGGGGCGCTGCAGCGGGGACAGCCCCCTGCCGGCACGTGCTGGCCGTCTGGGCCGCCGCTGACCCCCATCTCCTGGACCGCGCTGGGCCGGGCGCCCCCCGACGAGGGAGATGCGGAGCCCGAAGCCTGAGCCCAACACTGCCAGTCCCGGAGCTGCACGCCAGGAGCCCCCGCCTGCCCCGCCCCGCACGAGGGGCCGGACGCCGAGGCCGCCTTCCAGTCCAGCCGCCCCCCCCCCCCCCACCGCGGACAGACGCCACCGGACTCAGACCCCCGCGCCGGGGGTCCGCGCCCGCGCCCCAGGACTCGCGCGCTCTGCGCTCCCCGCGGCCGCCGGGGGCTGGGGTCTGCCCCGCGTCGGGGAGACGGGCGCCTGGGGTCGCCCGCCGGGAGTCGCCAGCCCTGCTCCGGCCCCCGCCAACCCACCTGGCGCCACGGAGCTCGGGCATCCGGCCGGAGGCCACCCCAGGGACCGCTGCGCGGGCAGCGCCCCCTCCTGCGGCTCCGCAGCCACGGGCCGGCCCCCGAGGGGCGGGCAGGGAACCCCCGGGACTCGGGGACGTGGGCCTGAGCAAGGCGCTGCTGGGTGCGGGTGGGCGGGACCCCCGCGCCAGGCAGGACCCGGCACCTGTGCAGTTTGCACGGCGGCCAGCAGAGGGCGCCGCGAGCCAGTGACCGGCCTGCTGGGGCTGCTGGTCGGTCCCTCACTGGGCAGGACCCAGCGATGGCCAGGGGAACCCGAGGACCCCCTGAGACCGCTCCCAGGAGCCGGGGCAGGGGGTGCGGGGCGGGGAACATGCCCTCGCAAGGCCAGCTGGCAGTGCAGGGGAGATGACGCCAGGGCGCCCTCGTCCCAAACCCCCGCCCCCAGGTTCCTGGGATGGTCCCTCCAAGGGAGCAGAGGCAGCGCTGTGCCCCGGCTCTGCTGGGGGTCTGGGGTGTCTGTACAGCCCCCGGGAGCGCTGAGTCTCGGCGGCCTGTGCCCTGGCTCGGTGGCGCACCCCAGGCCCCCCCTAATGGGACGGTGGGACATGAAGGGGTGTGATGTCACTCTTTTCATGTGACCGTGGCGTCAGGTGGCGGCGGGGCCCAGAGGCGCCAAGGCCGCGCACCTGCCGGCAGGCGGGTGAACCTGAATGTGCTGCGCGAGTTCCAGGACATGTGCGCGGGCAGCAAGCTGAGGGCCAGGGCGGGCAGCGGCCTCTGGGTCCGGGGGCGCCCCCAAGTGCCGGATGCCCAGAGAGAGAGGGAGCGCTGCGCTCCCCGCCCCTGCGGCTCGGCTTTGGGAAGGAAAACGGGGGGCGACTCGAGTCCATCTCTGCCCCGCGTCCAGGCACTCCCCGCTGTCCCCGTGTGTGGGGTGGCGCTGCATGCTACCCTGGGTACCACTTCTCCCAGCTGCCTGTTCCTCCCCGGTTCGCGCAATCAGTTACGCCAAATGAGGAAAAAGGACCCTGGTGTCGCACAGGCGAAATGCTCACAGGCCGCTTGGCAATCGTCATGGGCCCCAGTGACACCATCCTTGCCTAGGTAGAGGCAAAGGTCAGCTGGAGGCCTGACTCTCTCAGGGGCACATGACACTGTCCCAGCTTTCCAAATACTCTCTCAGAATTAAGATACCTATGGAATACCTACACGAGAGGTTTTCATTTGATTGACGCTGGAGTATATGACGCCTGTTACATGCTGGGTTGAACGGTTTCCTTGGCAGTTCACCCACGGGGTTCATGACCCCAGTCTGACCCCAGGACACTGCATACACACTCTTTGTGGAGGACAGTGAATGTGCTTCCGTGGCCAGTAGCACCCCTTGCCCTGACGCTGTTTTTCATCAGGCCACGGAATATGAGTGTGGTCAGCTATTGCTAACTGCAAGTTTTGTTTGTCCAGAGTTTGCAAATGACTGTTGTTGGCCGTTACTGAAATTGCTTTTACTAAAAGAACGGGACGCTTCTGTCTCCCGCAGGCAATAGTTTGAGATGAGTATCTCACAGGACCGTTTGGCTTGATTGCACAGGGTGATACCATTTCAACGAAACTCTTCAGTGCCACCCTCGAGAACATCATGCGACGACTGGAATGGGAAGGAATGGGAGTGAAGATAGATGGTCGGCAACTACACCACCTCTGCTTTGCTGATGACATTGTTTTAATAACACCAAACATCAGTCAAGCGGCACAAATGCTGGCCGACTTTGACCGTGAGTGTGGAAAGGTAGGACTACAGCTGAATCTTACGAAGACAATGTTTATGAGAAACAACCTTGTTCCTGACGCCCCATTCGCTCTCAATGAAACGACCATCTCCGAATGCAACAGCTATGTGTACCTAGGTCGAGAGGTCAACATGACAAATGACCTGGCACCCGAGCTGCGCAGGAGGAAGAGAGCGGCTTGGAACGCCTTCAAGAACGTCGAAGAAATAGCTAAGAGGACGAAGAACCTCTGGCTCCGGGCACATCTCTTTGATTCCACTGTTCTTCCTGCATTAACATATGCGTCAGAGACCTGGGCCCTATGCAAACAAGATGAGAACGCTATTCAGGTCTCCCAAAGAAGAATAGAAAGAGCTATGCTTGGAATATCACGTTCACTCAAATGAGAGAGAGAATCCGGAGTTCTGACATCCGTCGACGATCAAGAATCAGGGACGCTGTCTCATATGCCAAGGTGCCGAAAATCAGATGGGCTGGTCACGTAATGAGATTTAAAGACGACCGCTGGACTAGAGCTGTTACCGACTGGATTCCACGGGATGTAAAAAGACCGCGTGGCCGCCCACCTTCCAGATGGTCAGACTTCTTCATCAAGATCATGAACGATCGGTTTGAGGCCCTTCATGTTCCCGGAGCGAACAGATGCCATTGGGCTACACTAGCACGCGACAGGGACAAATGGAGACGTTACTGGCGCCCGCTCGAGCAAATCGCCGACTAATGGGAAGTAAAGTGATTAAGTGATTAAGTGCTTAGGTATCTCAGAGCTGATGCATGGTCCATACGGAATCATTCCTCTAGTGGTTTTAGTGCTCATCAGGACACCTTTGCTTGCCAGCGCTTTAGGAAGTGGCTGTTTGGACAGATGTGAGAGTGTGTCGGAGGAGAATGGGGGGTTAGGAGTAGGATAGTCTGCAGTCAGCCAAGGATAGATCCTCGGAACCCAGTGTGGTCGCCAAGTCTTCCGGGAGTGACTTCTGAGTGCATAGCCAGGAGTTATCCCTGAGCACCTGCAGGTTTGGCCCAAAAACTATAAATAGAGAATGGGAAACTTTGTGGATTGGGGCTCGTGGAGGCAGGGCAAACCACAGAAACCCCCTATCTCAGGACAGTAGAGAGCTCCGGCCTGTCTCAGTAGAAGGACCCAGATTTCTTTATAAAAAGAAAAACAGCTAGTGGTTCTTTTTCAAGTACTGAATACCATATGCTCAAATTTCATAAGCAAAGTCAGACGAAGCTGACTAAAATTTAATGCTGCAGCATCTATGGAGGAAGTGCACCAGCCCAGTCTGCATTACGTTTGATCGACGTGGCCCCTACGGACGGACTTAAAAGCATGCGGGGTATTTGCGCAAGATCGGGCACGGTGTGAAGCCACCATTTATTTTCCTAGAGACATCGCTTGATTAAATAGAAACATTTTTTTTTCGGCAAGAAACAGATGTCCATTGCAATAACCCTGAGAGGATTTTGTTTTTTTTTTCTCTTTTTGGGTGACACCTGGCAATGCACAGGGATTACTCCTGGCTCTGTACACAGGAATTACCCCCGGTGGTGCTCAGGGGACCATATAGGATGCTGGGAACTGGGAATCGAATCCGAGTTGGCCGCGTGCAAGGCAAACGCCCTACCCGCTGTGCTGTTGCTCCAGCCCCAACCCTGAGAGTTTTCATGTCCCATCAATGACCCGAGAGAAAACAGCACTGCCCCTTGGCAGAGCACAGGTCAGCGGTTTCCAGAAAAAGCATCACATCAAGAGAGCAGGAAAACTAGAAACTTGGGCTGAGTCGGTAGTGGGGGGTTAGCTCATAAGCGTCTCTTTAGAGCCCACTGTTTGTCAGGCACACGTGGGGCCCTGGGGAGCAGTCCTCGCGTCGGGGCCTTGGGACAACGCACAGTCCTTCTCTTGCAGTGAAGACAGACGTGGCCCCACAAGAGATTTCCACATTTTGTTTGTGCCCCGGCGTAGCCTGCTGTGTGAGCAGCGGCTGAAGGACCTGGGCGTCCTGGGCTCCTTCATCCATAGGAAGGAGTACGGCCTGGACCTCATTCCCTTCGACGGGGACCTTCTCTCCATGGAGTCGGAGGGCGCCTTCAGAGTAAGTTCAGTGTTTGCCCTTTGAACTTGACACTCCTTTCTGCCTCTTTTGTGATGGTGACACTCACACTGGCATTTTAGTGATTCCTGGAAGTGTCCAGTTTCTTCCTTTTGGGGAGAGATGGGAGTTGGTCCACACCCAGCAGTGCTCAAGGTTTACTCCTGGTTCTGTGCTCAAGGATCACTCCTGCGCTTGCTCGGGGACCATTTGTGGTGCTGGGGCTAGAACCCAGATTGACTGCGTGCAAGACCAGCGCCTTCCCCTGTGCTGTCTCTCGGGCCGCTGCTCCTCTTGCTTATGGAGACCCTCCTGTTCCAACAAATTGGCTTAAAATTGTTGTTGCCCTTACTGAATTCTCAAAAATGAATTGTCCTTAAATGTGTTGATTTCTGGTGTTTCTCTGCTGCTGTTCGATGTTTGTCCTTGTGCCCGTCCCACCCTGAATTCACTGTGGCTGTGGAGGAAGCTTTGAGAGTGGAAGGCAGGGCCACTCCACCCTTAGTCAAGTCTGTCACTGCATTTTTCCAGTTAGCCCTTTGTGAGTGATTTTGTTTCCATGACCCGCCTTTCCCCTTGATTGAGTCTTGGCAAGACCTGAAGACTTTTATCTTACATTTTCATTTTCTAGAAATAAAATTGCTTACATTTTTCATTCAAACTCTTGAGGTTCTTCAGTGTGACCTCAGGGCTGGGCACAGGGTGTGCGGGAAATTCTGTTTCTCCCACACGCCCTTCCCAGCCTGTTTCCTACTGGTTATTTTCAGCACATATTTATTTGTTTGCTTTGCTTTTGTTTTTGCTTGGGGCCTCACCTGGTGATGCTCAGGGGTTACTCTTGGGGGTCCTCAGGGGTCCATATTTGACTCTTTGATGCCAGGGAAGCACCTTCCCACTATACTATCTATCTGGGCCCCCGAAGTTTTTTTTTTTTAAATATTGTCTCTTTCTGAAAGGTTGTGTTTTGTTTGCAAATATGATTTTATATGTTTTGTTTACTATCTTTATGACAGGGAGCACTTCTGAACAATTTCTCTTTCAAAGTGTCAGGTTGGCTCTTAGGGGCGCCCGGGCCAGAACTCTGTCTCTTTCTTCTGTGGGGTGAGGTTTCTCCATGCTTAGTCCCTTAAGAGAATCTGTAGACCCAAAAGCATTGATTTATGTGAGTTTTCAACCGGATGTTTTTCCTATGGCATATTCTTCACTGGAAATAGGGAAAATTGGGCATGGCTGGAGTTCTGGCAGGCCGAGTGGGGACCCCCCCCCAAGTGTGTAACCACCACCTAGAGTGTGCGACCCTCAGCCTCAGCAAGAAAGGGAGGGAAAGGGAAAATAAATACCGGAATGAAGGGGAAGATGCAAGGGGGAAACACATCAGCTTGATAATGTCTTCTAAAAATGGCGTACCAGGGCCAGAGAGATAGTAATGTGGGTAGGGCACTTGCCTTGTCCCTTGCAGACCCGGGTTCATTCCCCGGCACCTCATATGGTCCCCAAGCCCCCCCAAAGTGTGAGCGTCCTACGCTCGTGCGCATCTAGTGACTCAAAGCCCAGTGCTCTCCCCTGACAGGAAGTCTCTGGAGTCTCACTTGGGATGTCCCCTCCCGTGCAGGTTATGTAAAGCTGCCACCCGAGAAATTCGTCCCGAAGAGGCAGGGTGATGGGCAGGAACTGCCCACAGAGGCCAAGAAGCTGCCGCTGAACTCAGCTGAGGAGCTCTACGTCGAGATCCGAGACCGCAACTTCAACGCCGTGGGTGCTGTGCTCAGCAAGAAGGCCAAGGTCATCTTGGCCGCCTTTGATGTAATTGGGGCCTGGGTCCAGGCGGCACGTGGGCTGTGGGCGCCCGGGAAAAGGTGGTGCCAGGCCCTCTCCTGGTGTCAGGTCCTTTGCCAGTCATCTTCTGCACTACCTGTCCCTCCCTCCTTCCTCCCAGCCACTGGCGGTGGTGGCATCTCCGCTAGCTCCTGCATCTAGGGAATCCGGGTTCAGCCCAAGCAGGCTGGAACAGCTAGTGATAATGAGAGCACAGTCCCTGGCCCCCAGCTTCCTTAGCACCTCACGCCCTCCTGCTGCTCCTTTATTCTGGGTTCAGCTCACTTTTGAAACCTGAATCTGTAAAATGATAGAAGCTGAATTTTTTAACTCTGGGGGAAGTTTTTAAAAATCACTTTTTCTCTTGAAGGATGGATTTCCTGATTTCATCTTTTTTAGGAGTTATCTCCACTATATCAGTATTTGTTTTTCTTTGGTTTTTTTTTTTTTTGAGGGGAGGCACACCCAGAGGTGCTCAGGGCTAACTCCTGGCTCTGCGCTCAGGGATCACTTCTGGTGGGCTGAGGCAACCACATGGGATGCTGGGGATCGAACCCAGGCTGGCCGCATGCAATGCAAACACCTCGCCACTGTTCTGTCACTCTGACCCCATGGTTGTTGTATTTCTGAAGTTGCTTTTGTCTCACTTGGGTTTTGTTCCTCAATTTTTTATTTCCTCACCGTGACTTATAAAGCTATGGATAAGAAGTGTCAGGCATTCACTGTTCCAGTTCCGAGCTCGTCATGGTGTCCATTTCCCTCCTTTCCTGCTGCCAGTGCTCAGGGCTGGCTCCTGGCAGGCCTCGGGGTTCTGTGGGGAGGCCGGGCACTGAGCAAGCGCCTCCCACACTGTATAGCTTGGACCCAGGAAAAGTTTTACACTTGATTTGCTATTGTTGAGGTCTCAGGCTATATGAGCGTTAGCTTTTGTGGCTTCAAGGCACAGTTTGCTGAGCTCCACATCCCTGGCAGGGACCATGCAGTGTCAGGTGTGGCCTGCGTGGGCCATGGGCTCCCTCCCGTCCACATGGTCTCCCAGTGCTGCAGGATGTGGCTGTCGCAGTACCTGGACCCACCAACCTGCCTTTTCTATTTTCCTGTGGCTGTGGGATCTGGTTATAGCCTAATTCGTTTTGTGTCCATTTCTCACACTAAAAATTAATTTGGGGGAGCCGGAGTGATAGCACAGCAGGTAAGGCGCTTACCTTGCATGCAGCTGACCTGGACTCACTCCCCAGCCTTCCATGTGGTCCCGGTGCATGCCAGCAGTGATTCCTGACTGCCAGGCCAGAAGGAAGAGGGCAGAGCCATGCTTCAGCTCTGCACCACCAGGTCTGATCCATAAAGCTGTAGGGGCGGGGGTGGGGGGGAGAGAGAGAGAGAGAAGGAGAGAAGAGATTGGGAAATTGGGTAGAGGGTGGAGATGGCAGGGCTGAGCAGGGTAGGCTGGAGCACACTGTGTTCCTCCCCAAAGTCAAATCCAGGATGGCAGCGTGGAGGACGTTTGCCTTTAATGCGGCCAACCCAGGTTGTGATCCCTGAGTGCAGCACCAGGAGGGAGCCCTGAGCACCGCAGCGTATGGCCTCCGCCGAAACAAACAAAAAGAGATCCCATGGCCCATTGGGCAGAGAGGAGTTGGTTGACTCCAGGTGTCCCTCTCGAATCCTCCGCAGAACCCCACGGACATCTCGGCTATGCCTCCCTCAGCATGCGGCTGGCCCAGCTGCTCTCCCGGCCTGGTTGGCGCAGAATCGAGGAATTTCTGCACATCCTCCCGGGTCCCCACTTCGAGGAGTGGCAGCCGCTGCCCAGGTGCCTGCAGAAGAAACGTAGGTTTGTGAGTGATTTTGTTTTCGTGACCCGCCTTTCCCCTTGATTGAGTCTTGGCAAGACCTGAAGACTTTCATCTTACATTCTCATTTTTAGAAATAAAATTGCTTACATTTTTCATTCAAACTCTTGAGGTTCTGCAGTGTGACCTCACGGCTGAGTGCAGGGTGTGCGGGAAATTCTGTTTCTCCCACATGCCCGTCCCAGCCTGTTTCCTACTGGTTATTTTCAGCACATATTTATTTGTTTGCTTTGCTTTGGTTTTTGCTTGGGGCTTCACCTGGTGATGCTCAGGGATTACTCTTGGTGGTCCCCAGGGGTCCATATTTGACTCTTTGATGCCTGGGAAGCACCTTCGCACTGAACTATCTGTCGGGTCCCCGGGACATTTTCTTTTTTAAATGTTGTCTTTTTCTGAAAGGTGGATTTTTGTTTACAAATATGATTTTATATGTTTTGTTTACTATCTTTATGACAGGGAGCACTTCTGAAAAATTTCTCATTCGAAGTGTCAGCTTGGCTCTTAGGGGCGCCCGGGCCAGAACTCTGGCTCTTTCTTTTGTGCGGTGAGGTTTCTCCATGCTTAGTCCATTAAGAGTATCTGTAGACCCAAAAGCATTGATTTATGTGAGTTTTCAACCGGATGTTTTTCCTATGGCATATTCTTCACTGGAAATAGGGAAAATTGGGCATGGCTGGAGTTCTGGCAGGCCGAGTGGGGACCCCCCCCCCCAAGTGTGTAACCACCACCTAGAGTGTGCGACCCTCAGCCTCAGCAAGAAAGGGAGGGAAAGGGAAAATAAATACCGGAATGAAGGGGAAGATGCAAGGGGGAAACACATCGGCTTGATAATGTCTTCTAAAAACAGCGTACCAGGGCCAGAGAGATAGTAAGGTGGGTAGGGCACTTGCCTTGCCCCTGGCAGACCCGAGTTCGTTCCCAAGCACCCCATATGGTCCCCCAAGCCCCGCCAAGTGTCACCCCCAGTGCCAAGCCAGGGAGTTAGCCTGAACCCGTGCATTTCCCCAACGCTTCCGGTGCCTGTCTGCGCCTCTGCGCCCTCTGCCATTGGAAGCTTTTGCAGGTGTGTTTGAGATGTGACCGCGTTTCCCTGCTTTCTTGGGTGTGTGAGTTGATTTGTGGCTTGCTGCTGCTGGTCTCAAGACACGACCTTTCTAGAACGCAGGTGCATCACCAGATTCCTGGGCACCCTTTCCCTCAGCATGTTGGTCTCAGCAGCACCTTAAGAGAAAGAACCCGGGCCTCGCTGTGCCATCGGCCCCTGTGGTTAACGTAAACAATTTTTTTTTTAATACGGAATTATGGCTGGAGCGATATTACAGCGGCAGGGCGTTTGCGTTGCACGCAGCCAACATAGCCGACCCGAGTTCGATTCCTCCACCCCTCTCGGAGAGCCAGGCAAGCTACCAAGCGTATCTCGCCCGCCAGGCAGAGCCTGGCAAGCTCCCTGTGATGTATTCGATATGCCAAACTCAGTAACAACAAAGTCTCCAATGGAGACGTTACTGGGCCCGCTCGAGCAAATGGACGAACAACAGGAGGGCCTTTACTTTTTTCACTTTACTTACGGAATTCTGGGTGGTGTGGAGATAGCTTAGCGGGCTAGAGCCCCAGCATCACCTGGGGAGCCCCGAGTTCAGGACAGGAGGGACCCACACACCACCAGATAATTCCCTAGGGGCTTTTAAAGAGGAATTGCAAGGGCTGGAGCTATATACATTCAGAGGGCATTTGCCTTGCACGCAGCTGACCCAGGTTCAATCCCCGGCATCCCATGTGGTCCCCGAAGCACCACCAGAATAATTCCTGAGTGCAGAGACAGGGGTATCCCCCGAGCCTCGCCGGGTGGGAGTTGTTAGAGGTGTCTCTGTAGTAATACGCCGTTTTTCAAAATGAATGTTTTGTTTGGGTGCTCGTGGCTGGGCAGGGCTGGGCAGGAGCCGGCTTAGCTGTCCGCAGGCAGACACAGTTCCCGCTCTGAACAGTCACCTGGACCCTTGAGCAGTTCGAAAGATGCCCCCTAATGCTTTCCTTCCCCTGAATCATCCTCTCTACTCTGCTCCAATGCAGAGTTTCTGGTCCTTTTCTGAGGACTCTTTGGACATCCTGACCAGGGTGGCTTAGACTCCAGTGTGAGGCTGCACCCCAGACCTGGCGGACCCATCCTACGGAATCTTTGGGGATGTTATGCTCACTCTGGGCCACTCTTTGGGAGGTGTCCCTCTGCACCCCGCCCCCAGTCTGCACATCTCCACGGTGTTATATTTTTATTGTTAATTTTTTCACCCGGTGATGCACAGGGGTTACTCCTGGCTCTGCACTCAGGATTTCCTCCTGGCGGTGCTCAGGGGACCATGTGGGGTGCTGGGATTCGAACCCACGTTGGCTGCATGCAAGGCAAATGCCCTCACTGCTGAACTATCGTTCCAGCCCCAATACTAGAAGCTTCGGCCTGGGATTCTTGTTCCTTCGGGTCTTTTGCATGGAAGGGCGGGTGTGAGTCAGAACTGAGCGACTGTGGGCGTTGGTGGGATTCTATAGCATGTGGGGTGCCCGTGAGTCTTCCGAGGCATGTGAGGTCGCCCCTGGCAGGTTCTGCAGGGCAGCTGGGGCTAGGACCTGGGTTAGGCCAGAGACCTGCCTCACCTCCGGTCACCTTCTCTCAGTCCTGTTTGCCGGCTTGCTCTTCTCTTCGAGCTCTTGCTAACTCTGATTTTTCCCCCTTACATGTGACAATTTCCTCTATCTGGATATTTTGAAGTTGAATGCCAGCGTGAGGTGGGTGACTGGGCTGGCTGATGACATTGAATAGATGCCGTTTGCATATGTCCTGTGCCTTCAGGCTATATATAGTCTTGAACTGTGTTTGCAGCTCCTGACATTTTGTTTGGAACGAAAGACTGATTTTTTTTTTCCTTTTTTTATTAGTGAAAAACCATGAGGTACAGTTATAGGCTTACAAATTTTGTGCTTGGGTTTCAGTTATACAATGATCAAGTGCCCATCCCTCCACCAGTGCCCGTCATCCATCCCCATGGGTCCGAGCATCCCCCCCCACCCTCATCCCCGCCCCCCCCCCCCCCCCCCCGTCCCATCCTGCCTCTGTGGCAGGGTATTCCCCCTTGTTCTCTCTCTCTTCTTTTGGGTAATGTGTTTTGCAAGAGAGGCTTTGAGTGGCAATCATGTTTGGTCTATCGACTACTTTTAGCATGCTTCTCCCACCCTGGGACGACCCTCACAACACCCTTCATTTGGTACTCTCTTCTCTATCTAAGCTTCCTTTTCACCTAGAGCCTGTGGCTGGCCTTCCATTCATGGAGCAAAATTCCTGGTACTAATCTCAGCCATTCCTGGGTGTTACTCTCCCTTTTTGTTGGAAAGACTGATTTTTATGTAACTTCCTCATAGAAAGGTGTGTGGTGCTGCCCATCACGCCACAGCTCCCAGGGCTGGTGTTTCCCTGTCCAGAAAATGCTGGACAGACGTGAGCCAAAGCTCTAGCTGGGAGGAAGCATTTGTACCGCGGGATGAAATAGAACTGCCTTTGAGTCAAGCTGACATTTTCAAGAAATACAAAACAGACCTTTTTTTCCATTTTTAGTACCAGAGCAGATAATCCCCTAAGGTTATTTGCTTCCCTGAAAGATATTTAGCTTGCCCTTTCAAAGTTCATTTAGAGCAGATCTTGGCGTTCAATCAGAGTTGGGTGCTAACCGAGGTCAGAGTGTTTGCTTATTTGTGGCCTTCTTTGTCTCTTAAGAGGAACCGTAGTTAGAGGCCACCAGAGAAAACAAAACACAAGCACCCGCTTCCTCCCAGCTTGGTTCCTCTGTTCTCAACCCCCGGCCATTTGTCTATGCATCTTCCACAGAACAGGCGGGGGACAGAGGTAGAGGGAAGGTCTGAGAAGCCCCTGCATGGTGCTCCCTGAGCAGTGCTCCCCATCTTTGTGGCTTCTGTTGAGGTTCTGAAATGAGTCATCAGGTGCTAGTGACAAATGTGTCATGTACGGCGTGACACAAAGATGGAGTTTGTGCCATCAATCCCCAGGGTGGGAGGAGGGAGCGTCGGGTTTTGGGGGTCAGTGGCAGGAGGATGTGACCCATAGCGTGTCGGCTTTATCTCAGGTGGGGGAAAACGGATCGTTTGGGGAGAAGTGTGCTTGGGGTACAGATTTGCCGCATTTTTCTGGATTTCTCTCTCTCTCTTTTTTTTTTTTATGTAGTAGTACTGCTATTTATCCAGCCACTGATTAGCTGATTGAATTGTGCATGAACTCCACCTTACTTTTTTTTTCACTTTTTATGATTTTATTTATTGAATCACCGTGAGAGCAGTTACAAAGCTTTCAGGTCTAAATCTCCGTCATACAATGAAACACCCGTACCTTCACCAGTGCCCATTCTCCACCCCCAACAACCCCAGTATATCCCCATCCCACACCCTCCCCCTACCAGTGGGGCAGATGATTTCCACATTACTCTCTCTCTACTTTGATCACATTCAATATTTTGACACCAGACCCACCATTATTATTTGAGATTTTGCCCCAACACTCAGATCTGCTGAAAAGGCAACAGTAGACAATTTGTTTTCTATTGCTGGTTATGAATAACATATGATGTTTCGTGGCTGCAGTACTGGCCGCACAATTTTGAAATTCTGACATTTGAACACTTAAATCTGGAGGGATTTCTGTCAAAACCTGTTGGGTTCCCGAGAATTGCTCCTGAGTCTCTGGGATCATGGTCGTTAAGCAGCTTGATCAGGAGCCAGAAAGGCCGTTTGTGGGCAATGACTTGGGGTCTCTTGGGGAGAGGGAGGACAGGACTGGCTCCACCCCCATCCTGTGAGGCCCAACATGTTTTGTTACTGAGGTCCCAAGCCTGACTGTCCAGTGGCCTCTGGAGGATGGCGGCCACCGGGCCACCAGAGGGAACAGGCCAAGGCAGAAAACCGTGGGCCCAGCACTGCAGGGACCAGACGCATTTCTGCCAAAAGTCACTGGGTTTCGAGATTTGTTTCTGAGTCTCTGGGATCATGGCCATTAAGCAGTTCAATCAGGACCCAGAGAGGCCATGCCTCCAATGATCTAGCTGAGCCGGAGGTGATTTGTGGGTGTGTTTCCCACATTTATAACTTTTGGCCATTTACTTTCTTGGTAAACTTTGCCCCAAGTTTTTGGGGTCTGGCCAAAGGCACAACAGCAATTTTGGGGTATCTGGAAGTGTGGAGGCGCCATCAGGCTGCTGATGCACTCGCCTCACAGGTACAGTGATTTTTGTTTCATGGTTTGTGTTTTTATGTAGGAGTACTGCTATTTATTCAGCCACTGATTAGCTGATTGAATTGGGCACGAACTCCACCTTACATTTTTTTCCATAATTTTCTTTCTTTCTTTCTTTCTTTCTTTCTTTCTTTCTTTCTTTCTCTCTTTCTTTTTTCTTCTTATATTTATTTATTGAATCACTGTGGGAAAAGTTACAAAGCTTTCAGATTTAAGTCTCGGTCATACAATGATCAAACACCGTCTTCTTCACCCTTCACCAGTACTCATTTTTCACCACCAAGAACCCCAATATACCCCACCTCCCACCCACCCAATGCCTATGAGGCAAATGATTTCTAACTAACTCTTCTCTACATTGATTACCTTCATTATTTCGACAAAAGATGCACCATGATTGCTTAGAATTTACCCCCCAACAATCAGAATGGCTGAAATGGCATTGTGAAATACATTGTTTTCTATATAAGGTTCGGAGTTCCGGGGCTGGAGAGATAGCACAGCAGGTAGGGCGTTTGCCTTTCACGTGGCCAACCCGGGTTCGAGTCCCAGCATCCATATGGTCCGCTGAGCAATGCCAGGAGTAACTCCTGAGTGCAGAGCCAGGAGTAACCCCTGTGAGTGCAGAGCCAGGAATAACCCTTGTGCATCGCCAGGTGTGACCCAAAAAGCAAAAAAAAAAAAAAAAAAAAAAAATTTTGGAGTTCCTCCCCTCCAAGTTTCGCTCAGCAAGCAGAAGGAAAGCAAAGAGCTTGGTCCCGGTGGTTGATGCAGATTGCTGGGCCAGGCCGTCGATCAAGGGAGATTTGGGGATCTCTGGGACCCATCCTCGGGCCCAGTGCTCTCCGGGGCCCCTAGCTTGGTTGTGTCCTACGAGTTGGGGGCGAGCCTGGCCTTTGGGCTCGCGTTGTGTTTGGACGGGCAGGTGGGGTGTTCAGGGCCCAGCTGCTGACACCTGATCCCGCCCTGGCCAGGTGGGAGGACGGAGATTGGCGGCTGGCCCCTGAGATGCCCAAGATAACTAGACAAGGAGATAACCAGAGTCAATCCCAGTCGAGTTGGGTGATAGGTTGAGATGACGCACCGAGCCGCTGAGGCAGATCCTGTCTGGAGACACTCGGGCACCTTGATCGCAGGCAGGCCTGACCTGGCGGGGGGCGGGGGCGAGTGGGCACCAACCTCGGTGTTTCCGTGGCTCGGAGCTTCCGTGCCCTTCCGCTTGCTCTGCTGTTGTTTTGTTTTTGGGTCACACCTGGACGTGCCCCGGGGTCACTCCTGGCTCTGCACTCAGGACTTACTCCTGGAGGTGCTCGGGGGTCCCTATGGGATGCCGGGATTGAACCCGGGTCAGTTGTGTGCAAGGCAAATGCCCTCCCCGCTGTACTAGACTTCTGGCCCCAAGGCCCAAAACTTAAAGAAAAATCCTTGCTGGGGTTTCCCCGTCCCTGGCGTCCTGTCAGCCTCGTGGGTCTGCACACGGCTTGTGCGACTGCCTCGAGTGGCCAGTGACAAGGGCGCCTGCGTGTCCTCCTGCTCCCCAGGGCTGCTCTCTTCCCGGTGCTCCCGGCCCTGCAGCCCTCAACTCCTGCCCTGTGTTCACTCCTCCTTTCTGTGGTGTCCCCCTCCTCTCTCGGTGGCCCTTCCCCTGGGGTCACCCCCCTTCCTGCGTGGTGCTGGGACAGCAGAGCTGCCGGGTTTGTGCCGGCTTTGTGCCAGGTGCACGGTTGACCCCGGGGGCTTGGATTCAGGACCTCCTGCTTGTGAGGCAGTGCTCAAAACCCCCTCTTGTACATTCCTCCCCTCCAAGCTGAAGGAACGGACTTGACCCACGTTCAGGCTCACACTTCTGCTTCCTGCCGAATCACTGCCGGCCGCTAGCAGGCCAGGACCCGTGTGCCACGCCTGTGTGAAGCAGGGACGTTCCAGGGCGTGAGCCTGCTAGCGTCTTTGTCATGGACACACGTGGTCCCATCACAGGATTTAGGGTCAGGGTCCAAACACAGGAGCATGGGGGTGGGGGGGTGGGGGCTTGTTCAGGCCGGAGACTCTACTAGGCTCACACACAGCATTGAGTGCTCAAGTCTCAGGGAGACAGTGAGGCTCAAACACATTTTCTTTTGCGCTGTTTTTTTCTCTCTCTTTTTTTTTTTTGGCTTTTTGGGTCACACTCAGTGATGCTCAGTGTTGCCTACTGACCAAGTAAAAGAATGCTTGATTTTTCATTCCCCCTTTGTCCTGCTCAAAGCTGGGCAACTTCCCAGTACAGGAGGTTTCAGTTTGGGGAAAATGCACCCTCATAAATGATTTGTAAATGGTGTATGAGGAACAGCACAATCTTTGCAGTTATGTCAAAGCTATATCAAAGCAGGTCGTTCTGACCAATAGCATTATGCCGAAAGGGTCACCAGGTGGCTGACCAACAGTGCATGGCTCTGCTCATTGTCCCATCCACTTTCCCACGTCCCATCCCCTTTCCTTCTTTTGGGTGGGCTGTGGAAACATACTTAAGTCTGTACTTATGCTCTGAATAAACGCACGCATTCATGCCATCTCGTGAATGACGAACGCTGTGTGACTCGAGTGCTGATTTCACCCTGACGGCCCTCCCCTGGCTCTGCCCCGCAGCGCCGGACGTGGCACTCAGGAATTACTCCTGGCAGTGCTCAGGACTGGTGATCGAATCTTGGTCAGCCGTGAGCAAGGCAAACCCCTCCCGACTGTGCTCTCACTCCAGACCCTCCTTTTGCATCTTTTTGTGTTATTTTCAGAATTGATCGATTTCCAAGTAGCGTTTGCTGGCCCTGATGTTCTCTGCAGAGTCCCTTGTTGCACACTGTGTTTCGTGGGCACCTTGACATGAAGACTTGGCGCTTGCCTGGTGCATGGCTGACCCCATAGTTCCCCTGAGCACCGCCAGGAGTGATTCCCGAGTGCAGACCCAGGAGTAACCCTGAGCACTGCCGAGTGTCCCAAAAAACAAAAGGAAAGAAAGAAAATACGTATCCTTGCCCGGAAGGGTAGCCCAGGGCCAAAGAGCCTGCCTTGCCTGTGGTTGACCCCACCCCACCCTGTACGTCCCTTCCCACCCAGGTCCTGCCAGGATGAGCTCCCATGACTGGATCAGAGTCAGCCCTGAGCACTGTCAGATGTCCCGTCCTCAGCCCCCAGGTTAGGTCACTCCGCCCTCACCACCTCCCCCCCACTCCCCGGTTCCCGCTCACTCATCCTCGAGGGGACCCGCACTCATTCAGCTTGTGCTCCCATCCGGAGCAGGCCAGGCCATACTCCTCTGTACAGCTCTCCGGCCTTAGTGGGATGGGCTACTCCCTGGCCACGGTGCGGCCGGTGTTGCTCACAGCACTGGGGTCACAGAGAGCAGGGCTGTCAGGGTCGAGCTCAGGGCCTCTGCCCTGTCGCTCTGCCCTTCCGCCCCCCCCCCCCCCCCCGGCTCACAGATTTCCTGGCCCGGCTCCTGAGGGGGGCCCTGGGCAGGGTCACTGGGTCCAGGTCCCACTCGGGGGATGCTGAATGACCTCAGTTGGAGATCTGTAACTGACAAACATTTGTCAAAAGTTTTCTGAAACCACTTTCACAGGACCCGGGGATCCAGAACTGGGCCCCGCAGGGACCAGAGGCTCATTGACCATGTAGTGCTGACGTCTGCAAGGGCAGCCCTCCGGAGCCTCAGCCAGACACTGACATCACGAAGGGTGGCGCCTGCCCCTTTAAGAATGGCCCATAATGCCCTCCTCCTTGCTGAATTCTAGTTCTACCTCAGAACATTCTAGACTCCAACTGCCATTTTCAGTCTCTACACGAGACTGGCACGAGCCTGTTTGGCAGAGCTCAGTACTGAAGCTGCGAGTGCAGTGTGACACAGGTGAATCTGAGTCTCTGGGCTTTCTGCCCGCGTGGGGGCGGCTTTTTTCTCTAACAGTTCTTTAGTGTATGATAGTTTTGAATCTTTAGTTAGTTTAAGTTTTTTTACTAGTTATATATATATATATTTTTGGGTGGGGTGGGGGCGGGGTGGGGTGGGGTGGCCATACCTGGCTGTGCCCAGGGGTGACCTGGCCGGCTAACGTCCCTGTGCTGACGGAGATCGAGCCCAGGACAACTGGATATAAGGCAAGTGCCCTCCCCACTGTCCTGCCTCTCTGCCCCTTGTGGACTTCTCTATTGAAATATGGAATGACTCTGAAGTCAGTGGGCCCTCATGGGGAGCTGATGAGAAGCACAGGAGAAGATATCACTCCCCCGGGACTGGCTGGAGCGCTGGCACTGCTGAGTGCAATGAGCCCCGCCAGCCCCATGACGCCCACTAGGCCTTCCCGGGGTCTTGGGCCGGAGTGAGGGGTTGCCCTTTTCAGGGAAAGGGAGTCGATCCTCGACCTCCTCAGGCCCCCGGGCCTTTGTCCTCCTCGCAGGAAAGCATTTCAGGAGATGAGCATGAAGCAGAAACATTTTATTTGGAGGCCTTTAGGAAGGGGAAGGAGGGAGGGAGTAACACGCTCGAGAGAGAGCGCGGCTTCTCCAGAGGTGCAGAAAGCCACTGAACATGTTATGTTGCTAGGTTGCATTAGGTCCGAAAGTCCACACCTCAGGAGGGGAGAAGCCCGTCACATGACCGACCTCGTAGGCAAGAGCAGTACCTGGGCTCGGGCACACATGAGGGCCCTCCCTTAGTTCAAGGTGGCTAATCTAGGGATTTCCCCAGGCTGCCCCTGGTGGGAGTTTCTAGCTACCTAGAGTCTGTTGCTAGGGTGGTTGCCAAGGGGGTAGAGTTGAGTGGTCCATGGTCCTCTTAGAAATTCCTTTCCTGGGCTTTGTTCCTATTCCCTCGGGGGGTCCAGCCTGATCTGGGCCTCCTAATGTGGGTTAATTTTGACCAGACTTTGGGTTCCGTGCCCTCAGGTGGTCTTTTGGTGGCCATGAAGCTTTTGTTGACTTCCTCGGAGTTCCATTGCCATGGGGACGCTTCCCCCATCTACCTGTCTGCCTCAGTCCTGTGGGTTAAGAAATGGAGTTAATACTGCCTTGTGGTTATCCAACTTGGGCAGCGTCACAAGGAACGTAGGAAACGCCGAAAACTCCTTCGCTCCCCTTTGGCGCAATTTTTTTTTCTTTTTGGGTCACACCTGGTGATGCACAGGGTTTACTCCTTGGTCTGCACTCGGGAATCACTCCTGGCAGTGCTTAGAGGACCATATGGGATGCTGGGAATCGAACCTGGGTCGGCCGCGTGCAAGGCAAATGCCCTTCCCACTGTGCTATCGCTCTCCAGCCCCCCATGGCGCAGTCTTGCTGGGCCCTTTTCCCTGGCAGTTCTCAGCCCATAGAAAAAAGTGTGCCTGTTGCTTGCCTTAGCTTCTACATGTAACCCCGGGCCTCTCGCACATACACATACGCACACACGCACACAGAAGACCAGCCATCACTGCTGAGTCGCCTGCCGGCTCGTCAGTGTGTGGACTGGGAGGGGGTCAGTGACACTCGCGGTGCTCAGGGATGATTTCTGGCTCCTGAATGTGTTTGGTGGTGGGAGTGATGGCAGGGAGGGCGTGATGGTCAGCTGCCCGCAGGGCAAGTACCTGTCCCTTCTGCTCTCTGGCCCTGAATCGGCAGTTGTTTGTTTGTCTGTTTTGGGTTGAGTTCTTGCGCAGGAATGACACTTGGTGGGCTCAGGGGGCTGTGCGGGAGACTGGGGGTCGCACTCGGGGTGGCGAGTGCCAGACTGGCAGCTCTCTGGGCTCCGGAAGCTGCTGTGGTCGCTCCCCTGAGACAGACTCTCTCCTCTGCTCTTCAGAGATTTAGTCCTGAGAACGAGTGTGCCTCAGAAGGCCCCACAGTGGGCTCGATGGTCGGGGCCTGGTAGTGGCCGCGGCAGCGTCTGACCGCCTGACCATGAGTCTGCTGAGGCCCAGCGGGCTGAAGTCCCCCACCAAGATCCTCAAGCATGGGATCTGGGCCCTGAAGGCACCCTCGGCCGGTAAGTGCGCTCAGTCCAGGCCAAGGGAGACTCATTCCCACCCGGGAACCCCATCCCGAGTCCTCGCCCGGGAAGGGCTCCCTGAGCTGTAGACAAGTCCATGGCTCTGGGGACAGCTCTCACACACGAGTGTCACGTTCTGTGAGTTTACTGTCACGGCAACCGGTGACAGCTGAGGCGACCAACCCGCTCCCTTTTAACTGCTAGCTCCCTTGCCCGGGCTTGGGGACAGGCTTAGGGAAGTGGACTCACCTGGACTAGAGGGCCTCATTGCCGGCCAAAGCCACAGTACAGTGGGGAGGGCAACTGGCACCCCATGTGACTCTCCACCCTCAACCTCACCATGAGTAACACTGAACGGAGAACCAGAAATAGGCCCTGAGCACTGGCTGGGGTGCTCCCCCCCAAAAATAAAAAGAAGATGGGCCAGTGGACACAGCAGAAATAAGACACTGGGTTCGAGCTTTCACCTGGCTTGGTCCGTAGTATCAGGGGGTGTATCCAAAGATTTCCCCTGAGCTGCCCAAAGTATGACTGTGGCCTGGGATGCTGCGGTAGGTGAGCATGTCCGCTTCACGGCAGGCCTAGCCAGGCTTTGCCACAAGCAGCCCCCGTCATTGGCTGGGAGTATCCCGAGCACTGCTGGGTGTCCCTCTCCCCCAAGCACACTTTAACTGGACCTGCACAGGCCCTTCCTGTCCCTTCTGACCCTTCTGACCCTTTCTGCTGTTCCAGCTGCTGCTCCCGTTGAGAAGACCATGCCTGGGGAGAAAACCCCCATCGCCCCCTCCTCGGAGATGCAGGAGGAGTTTGTGGGCGACTTCCAGGTCGGGGAACGAGTCTGGGTGAACGGGAACAAGCCTGGATTCATCCAGTTCCTCGGGGAGACCCAGTTTGCCCCTGGTCAGTGGGCCGGGATCGTCTTGGACGAGCCCATCGGCAAGAACGACGGCTCGGTGGCGGGTGTGCGCTACTTCCAGTGTGAGCCGCTGAAGGGCATCTTCACCCGGCCGTCCAAGCTGAGTAGGAGCTTGCAGGCCGACGATGAGACCAACTGCCGGCAGCCAGCGCCTGCTGCCTGGGCCATACCGCCCCTGTCGGCCTCCCCGGCCCCTGCCAGCACCGCGAAGGTGCCCCAGTCCCCCGCGAAGGAGTCACCGGCTACCCCTCACATCAGCAGCCTGACCAGGACGGCCAGCGAGTCCATCTCCAACCTCTCTGAGGCCGGCTCCCTCAAGAAAGGGGAGCGGGAGCTGAAGCTTGGGGACCGGGTGCTGGTGAGTGCCGAGGGCAGCGGTCACGGGTGGCTGTCCATTCGCCTGTCTGGTCCATCAGTTCCTCCAGACTCGCGGTTTTGGTGGAAGCAGGAGCAGCCGGGACGCCTGGTCCTGCAGTTTCCAGCGTGATGGATGCGTGCGGGGATGCTGCCAGTTTTACCAGTTTAGCCAAAACAGGGTGTAGGGGTCATGCCGTGGGGAGGGGTCATGCTTGGCACGCCTCTGACCCGGGGTTTAAGTCTTGGTCCCATGTACAGTCCCCCAAGCACATCCCGGAGGGATCCCTGAGCACCAAGCCAAGAGTAAGCCCTGAGCACTCTGACTGTGACTCAAAAACAAACCAATGAACAAAGTTGGATATCGGTTCTATTTCTCTGGTTTTCGATGTTTTTATTTGGGGCGTCACAGGGTGGTCGCACACAAAGCCAGTGCCCTTCCCCTGGTTCTCCAGCCCTGTTTGTCAGCATTCCCGTCATTGTCCAGCGCTTTGATTCTGTTTTGCTCTGTGTCCCGGGAGCCAAGCGTCAAGCCAAGGCATAGTGAAGGAGAACTGGAAAATCGAACTCTGCTAAGATACGAGCATAGTCACTTTCCTTTAGCTGGTTTCTGGCTTAATTGTTCTCCAGCGGTGGGGTTGCCACTGCTCCGCTCCCACACCCACGGGGCAGCGACCCCCTCGCCACACCAGGTGGCTGGCCTGGGTCAGAGATTCCCGGGGGTTTGGTCAGCCAGGCCACCAGTGACAGCGAGTGGGTGTGAATGCCGCTGCCTTGCCTGGACACTGAGCAGCAGTGTCTGCTCACCCTGTAGGGGTTGCGGGGGGAAATGGCACCTTGACCTTTGGGGTTTCTTCAGGAAATCCCAACTCTGAAGCCAGAATGTTCGTTTGCGGGGGTGGGGGCGCTGTGCGCAGTCCAGGGTGCCTGACCCACGTCCCTCCATCCCTCCGGCAGGTGGGAGGCATGGAGGCCGGTGTGGTGCGCTTCCTCGGGGAGACGGACTTCGCCAAGGGGGATTGGTGCGGCGTAGAGCTGGACAAGCCACTGGGCAAGAACGATGGTGCTGTGGCCGGAACGAGGTGGGTCCCCCTGCCCCCCCAGACAGCCTGGGGCCATGCAGGGTGCCCGGGAGGCGCTGAGGGGACTGCAGGCCACTTCTCTTGGTTCTTAGGCGGGGCCACTTCCGTTGGCACTCGGGGACCCTGCAGGGATGTGGGGACAGCCTGGGGCCCCCTACATGCAGCTGTGCTCGGGCCGCAGGAACCCCCCGGGCCTGCTGTCGCCCTTCAGATGCCAGGGAGGCTGCTTGGAATCGCCCTTGGTTTGCGTGGTGGGGGTGGGCGGCGTGCGAGAGAGTGTGGGTGTCAATGTATGAGGGAGTGTGTATGTGAGCGTGTGAGTGTGGGGCTGTGAGAGTGTTGGTGGGGGCGTGGGCATGAGAGTGTTTGTGGGGGTGTTAGCGTGTTTGTGGGGGAGTGAGAGCGTATCAGTGTTGGTTTGAGAGCGTGCAAGTGTTGGTTGGGGTGTGCATGTGTGTTACTGTGGGTCTGTGGGTCTGTTGGAGTGTTGGTTGGGGTGTGAGTGTGTGTGGGTGTGGGAGTGTCGGTGGGGTGTGAGTGTGAGTGTGTGTTGGTTTGGGTGTGAGTATGTGTGTTTCTGGGGAGTGAGTGTGTGTGAGTGTGGGGCTGTGGACATGTGGGAGTGTCTGTTGGGGTGTGAGTGTGTGTGTTTGACGGGGTGGGAGTGTGAGAGTATGGGAGTGTTGGTTGGGGTGTGAGTGTGTTTGTTGGGCTGTGAGAGTGGGAAGTGTGGGAGTGTTGGTTGGGGTGTGAGTGTAAGTGTGTGTTGGTTGTGGTGTTTATGTGTGGGAGTGTTCGTTGGGGTGTGTGTGTGTTTGTTGGGTTGTGAGTGTGTGTGAGTGTGGGCTGGTGGAGGGTATGATGTTTGTTGGGGAGTGAGTGTGAGTGTGTTTGTTGCGGTGTGAGTGTGAGTGTGTTTGTTGGGGTGGGAGTGTGAGAGTGTGGGAGTGTTGTTTGGGGTGCGTGTGTGAGTGTGTTTGTCGGGGTGTGAGTGGGTGGGCATGTGGGGCTGTGGGAGCGTGTTCGTTTGTGGGGGTGTGAGACTGTGGGACTCAGTGGACTTCTGGGTCGGCGCTTGTGTCTCTTGGTCTCTTGCCGAAGGTGTTTTTGTCCCACCCTCCTCGTTGTCCGCAGGTACTTCCAGTGTCAGCCCAAGTATGGCTTGTTTGCTCCCATTCACAAAGTCACCAAGATCGGCTTCCCGTCCACGACGCCGGCCAAGGGCAAGGTGGCCGCTGTGAGGCGTGTGATGGCCACCACTCCCGCCAGCCTGAAGCGCAGCCCTTCGGCCTCCTCGCTCAGCTCCGTCAGCTCCGGGGCCTCATCCGTGAGCAGCAGGCCCGGCCGCACGGGACTAGTAAGAAGCCCCCCACCACTGCGGGGTGCTCGGGCCCCCACAGACTCCCACAGCCCCAGGGGCAAGAGGCGGAGCAGGAGCACGTGGGCTGAGCAGCTCCGGGTGGCAGGCGAGTGGCTTCCCAGCCACCACCGGTGACAGGAGCAGGGATGGGCCTTTCCTGGGGTGCTCAGGGCTCCTCTCTGGCCTCAGGCCACCTTAGGGATGAAGTGGGGTAGCTGAAGGGGTGCCTGAGGGTCAGAGCAGGGCCCAGAGACTCTGGGGAACGCTTGGCCCTTCATCTTGCTTCTTTGCTCTCTCCGTCTCTCCCTGCTCCCTCCTGTCCCTCTGCACCGCTGTCCACATGCAGAGTGGCCTCGACTTCTGTCCATTGCGGTGCCTCAATTCAAAGCTTGGGCCTCGTGGCTTCTCCCCTCACGTCTATCTGAGTCATAAACACTAAAGTGTGTCTGAATATGCAAGGGTGCCCTGAGATATTGTCCACAGGGAAACGGGCCCACGATGGAGAGTGTGTCCCGGGGGGCTGACTTTGCTGGGGGCTGCGCTTCCTGCCGCTGCCTCTGCTCCGTGCATTGACCCTCGATGCGGAAGAGGAGGGAGTGAGTGTGTGTGCAACGGAAGATACAAAACAGATGACACGGGAACGGGAGCCAGGAGGCCACGCGCCGTGGGCACAGGCCTGGGGCCAGTCCTGTCTTGCTCGACCACCACTAGGTTTCCCTGACCCACCTGCATCCTCACGTCCGACTCCTCCTTCCCTTCGCCTCACCATTTAGGAGGGGAGCAGACTCAGAAGCCCCTCTCCTTCCCTCGCGAACCAGCCCATTTGTGGAATTTGGTTTTGTTTCTCTGCTTGACTGTGGGCCATACCCTACAGTGCTTCAAGGGGCCGTTTGCAGTGCTGGGGTTGTGCCGGGGCCTCCCACGTCCAAGCAAGAGCCCTACGCCTGAGACGTATCTCCAGCCTCCCCCCGCTATCTTGTTTTGTTCTGTTTTGGGGTCACACTTGGCAGAGCTCAGGGCTTTCTCCCACCTCTGTGCTCGGGATTATTCCTGGCGGGCCTCCGGGATTGAGCCTGGGCAGCGCTGGGGCTTCGCTCTCCAGCTCTTTGGCCCCTGCCTTGCATATCTTTATGCAGGGTGGAGCTCACTCCTAAACTGAACATCACCGTTAGCGTCTATGACAGGAATATAGAAAGATTCTGTGTGGCTTCACGGAAGTATACCTCGACAACATAATTCCATAAGTGCACACACAAGCGTTCATACACACAGTCACTCATACATGTACACGTAGTGCATACCGTATATACACAGGCTTATGTGTATACACACACAGGCACATACATGCATAAACACAACGTGCACATGCACACAGGTGCGTGTAGATATGCCCACCAGAACATACATGCATGCATACATACATGCACACGGGTCCGTGCGTGCCCTGTGGAGGCCTCCCTGTTCGTCTGTTGGCTGAGTTGCTCTTCTGAGGTACCAGGTTCCCACAGAAGGCCTGGCCTTGCTGGGATGGAGCCTGGGGCCTCACAAACCACGCGCAGGGCAGAGGCTTTGGCATCAGCATCCTGAGTTCAGCTCTTGGCCCCGACCTTACCCAGCCCCTCAGCACGCGCCTCCCCCCATGCTAGGGGTGCTGCTTTCTCCCTGCTCCGGTGCCTGAACCTCACAGTCTCGTCTCCATAGTTGGCTGAAAGAAGACCATCGCTCCTGTGCTGGTTTCCTCAGGGAGCTGTCTCGGGCCCAGGAAGCGCGTGCATCTGGCCTGCCCCACCCGCTCAAGCCAGGAGGCTCAGGGAACACCGCCGCCCGCCTTTCCTTGTTTTTATTTTTTGCTCTTTGGGGTTCACCTGGCAGTGCTCAGGGACTCCAGGCGTGGTGCTTGGGGGCTGCTCCCGGTGGAGGGGGGTTGAGCCCGGGTCTTGGTGTTAGACCCCCAAGGCTGGCAAGCTCTTCCCAGCCACCCCTTGAAATCCGAGTTGACCGCAGTTCCAGGGAGCACTGCGCATGGCTGGCCCGAGAGCTCGTGTGCTCCTAGAAATTTTAGTTATTATTTGGTTTTGGGGCCACACCCAGGGGTGCTCAGGGCTTATTCCTGGCTCTCTGCTTGGGGGGTGGGGTCACTCCTGATGGTGCTGGATCTTGAACCTCTGCAAGCACCTTCCCCCCCCCAACAGACTCTTTGGCCCTGGGGAGGGCATTTAATCGGACCAGATATACTTTAAGTGTATCGGGAAATCACGGCCAGGTCCTTACGCACAGGCAAGGATGATCCCGCTCTCCGGACAGAACCAGGTGGCTCAAGAGCTCCCAGCAGGCAAAGCAGCAGTGGACAGCCTGGGCCCTGCTGGGCCAGTCGGTCAGGAGGCGTTTGGCAGCAGCTCAGATGATGCGGGAAAGCGGCAAGAGAACCTGCGGCTGGACCGCAGCAGGGCGATGGAACAGGGATGGCCGGGCAGAAGGAGCGGAAGTCCTGGCCACCCCCGCCGCAGCCCCCGCCACCATGTGCCCGAAGAATGAAGATCAGGTCCCGCCTTGTCCCCTCCTGCAGGGGCCGTTGTGCAGAGAGGGATCTGGGTCTGCAGAGCGACCATGAGCAACCACGAGCCCAGGATAGAACGGACAGGACCCCCGGTCCCCGCAGCCCTTCAGCCCACTCCCCTCCCCTCCTCACTGTCTTTGCCTCTTCTCTCCTTCCCTTTGTGCTTGGTCTTTCTCTGAGCTGCCCTTGCTGTCCTGCTCGCTGGTCGTGAGCCCTCACTCATTCTCACCCACCACTTTTCCTTTTTTTTTCCCTGGACTTTGGCCATGCCCCAGCAATACTCAGGACTTACTCTGGACTCTGCACTCAGGAGTCACTCCTGGTGGGCTCGGGACACTATGGGGTGGGTACCTGTTATCCAGCTCGGGTCAGCGGCGTGCAAGGCCAGCGCCTTTCCCGCAACTTTATCATTCTAGCCTCTCATCCCCCATTTTCGAAGGCAGATGGCACAGGGGTCTTTTATAGGTTCACACCCAGTGACCCCCGGGGGCACGGGGCCATTCCCAGAGACAAGAGTCTCTGGTTACTGCTATTCAGGCATGGGGCGGGTGCCCGGGAGAGCGAGGTGAGCTGGAAGGAAAAGGAAGAGAGAAGGGACAGGCTGCCCAGGGAGACCCTGACGGACCTGCAAGGCTGAAGATGCTGGAGCTGGCCTCAAGCTCATGCCGAGGGCTCATCCTTAAGGAAGCTCAGGCCAGAGCGGACTGTGGAGGGGGCTGCCTCCGGCTCTGCAGAAGATCTCTGGATTCCCACGAGGCCCGAGGTCAGTGGAACCCAGGTCCCGTCTAAGGATCTTCGGGAAGGTTTCAAGACGTTTCTGCTGAGAGTCGCTGGCCCATATGCAAGGATGCAGCACTGCTCCATGTGCTTTGCCGAGGATCACCGCGAGCATGCCCGTGTCGGCCGGCCCCATCCCCTTCACGTCTCTTTTTCCTTTGCAGTTGCCGGAAACCTCCTCCCGCTTCGGGCACAAGATCTCCGGCACCACCGCCCTCCAGGAGGCGCTGAAGGAGAAGCAGCAGCACATTGAGAAGCTGCTGGCCGAGCGGGACCTGGAGCGGGCGGAGGTGGCCAAGGCCACGAGCCACATGGGGGAGATAGAGCAGGAGCTGGCCCTGGCCGGAACGGGCACGACCAGGTGACGTCTGTGCAGACGGCAGTGCTGGGGCCGAGAGACGCCTGCGGTAGAGGCTGGGCGCGAGATTGGTGCAGGTGGTGCAAGGAGACGCCGTGGGTCCCCGTCTGCCGTCGTTGCGGTGGCATCCGGCGCGTGGTTTGATCGCATGCGCCTTCTGCTCGCCCTGTGGGGGTTTAGGGAGTGCCGAGTTGTCCGCATCGGTGCTTTCGTGGTGTGGTTCCCCTCTGGCCTTCCAGAAACGCTGTAGCTTAGGTGGGAGATGCATTCAGCTTGCCGTGGTGACAGATGGCGATGGCAGCCCACAGAGGGCTGTAGGGGGCGGGCGAGGCCACTCACGCGCCGTTGCCTCTACAGCACGTCCTGAAGCTGGAGGCCAAGAACGACGAGCTGCGGGCCATGCTGGAAGCGGCCGACTGGGAGAAGGTGGAGCTGCTGAACCAGCTGGAGGAGGAGAAGAGGTGAGGCCGTGCCCGGAGCTGGGGGCTCCCTCGGGTGGGGCACTCCTGGCCTTCCAGGGCTGTGAGAACCAGAAACCAACGGGTGCCCAGTCCTGAGCACGGCCTCACCGGGAGGACTGGGGGCGGAACTCAGTGGAGCCAAGCCACCCCCGGCCCTCCCTGCTGTGTCCACCTGGCCTGGTATTCAGGAGGCCTGTGCTGGGTGGCAAGGAACTGTCCTAACCCAGTGGGGCCCTGTGGGAGTCCCTGTGGTGAAATCCCAGGCAGGAGGAAACCCACAGTACCCATGGGGCACGACAGCAGACAGACATGGCTCAGGCTAGGCTGCAGACAGATGGATGTGGTGCTCAGGCCGGGGTGCAGACAGACAGACATGGGGCTCAGGCCAGGCTGCAGACAGACGGACGCGGGGCTGAGGCCTGGCTGCAGACAGATGGACACGGGGTGCTGGCCGAGACCGCCTTTTCAGGTGGGCTCCCGGCATTGTGGTGCCCAGGGGCACTGCGAGTGCCTGGCTCAGCCCCTCAGCTCCACATGCCAACTCGACAGTCACTGGGAGCCCCTCCCCCCCGCCTCCCCCTCTCCCCCGCCCCCGAGTCATTGGCTGCTTCTCCCCCAGGGGCTCAGTTGTTGTCCTGATGTGAGGACAGGCGCTGGCTGGGAGGGACTGGCAGGCGCCGCGGGTCAGTTTTTAACCACCTCTGTTAGCTGCGAGGCAGAAAGGGTTGATATGACACTGCACCTGGTGTTGGCTCGGCCTAACTTCCTCCTGTAGCCTGTGGGTCCCACCCAGTGCTCGAAGCTGAGGGGACTCGCTGACTTTCTTTTTTTTCTTTCTGGGTCAACCCAGCGATGCTCAGGGGTTACTCCTGCCTCGGCACTCAGGAATTACTCCAGGCATTGCTCCGGGGTCCACAGTGGTATGCTGGGAATTGAACCCGGGTCGGCCACGTGCAAGACAAACGCCCTGCCTGCTGTACTCTCGCTCTGGCCCTCCCCGACTCTCTCAGCCCTCCTGTGTGTGGAGCCGGGGGCTGGGTCAGGCGCATCTACAAGATGGTGGCCCTCTTGGGGCGCAGCAGTGACGCCCCTCACAACGTCTCCCTCTCCCCCACAGGAAAGTGGAAGACCTCCAGTTCCGAGTCGAGGAGGAGTCCATCACCAAAGGCGACCTGGAGGTAAAGCCCAGGCAGGTCCCGGAGGCTTGCAGGGTGCAGGCAAGGATGCGGGGCAGCCTGGCCAACCCCGCCGGGACCACTTCTGCTGGAGACTCCGAATCAGACAGGGATACCTGGGTTCATGCACCTGGCAGGGCCTGGCTGACACATCTCTGCTGCTTGGGGCTGGAGGCTGTTCTTGATGAGCGTTTTTCTCTCGTTCTGACAGTCGGGTCTATGCCTTTGCCTCAGCTTTGATTTTCAGTCGAGCAGCACAAATCAAATCCTTTAGAACCCCATTTTTTAGAAGGTTTTCCTTAAAACAAGACGAAGCAAAGAGTCAGTTTGAAAAAGACAAATTTCTATTTCTGCTTCTTTTCCTTCCTGTTTTAAGTTCATGGAAATTTTGTTTTCCCACCAGATGGAGGTGAAGTCCCTGCAGGCGGCCTCTGAGAAGCTCGCCAAGGAGAACGAGTGCCTGAGGACCAAGCTGGACCATGCCAACAAGGAGAATGCGGACGTGATCGCCCTGTGGAAGTCCAAGCTGGAGACGGCCATCACCCCGCACCAACAGGCCATGGGCGAGCCGAAGGCATCCGTGAGCCAGGGCGTGGGCGCTGAGGCGGCCGAGCTGGCCGAGCTCAAGATGCAGATCGAGAGGCTACAGTTCGAGTACCAGCAGGAGGTGGAGAGCCTGAAGGCCCAGCAGGCGGCTGAGCATGCAGCGCATGCCTCTGAGCTGAAGACGCTCAGGTCGCGGCTGTTCAGGACGGCCCAGGAGCAGAAGAACAGCCTGGAGGCCGCACGGGCCAAGCTCGAGCAGATCGAGGACCAGCACCTGGTGGAGATGGAGGACGCCCTGAACAAGCTGCAGGAGGCGGAGACGAAGGTAAAGCACCTGGACGGGTTGTGGGCCGTGTGTAGTCAGCAAGCCCAGGCCCTGGCCAATGCCACAGCACAGCTGGAGGCCACCCAGCAGAAGCTCTTGCAGCTCGATGGGCTTTGGAAGGCCAGTTCCGAAGGTCAATTGGGAATGGAGAAGCTCAGGCAGCAGCTCCAGGTGGCTGAGCAGCAGATTCAGGAGTTAGAGAATGCAAAGCGGGCCGAGAGCTGCAGGTTGGTACTCGGGCGCCCTCGCCCACTTCCACGCTCGCTCCCTGCATGCTGTGTGTCAGTCTGCTCGCCGCCGTGTTCCGGCTTGGTGCTGACAGGTCTCCCGGTCACGTCCCGTGCGGTTCCCTCTGATGGGACTGAGAAGGTGTCGGCACGATTCTGGGGCTGTCATTGGTCCCCAGCACCCGGATGCCGTGCTAGCCTTGGCCCTGGCTAATCGGGCCCATCTGGGGTCTTTCTGAAACAGAGAATTCTTCACGAGGCCAGTGAGAAAACAAGATAGGAGCCCCCAGAGCAGACCTCTGCCCCCCACCCCTTGGGCCCGCTGCATACTCGCCGAGTCCGCCCAGACACTTGGGCTCGAGTCAGGCCGCGAGGGTATTTCCCTGACCTTGCTGACCACCTGCTCGTGTGACGGGCTTTGCCCTCCTCTCCCCGAGGCGCCTCAGTTCCCAGCTGGTGCTCAATGCCTCTGAGCCTCTGAGCTCCCTCAGGGCTGGTGACGTGACCCATCTTGGTATTTCTCATTGCCAGCCCCAACCTCCCTGCAGCACAAGCCCCCGCGCAGCCCTGCAGAGATTTCATCCCTTTCAGCCTCTAAGGGGTGCTTGGACCAAGTCCGCCTTCCAGCATGGCCCCCTGCTGGCCACAGGCATGGACTCTCATGGTAGCCCTGACCCTGGGGAAGGACGAGACAGTGAGATCTGGGCCAAGCCGAGGAAGCTGCAGTTCTCACCAAGGAGCCCTGAGAGATGCCCTTTTCCTCCTATAGGATTGTGGTGGCAGGGACGTGCCCTCAACCCCCCCCCCCCCCGCTCCCCTCGCGCTGGGCACTTTGTTGGAGAAACTTCTCTGTTGGCCAAGATGGAAGGGCTGTGGGCTTTGTAGACAGGACTGACAGACATAACAGAAGGGCCCCGAGATCCCCGGGAGTTCCTCTCAGGACTCAGGACTCCTTGGCTGGCATTCCAGAAACATCGGCTGAAACAAATGGAATCAATTCCTAGGACACAGCAGGGGATAGCTGACCCACTTGTTCGCATCAAGATGTAACAAACGTCAAGTTCGGGTGACTGCTGTCTAGTGGATTAGAGGTTCTTCATTTTAAATTTCATATTGAAACCCCTCAAACTTTTAAAGTCACAGAAAAGAAACTACAAGATAGTAAATCTTGGGGGCCGGAATGATAGTACAATGGGAAGGGCATTTGCCTTGCACGCGGCCCACGTGGGTTCGATCTCCATCATCCCATAGGGTCACTGTCATTGTCTCTACCCTCCCGTTGTTTATCGATTAGCTCGAGGGGACCCAGTAACGTCTCCATTGTGACACTTGTTATTGTGTTTGTCATATCGAATACATCACGGGGAGCTTGGCAGGCTTTGCCTGCAGGCGAGATACTCTCGGTGAGCTGGCCGGGTTACTGCCAAGGAGAAATTCCTGAGCATTTAGGGTGACCGTAAAAGCCAAAAGAAAAAAAAAAGATAACCTTTTATTCCCTCCCTTCCCTCCCTTTCCCTTTCTTCCCTGTTTCCTCCCTCCCTCCTTCCTATCCTTAGCTTCCCTCCTCCCTTGCTTACTTCCTTCTTCCTCGCCAAGCCATGCTCTGGGCTCTGGGGTCCTCCCGCCCAGCAGTAGTGCGGCTTTTCAGCTTGTGGACCGATCTCAGTCTCGTCCAGTGGTGCTGCAGTTCCAACTCGGGCCTGGTGTGCCGTCTCCCCGCCCTTTGTGCCGTCTCCCCGCCCCTGGAAAGTCAGTCTTTCTCATAGGCTTTCTTATTTTCTGGTCACGCCAAAGTTAGGTCTAGAAAACGCCTCTGTTTGGGCCGTTTTCAATAACCACTAGACAGTCATCACCAGAACTGCCGGCGCCAAGGCCTTGGCTTCGTGAGCTTCAGGCAATCACGCTCACCTCACGCCTCTGTTCTTCGGGGTTGTGTTGGGTCATGGGCTTCTCATACGTGTTTTCTGTTTTGTTTTCCTCTTCCCGTTCCTGTTTGTCTCCTTGGTCCATTCACTCCATCCTTGTGACTCTGGTAGGCCGATAGCCTGGCCGAAGAGCTGCAGGGGAAGGGGCTAGCGCTTCGTAGTCTTCAGGAGAACTTGAACGAAAGCATCCGAGCTGAGGGGCCGTGTGTGCGCGCATGTGTGTGTGCATGTGTGTTTGTGTGTGCATGCTGGTGAGCAGAGCAGAGGGGCCGTGCATGTGTGTGTGTGTATGTTTGTGTGTTTGCGTTGTGTGTGTGTGTGTGTTCATGTTTGTTCGTGTGTGTGCGTGTGTGCTGGGAGTGGGCAGGGGGCCGGCGGCTGACAATGGCCCCCGGCTCCCCACAGGAGGAGAAGGTGGACGTGAGCCGCAGCCAGTGCCAGGCTCTACAGGCCGAGCACGCCAAGGCCAGCGTGGAGATCCAGGGGCAGCACGAGGTGGCGCCGCAGGCCCTTCAGCAGCTGCTGCTGCAGGCGAAGGAGAAGCTGCAGGCGGTGCAGGCGGAGAACGGGAGCCTGCTGCGGGAGGTGGCCGAGCTGAAGACGCAAGCCGACAAGGCCAAGGTGGGTGGGCGCAGGGCAGCGCCGAGGCTGATGGCGGCCGTGGCCCGTGTGTGTGTTGGTGCCCGGCCTCTTTCCACCACGCACCGCAGCCAGGGCTACGTCTCCTCTCTGGACCACCTGCTGGCCCAGTTCTGTGGCCAGCAGCCTCGTGTGCATGCTCAGGTCAGTCCCATTCCGGTAACATGGCCGTCAGCGGTCAGCTGCCCAGCACACACCAGTAGCCTGCTGCGGCTCATGGCTGCTGAGCTGGACAGAGAAGATAGCCCTTGCTGCAGAAAGTTCTGGAAAGTACATGGCGGTTCAACTGTGGTGTACATTGAGACTCAGAAATGAAAACGCACAACCCGTTGCTGCCGGGCAGGGAGAGCAGGTGAGGGAGACCCTGACCCGTGTGCGGCCAGTCCTCCTGGAGCCCCTGGGCCCCTCCCAAATGACTGCAAACACCACCCTCCGATTGCTCATCGATTGGCTCGAGCGGGCCCACTAATGTCTCCATTTTGAGACTTGTTACTGTGTTTGGCAAGCAAAAACTGTTGACTTCAGTCTCCAAAGCTTGGTGGATTCGTCTGGATTTTCTATAAGGTGTATAACTTTTGGGACTAAGTCCATTTCCTGCCTCTGTTTGTCCCTGTGAAAATCGTTTGACAAGCAGTGGTTGCTTTTCCCTTCCCCTCCTGCACAAAGTTCCAAAACAAAATACTTTTTGTAGTTCTTTGAATTGTATTGAAAACTAGTTTTTGAATGCATCCCTTCTAGGATAGAGTGATGGATTTTATAATAGAAGAATTGAAGTGGGGGGAAAAATCTTACGCCCCAATATCAAGATGCAACTGTACTTACACCTTCCGGGGAGCTGTCAGGAAACATTTCAGACGGCATTTCAAAAATCTAATCGGCTGATAGTAGAAATGGTAGGGTGCTGCCTTGTACTCGGCCAACCCGGGGTTGATCCCCAGCATCCCGTATGGTCCTCCGGCCTTGCCAGCAGTGATCCCTGAACACAGAACCCTGAGCGAGACCCGAACCCCAGCAGGTGTGGGGCCCCCATCCACAAAATAGGCAGGTATTTATGTTGACGCTAAGAAGCTAACTGTGTTTGAGCCTCTCCATCCTGCGTCTGTGTGTGCGTGTGTGTGTGAGTGTGTGCGCGTGCGCGTATACACGCGCGTGCAGGTAAGACTACTCTGCCATTTTCATTTCTGGTATTTAGGCCACATGAAGTGCTTGGCTAGCTTGTGCCTGCTTGATCTCATTCTTGTTTCCATTCTTCCCCGCTTTTTGTTTCTGCAGTCCTTAACTTGCTTATTAAGCTCGGCCAAAGAAGAGATGGAGCTGATGTCAGAGGATCGCAGGGCCCTGAGGTCAGAGAATGAATTGCTGGCGAAGGAGAAGCTCCGTCTGAAGTCTGAGAGAGGGCGGTTTCAATTGAAACTCAGAGAAGCGGAGGCCAAAAACTCTTCGCTGCGGGAAGAGCAGAGGAAGCTCTGGCTCTTGAACCAAGCGATTCGGTTGGATAAGGAGAAGGTCATCGAGGCCAGGTGGGCCGCGGAGAAGCTCTGCCAGCAGGAGCGGCTGGACCGAGAAGTCCTCGAGGCGGTGAAAGGGAAAGTGCTGGAAGAGGGCAGGGCGGTGCAGGAGGAGCTCCAGAGGGTGGGCGCGGAGAAGGACGCACTGCAGGTCGCCAAGCTGGGGCTGCAGGCCCTGGTGGAGGAGCTGCAGATGAGCAAGAGCAGCCTGGTGGCCGAGTGTAACAAGGGCCTGGAGGAGAGGGGCCAGCTGGAGGAGCATGTCAAGAAGCTGGTTCTGGACAACCTATCCCTGACCAAGGACAAGGACAACATCATCCAGAAGCTGCAGTGCTCCTCCGAGGAGCTGGCTCGGGATCAGAAGTCGCTTGTGCAAGAGATCGAGGAGCTCACGGCTGAGAAGGAGGAGGCCGCCCGCGTGGAGTCGGCCCTGCGTGAGCAGCTGAAGAGCCTTGGCTCTGAGAAGGAGCTGCTGGGCCAGAAGGCCACGAAGCTCCAGCGGCAGCTGCACTGGCTGCTGAAAGACCAGGCGCTGCTGGAGGCGCAGCAGACCGAGCTGCTGGCCGAGCGGGAGGTGTCCCTGCAGGCCCTGGCCTCCCTGGAGGACACCAGGAACACCAATGCGATGATGCAGAGTAAGGTGGGTGATGGTAGTGACCAGGGCTGTGTAGGCCCGGCCTCAACCTTGAGAGAAACCATATCCTGGGCCATAGTGATAGCACAGCGCGGAGGGCGTTTGACTTACACACCGAATTCCCAGGTTCAATCCCCGGCATCCCATATGGTCCCCTGAGCACCGCCAGGAGTAATTCCTGAGTGCAGTTGTAGGTGAGCCAGTGCCCTCTGAACTCACAGCCCCACTTTCCCGGGCTCAAGTGACGGCTGACAGCCTGAGCTGTTCCACCCTAGCCAGGAGTGATCCCTGAGCACAGAGCTAGGGTTTATTCCCTACCCCACCGGGTGTGGCCCCAAACAAACCAAACTGACTACCCACAAAGGTTCTAGATAAGCATGTATACATACACAGACATGTATATATGTATATATGCGTGTATGCTTCAAAAGAGTCGGGGAATATCTACCATTTAAAATATCCGAGAATGATGCCGGAGCAATAGCATAGCAGGTAGGGTGTTGGCCTTGCACATGGCCAACCCAGGTTCCATCCCCGGCATCCCATATGGTCCCCGAAGCACCGCCAGGAGTACTTCCTGGGTGCAGAGCCTGGAGTCACTCCTGAGCAACGCCGGATTGTGACCCAAAAACCCCCTCCCCAAATTAATTGATTCATTAAAATAACAGAAGCCAAAAAGAGGGAAGCTGAGGAAGAAGGGGCTGTGCTCCCCTGGCGCCCGTGAGAACCAGGGGCCGCGCACATGCTGCCGGAACCCCACCCCCACACGCTCCCAGCACAAGAGATGATGCTTAAGGAGTGAGAGGCCCCTTGGACAAGGACACATCCCTTCAGTCAAGGGGTCATGTCCTTGCCAGAGCCCTCCAATGCCCTTCCTCTTGCTGCTCTCCCAGAACCTGGGCTTCGGGCTCCTATCACATTGGCAAATCTTCACTTTGCCAGAGTCGAACACCACTTTGGAGGGCTTCTTCCCTGCCAGGAAGGTTCAGTCGCAAATGGAAACGCCCACCAGCATGTGGCTTTTCCAGCCTCTTTGCGCATGCTCTAGTCCCAGAGCTGGGGGAGTCTGGTCCTCTGGGCTGCCTTCCTGCTTCTTGCTCCTGTCAAGGGAGACAGCTGGGTGGGGTCCTCCGGGGTTGGCACACTTGGCTGCAGTCCGGTGCCTGCACCTACCATCACCAGGCTCGGGTCTGGCCTGCAGCAGGAGTCAGCCTTGGGGCCTCCTTGATGTCTCTCCTTCCCCAACCCCCCTTCCATCCCACCCGGGTCTGCAGCGCTTTATCGTTTGAATCCTCTCCAAGGAAGGGGACCATCTGGGTCCCAGTGCCCTGAGGAGTTCCCGCACACCCTCACTTCCTGCACTTCTGTACTTAACAGCCGGTGGTCCTGAAGGGCACTTGTGGGCTGAAGTGAACTTTGCATGTGGGCTGTGCAGGTGGACCCTGTATGGGTTTGTTGGGAACTGAACATTTCCATGTTTTGTTTTGTTTTGTTTTGTTTTGTTTTCAGCTGGAGGAAGAGAGATCTGCGTTTCTTGGCTCTAGTGTGGGATGGCCTGGGCACTCTCAGAGACTGGCCATCAGAACTTGCCCTGAGGGAGAAAAAGAATCAGTCTGTTTTTCTGGTTTTATTTACACTTTCTTTGGGGGCCACACCTGGCGATACTCCAGGCTTCCTCCTGGCTCTGAACTCATTAATCACTCCTGGCTGCTCTCCGGCGGCCCCTATAGGATGCCAGGAATCAAACCTGGGTTGGCTGCGTGCGAGGCAAGCACCTTTCCCGCTGTGCTATCACTCAGACCCAACGCGCCTGCCAGTTTTCAAGTGAAACATGAATGTTTGTGCCTACAGTCATGCTTGCTTTTGTAAAGTGGGATTTCCCCCCGCCCCATTCATTTGAAAGAAGTGAGTTTGTCTTTGTAGGAGAGGGAAGACCCCTCTTGACTCCCTGCTCTGAGAAGAACCGAGGGGTACCAGCATCTCTTCCTGGGGTCTTCCCTGGGCACCCGGGAGCTTGCGCTCAGGAAGGGAAAGGGGAGCTCTGGCTGCCTCCAACCCTGGGGCAGGGACTGGAAGCGGGGCCCAGCCTCCTCTGTGGCGGGCTCCCATGGCTCCTGCAGATGGCTCACCGTCTCACGCTCTCCTTGAACACAGATTGATTTCCTGAATTCCGTGATTGTGGACCTCCAAAGAAAGAATCAGGACCTCAACATGAAAGTGGAGATGATGTCCGAGGCGGCTCTCAAAGGGAACGGGGATGACCTCAACAATTACGACAACAAAAACTTCGGCCCGGCCACCTCATTCTCTGCACTCTGCAGAATTCTCCAGCAGTTCCTGGATTAGATAGCAAGCTACTTGTGAAACACCTAAAACAACCAATTTACTGTCTTTACAAAGTTTATTTTTTTCCACTGTGGTTTTAGATGAATGTATGATGAGAAATTCAACATTAATAATTTTGGATTTTCTTATCAGAAAAAATTAAATGAAGGACCTGAACCATCAGAAGTTTATCATCCAGTCTGAATCTCTTTATGTTCATTTGAATGTTTTCTAGTTCTGTAAAACGTGATAAATAATGTACCATCAGGGCTACATGGATTATAAGAACTTCTATAATTGTATATATGCTTTTGATGTATTTTCCTCTGGAGATTATCAAGTGTCTCACCAGTGAAAGATCGTAATCCATTGACATTTTGAGTAATAAACACGATTGAAATTGTTTCACAAACTGTGTAAAGCAGTATTAAAATTTGAGCAAACAATGTTCTTTATCTACTTGAATAAAATTATTTCCTTTTTGCCAGTGATAACTGATTATTCTCCGGTTTATTTATAAAAGATTTTTGGCTAGCAATCAAGAACTATAGAGTCAAAGAAGTCAAAGAGTTTCTACAATGGAATTCTGATACACCAATTTCTTTTAGTTTCTTTATGTTTGTGCCACACCTGGTGATGTCTTAGCGCTTATTCATGGCTCTGCACTCAGGAATCACTCCTGACAGTGCTTGGGCAGACTATACGAAACGTCAGGGATTGAAGCCAGATTGGCCAAAGCACATGCCCTACCAGCTGAACTATTGCTCTGTGCCTGTATGCCATTTTCTTAAAAGTGTTTATCTTGGGATAAAGAGGTAGTACAGTGAGTAGGTTTCTTATCTTGCATGTGGCTGATCTGGGTTGAATCGCAGGAATCCCATCCAGTCATCTGTGCCCCGGCAGGAGCAATCGCTAAGTGCAGAGGCAGGAGTAAACCGTAAGAAGCACTGGGTTGGGGGTATGGTGCCACCAGCAGGTCTCTCTGTACCTGTGAGGTGAGTGCATCAGCAGTCTGATGGCGCCTCCAGACTTCCAGGTACCCCCTATTTGCTGCTGTGCCTTGGGCCAGACCCCAAAAACGTGGGGCAGAGTTTACCAAGAAAGTAAACAGGCAAAAGTTAGGTATGTGGGAGACACAGACACAAACCACCTCCAGTCCAGCTATATAATTGGAGGCATGGCCTCTCTGGTTCCTGATTGAACTGCTTAACGGCCATGATCCCAGAGACTCAGAAACAAATCTCGAAACCCAACAGCTTTGGGCAGAAATGTGTCCAGTCCCTGAAGTAAGTTACAGGCACTGGGCCACCCCAGGTGGGAATAGATTTCGTGCCTTGGCCCGTTCCCCCTGGCAGCCCGCTGGCCGCCATCCTCCAGAGGCCACTGGACAGTCAGGTTTGGGCTCACAGTGACGAGACACGTAGGGCCTCACAGGATGTGGGTGGAGCTGGCCCTTTCCTCCCCAACGAGACCCCAAGTCGTCACCCACAAACGGCCTCTCTGGCTGCTGATTTCATCTTGGAACCCAGCAGGTTTTGGCAAGAAATTCCTCCAGATTTAATGGTTAAAATTGTGGAATTTCAAAATCGCGCAGCCACTACAGCAGCCACGCGATGTCATATGTTATTCATAACCAGGAGTAGAAAACAAATTGTCTACTGTTGCCTTTACAGCAGATCTGAGCACCAAATAATAATGGTGGGTCCGGTGTCAATATATTGAATGTAATCAAAGCAGAGAGAGTAATATGGAAATTATCTCCTCTACAGGTAGGGGGAGGGTGTGGGATGGGTCTATACTGGGGTTTTTGGTGGTGGAGAATGGGACCTGATGAAAGTACAGGTGTTTCATTTTATGACCAAGACTTAAACGCGAAAGTTTTGTAACTGCTCTCATGGTGATTCAATCAATAAAATTATAAAAAATGAAAAGAAAACCACTGGGTGAGGTTTAAAAGCAAAAAAAAAAAACCCAAAACAAACAAAACCTTTCTTGCATTATTGCAAAGCTTCCTAGTCAATGTACCTTAAAATGAATGCCTTCAGTGATTCTTCACAAGACAAAAATGAAGGGACACCAAGCAGTACAAACACCATCAATCCATAAAGTCTGGGAAAGAACTGGACATTGCTATATTATTAACCCAAAATGAACAGAACCAAATATGCTTATAAGCACCAACTCCTGTACGTTTGAAGCACATGTCCTCACGTTGAGATTTCTGGAAAAAGAACTTGAGTAGGACTGTTACTGTCAGCCTTCATAATACCCAATAGCAATCCTTGACCTTAGAATCTATGGTAGGGAATTCAAACGGTCTATACATGAATCATGGTTACTTTGCAGGATATCCAAATATTATTACATCGTACTGTGAGTATTCTGTAATACTACGTTGTAAGTAAGTAAACTGTAGATTGGAGAGAGAGCCCTGGGGCAAGGCTGATGCCTAGCAAGCAGCAAACCCAGATTCTTTTCCCTGGCACTTCATAGGGTCCCCAGTATCCCCTCCAGGAGTGATGCCTGAGCAGAGCCCAGAGGAGCCTCAGCACTGCTGGATATGATTCCCAAGTCCCTTCACAAATATAAGTAAGCACCCATATTGTGGAATATGATATATATGGTCACAGTCCTCCCGTTGTTCATTGATTTGCTTGAGCGGGTCCAGTAACGTCTCCATCGTGAGACTTGTTGTTACTGTGTTTGGCATATTGAATATGTCAAGGGTAGCTTGCCAGGCTTTGCCTTGCGGACGAGATACTCTCGGTAGCTTGCCAGGCTCTCCGAGAGGGGCGGAGGAATCGAACTCGGGTCGGCCATGTTGGCTGCGTGCAAGGCAAACGCCCTACCCGCTGTGCTATGGCTCCAGCCCATAATACACACACACACACACACACACACACACACACACATGAGATTGATATCCAAGGCTAGAAAAATGGAGGCCAGGAGGCCTTGTCAATGATTGGAAAAAAACACACGTGTAGGGGACAGAGGATGCTTAGAGTAGGGACCAGTATGGCAATAATGGTTGTGATGTAGGCAGGTAGATGGGGAAAGGCCCTTTGCAATGAAACAAAGTTTCATGGAAGAAGAATTCTAGGAATGAGCCACCTTGTGGATACAGAAAGCAAAGGCCCGATAAGACCATCTGCAGACCCTGAGGATAAAGGCCTCCTCCCCATGAAATTCCTCTTTTTGGACCTCCCTGGTAACCTCCTTAGCAACGGACTTTTACCTGGGAAGAAGCCCTACGTGGGGGCAGGTTGGAGAAACCCTATAAAGGCCACCTTGAACAAAGGAGCCCATGTGCTGCTTAATTCCTGCACTCTGTATGGTCCCCCGAGCACCGCCAGGAGTGTTCTCTGAGCACAGAGCCAGGGGTAAGCCCCGAACACCGCCAAATGTGCCACAAAAAAGAACTATCTTGTTACAGATTCGTTTTCTGCATGTACTGTTATGACTAAGGAGAACAAAAACTTCAACCAGAGTATCAGGAGAAAAAGACATACTTCAACAGGATGGAAAAAATCTTGAACTGAGGTGGGGCAGATAGGCCCAGAATTTGAACTTCCTGCAGAAATGCAAACGAAAGTCAGAATGAAAAGGACAAATAGGGGAAGTGCAGGATAGCACAGCGGGCAGGGAACTTGCCTTGTTTGAGGCCAACCCAGGGTCGATCCCTGATCCCCAGCATCCCAGTTGGACCCTCCCCCGCCTGGAGTGATCCTTGAGCGCATCGCCAGGAGGAAGCCCCTCACATCACGAGGTGTGGCCCCAAAACAAAAGAAAAGAAAAAGGCAGACGGGCCTAAGCATATCTGAGCTTTGCTCTGAAGTCTGGGGCCACAGGGAGCACAGGCTTTGCAGGAGGCAGAGTTCCCTCCCTCCACCCAGCCCCCAGCAAGGAGCCAGGAGTATCCCCAAGGCCAGCCCACTGCCAGGCTGCTGAAGATGGAGGACACAAGGAAGGGAAATGCGTTTCCCATGAAATCTAATGTGCTGTAATTCCCTGTGACAGAGCGCTCCCCCACCCCACCCCCACCGTCAGTTCTGGTTGCGGGGAGACCCCCTCCTCTGTACTCTTGAGTGGCAATTGTCGGGGACTGCTGCGCGTCCACGGTTGCCACCCATCTCAGGTCCTTCCATCTGCTCATCCTCCCAGCCCCCCACAGCTGGTCCCAAATGGTCGGTTCATCCCTGGTGCTATTTGCAGGAGACAACTCCCAAGTTGGGGGCACACAGACACCAGAGTCCCATCCTCCCCCGCGCTCCCCACAACGCACAGCCCCCCAGAATCAAGGCTGGCGCCCCTGGCTTGAGGAGGAACCATCAGTCAGAACGGGAAGCAGTTTTTTGTTTCATTTTGGTTTTGTTTTTTAAAACACTCGTCTTGGCATACAACTTAGTGCTGGAGCAGTAGCACAGCAGGGTAGGGCCTTGCAGGCGGCCGACCCGGGTTCGATTCCCAGCATCCCATATGGTCTCCTGAGCAACACCAGGAGTAATTCCTGAGTGCAGAGCCAGGAGTAACCCTGTGCATCGCCGGGCGTGACCCCCGGCAAAAATAAATACATAAATAAATTTTAAAAAATAAAAGACCCATTTAACCACTTGTCCATTTCCCTCTGCTGTCTCATCACCTCTGTTCCCCTTCTCCCCCTATGTCCCAGGAATGTTTATGCAGCCATCCATGGAAAGTCATTCTTTCAGGGGCCGGGGAAGTCGTAGAACTGGTACTATCTTGTCTTGTACACAGCTGAGCTGGGTTCAATCCCTGGCACCCCATGTGGTACCCTGAGCCCAGAGCCATGGTAAACCCTGAGCATGGCCAGGTGTGCACCCATCCACCCCGAAGGAAAAAAACTTTCAGTGAATCTAAGGAACAAATGATGACTTTATTTTTTTTGTGGGAGTAAAAAAATTTAAAACTATTAAAAAATTTTAAAACAAATATTGAACTGTTTCTTCTCGTTAATCATGGCAAGCTGTGTCTGATTCAGAAATCTGAAGAGAACTCAATTGTAGCTAATCCCAGGATCTTCATCGGCAGGTAGAGATTGTAAAGGATTCAGATGTAGGTCTGAGTGTGATGGTACATAAAGTGCTAAAAGGAATTTGCTCTGCTCTCAGGTTGAAAGCCTAGAAGGGTTTAGGTCCAGTTTCCCTGGGTTCATGCAGAAACCGCTGCCTGCCCCCAAGGGCCTTGTTGGCGTGCAGTCCTGATGGCGGAGGCTCTCTCCATCCTGGGCTCCCACATGGAGGCGCAGAACTGCTGCCTCTGAGCGAGGACGTCGCCTACAGTCACCCAGCCCCTGGGTTTGCTGCGGGTTTTCCCCAGACTGTAGTTATCTCCAGCTTAGCTGCACGCGATGTGTGCCAAAGGTGTGTCTCTGCACTTTGTGAAAGTCAGCGTTTCTTTCGGGAGCTTGTCTCCAAGTTAGGTTTTCAGACAGGTTGAAAACAGGTCCAGATCTGTCGGGATGGGAGATTTGTGATGAAAGTAGATAATGGACCAAACATGATGACCTCTCAGTGTCTGTATTGCAAACCATAATGTCCAAAAGTAGAGAGAGAGTATGGGGAATATTGTCTGCCATGGAGGCAAGGGGTGGGTGTAGAAGGGGGGCGGTATACCTGGGAGATTGGTGGTGGGGAATGTGCACTGGTGGAAGGATGGGTGTTTGATCATTGTGTAATTGTAGCCCAAACATGAAAGATTGTAAGTTTCTCATGGTGATTCAATAAAAATAAATAAATAAAATTTAAAAAATAAATAAATAAATAAAATAAAACAGGTCCAGCTGCGGAAGGCAGGGCCAGTCCTGCCCTGCTCCGACCACTGCTAAAGCCCAGAGCAGACGGGAGCGGGGTGGTCCTGTTCGGCGTACCCCACTTCCCTGACGGCCAAGGACAGATACCAGAACCAGAATGTCAGGCTCGGGCTTTGGTCAGGAACTCTGCGGGTCCGGGAGGCAGCGTCCGCGGTCCTGAGCTCACTGTGTGTGCTGATGTCTGGCTGTCTCTGCGCTCACGCGCTGTCGTGCTCACCTCACCCTCTCTTTTTCCTCCCACTCCTGCTTCCTTTGCTCTATCTGTGAGTCTTTGATGGAAAGACTAAAGAAACTCTATCCACGTTATAATAGATTTCATATTTTTTTTAGTTTCTAATATTTGGTTCTTGTTTTTTGCATTTTGAAAGGGTGCCCAGTAACACTTTAAGGCATTTGCATCATGACTGAGATTTATTTCTTATGAAAGTCGTAAGGAAAGAATCTGGATAGTGTGATCCCTTGGGAAAGGTTTCTGGCCCTGGACACCTCCCTTCCGGCTCTCCTCCCTCTGCTGTTGCTCATGACACCAAATCTAAAGCGTGTGGCTTTAAAGGGACCCATGTATTTGTGACTCGGGCATCGGTAAAGAGGCCCGATGTCCTCCAGCCACTTGTGGATTGCACGGTAGAAGTCAGAGCTGAGAAGAGACCAAAGGAATTCGCCGTGAGCACTGGTCAGCAGGAGCAGCTGCCGAGGTCTGTTTGGCCGTGTCCATGTAGGGGTCGCCACACGTGCCCACTAGAGGAAAGGCTGCCAGGTGATTGTGCAATGTTCCAGGCTTGTGTCAGGAACACGCCAAGGAATCTGCCCTCCCCTCCTGCCTCAGAGCTGATGGCTCAGGCTAGTTGGATAGTCCTGACCAAAGAATGGGAATGTGGGACTGGAGCGACATTCCAGCGTGGAGAGCGTTTGCCTTGCACACGGCCAAATTGGGTTCGATCCTTGGCATCCCATATGGTCCCCCAAGCACTGCCAGGAGTAATTCCTGAGTGCACAACCAGGAGGATCCTCTGAGATCTCTCGGTATGACCCCCTCCTCCCCCCCAAAAATTGGAATCTGCTCACGATCACGATCACAACCATCCTGTTGTTCGTCGATTGCCTCGAACAGGCCCCAGTAATGTCTCCTTTGTCCTAGCCCTGAGAATTTTTTAAAAAGTGCCATATTCAAGGCTCTTTCCGCGTTAGTAGAACGAGCCTCATCATTGTTACTGGCATTTGGCATATTGGGTAAGCCACGGGGAGTTTGCCAGACTCTGCCGTGTGGGCAGGTTACATTCGGTAGCCTGCCAGTTTGTCCAAAGAAAGAATGAGATAATAAGATGCTTCCGGGAGCTGGGTTTTATAGTCTCTGGGTCTTGGCCGTTGATGGGATTACAGGGCACAAGGGGGCCAGTTGGTGGGTGTAACCCCTGCCTACTGGAATATGGAGGATCTGAGTGGAGGATGCTCAGCCCCAATCTGAGCAGGCTTGGAGATCTCAGCCCCAGGACACGTATGCCTTTGTTCCTCTGCCAGTACCTTCATGCCTGTGGAGAGTGGTCTCAGCATGGTGGTGGCTGGTTGTGGAGGTCTTCGGCTGCCGGAGCCCTGGTCGGGGTGGGGAGGGAAACTCAACCTGCTCCCCTCCAAAGGGTCCCGGCGAGGACAGCCAGGCGCGGGGGCAGGAGACTCTGCTCATCCTCCTTAAACCCCTTCACTTTGAATAAACATTTAAAATCAGACTTTCTAAGTATGTGTTAGATTTAGAGCAAGGAACTCTTAAAATAATCTTATGGTGGGATCAGTTACCAAGTACGTTTGTTTTGTTTTGCTTTGGGGACACAGTGCTCTTCAGTCATTCCTGCCTCCAGAGACCATGCAGTGCTGGGGACCAACCCAGCTCTCCTGTCTGTGAAGCGTAGACCCCAGCCCAGCCCCAAACACATGCCATAGGAAAGTCAAGATTCCTGACCCACAGGGTCGCATCAGAGATTTCCTTTCCACTAAAACGCTCTTATTTCCACCTAAACAAGATCCTATTCCCTAGCGAGGTGTTGCTCATGTAATAGCTTAACTGCACAGAAGTCCACCCTTTCCGGTGTATTTCCAGCCCTTGGGTGTTGAATTCAGGAGATCTCTGTTAGTCTCAGATTCTTTGCTTTCTATTTAATGATCTGGAGTGTAAGTGTGAGCCAGGCGCTGAGAGAAATACACACTTCTCTTTTCATCTCTGTGAGAATTCCCGTTTGCCGTAAACCCATGAGAATTCTGTAATGTGTGTGCGGATATCTTGGGTCTCACTAACCAGACATACATTCTGCCATTTCTAACGTGGGCCTCAGTCTCCGAATCCTCCTGTCAGTTTTGGGAGGCATCTGACACTCGGAACATGCTCTTCGTTCACCCACTCACCCGGGGACCAGAGAGACTCGGCTTGTTGCTGTAAGTTATGCCTCATTCAATGTGTCACCTGCCCGCATCACTGGTGCTATGGCCCAGAGCATGTGATCTAAACATGCATGACCCAGTGCCGCAAGGTGGGTTGGAGGGAATACCCAGTGGCCCTCCCAGCTTCTCCCAGGAGTGCACATTCCCTCCATCCCCAAGGCACACAGATTTAAACCACTGAGTAGGACACGAACATCCACAGCTGTCCTGGACCCCAGACTTTAATGAGATCCCCCACTTCACACGCACCTCTGTCTCTCTCCAAATATGCATCCCACGAGCCACACTTCTGTCCCCTCTCATGTCCTTTCCAGGCTGTGGCATTGCCCAGTCTTGACTGAACGTCCGTCCCCACCCTGTGCTACCCACCACACGTCCTTTTCTGTGTGTTTTAATTGTTGTCATTGCTTGGTAATAATTTATTCAAGAAATAGCACTTTTTCCTGGGATTAGGTGTTTAAAAGAATTCTTTTTTGGGGGGTGGGGTGGGGCTGCAACAAGTTCTTTTTTTTTTCTTTCTGTTCTCCATCTCGCAAAGGTATGAACTTGTTTCTTTAAATTCAAATGGACACAATGATACGCTGGTTCTGGCATGTACACACAGGCAAACTTTTTCTCCCTCACAGTCAGTAAAATTTCACTAAACTTGTGTAAGCATCAAAGCCTGGGCCCCTCCCCCCGCAATAGTCCTGGGAGCCGTTGAGCCTGGGTTTTAGGGCAGTTGTGCACTGGCCTCTCTCTGGGTTGATTTCTGGTACAGGAAGGGAAGTCGAGGCCCCAGGGGCCATGAGGACCCTCAGGGCCTGTGACCAGCAGTCCTTGGCCAGCGGGCCCTAGGAGGCTCAGTTGGCTGGGGGTTTTCCCACCTGGAGTGGAGGGCGCCCCCTAGCAGGCGAGGGGGTGCGTGGTGAGTCTGGGGCGGGGGCGCTGCAGCGGGGACAGCCCCCTGCCGGCAAGTGCGGGCCGCCTGGGTCGCCGCTGACCCCCATCTCCTAGACCGCGCAGAGCCGGGCGCCCCCAAGGAGGGAGACGTGGAGTCCGAAGACTGAGCCCGACGCTGCCGCCAGACCCGGACCCTGCGCCACACTCCAGGGGCCCCTGCCCGCCCGCCCCACCCCGCCCGAGGGGCCGGAAGCCTTGGCCGCTGCCCGGGCCCGCGGACAGACGCCTCCGGACTCAGACCCCCGAGGGGGTCCGCGCCCGCGCCCCAGGACTCACGCGCCCTGCGTTCCCCGCGGCCCGCCCGCCGCTGCCCCCGCCCCGAGGAAAGTCGGTCACGTGGCCTCGGGGTGCGCCTCGCTGGGCGCCGGGGGCTGGGGTCCGCCCCGCGCGGGGAGACGGGCGACGGGGGTCGCCCGCCGGGAGCCGGCGACCCTGCTCCGGCCCCCGCCAACCAACCTGGCGCCACGGAGCTCGGGCATCCGGCCGGAGGCCCCCCAGGGACTGCTGCGCCGGCAGTGCCCCCTCCTGCGGCTCCGCAGCCACGGGCCGGCCCCCGAGGGGCGGGCAGGGAACCCCCGGGACGCGGGCCTGAGCGAGGCGCTGCTGGGTGCGGGTGGGCGGGACCCCAGCGCCAGGCAGTGCCCGGCACCTGTGCAGTTCGCACGGCGGCCAGCAGAGGGCGGCGCGAGCCGCTCACGGGCCTGCTGGGGCTGCAGGTCAATCACTCACTGGGCAGGACCCGGCGATGGCCAGGGGAACCCGAGGACCCCCTGAGACCGTTCCCAGGAGCCGGGGTGGGGGGCGGGGAACATGCCCTCGCAAGGCCAGCTGGCAGTGCAGGGGAGATGACGCCAGGGCGCCCTCGTCCCCCCCGCCCCCAGCTTCCCGGGAGGGTCCCTCCAAGGGAGCAGAGGAAGCGCTGTGCCCCGGCTCTGCTGGGGGTCTGGGGGGTCTATACAGCCCCCGGGGAGCGCTGAGTCTCGGCGGCCTGTGCCCTGGCTCGGTGGGGCACCCCCGGCACCCCTAGCGGGACGGTGGGAGATGAGGGGGCATGGGGCCCTGGGGTCAGAGCTGGGGGCGCTTCTGCTTCTGCATGGGGGTCACAGAGACCTTGGTGACCTGGGCCCTCTGGTCTGGGGCCCGCCTGCAGCCCCTGCTGTAGTCTGGGCGGGGGAGTCGCGGGGGCCATCCCAGCTGCAGCAGTGCTTGGGGACCATGTGGCGCAGACCCCTGTGCTGCCTCTCTGCCCCCAAGTTCTTGATTCTTTAAAAGAAGCGTCTGGGAGCCAGAGACACTACAGCAGACAGGGCACTTGCTTGGCGTGCAGAAGACTCGGGGTCGAATCCCGGCACCCCATAAGGTCCCCCTGTATTGTAAACCAAAAGGCATGTGTCAGAGAGAGGCGGAGAGAGAAAAGAGGGAGAGAGGGAGTGGAGAGAGAGCACTGCAGAAAGGAGGGAGTAGAGAGAGGTGCCTTCCCTGCCTGGGGGCGTAGGGAGACTGGGAACATTGGTGGTGAGCAATGTACACTGGTGAAGGGACAGGTGTTGGAACATGATATGACTGAAATCCAATCATGATCAACTCTGTGTATTTCATTAGGATTAAAAAAATTTCAAAAGAAAATAACATTTTTAAAAAGAAAAAACAAATTTAAGTCAATCTTGAAATTTTGAGCGAGCAGCAGTGCAGTGGGCTGGTGAGCGATGCTAGCAAAGCCTCACCGGGCAGCTGTGGTGGGAGTCAGCTCCCACGCTCCAGAAGCTTCCGAAGCTTGGCGCCTCTCCCTGGTCCAAACGGAGCCTTAATCATCAGCGTTCTTTGGGGGGCTGCAGGGGCTGAAGCATATGAAGCATATCCCGCCCGCAGGCAAATGCCTTAATCCCTGTACTATCTCCAGCCCCTGAAGGTGAGACTGTTAAGCCGGACGAAGACCAATTTTATCTTTAGTCATTTTGTTTCTTTTATTTATTTATTTTGCTTTTTGGGTCACATCGAGAGATGCTCAGGGCTTACTCCTGGCTCTGCACTCAGGAATTAAGCCTGGCGTTGCTTGGGGGACCCTATGGCATGCTGGGGATCGAACCTGGGTGAGCCGTGTGCAAGGCAAACCTCCTAACCGCTGTGCGGTCGCTCTGGACCCTTCTCTTTATTTTATTTCAACCAAAAAAACAAAACCAATGTTCTACGCCCCGCCCGCGGTGTCCAGGGGCTGCCCGGGCAGGGGTCGCCCCGACATCTTAGCACCAGGTTTTGATTATTATTACTTTTTTTGAAACTGTCATTCTGGACTCTAGCAAGAGTAATATGATGTTCCACTTCTGGAGTAAGTGGTGTGCAGAGCTGTCTGGTTTTTAGAATCACTGACGCTGTTATGAGTGGTAAATGTTTTATCTTCTGTGGACCTTTTGTTTATTTATTTGAAGTAAAAAAAAACATTTTATTTGGTGACCTTTAGGAAGAGGACGAGCGGAGAGAGAGTAACATTTCAGGAGAGACCGTGGGCTTCTCCAAAGACAGAGAGAGCCCCTACACACATCCCAACATTAGAACGGAAAGCACAAAAGTCCCCATCTCAAGGAGAGCTGCGGGCACCGCATTTGCTCGGCTACATGGGCACAAGCAGCTCAGGGACTCGGGCAGCATAGGAGCCTTCAGTGGACCTTTCAAGGGTGGGTCTGCACCCCCCTCTTCTCCTCGACGGAGCGGCATGTCTTCTGATTGTTACTTCATGTGGCTCCAAGTTTTTCAGACACAGGATTGGTTACTTCAGCCTGAATTTATACACCTGGCTTTGGGGAATCTAAATTTTTATCCTAAAGTGGTTTTGAATTTTATTTGGGGGCTTGTGCCAGGCAGTGCTCAGGACTTACTCCTGGCTTTGCACTTAGGATCACTCCTGGCAGTGCTCAGTGGACAGTATGGGGTGCTGGGGATAGAACCCCGGGTCAGCTGAATGCAAAGCAAGCACCTTACCCACTGTACTATCTCCCTGGCCCCGGGTCTCCTGAGCACTGCCCCAGGGCACCTCCTGGTGGTGATTCTTAGCACTTCGATGAGGCTTGGCGCTGTGGTGGCAGGGATATCCCAGGCCACTCCAGTGGCCTCTCTTGGGATGCACATGGCAATGCTTGAGACCCTTGTGGTGCCAGGGGGCGAAGTTGGCAGTCATGTGTCAGGCATGTACCATAACCCCTGCATTCTCTGACTCAACACTAAAGTCTACTGTGCTTTGGAGTGGGAGTGTCAGAACACCTGAGTTTTTGTTGTTGGTCTGTTTTGTTTGGGCCACCCCTGGCAGTGCTCAGACTTACCCCTAGCTCTGCACTCAGGAATGACTCTTGGTGGTGTTTGGGGACGGTGTGGGAGGCCGGCAATCCAACCCGGTTTGGCCGCCTGCAGTGATGTCCGCGTTTGGGTCGGCTGCTAAGCTTTAGGGGTTTTGTTCACCATTTGTATGTGTGCTTTCTTAAGAACATGAGGTGGAGAAAATGTTCACACTCAAAGGAAGCCGCTAGTGAGCAGCGAATGTCAAAAATATCATTTTTTTCGTCAGAGCCCGGCTAGAACTGATGGATATAATTGCTGAAAATGTGCTTAGGTATCTCAGAGCCGATGCATGGTCTATACGGAATCATTCCTCTAGTGCTTTTAGTGCTCATCAGGACACCTTTGCTTGCCAGCGCTTTAGGAAGTGGATCTTTGGACAGATGTGAGAGTGTGTCGGAGGAGAATGGGGGGTCAGGGGTAGGATACTCTGCAGTCAGACATGGATAGATCCTCGGAACCCAGTGTGGTCCCCAAGGCTTCTGGGAGTGACTTCTGAGTGCATAGCCAGGAGTTATCCCTGAGCACCTGCAGGTGTGACCCAAAAACTATAAATAGAGAATAGGAAACTTTGTGGGTTGGGGCTTGGGGAGGCAGGGCAAACCACAGAAACCCACTCTCTCAGGACAGTAGGAAGCTCCGGCCTGTCTCAGTAGAAGGACCCAGATTTTTTTATAAAAAGAAAAACAGCTAGTGGTTCTTTTTCAAGTACTGAATACCATATGCTCAAATTTCATAAGCAACGTCAGGAGAAGATGATTAATATTTAATGCTGCAGCATCTATGGAGGAAGTGCACCAGCCCAGTCTGCATTACGTTTGATCGACATGGCCCCTAAGGACTTAAAAGCATGTGGGGTATTTGCGCAAGATCGGGCACGGTTTAGAGCAACCTTTTATTTTCCTAGAGACATCGCTTGATTAAATAGAAACATTTTTTTTTTCTGCAAGAAACAGATGTCCGTTGCAATAACCCTGAGAGGTTTTTCTTTTTTTTTTTTTCTCTTTTTGGATGACACCCGGCAATGCACAGGGGTTACTCCTGGCTCTGTAGTCAGGAATTACCCCCGGTGGTGCTCAGGGGACCATATAGGATGTTGGGAACTGGGAATCGAATCCGAGTCGGCCGCATGCAAGGCAAACGCCCTACCCGCTGCACTGTTGCTCCAGCCCCAACCCTGAGAGTTTTCATGTCCCATCAATGGCCCAAGAGAAAGCAGCACTGCCCCTTGGCAGAGCATAGGTGAGCGGTTTCCAGAAAAAGCATCACATCAAGAGAGCAGGAAAACTAAAAACTTGGGCCGAGTCAGTAGTGGGGGTTAGCTCATAAGGGTCTCTTTAGAGCCCACTGTGTGTCAGGCACAGGTGGGGCCCTGGGGAGCAGTCCTCGCGTCGGGGCCTCGGGCCAAGGCACGGTCCTTCTCTTGCAGTGAAGACAGACGTGGCCCCACAAGAGATTTCCACATTTTGTTTGTGCCCCGGCGTAGCCTGCTGTGTGAGCAGCGGCTGAAGGACCTGGGCGTCCTGGACTCCTTCATCCGTAGGGAGGAGTACAGCCTGGACCTCATTCCCTTCGACGGGGACCTTTTTTCCATGGAGTCGGAGGGCGCCTTCAGAGTAAGTTCAGTGTTTGCCCTTTGATCTTGACACTTGTTTCTGCCTCGTTTGTGATGGTGACACTCACACTGGCATTTTAGTGATTCCTGGAAGTGTCCAGTTTCTTCCTTTTGGGGAGAGATGGGAGTTGGGCCACACCCAGCAGTGCTCAAGGTTTACTCCTGGTTCTGTGCTCAAGGATCACTCCTGCGCATGCTCGGGGACCATATGTGGTGCTGGGGCTAGAACCCAGATTGGCTGCGTGCAAGACCAGCGCCTTCCCCTGTGCTGCCTCTCAGGCCGCTGCTCCTCTTGCTTATGGAGACCCTCCTGTTTCAACAAATTTGCTTAAAATTGTTGTTGCCCTTACTGAATTCTCAAAAATCAGTTGTCTTTAAATGTGTTTATTTCTGGTGTTTCTCTGCTGCTGTTCGATGTTTGTCCTTGTGCCCGTCCCACCCTGAATTCACTGTGGCTGTGGAGGAAGCTTTGAGAGTGGAAGGCAGGGCCGCTCCAGCCTGAAATAGTCAAGTCTGTCACTGCGTTTTTCCAGTTAGCCCTTTGTGAGTGATTTTGTTTCCATGACCCGCCTTTCCCCTTGATTGAGCCTTGGCAAGACCTGAAGACTCTTTTCTTACATTCTCATTTTCTAGAAATAAAATTGCTTACATTTTTTCATTCAAACTCTTGAGGTTCTGCAGTGTAACCTCAGGGCTGGGTGCAGGGTGTGTGGGAAATTCTGTTTCTCCCCCACGCCCGTCCCAGCCTGTTTCCTACTGGTTATTTTCAGCACATATTTATTTGTTTGCTTTGCTTTAGTTTTTGCTTGAGGCCTCACCTGGTGATGCTCAGGGTTTACTCTTGTGGGTCCTCAGGGGTCCATATTTGACTCTTTGATGCCAGGGAAGCACCTTCCCACTATACTATCTATCTGGCCCCCCGGAGTTTTTCTTTTTTAAATATTGTCTTTTTCTGGAAGGTTGTTTTTTTGTTTGCAAATATGATTTTATATGTTTTGTTTACTATCTTTATGACAGGGAGCACTTCTGAACAATTTCTCTTTCAAAGTGCCAGCTTGGCTCTTAGGGGTGCCTGGGCCAGAACTCTGTCTCTTTCTTCTGTGGGGTGAGGTTTCTCCATGCTTAGTCCCTTAAGAGAATCTGTAGACCCAAAAGCATTGATTTACGTGAGTTTTCAACCAGATGTTTTTCCTATGGCATATTCTTCACTGTAAAAAGGGAAAATTGGGCATGGCTGGAGTTCTGGCAGGCCGAGTGGGGGACCCCCCCAGTGGGTAACCACCACCTAAATTGTGCGACCCTCAGCCTCAGCGAGAAAGGGAGGGAAAGGGAAAATAAATACCGGAATGAAGGGGAAGATGCAAGGGGGAAACACATTAGCTTGATAATGTCTTCTAAAACCGGCATACCAGGGCCAGAGAGATAGTAAGGTGGGTAGGGCACTTGCCTTGTCCCTTGGAGACCCAGGTTCGTTCGCAAGCACTCCATACGGTCCCCTAAGCCCCGCCAGGTATCACCCCCAGAGCCAAGCCAGGGTGTCAGCCTGAACCCATGCACGGCCCCAACGCTCCCGGTGCCTGTCTGTGCCCTCTGCGTCCTCTATCATTGGAAGCTTGTGCAGGTGTGTTTGAGATGTGACTGCTTTTCCCTACATTCCTTGGGCGTGTGAGTTGATTTGTGGTACTGATGCTGCTGGTCTCAAGACATGACCTTTCTAAATTGCAGGTGCATCACCAGATTTCCGCGCACCATTTCCCCTCGGCACGTTGGTCTCAGCAGCACCTTAAGAGAAAGAACCTGGGTCTCGCTTGGGTTCTGGGCTGCTGTCACCCAGCTCCCTGTGGGTTTGCTCATGTCTCTGGGCTTCAGCCTGTGGAATCCAGAACTTTCCTGGGCTCCCCTAATGGTCTCTCCCCACCCCAGTCATGAAGCAGGGAGGGGCTTGCATGCCCTTGTGTGGTGACAGGACACAGACCTGCATGCCCCTATGTAGTAATAGGATACGGGCCTGCCTACCCCTGTCTGGTGACAGGACAGGGGCCTGCCCGGCCCTGTGTGGTGACTGGACTAGGATTTCGCCTTCCATCTGAGCCATTGCAGGTCTGGGAGCGGCTTCTCTGCTCCCTTTCCCAGTCAGCAGTGCAGAAGCGTTGAGGAAGTGTCTTGGTCACCCCAGCTGAGGATAGGAGCTGTCTCGGTCACACGCAGGGTTGGTCCTGGCCCTGCGTGGGCAGGGCAAGGCCATCCCAGCAGACAGACCCGAGACAGGTCAGAGCCAAGGGCCCCACATCCGCCCGTGGATGCTGCATTCACGCCTTCTCTCCCGCCCTGAACCACGAAGGCCCCCGAGCCCGCATCACCTGGGGAGTCCCGTGTTCAGGACAGGAGGGACCCACACACCACCAGTTATGACCCTAGGGGCTTTTAAAGAGGAATTCCAAGGGCTGGAGCTATATACATTCGGAGGGCATTTGCCTTGCATGCAGCTGACCCAGGTTCAATCCCCGGCATCCCATATGGTCCCCGAAGCACCACCAGAATAATTCCTGAGTGAAGAGCCAGGGGTATCCCCTGAGCCTCACCGGGTGGGAGTTGTTAGAGGTGTCTCTGTAGTAATACGCTGTTTTTCAAAATGAATATTTTGTTTGGGTGCTCGGGGCTTGGCAGGCCGGGCAGGAGCCGGCTGAGCTGTCCGCAGGCAGACATAGTTCCCGCTCTGAACAGTCACCTGGGCCCCTGAGCAGTTCAAAAGAGGCCCCCTAATGCTTTCCTTCCACTGAATCTTCCTCTCTGCTCTGCTGCAATGTGGAGCTTCTGGTCCTTTTCTGAGGACTCTTTGGACATCCCGACCAGGATGTTTTGGAATGAAGTGTGAGGCTGCACCCCAAACTTGGCAGAGACATCCTACGGGATCTTTGGGGATGTTATGCTCACTCTGGGCCAGGCTCTCTGGGAGGTCTCTCTCTGCACCCCGCCCTCAGTCTGCCCTCCTCGTCCTCATGCCGTTGGGGTGCACGACTGTTGGCCGCTGCCTTAGACAGTGTCAAAGATTCCACAATGAGGAGCTGGAATAATAGCACAGCAGGTAGGGCGTTTGCCTTGCATGCGGCAGACACGGGTTCGATTCCCAGCATCCCATATGGTCCCCCGAGCACCACTAGGAGTAGTTCTTGAGTGCATGAGCCAGGAGTAACCCCAGTACATTGCCGGGTGTGACACAAAAAGAAAAAAAATTAAAAAAGAGTCCTGCGATGGGCACCAACAGTGCTGCCCCATCAGGTGGAGAGCAGGTGAAGCGCATTGCGTGATTTTTCTCCTCTGCTCTCTGCACTTGCTGGATGAAGGGATTGAGGCACAGGAGTGATCTTGAGGCCCTGCTGGGGACCGTCTGTGCTCTGTCAGCCCTGCTGAACCACCCTGCTGGGTGGCGCGTGCATGCTCTTTGCTCTTTCTGGGCCAAAGATGTTTCTTTTTGTCTGTGTGTTAAATGTATCTTGTGGCCCTTCTCCGAGACCGTGGCTGCCCTCCTGCTGTCCCCTGTGACACTCGCTGCTGTATGTGGGAGAGGCTGCCTGCACTTCTACAAGCCTAGAGTGTTCTGCTGTGTGGTCACGCGGGCATGCGGAGGCCAGCAATTCCTCGCCCGCCAAGCAATGCTCACCCCCAGTAGATGTGCTGCCTTGGGGCCTCGGCACTGACTCACAGAGCCTGTGCCCACACGCCTGGCCCTCTCCCACAGGAGTGCTACCTGGACAGCGAACAGACAAGCACGTACCACGCGACCAAGGGCCTGATGACGCTGCAGGCCTGTACGGGACCATCCCCTAGATCTTCGGCAAGGGCAAGTGCGCCAGGGTGAGCTGGGGCGGGGAGGGAGGCCTCTCTCCTGCGGGTGGGGTTTGGGGCTCCACCTCGCAGTGCTCTTGGCTCTGTGCTGGGGCCACCAAACTGAGACTGTCTGCGTGCAAGGCATGACCCCTGGCCCCTCTGCTGTCTCCCAGCCCTCTTTCCTTTTCTCTTTTCTGTTCTTTATCTTTTCTTTTCCATCCCTACTCTCCCTCCCTCTCTCGCCCTCTCCCTCCTCCCACTCTCTCCGTACCCAGCAGTGCTCGGGGCTCACTCCTGGCAGGGTTTGAGGGATCATATGTGGTGCCAGGAATTGAACCTGTGTCAGCCACCTGCAAGGCAAGCATCCTACCCACCATACTGTCTCAGGCCTGTCTTGTTTTATTTTATTGTTCCATTTTTTTCCGTCTTATTTTTAAATTTTGAATTTCTGGGCACCTTTTAGCTTCATTTTAAAATCCGCCCATTGCTAAAAAGGCTCTGCCTGATTCTGTACTTTGTTCCGAGCAAGTGGCCAATATGATGATCAGGATGAAGAGAGAGTTTACAGAAAGTCAGAATTCAATATTTCCTGATTTTGATAACCTCCTTGTTGCTTGATTGAAATGTGGATTTATTAACACCCCTTGCGACTCAGCTGACATACGAAGGACTCATCGATGAAATTTATGGCATCCAGAACAGTAAGTGAAGCGACATCATTTACTAATAGGTTAGCTGAGTAAAATCAATCTCAAAAGTGTCTGTTTTTAAAGGTGTGGCATTTGTGTATAAGTCAGAATACTTGAAAATGTCAGGCACTGACTTTCAGCCCAAGGTTAAAGCGAGCTCGAGCCAGGACACCATTGGGGAAACCGAGGCTAAGGCCTTGTGCAGAGGGCCATGCGGTGTGTAGGCCCGCTGCTCGGGCCGCCCAAGGAGGCGTGAGGAATAGAGCGTTTCTGAGGGGTGCCTGGGTCCGAGGTCAGGGGGGTTTGGCCCCGTATGTTAGATTCTGTAGCATTTCAGATCTGAGTGGGGGCTAGGAAAGCTCACGGGGCTAGTGCCAGGCACACAGCCAGCGCTCGATTCCATCCGCGCTCCTGCCTGTCCAGTGAGCACTGAGCCGGGAGTAGCTCCTGCTGGGATACAGTCTGAGAAGTTTCCCACAGTCTGATTCGTGTCTTTTCTTCAGAGCAGGGAGCCCCAGGCCGCAAGAGGGGTAACTCCGGTGCCTTCAGGAGTGGCCCTGGCCGGGGGCTAGGGAAACAGCCCTGGGGATAGAGCCCGGGTCTGGAAGGACAGGGATGCAGCTAACTGCATGGGGTCTCTCTGCGGACACAGAGCCCTGCAGCTGCTGAATGCTGGCCGAGTCCAGACAGTGCTGTCTGTCCAGTGTGCCAAGCTGGTTATCGCAGAGTGGATTGCGATGGTGTGTGTGTGTGGGGGGGGGGGTTCGTGTGTGTTAGTGTGTATGTCACTGCAGTGGTGAATGTGTGGCTCAGTGACAGCGGCCACGGAAGCAGAACAGGACCACACATGGAGGCATTTCCACACAACAAAGCGTTTTCCTGCTCTTTCAGGATTATGGGGTTTTTTTCCGATCGTTTTAGACCAGTTGTTGCGAAGGATAACTTCTTAAGTTGCTTCCTTTTGTGGGGACAGTCGTAAGCAGTGCCAAAGGGACTGCGGGGCTGATCTCTGTGATTTTCTGCTCTGTGGGGCCAGTCCGTGGCCCTGCGCCCACCCGGGCTGTGCCTGGCAGTAGCTGGGGATGATGCCACACACACAGCCCCTCCCCAGACTCCTGCTCCGAGCTTTCACTGGCACGGGAGCACCCCATGCGAGGGGTCCCCGCCTCCTGGTGCTTCTGCAAGTCCCTTGATGGATGTGGCAGAGGTGCTGGGGTTTTGGGTGCAGAGGTGTGAGAGATGGGGCTCGTGGGGTTCCTCCGGGGGGAAGGAGTTTCGGGAACTCACAGTCTCTTCACATCACACACTTACTTCTGATCAAACATTTAATTAAGGGAGAGGGCTGGAGTGATAGCACAGCGGGTAGGGCGTTTGCCTTGCACACAGCTCAAGCCCGGGTTCGATTCCCAGCATCCCATATGGTGCCCTGAGCACCGCCAGGAGTAATTCCTGAGTGCAGAGTCAGGAGTAACTCCTGTACATTGCTGGGTGTGACCCCCTCAAAAGAAACCATTAAGAGAAATCTGAAAAACAAGGGGAAATTGGGCTTCCCCATAACCCCCCAGGTCTGCGCCTATGGCTGGACCGAGGGCGATGGCAGGTCCGTGCAGGAGCTGCGTGCTGGCTGCCTGGGCCAGCGGCTGCCCCTCTGCTTTGAGCTGGAATGCGAGGTCTTGCCGACCTCGTGTATCTCAGCATGTGCTCAGGCTCCGGGTCCCGCGGCCACCGTGGCGTGCTGTCTCCAGACGCTGGCGCCCGGGCTGTTCCGAGGGGCTTAGGATTTGGAAAGCATCCGAGAAGTATTTTTCTTCCGTCATTCACTTTCTCTCCCACATTCTCCGATGCAGGAGTTCTTGTTGCTTTATGATTCTCAGCACCCACCCCACAGTGCTCAGGTCCCACATGGGGCAGTGCTCAAAGGAACAGACAGCGGGACTTGAGCGTGCGCTGCCCCCGATGACCCGTCTCTCTGGACCCAGAGCAGTGGAGCTGATTGTGTGTAGACACGTCGGGATTTGTGTTGAAAGTGGAGGGGATGTTTTTTTGAAAGGAACCAACTTGGAGCTAGAGGCAGTGCAGCAGTTAGGGTGAGTTTGGTCCCCAGGACCGCATATGGTTCCCCCAGTCACTGCCAAGAATTAGCCCAGAGCACAGAGCCAGGAATAAGCCTTGAGCACTGACAGGTTTGGCCCAAAAATCAGAGAAAGGAAACAGAAAGGAAAGAAGCGGTCGGAGCTGTCTCCCGCCCTCAAGCACACTTCCGTGCTGAGATGATTCCTGGGATCTTGTTTTTTTTCTTTTTCTTTTTCTTTTTCTTTTTCTTTTTCGGAGAGTATCTTCCCTGCATGGCAAAGCCTGGCAAGCTACCCGTGACGTGTTCTATATGGCAAACAAAGTAAAAAGTCTCAAAATGGAGATGTTACTGGGCCCGCTTGAGCAAAATCAATGAACAATGGGAGGACAGTGACAGGGGTCACACTTGGCAATGCACAGGGGTTACTCCTGGCGCTGCACTCAGGAGTTACTCCTGGCGGTGCTCAGGAGGGCATATGGGATGCTGGGAATCGAACCTGGGTCTGCCCTGTGCCAGGCAAACACCCTCCCTGCTGTGCTATCACTCCTGCCCCATCCTGGTCTCCTCTTGGCTTGTTGAAATGTCGGTATAGACGGCATGCACTTGCACGCGCCAGCAGGAAAGACAGTGGGCCGCCCTGGGGCATGTTTCCTCGGGTGGCCCCATCCTGAGTTCGGTTCGGGCTGGCAGTAGCAGGAGGCGTCCCGCGGACCAGGCCAGGGAAGCCGAGCGTGAAAAGCGTGAGCGTCCTACGCTCGTGCGCATCTAGTGACTCAAAGCCTAGTGCTCTCCCCTGACAGGAAGTCTCTGGAGTCTCACTTGGGTGTCCCCTCCCGTGCAGGTCATGTAAAGCTGCCACCCGAAAAATTCGCCCTGAAGAGGCAGGGTTATGGGCAGGACCTGCCCACAGAGGCCAAGAAGCTGCCGCTGGACTCAGCCGAGGAGCTCTAGGCTGAGATCCAAGACCGCAACTTCAACGCCGTGGGCGCCGTGCTCTGCAAGAAGGCCAAGGTCATCTTGGCCGCCTTTGAGGTGACTGGGGCCTGGGGCCAAGCAGCAGGCGGGCTGTGGGCGCCCGGGAAAAGGTGGTGCCAGGCCCTCTCCTGTTGTCAGGTCCTTTGCCAGTCATCGTCTGCACTCCCTGTCCCTCCCACCTTCCTCCCAGCTGCTGGCGGTGGCGGCATCTCCACTAGCTCCTGCATCTAGGGAATCCGGGTTCAGCCGGAGCAGGCTGGGAAGGCGTGTGATAATGAGAGCACAGTCCCCGGCCCCCAGCTTCGTTAGCACCTCGCGCCCTCCTGCTGCTCGTTTATTCTGGGTTCAGCTCACTTTTGAAACCTGAATTCGTAAAACGATAGAAGCTGAATTTTTTAACTCTGGGGGAAGTTTTTAAAAATCACTTTTTCCCTTGAAGGGTGATTTCCTGATTTCATCTTTTTTAGGAGTTATCTCCACAATATTAGTATTTGTATTTCTTTGGGTTTTTTTTTTTTTTTTGAGGGGAGGCACACCCAGAGGTGCTCAGGGCTAACTCCTGGCTCTGCGCTCAGGGATCACTTCTGGTGGGCTGAGGCAACCACATGGGATGCTGGGGATCGAACCCAGGCTGGCCGCATGCAAGGCAAGCACCTCGCCACTGTTCTGTCACTCTGACCCCATGGTTGTTGTATTTCTGAAGTTGCTTTTGTCTCACTTGGGTTTTGTTCCTTAATTTTTTATTTCCTCACCTTGACTTATAAAGCTATGGATAAGAAGTGTCAGGCATTCACTGTTCCAGCTCCGAGCTCGCCATGGTGTCCAGTTCCCTCCCTTCCCGCTGCCAGTGCTCAGGGCTGGCTCCTGGCAGGCCTCGGGGTTCTGTGGGGAGGCCGGGCACTGAGCAAGCGCCTCCCACACTGTATAGCTTGGACCCAGGAAACGTTTTACACTTGATTTGCTATTGTTGAGGTCTCAGGCTATACGATCGTTAGCTTTTGTGGCTTCAAGGCACAGTTTGCTGAGCTCCACATCCCTGGCAGGGACTATGCAGTGTCAGGTGTGGCCTGCGTGGGCCCTGGGCTCCCTCCCGTCCACATGGTCTCCCAGTGCTGCAGGATGTGGCTGTCGCAGTACCTGGACCCACCAACCTGACTTTTCTATTTTCCTGTGGCTGTGGGATCTGGTTATAACCTAATTCGTTTTGTGTCCATTTCTCACACTAAAAATTAAGTTGGGGGCATCTGCACTTGTTTGTTCATTGCAGCACTCTTTACAATAGCCAGAAACTGGAAGAAACCTGAGTGCCCAAGAACAGATGACTGGTTAAAGAAACTTTGGTACATCTACACAATGGAGTACTATGTAGCTCTTAGAAAAGATGAAGTCATGAAATTTACATACAAGTGGTACAATATGGAAAGTATCATGCTAAGTGAAATGAGTCAGAAAGAGAGGGATAGACATAGAAATATTGCATTCATCTGGGGGATATAAAGCAACAAAATATGAGATCAATACCTAAGAATAGCTGAGATCAACACCAGGAGGATTACTCCATAGCTTAAAGGCCAGCCGGGTATTCTAGGGGAAAGGGCAGTTCAGATAGAGAGGGGAGCACCAAATAAAGGGTGTTTGGAGGATCCTCCCAGGAGGGGAAATGCATGTTGAACGTAGACTATGGACTGAACATGATTGCCACTCAATGCCTCTTTTGCAGACCACAACACCCAAAAGGAGAGAGAGAACAAAGGGGAATGCCCTGCCACAGAGACAGGGTGGGAGGGGGGGGTGGGGGGAAATGGGCACTGGTGGAGGGATGGGTATTTGATCATTGTATGACCGAAACCCAAGCACAAAGATTTGTAAATCTACAACTGTACCTCATGGTGCTTCACTAATACTAAAAAAAAAAAAGAGAAAAAAATTAATTTGGGGGAGCCGGAGTGATAGCACAGCGGGTAAGGCGCTTACTTTGCATGCAGCTGACCAGGGTTCAGTTCCCAGCATTCCATGTGGTCCGGTGCATGCCAGGAGTGATCCCTGAGTGCCAGGCCAGGAGGAAGCCCGGGGCACTGCCTTGCACGTGATTCAAACATGCCCTGGGCAACCCAAAGACCCAAACTCTTAAAAATGCACTCTTGGCAGCCAGGGCTGGGGCTGGGGCACATTGTGTGTGTGTGTGTGTGTGTGTGTGTGTGTGTGTGTGGCCTTGGGTGCCGTTCCCAGCACTGCTGTGGCTGTGACTGGGGTACACCCCGTGTATGTGTGTGTGTGCGTGTGCACACGCGCACACGCACAGATGTGCGAGGCCCAGAGTGCTGTCCCCAGTACTGTCGTGACCTTCTCCCCTCCCTCAGGAAAGGCACAACGCCAAGACGGTGGGCGAGATCAAGCAGATTGTCTCCCAGCTACCCCACATGCAGGCGACACGGGGCTCCCTGGCCAACCACACCTCCATCGCCGAGCTCATCAAGGACGTGACGAGTGAGTGCCCTGTCCCGGGCTCAGGCTCAGGGTGTGTCACTGGCTCCCTGCTACTTCTGGGGGGCCCCGGCTACTGTTTCACTTGTGCATTGTTCCCTGTGCCAGCCGCTGTGTCCTCACAGAAATGTTCCGAGTGTGACTGTTGGGTTCTGCGGGGTCAGGTGGTGCAGCAGGACTCTCCCAGGCTCTGGGTGGCGCCAGCACTGCTTCGCCAGACCTGGCAATACTTGCTGAGGTTGGTTTCAGTCTGATGTGGCAAGGAGCTGGAGTTGGAGCGGTACTGCAGTGCCTGGCACACAGCCGGCCCGGGTTGGATCCCGGAGTCGCATATGGTCTTTGAAGCCTGCCAGGAGTGATCCCTGAGCACCACCGGGAGTGGCCCCCAAAGTAACCAAAGTAAAATGCCCTTGGGAAATTGCTTTAATTAGTGTGAAGAGGTCAGCCTCGTTCCTGACGCCCCATTCCCTCTCAATGGAACGACCATCTCCGAATTCAACAGCTATGTGTACCTAGGTCAAGAGGTCAACATGACAAATGACCTGGCACCCGAGCTGCGCAGGAGGAAGAGAGCGGCTTGGAAGCCTTCAAGAACGTTGAAGAAATAGCTAAGAGGACGAAGAACCTCCGGCTCCGGGCACATCTCTTTGATTCCACTGTTCTTCCTGCATTAACATATGCCTCAGAGACCTGGGCCCTACGCAAACAAGATGAGAACGCTATTCACGTCTCCCAAAGAAGAATAGAAAGAGTTATGCTTGGAATATCACGTTTCACTCAAATGAGAGAAAGAATCCGGAGTTCTGACATCCGTCGACGATCAAGAATCAGGGACGCTGTCTCATTTGCCAAGGTGTCGAAAATCAGATGGGCTGGTCACGTAATGAGATTTAAAGACGACCGCTGGACTAGAGCTGTTACCGATTGGATTCCACGGGATGTCAAAAGACCGCGTGGCCACCCACCTACCAGATGGTCAGACTTCTTCGTCAAGATCATGAACGATCGGTTTGAGGCCCTTCATGTTCCCGGAGCGAACAGATGCCATTGGGCTACACTAGCACGCGACAGGGACAAATGGAGATGTTACTGGAGCCCGCTCGAGCAAATCAACGACTAACGGGAAGTTAAGTGATGAAATGTGAAGAGGAAGCTGCTAGGGCCCAGGTCCCGGGGCTCTGTGTCTAGGCGCACCTCGGGGCACAGGCTGTCAGCTTCTCTGTTCTGGAATGTGCCTTCCCGGTGATGACTTAAACTTGGTGCTTGCTTGCTACTTTGCATGCCTTTGGGAGAAATGAGCATTTATCCCACTTCTGAGTTGCTCATGTGTTCATTATGTTTCAGCGTCTGAAGACTTCTTTGATATGTTAACCGTGGAGCAGGAGTTTATGTCTGGAATAGACACTGATCAGGTACGTGAACACTAAAACCGTTTTAGCCGATAGTTAATGAGATTGGCAAACAGAACTCGAGGTAGGAAAGGAATCGCTTTGATTTCTCTGTCTGGCCTAAATACCTGTCAGGGCAGTGCAAAATGTGCGGAAAGAGATTCTGCCAAGGGATAGGTTTCTGTTGACCGGGGGTGGTGTGTATCTGTGTGTGTGTGTGTGTGTGTGTTCCATTTTGTGTGTGTGCGTGCATGTGTGTGTGTGTGTGTGTTCCATTGTGTGTGTGTGTGCATGTGTTCCATTGCTGTTCGCTGTCCTCAGAGAAACAAGACCCAGCCCTGAAGCCCAAGACTATTGAAGCCCATCACGGATAATTTAAGAGCATGGGTTATATGATCCCTTTTCCTGTCTGCCTGTCAATAAATCCCGCATTCTCACTTGCAGCAAGCAAGCGCCCAAATTCCCCACAGTCCCTGCTACTTTACTGATGCTGCTCAGGTGTCGCTGACAAGTGGGACAGTTGCACCCGCCGCCCTTAGCCCCGGAGCTTAGGTTGTTCAGGGATTGTGGGCAGGAGCGTGAGCCAATCTCCAGCCTCTCCTTGATTGGGCCTCTCAGGGGCCGGGGAACGCCCAGGCCTGCAGGCCCAGACCCGGCTCTCACGCATGAATCTGCCACGACTCTAGGTCAACAGTTACATGGAGGACTGCATCGCCCAGAAGCATCCACTCATCAAGGTGCTCAGGCTCATTTGCCTGCAGTCGGTGTGCAACAGTGGGGTCAAGCAGAAGGTTCTGGATTATTACAAAAGAGAAATTCTCCAGGTCAGTGTTTCTAAGTGACTCATTTGCCAAGGAAGAAATTTATTAAAAAGGCAGTTGGCCTTGCATGTGCCCACCTGGGCTCGATCCCCGGCACCCATATGGGTTCCCTGAGCCCCACCAGCACTGATCCCTGAGCACAGGAAGTGGGGGGGGCGGGCAAAAGCAAACCAAACAAAGGAGACATCTGGACAGTAGCACGTCAGGAGGTGTGGTTGCCCTCCTTTTCTTACTCAGTTATTTCAGTACACTGTCATCTATCTTCCTTATGTTGGGCCCATGCATTCTGACTTTAAAGTGAAAATGTGGGGTCCAAAGAGCTAGAAAGGGGCTGGAGCAATAGCACAGCGGGTAGGGCGTTTGCCTTGCACGCAGCCGACCCTGGTTCGATTCCCAGCATCTCATACGTTATCCTGAGCACTGCCAGGAGTGACTGCTGAGTGCAAAGGCAGGTGTAACCCCTGAGGATCGCCGGGTGTGACCTGAAAAGCAAAACAAACAAACAAACACAAAAACCCAACAAACCAAGAGGTAGAAAGGGGTCAGGCACTTGTCTTGCATGCTGCCGGGTATGACTCAAAAACAATAGTATCAAAATGAGAATGAAAATGTTCGCTCCCTCTTTGGAAGTGGGAGATCTAGCAGGCTCCCCAACTCCTCTGGCAGACATACGGCTACGAGCACATCCTGACGTTACAGAACCTGGAGAAGGCCGGGCTGCTGCGGCCCCAGCAGTGGGCCAGGAACAGCTACCCCCCCCATCCGGAAGACCCTGCGCCTCTGGATGGACGATGTGAATGAGCAGGTGAGTCGAGTCTTCATGCACACGCATGCACATGCACGCCATCTAATAGGCGAGCTGAGCCTTCACGCACATGCATGCGGACCAACATACACACACAGACACATACATAGACATACACACACACATTTCCCCAGTGGTGTGGCATCCTGCTGGTGGGAAGGCGCTGCCCTTGCAGAAGCCAGGACTGAGAGGGGCTTTTTGGGGGATGCTCTTTGAAAATGGGGACTGGGGGGTGGGAAGCGGGGGCCCTTGTCCACTTAGGCCTCAGGGCGGGGGAGGCTGGTCTGGACTCAAGGAAGCCTCTGGTCAGGGAAAAGGCCAGCCTCAAGTAAGAGGATTGGGGACCAACACAACTGACTCACTGTGGGCAGTTGGGGCTGCTGGATTCAGAGTCACTGTGGGGGGGGGGGGTGTTTCAGACTGGGGGTGACTGTGATGCTGGGGGCTGTCACTCTCACCCTTGGGAGATTTGGGCTTGGCTGTGCCCTGGGGCCTCGCCCCCTGGAAGAATGCCTGAGAGTATCTTGGCTGGGCTTAGAGCTCTCCACATTCCCTCCCCCCAGCGGGCCAAGTTTCTATAGGAGAAGTTTCTCACCAAATTGATGAACAGTTTTTCTTCTGTGGGGGTCGGATGGAATCTTTCCCGGGCAGACAGTTGAATGTTCAGACCCAGCGGTGCTGGGGTTTGGCCACGCACCTGCCCTCTGCACGTGCTGCCGGGCACTGGCACCTTCCAGCACACAGGGGCACCAAGCAACTTTCTGAGATTGGTTTGAGACAGAAGGACTCAGGGCCAGGAGTGGTGAGGGCAAAGCCATGCGTCAGCTCTGCACCACCAGGTCTGATCCATAAAGCTGTAGGGGTAGGGGTGGGGGGGAGAGAGAGAGAGAGAAGGAGAGAAGAGAGAGATTGGGAAATTGGGTAGAGGGTGGAGATGGCAGGGCTGAGCAGGGTAGGCTGGAGCACACTGTGTTCCTCCCCAAAGTCAAATCCAGGATGGCAGCGTGGAGGACGTTTGCCTTTAATGCGGCCAACCCAGGTTGTGATCCCTGAGTGCAGCACCAGGAGGGAGCCCTGAGCACCGCAGGGTATGGCCTCCGCCGAAACAAACAAACAAAAAGAGATCCCATGGCCCATTGGGCAGAGAGGAGTTGGTTGACTCCAGGTGTCGCTCTCGAATCCTCCGCAGAACCCCATGGACATCTCGGCTATGCCTCCCTCAGCATGCGGCTGGCCCAGCTGCTCTCCCGGCCTGGTTGGCGCAGAATCGAGGAATTTCTGCACATCCTCCCGGGCCCCCACTTCGAGGAGCGGCAGCCGCTGCCCAGGTGCCTGCAGAAGAAACGTAGGTTTGTGAGTGATTTTGTTTTCGTGACCCGCCTTTCACCTTGATCGAGTCTTGGCAAGACCTGAAGACTCTAATCTTACATTCTCATTTTTAGAAATAAAATTGCTTACATTTTTCATTCAAACACTTGAGGTTCTGCAGTGTGACCTCAGGGCTGGGTGCAGGGTGTGCGGGAAATTCTGTTTCTCCCACATGCCCGTCCCAGCCTGTTTCCTACTGGTTATTTTCAGCACATATTTATTTCTTTGCTTTGCTTTGGTTTTTGCTTGGGGCTTCACCTGGTGATGCTCAGGGATTACTCTTGGTGGTCCCCAGGGGTCCATATTTGACTCTTTGATGCCTGGGAAGCACCTTCGCACTGAACTATCTGTCGGGTCCCCGGGACATTTTCTTTTTTAAATGTTGTCTTTTTCTGAAAGGTGGATTTTTGTTTACAAATATGATTTTATATGTTTTGTTTACTATCTTTATGACAGGGAGCACTTTTGAAAAATTTCTCATTCGAAGTGTCAGCTTGGCTCTTAGAGGCGCCCGGGCCAGAACTCTGGCTCTATCTTCTGTGCGGTGAGGTTTCTCCATGCTTAGTCCCTTAAGAGTATCTGTAGACCCAAAAGCATTGATTTATGTGAGTTTTCAACCAGATGTTTTTCCTATGGCATATTCTTCACTGGAAATAGGGAAAATTGGGCATGGCTGGAGTTCTGGCAGGCTGAGTGAGACCCCCCACCCCCCAAGTGGGTAACCACCATCTAGAGTGTGCGACCCTCAGCCTCAGCGAGAAAGGGAGGGAAAGGGAAAATAAATACTGAATGAAGGGGAAGATGCAAGGGGGAAACACATCGGCTTGATAATGTCTTCTAAAAACAGCGTACCAGGGCCAGAGAGGTAGTAAGGTGGGTAGGGCACTTGCCTTGCCCCTGGCAGACCCGGGTTCGTTCCCAAGCACCCCATACGGTCTCCCAAGCCCGCCAAGTGTCACCCCCAGTTCCAAGCCAGGGAGTCAGCCTGAACCCGTGCACTTCCCCAACGCTTCCGGTGCCTGTCTGCGCCCTCTGCGCCCTCTGCCATTGGAAGCTTGTGCAGGTGTGTTTGAGATGTGACCGCGTTTCCCTGCTTTCTTGGGTGTGTGCGTTGATTTGTGGTACTGCTGCTGCTGGTCTCAAGACACGACCTTTCTAGAACGCAGGTGCATCACCAGATTTCCGGGCACCCTTTCCCCTCAGCTTGTTGGTCTCAGCAGCACCTTAAGAGAAAGAACCCGGGCCTCGCTGTGCCATCGGCCCCTGTGGTTAACGTAAACAAATTTTTTTTTAATACGGAATTATGGCTGGAGCGATATTACAGTGGCAGGGCGTTTGCGTTGCACGCAGCCAACATGGCCGACCCGAGTTCAATTCCTCCACCCCTCTAGGAGAGCCCGGCAAGCTACCAAGCGTATCTCGCCCGCCCGGCAGAGCCTGGAAAGCTCCCCGTGACGTATTCGATATGCCAAACTCAGTAACAACAAAGTCTCCAATGGAGACGTTACTGGGCCCGCTCGAGCAAATGGACGAACAACGGGAGGGCCTTTACTTTTTTCACTTTCCTTACGGATTTCTGGGTGGTGTGGAGATAGCTTAGAGGGCTAGAGGCCCAGCATCACCTGGGGAGCCCCGGGTTCAGGACAGGAGGGACTCACACACGACCAGATATGACCCTAGGGGCTTTTAAAGAGGAATTGCAAGGGCTGGAGCTATATACATTCGGAGGGCATTTGCCTTGTACGCAGCTGACCCAGGTTCAATCCCCGGCATCACATATGGTCCCCGAAGCACCACCAGAATAATTCCTGAGTGCAGAGCCAGGGTATCCCCTGAGCCTCGCCGGGTGGGAGTTGTTAGAGGCGTCTCTGTAGTAATACGCCGTTTTTCAAAATGAATGTTTTGTTTGGGTGCTCGGGGCTGGGCAGGGCTGGGCAGGAGCCGGCTTAGCTGTCCGCAGGCAGACACAGTTCCCGCTCTGAATAGTCACCTGGGCCCTTGAGCAGTTCGAAAGATGTCCCCTAATGCTTTCCTTCCCCTGAATCATTCTCTCTGCTCTGCTCCACTGCAGAGTTTCAGGTCGTTTTCTGAGGACTCTTTGGACATCCTGACCAGAGTGGCTTAGACTGAAGTGTGAGGCTGCACCCCAGACCTGGCAGACCCATCCTACGGAATCTTTGGGGATGTTATGCTCACTCTGGGCCACTCTTTGGGAGGTCTCCCTCTGCACACTGCCCCCAGTCTGCACATCTCCACGGTGTTATATTTTTATTGTTAATTTTTTCACCCGGTGATGCACAGGGGTTACTCCTGGCTCTGCACTCAGGATTTACTCCTGGCGGTGCTCAGGGGACCATGTGGGGTGCTGGGATTCGAACCCAGGTTGTCTGCATGCAAGGGAAATGCCCACACTGCTGTACTATCGTTCCAGCCCCAATACTAGAAGCTTCGGCCTGGGATTCTTGTTCCTTCGGGTCTTTTGCATGGAAGGGTGGGTGTGAGTCAGAAGTGAGCGACTGTGGGCGTTGGGGGGATTCTATAGCATGTGGGGTGCCCGTGAGTCTTCCGAGGCATGTGAGGTCGCCCCTGGCAGGTTCTGCAGGGCAGCTGGGGCTAGGACCTGGGTTAGGCCAGAGACCTGCCTCACCTCCGGTCACCTTCTCTCAGTCCTGTTTGCCGGCTTGCTCTTCTCTTCGAGCTCTTGCTAACTCTGATTTTTCCCCCTTACATGTGACAATTTCCTCTATCTGGATATTTTGAAGTTGAATGCCAGTGTGAGGTGGGTGACTGGGCTGGCTGATGACATTGAATAGATGCCGTTTGCATATGTCCTGTGCCTTCAGGCTATATATAGTCTTGAACTGTGTCTGCAGCTCCTGACATTTTGTTTGGACCAGAAGACTGATTTTTATGTAACTTCCTCATAGAACGGTGTGTGGTGCTGCCCATCATGCCACAGCTCCCAGGGCTGGTGTTTCCCTGTCCAGAAAATGCTGGACAGACGTGAGCCAAAGCTCTAGCTGGGAGGAAGCATTTGTACCGCGGGATGAAATCGAACTGCCTTTGAGTCAAGCTGACATTTTCAAGAGATACAAAACAGACTTTTTTCCCCCCCATTTTTAGTACCAGAACAGATAATCCCCTAAGGTTATTTGCTTCCCTGAAAGATATTTAGCTTGCCCTTTCAAAGTTCATTTAGAGCAGATCTTGGCGTTCAATCAGAGTTGGGTGCTAACTGAGGTCAGAGTGTTTGCTTATTTGTGGCCTTCTTTGTCTCTTAAGAGGAACCGTAGTTAGAGGCCACCAGAGAAAACAAAACACAAGCACCCGCTTCCTCCCAGCTTGGTTCCTCTGTTCTCAACCCCCGGCCATTTGTCTATACATCTTCCCCAGAACAGGCGGGGAACAGAGGTAGAGGGAAGGTCTGAGAAGCCCCTGCATGGTGCTCCCTGAGCAGTGCTCCCCATCTTTGTGGCTTCTGTTGAGGTTCTGAAATGAGTCATCAGGTGCTAGTGACAAATGTGTCATGTATGGCGTGACACAAAGATGGAGTTTGTGCCATCAGTCCCTAGGGTGGGAGGAGGGAGCATCGGGTTTTGGGGGTCAGTGGCAGGAGGATGTGACCCATAGGGTGTCGGCTTTATCTCGGGTGGGGGAAAACGGATCGTTTGGGGAGAAGTGTGCTTGGGGTACAGATTTGCCCCATTTTTCTGGATTTCTCTCTCTCTCTCTCTTTTTTTTTTTATGTAGGAGTACTGCTATTTATCCAGCCACTGATTAGCTGATTGAATTGTGCATGAACTCCACCTTAATTTTTTTTTTCACTTTTTATGATTTTATTTATTGAATCACCGTGAGAGCAGTTACAAAGCTTTCAGGTCTAAGTCTCGGTCATACAATGAATCACCCGTACCTTCACCAGTGCCCATTCTCCACCCCCAACAACCCCAGTATATCCCCATCCGACACCCTCCCCCTACCAGTGGGGCAGATGATTTCCACATTACTCTCTCTCTACTTTGATCACATTCAATATTTTGACACCAGACCCACCATTATTATTTGAGATTTTGCCCCAACACTCAGATCTGCTGAAAAGGCAACAGTAGACAATTTGTTTTCTATTGCTGGTTATGAATAACATATGATGTTTCGTGGCTGCAGTACTGGCCGCACGATTTTGAAATTCTGACATTTGAACACTTAAATCTGGAGGGATTTCTGTCAAAACCTGTTGGGTTCCCGAGAATTGCTCCTGAGTCTCTGGGATCATGGTCGTTAAGCAGCTTGATCAGGAGCCAGAAAGGCCGTTCGTGGGCAATGACTTGGGGTCTCTTGGGGACGGGGAGGACAGGACTGGCTCCACCCCCATCCTGTGAGGCCCAACAAGTTTTGTTACTGAGGTCCCAAGCCTGACTGTCCAGTGGCCTCTGGAGGATGGCGGCCACCGGGCCACCAGAGGGAACAGGCCAAGGCACGAAACCGTGGGCCCAGCACTGCAGGGACCAGACGCATTTCTGCCAAAAGCCACTGGGGTTCGAGATTTTTTCTGAGTCTCTGGGATCATGGTCATTAAGCAGTTCAATCAGGACCCAGAGAGGCCATGCCCCCAATGATCTAGCTGAGCCGGAGGTGATTTGTGGGTGTGTTTCCCACATACCTAACTTTTGGCCATTTACTTTCTTGGTAAACTTTGCCCCAAGTTTTTGGGGTCTGGCCAAAGGTACAACAGCAATTTTGGGGTATCTGGAAGTGTGGAGGCGCCATCAGGCTGCTGATGCACTCGCCTCACAGGTACAGTGATTTTTGTTTCATGGTTTGTGTTTTTATGTAGGAGTACTGCTATTTATTCAGCCACTGATTAGCTGATGGAATTGGGCATGAACTCCACCTTACATTTTTTTCCATAATTTTCTTTCTTTCTTTCTTTCTTTCTTTCTTTCTTTCTTTCTTTCTTTCTTTTTTCTTCTTATATTTATTTATTGAATCACTGTGGGAAAAGTTACAAAGCTTTCAGATTTAAGTCTCGGTCATACAATGATCAAACACCGTCTTCTTCACCCTTCACCAGTACTCATTTTTCACCACCAAGAACCCCAATATACCCCACCTCCCACCCACCCAATGCCTATGAGGCAAATGATTTCTAACTAACTCTTCTCTACATTGATTACATTCATTATTTCGACAAAAGATGCACCATGATTGCTTAGAATTTACCCCCCCAACAATCAGAATGGCTGAAATGGCATTGTGAAATACATTGTTTTCTATATTAGGTTCGGAGTTCCGGGGCTGGAGAGATAGCACAGCGGGTAGGGCGTTTGCCTTTCACGTGGCCAACCCGGGTTCGAGTCCCAGCATCCATATGGTCCCCTGAGCAATGCCAGGAGTAACTCCTGAGTGCAGAGCCAGGAGTAACCCCTGTGAGTGCAGAGCCAGGAATAACCCTTGTGCATCGCCAGGTGTGACCCAAAAAGCAAAAAAAAAAAAAAAAAAGTTTGGAGTTCCTCCCCTCCAAGTTTCGCTCAGCAAGCAGAAGGAAAGCAAAGAGCTTGGTCCCGGTGGTTGATGCAGATTGCTGGGCCAGGCCGTCGATCAAGGGAGATTTGGGGATCTCTGGGACCCATCCTCGGGCCCAGTGCTCTCCGGGGCCCCTAGCTTGGTCGTGTCCTACGAGTTGGGGGCGAGCCTGGCCTTTGGGCTCGCGTTGTGTTTGGACGGGCAGGTGGGGTGTTCAGGGCCCAGCTGCTGACACCTGATCCCGCCCTGGCCAGGTGGGAGGACGGAGATTGGCGGCTGGCCCCTGAGATGCCCAAGATAACCAGTCAAGGAGATAACCAGAGTCAATCCCAGTCGAGTTGGGTGATAGGCTGAGATGACGCACCGAGCCGCTGAGGCAGATCCTGTCTGGAGACACTCGGGCACCTTGATCGCAGGCAGGCCTGACCTGGCGGGGGGCAGGGGCGAGTGGGCACCAACCTCGGCGTTTCCGGGGCTCGGAGCTTCCGTGCCCTTCGGCTTGCTCTGCTGTAGTTTTGTTTTTGGGTCACACCTGGACGTGCTCCGGGGTCACTCTTGGCTCTGCACTCAGGACTTACTCCTGGAGGTGCTCGGGGGTCCCTATGGGATGCCGGGATTGAACCCGGGTCAGTTGTGTGCAAGGCAAATGCCCTCCCCGCTGTACTAGACTTCTGGCCCCAAGGCCCAAAACTTAAAGAAAAATCCTTGCTGGGGATTCCCAGACCCTGGCGTCCTGTCAGCCTCGTGGGTCTGCACACGGCTTGTGCGACTGCCTCGAGTGGCCAGTGACAAGGGCGCCCGCGTGTCCTCCTGCTCCCCAGGGCTGCTCTCTGCCCGGTGCTCCCGGCCCTGCAGCCCTCAACTCCTGCCCTGTGTTCACTCCTCCTTTCTGTGGTGTCCCCCTCCTCTCTCGGTGGCCCTCCCCCTGGGGTCACCCCCCTTCCTGCGTGGTGCTGGGACAGCAGAGCTGCCGGGTTTGTGCCGGCTTTGTGCCAGGTGCACGGTTGACCCCGGGGGCTTGGATTCAGGACCTCCTGCTTGTGAGGCAGTGCTCAAAACCCCCTCTTGTACATTCCTCCCCTCCAAGCTGAAGGAACGGACTTGACCCACGTTCAGGCTCACACTTCTGCTTCCTGCCGAATCACTGCCGGCCGCTAGCAGGCCAGGACCCGTGTGCCACGCCTGTGTGAAGCAGGGACGTTCCAGGGCGTGAGCCTGCTAGCGTCTTTGTCATGGACACACGTGGTCCCATAACAGGATTTAGGGTCAGGTTCCAAACACAGGAGCATGGGGGTGGGGGGGTGGGGGCTTCTTCAGGCCGGAGACTCTACTAGGCTCACACACAGCATTGAGTGCTCAAGTCTCAGGGAGACAGTGAGGCTCAAACACATTTTCTTTTGCGCTGTTTTTTTCTCTCTTTTTTTTTTTTTTTGGCTTTTTGGGTCACACTCAGTGATGCTCAGTGTTGCCTACTGACCAAGTAAAAGAATGCTTGATTTTTCATTCCCCCTTTGTCCTGCTCAAAGCTGGGCAACTTCCCAGTACAGAAGGTTTCAGTTTGGGGAAAATGCACCCTCGTAAATGATTTGTAAATGGTGTATGAGGAACAGCACAATCTTTGCAGTTATGTCAAAGCTATATCAAAGCAGGTCGTTCTGACCAATAGCATTATGCCGAAAGGGTCACCAGGTGGCTGACCAACAGTGCATGGCTCTGCTCATTGTCCCATCCACTTTCCCACGTCCCATCCCCTTTCCTTCTTTTGGGTGGGCTGTGGAAACATACTTAAGTCTGTACTTATGCTCTGAATAAACGCACGCATTCATGCCATCTCCTGAATGACCAACCCTGTGTGACTCGAGTGCTGATTTCACCCTGATGGCCCTCCCCTGGCTCTGCCCCGAAGCGCCGGACGTGGCACTCAGGAATTCCTCCTGGCAGTGCTCAGGACTGGTGATCGAATCTTGGTCAGCCGTGAGCAAGGCAAACCCCTCCCCACTGTGCTCTCACTCCAGCCCCTCCTTTTGCATCTTTTTGTGTTTTTTTCAGAATTGATTGATTTCCAAGTAGCGTTTGCCGGCCCTGACGTTCTCTGCAGAGTCCCTTGTTGCACACTGTGTTTCGTGGGCACCTTGACATGAAGACTTGGCGCTTGCCTGCTGCATGGCTGACCCCATAGGTACCCTGAGCACCGCCAGGAGTGATTCCCGAGTGCAGACCCAGGAGTAACCCTGAGCACTGCCGAGTATCCCAAAAAACAAAAGGAAAGAAAGAAAATAGGTATCCTTGTCTGGAAGGGTAGCCCAGGGCCAAGGAGCCTGCCTTGCCTGTGGCTGACCCCACCCCACCCTGTACATCCCTTCCCACCCAGGTCCTGCCAGGATGAGCTCCCATGACTGGATCAGAGTCAGCCCTGAGCACCGTCAGATGTCCCGTCCTCAGCCCCCAGGTTAGGTCACTCTGCCCTCCCCACCTCCCCCCCACTCCCCGGTTCCCGCTCACTCATCCTCAAGGGGACCCGCACTAATTCAGCTTGTGCTCCCATCCGGAGCAGGCCAGGCCATACTCCTCTGTACAGCTCTCAGGCCTTAGTGGGCTGGGCCACTCCCTGGCCACGGTGCGGCCGGTGTTGCTCACAGCACTGGGGTCACAGAGAGCAGGGCTGTCAGGGTCGAACTCAGGGCCTCTGCCCTGTCGCTCTGCCCCCCTGCCCGCCACCCCCCCCCCCCGGCTCACAGATTTCCTGGCCCGGCTCCTGAGGAGGGCCCTGGGCAGGGTCACTGGGTCCAGGTCCCACTCGGGGGATGCTGAATGACCTCAGTTGGAGATCTGTAACTGACAAATATTGGTCAAAAGTTTTCTGAAACCACTTTCACAGGGCCCGGGGATCCAGACCTGGGCCCCGCAGGGACCAGAGGCTCGTTGGCCATGTAGTGCTGACGTCTGCAGGGCAGCCCTCCGGAGCCTCAGCCAGACACTGACATCACGAAGGGTGGCGCCTGCCCCTTTAAGAATGGCCCATGATGCCCTCCTCCTTGCTGAATTCTAGTTCTACCTCAGAAAATTCTAGACTCCAACTGCCATTTTCAGTCTCTCCACGAGACTGGCACGAGCCTGTTTGGCAGAGCTCAGTACTGAAGCTGCGAGTGCAGTGTGACACAGGTGAATCTGAGTGTCTGGGCTTTCTGCCCGCGTGCGGGCGGCTTTTTTCTCTAACAGTTCTTTAGTGTATGATAGTTTTGAATCTTTAGTTAGTTTAAGTTTTTTTACTAGTTATATATATATTTTTGGGTGGTGTGCGGGCGGGGTGGGGTGGGGTGGCCATACCTGGCTGTGCCCAGGGGTGACCTGGCCGGCTAACGTCCCTGTGCTGACGGAGATCGAGCCCAGGACAACTGGATATAAGGCAAGTGCCCTCCCCACTGTCCTGCCTCTCTGCCCCTTGTGGACTTCTCTATTGAAATATGGAATGACTCTGAAGTCAGTGGGCCCTCATGGGGGGCTGATGAGAAGCACAGGAGAAGATATCACTCCCCCGGGACTGGCTGGAGCGCTGGCACTGCTGAGTGCAATGAGCCCCGCCAGCCCCATGACGCCCACTAGGCCTTCCCGGGGTCTTGGGCCGGAGTGAGGGGTTGCCCTTTTCAGGGAAAGGGAGTCGATCCTTGACCTCCTCAGGCCCCCGGGCCTTTGTCCTCCTCGCAGGAAAGCATTTCAGGAGATGAGCATGAAGCAGAAACATTTTATTTGGAGGCCTTTAGGAAGGGGAAGGAGGGAGGGAGTAACACGCTCGAGAGACAGTGCGGCTTCTCCAGAGGTGCAGAAAGCCACTGAACATGTTATGTTGCTAGGTTGCATTCGGTCTGAAAGTCCACACCTCAGGAGGGGAGAAGCCCGTGACATGATGGACCTCATAGGCAAGAGCAGTACCTGGGCTCGGGCACACATGAGCGCCCTCCCTTGGTTCAAGGTGGCTAATCTAGGGATTTCCCCAGGCTGCCCCTGGTGGGAGTTTCTAGCTACCTAGAGTCCGTTGCTAGGGTGGTTGCCAACGGGGTAGAGTTGAGTGGTCCATGGTCCTCTTAGAAATTCCTTTCCTGCCCTTTGTTCCTATTCCCTCGGGGGGTCCAGCCTGCTCTGGGCCTCATAATGTGGGTTAATTTTGACAAGACCTTGGGTCGCGTGCACTCAGGTAGTCTTTTGGTGGCCATGAAGCTTTTGTTGACTTTCTCGGAGTTCCATCGCCATGGGGACGCTTCCCCCATCTACCTGTCTGCCTCAGTTCTGTGGGTTAAGAAATGGAGTTAATACTGGCCTGTGGTTATCCTACCTGGGCAGCGTCACAAGGAATGAAGGAAATGCCGAAAACTCCTTCGCTCCCCTTTGGCACAATTTTTTTTTTCTTTTTGGGTCACACCTGGTGATGCACAGTGTTTACTCCTGGGTCTGCACTCGGGAATCACTCCTGGCAGTGCTTAGAGGACCATATGGGATGCTGGGAATCGAACCTGGGTCGGTCGCGTGCAAGGCAAATGCCCTTCCCACTGTGCTATCGCTCTCCAGCCCCCCTTTGGCGCAGTCTTGCTGGGCCCTTTTCCCTGGCAGTTCTCAGCCCATAGAAAAAAGTGTGCCTGTTGCTTGCCTTAGTTTCTACGTGTAACCCCGTGCCTCTCACACATGTACATACGCACACACGCACACACAAGACCAGCCATCACTGCTGCGTCGCCTGCCGGCTCGTCAGTGTCTGGACGGGGAGGTGGTCAGTGACAGTCGCGGTGCTCAGGGATGATTTCTGGCTCCTGAATGTGTTTGGTGGTGAGAGTGATGGCAGGGAGGGCGCAAGGGTCAGCTGCCCGCAGGGCTAGTACCTGTCCCCTCTGCTCTCTGGCCCCGAATCGGCAGTTGTTTGTTTGTCTGTTTTGGATTGAGTTTTTGCGCAGGAATGACACTTGGTGGGCTCAGGGGGCTGTGCGGGAGACTGGGGTTCGCACTCGGGGTGGCGAGTGCCAGACTGGCAGCTCTCTGGGCTCCGGAAGCTGCTGTGGTCGCTCGCCTGAGACAGACTCTCTCCTCTGCTCTTCAGAGATTTAGTCCTGAGAACGAGTGTGCCTCAGAAGGCCCCACAGTGGGCTCGATGGTCGGGGCCTGGTAATGGCCGCGGCAGCGTCTGACCGCCTGACCATGAGTCTGCTGAGGCCCAGCGGGCTGAAGGCCCCCACCAAGATCCTCAAGCATGGGAGCTGGGCCCTGAAGGCACCCTCGGCCGGTAAGTGCGCTCAGCCCAGGCCAGGGGAGACTCATTCCTACCCGGGAACCCCATCCCGAGTCCTCGCCCGGGAAGGGCTCCCTGAGCTGTAGACAAGTCCATGGCTCTGGGGACAGCTCTCACACACGAGTGTCACGTTCTGTGAGTTTAGTGTCACGGCAACCGGTGACAGCTGAGGCGACCAACACGCTCCCTTCTAACTGCTAGCTTCCTTGGCCAGGCTTGGGGACAGGCTTAGGGAGGTGGACTCACCTGGACTAGAGGGCCTCATTGCCGGCCAAAGCCACAGTACAGTGGGGAGGGCAACTGGCACCCCATGTGACTCTCCACCCTCAACCTCAGCATGAGTAACCCTGAGCGGAGAACCAGAAATAGGCCCTGAGCATTGGCTGGGTTGCTCCCCGCCCAAAAGAAAAAGAAGATGGGCCAGTGGACATAGCAGAAATAAGACACTGGGTTCGAGCTTTCACCTGGCTTGGTCCGTAGTAACACGGGGTGTATCCAAAGATTTCCCCTGAGCTGCCCAAAGTATGACTGCGGCCTGGGATGCAGCGGTAGGTGAGCACGTCCGCTTCACGGCTGGCCCGGCCAGGCTTCGCCACAAGCAGCCCCCGTCATTGGCTGGGAGTAGCCACGAGCACTGCTGGGTGTCCCTCCCCCCCAACCACACTTTAACTGGACCTGCACAGGCCCTTCCTGTCCCTTCTGACCCTTTTGACTGTTTCTGCTGTTCCAGCGGCTGCTCCCGTTGAGAAGACCGTGCCTGGGGAGAAAACCCCCAGCGCCCCCTCCTCGGAGATGCAGGAGGAGTTTGTGGGCGACTTCCAGGTCGGGGAACGAGTCTGGGTGAACGGGAACAAGCCTGGATTCATCCAGTTCCTCGGGGAGACCCAGTTTGCCCCTGGTCAGTGGGCCGGGATCGTCTTGGACGAGCCCATCGGCAAGAACGATGGCTCGGTGGCGGGTGTGCGCTACTTCCAGTGCGAGCCGCTGAAGGGCATCTTCACCCGGCCGTCCAAGCTGAGTAGGAGCTTGCAAGCCGACGATGAGACCAACTGCCGGCAGCCAGCGCCTGCCGCCTGGGCCACACCGCCCCTGTCGGCCTCCCCGGCCTTTGCCGGCACCACGAAGGTGCCCCAGTCCCCCGCGAAGGAGGCACCGGCCACCCCTCACATCAGCAGCCTGACCAGGACGGCCAGCGAGTCCATCTCCAACCTCTCTGAGGCCGGCTCCATCAAGAAAGGGGAGCGGGAGCTGAAGCTCGGGGACCAGGTGCTGGTGAGTGCCGAGGGCAGCGGTCGCGGGTGGCTGTCCATTCGCCTGTCTGGTTCATCAGCTCCTCCAGACTCGCGGTTTGGGTGGAAGCACGAGCAGCCGGGACACCTGGTCCTGCAGTTTCCAGCGTGATGGATGCGTGCGGGGATGCTGCCAGTTTTACCAGTTTAGCCAAAACAGGGTGGAGGGGTCATGCCGTGGGGAGGGGTCATGCTTTGCACGCCTCTGACCCGGGGTTTAAGTCTTGGTCCCATGTACAGTCCCCCAAGCACATCCCGGAGTGATCCGTGAGCACCAAGCCAAGAGTAAGCCCTGAGCACTCTGAATGTGACTCAAAAACAAACCAATGAACAAAGTTGGAAATCGGTTCTATTTCTCTGGTTTTCGATGTTTTTGCTTGGGGCGTCACAGGGTGGTCGCACACAAAGCCAGTGCCCTTCCCCCGGTGCTCCAGCCCTGTTTGTCAGTATTCCCGTCAGTGTCCAGCGCTGTGATTGTTTTGCTCTGTGTCCCGGGAGCCAAGCGTCAAGCCAAGGCATAGTGAAGGAGAACTGGAAGATCGAACTCTGCTAAGATACGAGAACAGTCATTTTCCTTTAGCTGGTTTCTGGCTTAATTGTTCTCCAGTGGTGGGGTTGCCAGTGCTCCGCTCCAACACCCAAGGGGCAGCGACCCCCTCACCACAACAGGTGGCTGGCCTGGGTCAGAGATTCCCGGGGGTGTGGTCAGCCAGGCCACCGGTGACAGCGAGTGGGTGTGAATGCCGCTGCCTTGCATGGACACTGAGCAGCAGCGTCTGCTCACCCTGTAGGGGTTGCGGGGGGAAATGGCACTTTGACCTTTGGGGTTTCTTCAGGAAATCCCGACTCTGAAGCCAGAATGTTCGTTTGCGGGGGTGGGGGCGCTGTGCGCAGTCCAGGGTGCCTGACCCACGTCCCTCCATCCCTCCGGCAGGTGGGAGGCATGGAGGCCGGTGTGGTGCGCTTCCTCGGGGAGACGGACTTCGCCAAGGGGGATTGGTGCGGCGTAGAGCTGGACAAGCCACTGGGCAAGAACGATGGTGCCGTGGCCGGAACGAGGTGGGTCCCCCTGCCCCCCCAGACAGCCTGGGGCCATGCACGGTGCCCGGGAGGCGCTGAGGAGACTGCAGGCCACTTCACTTGGTTCTTAGGCGGGGCCACTTCCGGTGGCACTCGGGGACCCTGCAGGGATGTGGAGACAGCCTGGGGCCCCCATATGCAGCTGTGCTCGGGCCGCAGGAACCCCCCGGGCCTGCTGTCGCCCTTCAGATGCCGGGGAGGCTGCTTGGAATCGCCCTTGGTTTGCGTGGTGGGGGTGGGCGGCATGCGAGCGAGTGTGGGTGTGAATGTATGAGGGAGTGTGTATGTGAGCGTGTGAGTGTGGGGCTGTGAGAGTGTTGGTGGGGGCGTGGGCATGAGAGTGTTGGTGGGGGTGTGAGCGTGTTTGTGGGGGAATGAGAGCGTGTCAGTGTTGGTTTGAGAGCGTGCAAGTGTTGGTTGGGGTGTGCGTGTGTGTTACTGTGGGGCTGTGGGTGTGTGGAAGTGTTGGTTGGGGTGTGAGTGTGTGTGGGTGTGGGAGTGTCGGTGGGGTGTGAGTGTGAGTGTGTGTTGGTTTGGGTGTGAGTATGTGTGTTTCTGGGGAGTGAGTGTGTGTGAGTGTGGGGCTGTGGACATGTGAGTGTGTCTGTTGGGGTGTGAGTGTGTGTGTTTGATGGGGTGGGAGTGTGAGAGTATGGGAGTGTTGGTTGGGGTGTGAGTGTGTTTGTTGGGCTGTGAGAGTGTGGAAGTGTGGGAGTGTTGGTTGGGGTGTGAGTGTAAGTGTGTGTTTGTTGTGGTGTTTATGTGTGGGAGTGTTGGTTGGGGTGTGTGTGTGTTTGTTAGGTTGTGAGTGTGTGTGAGTGTGGGCTGGTGGAGGGTATGATGTTTGTTGGGGAGTGAGTGTGAGTGTGGCGCTGTGGAAATGTGGGAGTGTTGGTTGGGGTGTGAGTGTGAGTGTGTTTGTTGGGGTGGGAGTGTGAGAGTGTGGGAGTGTTGTTTGGGGTGCGTGTGTGAGTGTGTTTGTTGGGGTGTGAGTGTGTGACTGTGGGGCATGTGGGGCTGTGGGAGCGTGTTCGTTTGTGGGGGTGTGAGACTGTGGGACTCAGTGGACTTCTGGGCCGGCGCTTGTGTCTCTTGCCGAAGGTGTTTTTGTCCCCCCCTCCTCGTTGTCCGCAGGTACTTCCAGTGTCAGCCCAAGTATGGCTTGTTTGCTCCCATTCACAAAGTCACCAAGATCGGCTTCCCGTCCACGACGCCGGCCAAGGGCAAGGTGGCCGCCGTGAGGCGTGTGATGGCCACCACCCCCGCCAGCCTGAAGCGCAGCCCTTCGGCCTCCTCGCTCAGCTCCGTCAGCTCCGGGGCCTCATTCGAGAGCAGCAGATCCGGCCGAAAGGGACTAGTAAGCAGCCCCCTACCACTGCGGGGTGCTCGGGCCCCCACAGACTCCCACAGCCCCAGGGGCGAGAGGCGGAGCAGGAGCTCGTGGGCTGAGCAGCTCCGGGTGGCAGGCGAGTGGCTTCCCAGCCACCACCAGTGACAGGAGCAGGGATGGGCCTTTCCTGGGGTGCTCAGGGCTCCTCTCTGGCCTCAGGCCACCTTAGGGATGAAGTGGGGTAGCTGAAGGGGGCGCCTGAGGGTCAGAGCAGGGCCCAGAGACTCTGGGGAACGCTTGGCCCTTCATCTTGCTTCTTTGCTCTCTCCGTCTCTCCCTGCTCCCTCCTGTCCCTCTACAACGCTGTCCACATGCAGAGTGGCCTCGACTTCTGTCCATTGCGGTGCCGCAATTCAAAGCTGGGGCCTCGTGGCTTCTCCCCTCACGTCTATCTGAGTCATAAACACTAAAGTGTGTCTGAATATGCAAGGGTGCCCTGAGATATTGTCCAAAGGGAAACGGGCCCACGATGGAGAGGGTGTCCCGGGGGGCTGGCTTTGCTGGGGGCTGCGCCTCCTGCCGCCGCCTCTGCTCCGTGCATTGACCCTCGATGCAGAAGAGGAGGGAGTGAGTGTGTGTGCAACGGAAGATACAAAACAGATGACACGGGAAGGGGAGCCAGGAGGGCAGGCCTGGGGCCAGTCCTGTCTTGCTCGACCACCACCAGGTTTCCCTGCCCCACCTGTATCCTCACGTCCGACTCCTCCTTCCATCGCCTCACCATTTAGGAGGGGAGCAGACTCAGAAGCCCCTCTCCTTCCCTCGCGAACCAGCCCATTTGTGGAATTTGGTTTTGTTTCTCTGCTTGACTGTGGGCCATACCCTACAGTGCTTCAAGGGGCCGTTTGCAGTGCTGGGGTTGTGCCGGGGCCTCCCACGTCCAAGCAAGAGCCCTACGCCTGAGACGTATCTCCAGCCTCCCCCCGCTATCTTGTTTTGTTCTGTTTTGGGGTCACACTTGGCAGAGCTCAGGGCTTTCTCCCACCTCTGTGCTCGGGATTATTCCTGGCGGGCCTCCGGGATTGAGCCTGGGCAGCGCTGGGGCTTCGCTCTCCAGCTCTTTGGCCCCTGCCTTGCATATCTTTATGCAGGGTGGAGCTCACTCCTAAACTGAACATCACCGTTAGCGTCTATGACAGGAATATAGAAAGATTCTGTGTGACTTCACAGAAGTATACCTCAACAACATAATTCCATAAGTGCACACACAAGCATTCATACACACAGTCACTCATACATGTACACGTAGTGCATACCGTATATACACAGGCTTATGTGTATACACACACAGGCACATACATGCATAAACACAACGCGCGCATGCACACAGGTGCGTGTAGATATGCCCACGGGAACATACATGCACGCATACATACATGCACACGGGTCCGTGCGTGCCCTGTGGAGGCCTCCCTGTTCGTCTGTTGGCTGAGTTGCTCTTCTGAGGTACCAGGCTCCCACAGAAGGCCTGGCCTTGCTGGGATGGAGCCTGGGGCCTCACAAACCACGCGCAGGGCAGAGGCTTTGGCATCAGCATCCTGAGTTCAGCTCGTGGCCCCGACCTTGCCCAGTCCCTCAGCACGCGCCTCCCCCCATGCTAGGGGTGCTGCTTTCTCCCTGCTCCGGCGCCTGAACCTCACAGTCTCGTCTCCATAGTTGGCTGAAAGAAGCCCATCGCTCCTGTGCTGGTTTCCTCAGGGAGCTGTCTCGGGCCCAGGAAGCGCGTGCGTCTGGCCTGCCCTACCTGCTCAGGCCAGGAGGCTCAGGGAACACCGCCGCCCGCCTTTCTTAGTTTTTATTTTTGCTCTTTGGGGTTCACCTGGCAGTGCTCAGGGACTCCAGGCGTGGTGCTTGGGGGCTGCTCCCGGTGGAGGGGGGTTGAGCCCGGGTCTTGGTGTTAGACCCCCAAGACTGGCAAGCTCTTCCCAGCCACCCCTTGAAATCCGAGTTGACTGCAGTTCCCGGGACCACTGCACATGGCTGGCCCGAGAGCTCGTGTGCTTCTACAAATTTTAGTTATTATTTGGTTTTGGGGCCACACCCAGGGGTGCTCAGGGCTTATTCCTGGCTCTCTGCTTGGGAGGTGGGGTCACTCCTGATGGTGCTGGATCTTGAACCTCTGCAAGCACCTTCCCCCCTCCCCCCAACAGACTCTTTGGCCCTGGGGAGGGCATTTAATCGGACCAGATATACTTTAAGTGTATCGGGAAATCACGGCCAGGTCCTTACGCACAGGCAAGGATGTTCCCGCTCTCCGGACAGAACCAGGTGGCTCGAGAGCTCCCAGCAGGCAAAGCAGCAGTGGACAGCCAGGGCCCTGCTGGGCCCGTCGGTCAGGAGGCGTTTGGCAGCAGTTCAGATGATGCGCGGAAGCGGCAAGAGAACCTGCGGCTGGACCGCAGCAGGGCGATGGAACAGGGATGGCCGGGCAGAAGGAGCGGAACTCCTGGCCATCGCCGCTGCAGCCCCCGCCACCATGTGCCCGAAGAATGAAGATCAGGTCCCACCTTTTCCCCTCCTGCAGGGGCCATTGTGCAGAGAGGGATCTGGGTCTGCAGAGAGACCATGAGCGACCACGAGCCCAGGATAGAACGGACAGGACCCCCGGTCCCCGCAGCCCTTCAGCCCACTCCCCTCCCCTCCTCACTGTCTTTGCCTCTTCTCTCCTTCCCTTTGTGCTTGGTCTTTCCCTGAGCTGCCCTTGCTGTCCTGCTCACTGGGCGTGAGCCCTCACACATTCGAACCCACCACTTTTTCCTTTTTTTCCCCCTGGACTTTGGCCATGCCCCAGCAATACTCAGGACTTACTCTGGACTCTGCACTCAGGAGTCACTCCTGGTGGGCTCGGGACCCTCTGGGGTGGGTACCTGTTATCCAGCTCGGGTCAGCAGCGTGCAAGGCCAGCGCCTTTCCCGCAACTTTATCATTCTAGCCTCTCATCTCCCATTTTCGAAGGCAGATGGCACAGGGGTCTTTTATAGGGTCACACCCAGTGACCCCCGGGGGCATGGGGCCATTCCCAGAGACAAGAGTCTCTGGTTACTGCTATTCAGGCATGGGGCGGGTGCCCAGGAGAGCGAGGTGAGCTGGAAGGAAGAGGAAGAGAGAAGGGACAGGCTGCCCAGGGAGACCCTGACGGACCTGCAAGGCTGAAGATGCTGGAGCTGGCCTCAAGCTCATGCCGAGGGCTCATCCTTAAGGAAGCTCAGGCCAGAGCGGGCTGTGGAGGGGGCTGCCTCCGGCTCTGCAGAAGAGTCTCTGGATTCCCACGAGGCCCGAGGTCAGTGGAGCCCAGGTCCCGTCCAAGGATCTTCGGGAAGGTTTCATGACGTTTCTGCTGAGAGTCGCTGGCCCATATGCAAGGATGCAGCACTGCTCCATGTGCTTTGCCGAGGATCACCGCGAGAATGCCCGTGTCGGCCGGCCCCATCCCCTTCACGTCTCTTTTTCCTTTGCAGTTGCCGGAAACCTCCTCCCGCTACGCGCACAAGATCTCTGGCACCACCGCCCTCCAGGAGGCGCTGAAGGAGAAGCAGCAGCACATTGAGAAGCTGCTGGCCAAGCGGGACCTAGAGCGGGCGGAGGTGGCCAAGGCCACGAGCCACATGGGGGAGATAGAGCAGGAGCTGGCCCTGGCCGGAACGGGCACGACCAGGTGACTTCTGTGCAGACGGCAGTGCCGGGGCCGAGAGACGCCTGCGGTAGAGGCTGGGCGCGAGCATGGTGCAGGCGGTGCAGGCAGAGGCCGTGGGTCCCCGTGTGCCGTCGTTGCGGTGGCGTCCAGCGCGTGGTTTGATCGCATGCGCCTTCTGCTCACCCTGTGGGGGTTTAGGGAGTGCCGAGTTGTCTGCGCCGGTGCTTTCGTGGTGTGGTTCCCCTCTGGCCTTCCAGAAATGCCGTAGCTTAGGTGGGAGATGCATTCAGCTTGCCGTGGTGACAGGTGGCGATGCCAGCCCACAGAGGGCTGTTGGGGGCGGGCGAGGCCACTCACGGGCCGTTGCCTCTACAGCACGTCCTGGAGCTGGAGGCCAAGAACGACGAGTTGCGGGCCATGCTGGAAGCGACCGACTGGGAGAAGGTGGAGCTGCTGAACCAGCTGGAGGAGGAGAAGAGGTGAGGCCGTGCCCGGAGCTGGGGGCTCCCTCGGGTGGGGCACTCCTGGCCTTCCAGGGCTGTGAGAACCAGAAACCAACGGGTGCCCAGTCCTGAGCGCGGCCTCACCGGGAGGGCTGGGGGGGGAGCTCAGTGGAGCCAAGCCACCCCCGGCCCTCCCTGCTGTGTCCACCTGACCTGGTATTCAGGAGGCCTGTGCTGGGTGGCAAGGAACTGTCCTAACCCAGTGGGGCCCTGTGGGAGAACCTGTGGTTAAGTCCCAGGCGGGAGGAAACCCACAGTACTCATGGGGCACGACAGCAGACAGACAGGGCTCAGGCTAGGCTGCAGACAGACAGACGTGGTGCTCAGGCCGGGGTGCAGACAGACAGACATGGGGCTCAGGCCAGGCTGCAGACAGACGGACGCGGGGCTGAGGCCTGGCTGCAGACAGATGGACACGGGGTGCTGGCCGAGACCGCCTTTTCAGATGGGCTCCCGGCAGTGTGGTGCCCAGGGGCACTGCCAGTGCCTGGCTCAGCGCCTCAGCTCCACATGCTGACTCGACAGTCACTGGGAGCCCCTTCCCCACGCCCCCCGCCCGCGAGTCCTTGGCTGCTTCTCCCCCAGGGCTCAGTTGTTGTCCCAATGTGGAGACAGGCGCTGGCTGGGAGGGACTGGCAGGCGCCGCGGGTCAGTTTTAAACCACCTCTGTTAGCTGCGAGGCAGAAAGGGTTGATATGACACTTCACATGGCGTTGGCTCGGCCTAGCTTCCTCCTGTAGCCTGCGGGTCCCACCCAGTGCTCGAAGCTGAGGGTACTCGCTGACTTTTTTTTTTTTCTTTTTGGGTCAACCCAGCGATGCTCAGGGGTTACTCCTGCCTCGGCACTCAGGAATTACTCCAGGCATTGCTCCGGGGTCCATAGTGGTATGCTGGGAATTGAACCCGGGTCGGCCACGTGCAAGACAAACGCCCTGCCTGCTGTACTCTGGCTCTGGCCCTCCCCGACTCTCTCAGCCCTCCTGTGTGTGGAGCCGGGGGCTGGCTCAGGCGCATCTACAAGATGGTGGCCCTCATGGGGGGCAGCAGTGACGCCCCTCACAACGTCTCCCTCTCCCCCACAGGAAAGTGGAAGACCTCCAGTTCCGAGTCGAGGAGGAGTCCATCACCAAAGGCGACCTGGAGGTAAAGCCCGGGCAGGTCCCGGAGCCTTGCAGGGTGCAGGCAAGGATGCGGGGCAGCCTGGCCAACCCCGCCGGGACCACTTCTGCTGGAGACTCCGAATCAGACAGGGATACCTGGGGTCATGCACCTGGCAGGGCCCGGCTGACACATCTCTGCTCCTTGGGGCTGGAGGCTGCTCTTGATGAGCGTTTTTCTCTCGTTCTGACAGTCGGGTCTATGCCTTTGCCTCAGCTTTGATTTTCAGTCGAGCAGCACAAATCAAATCCTTTAGAACCCCATTTTTTAGAAGCTTTTCCTTAAAACAAGAAGAAGCAAAGAGTCAGTTTGGAAAAGAAAAATTTCTATTTCTGCTTCTTTTCCTTCCTGTTTTAAGTTCATGGAAATTTTGTTTTCCCACCAGAAGGAGGTGAAGTCCCTGCAGGTGGCCTCTGAGAAGCTCGCCAGGGAGAACGAGTGCCTGAGGACCAAGCTGGACCATGCCAACAAGGAGAATGCGGACGTGATCGCCCTGTGGAAGTCCAAGCTGGAGACGGCCATCACCCCGCACCAACAGGCCATGGGCGAGCCGAAGGCATCCGTGAGCCAGGGCGTGGGCGCCGAGGCGGCCGAGCTGGCCGAGCTCAAGATGCAGATCGAGAGCCTACAGTTCGAGTACCAGCAGGAGGTAGAGAGCCTGAAGGCCCAGCATGCGGCTGAGCGTGCAGCGCACGCCTCCGAGCTGCAGACGCTCAGGTCGTGGCTGTTCAGGACGGCCCAGGAGCAGAAGAACAGCCTGGAGGCCGCATGGGACAAGCTCGACCAGATCGAGGACCAGCACCTGGTGGAGATGGAGGATGCCCTGAACAAGCTGCAGGAGGCGGAGACGAAGGTAAAGCACCTGGACGGGTTGCGGGCCGTGTGTAGTCAGCAAGCCCAGGCCCTGGCCAATGCCACGGCACAGCTGGAGGCCACCCAGCAGAAGCTCTTGCAGCTCGATGGGCTCTGGAAGGCCAGTTCAGAAGGTCAATTGGGAATGGAGAAGCTCAGGCAGCAGCTCCAGGTGGCTGAGCGGCAGATTCAGGAGTTAGAGAATGCAAAGCGGGCTGAGAGCTGCAGGTTGGTACTCGGGCGCCCTCGCCCACTTCCACGCTCACTCCCTAAATCTGTGTGTCAGTCTGTTCGCCGCCGTGTTCCGGCTTGGTGCTGGCAGGTCTCCCGGTCACGTCCCGTGCGGTTCCCTCTGAGGGGACTGAGAAGGAGTCGGCATGATTCTGGGGCTGTCATTGGTCCCCAGCACCCGGATGCGGTGCTAGCCTTGGCCCCGGCTAATCGGGCCCGTCTGGGGTCTTTCTGAAACAGAGAATTCTTCACGAGGCCAATGAGAAAACAAGATAGGAGCCCCCAGAGCAAACCTCTGCCCCCCACCTCTTGGGCTCGCTGAATACTCGCCGAGTTCGCCCAGACACTTGGGCTCGAGTCAGGCCGCGAGGGTCTTTCCCTGACCTTGCTGACCACCTGCTCGTGTGACGGGCTTTGCCCTCCTCTCCCCGAGGCGCCTCAGTTCCCAGCTGGTGCTCGATGGCTCTGAGCCTCTGAGCTCCCTCAAGGCTGGTGACGTGGCCCATCTTGGTATTTCTCATTGCCAGCCCCTCCCTCCCTGCAGCACAAGCCCCCGCGCAGCCCTGCAGAGATTTCATCCCTTTCAGCCTCTAACAGGTGCTTGGGCCAAGTCCGCCTTCCAGCATGGCCCCCTGCTGGCCACAGGCATGGACTCTCATGGTAGCCCTGACCCTGGGGAAGGACGAGACAGTGAGATCTGGGCCAAGCCGAGGAAGCTGCAGTTCTCACCAAGGAGCCCCGAGAGATGCCCTTTTCCTCCTATAGGATTGTGGTGGCAGGGACGTGCCCTCACCCCTCCCCCCCCGCTCCCCCCCGCGCTGGGCACTTTGTTGGAGAAACTTCTCTGTTGGCCAAGATGGAAGGGCTGTGGGTTTTGTAGACAGGACTGACAGACATAACAGAAGGGCCCCGAGATCCCTGGGAGTTCCCTTCAGGACTCAGGACTCCTTGGCTGGCATTCCAGAAACACCGGCTGAAACAAATGGAATCAATTCCTAGGACAGAGCAGGGGATAGCTGACCCACTTGTTCGCATCAAGATGTAACAAACGTCAAGTTCTGGTGACTGCTGTCTAGGGGATTAGAGGTTCCTCATTTTAAATTTCATATTGAAACCCCTCAAACTTTTAAAGTCACAGAAAAGAAACGACAAGAAAGTAAATCTTGGGGGCCGGAGTGATAGTACAGTGGGAAGGGCATTTGCCTTGCACGCGGCCCACGTGGGTTCAATCTCCATCATCCCATAGGGTCACTGTCATTGTCTCTACCCTCCCGTTGTTTATCGATTAGCTCGAGCGGACCCAGTAACGTCTCCATTGTGAGACTTGTTACTGTGTTTGTCATATCGAATACATCACGGGGAGCTTGGCAGGCTTGCTGTGCAGGCGAGATACTCTCGGTGAGCTGGTCGGGTTACTGCCAAGGAGAAATTCCTGAGCATTTAGGGTGACCGAAAAAGCCAAAAGGAAAAAAAAGATAACCTTTTATTCCCTCCCTCCCCTCCCTTTCCCTTTCTTCCCTGTTTCCTCCCTCCCTCCTTCCTATCCTTAGCTTCCCTCCTCCCTTGCTTACTTCCTTCTTCCTCGCCAAGCCATGCTCTGGGCTCTGGGGTCCTCCCGCCCAGCAGTAGTGGGGCTTTTCAGCTTGTGGACCGATCTCAGTCTCGCCCAGTGGTGCTGCAGTTCCCACTCGAGCCTGGTGTGTACTCCAGCCCTTTGTGCCGTCTCCCCGCCCCTGGAAAGTCAGTCTTTCTCATAGGCTTTCTTATTTTCTGGTCACGCCAAAGTTAGGTCTAGAAAACGCCTCTGTTTGGGCCGTTTTCAATAACCACTAGACAGTCATCACCAGAACTGCCGGCGCCAAGGCCTTGGCTTCGTGAGCTTCAGGCAATCACGCTCCCCTCACGCCTCTGTTCTTCGGGGTTGTGTTGGGTCATGGGCTTCTCATACGTGTTTTCTGTTTTGTTTTCCCCTTCCCGTTCCTGTTTGTCTCCTTGGTCCATTCACTCCATCCTTGTGACTCTCGTCGGCCGATAGCCTGGCCGAAGAGCTGCAGGGGAAGGGGCTAGCGCTTCGTAGTCTTCAGGAGAACTTGAACGAAAGCGGCCGAGCTGAGGGGCCGTGTGTAAGCGCGTGTGTGTGCATGTGTGTTTGTGTGTGCATGCTGGTGAGCAGAGCAGAGGGGCCGTGTGTGTGCGTGTGTGTATGTTTGTGTGTTTGCGTTGTGTGTGTGTGTTCGTGTTTGTTCGTGTGTGTGCGTGTGTGCTGGGAGCGGGCAGGGGGCCGACGGCTGACGGTGGCCCCCGGCTCCCCACAGGAGGAGAAGGTGGACGTGAGCCGCAGCCAGTGCCAGGCTCTACAGGCCGAGCACGCCAAGGCCAGCGTGGAGATCCAGGGGCAGCACGAGGAGGCGCCGCAGGCCCTTCAGCAGCTGCTGCTGCAGGCGAAGGAGAAGCTGCAGGCGGTGCAGGCGGAGAACGGGAGCCTGCTGCGGGAGGTGGCCGAGCTGAAGACGCAAGCCGACAAGGCCAAGGTGGGTGGGCGCAGGGCAGCGCCGCGGCTGATGGCGGCCGTGGCCCGTGTGTGTGTTGGTGCCCGGCCGCTTTCCACCACGCACCGAAGCCAGGGCTACGTCTCCTCTCTGGACCACCTGCTGGCCCAGTTCTGTGGCCAGCAGCCTCGTGTGCACGCTCAGGTCAGTCCCATTCCGGTAACATGGCCGTCAGCGGTCAGCTGCCCAGCACACACCAGTAGCCTGCTGCGGCTCATGGCTGCTGAGCTGGACAGAGAAGATAGCCCTTGCTGCAGAAAGTTCTGGAAAGTACATGGCGGTTCAACTGTGGTGTGCATTGAGACTCAGAAATGAAAACGCACAACCCGTTGCTGACGGGCAGGGAGAGCAGGTGAGGGAGACCCTGACCCGTGTGCGGCCAGTCCTCCTGGAGCCCCTGGGCCCCTCCCAAATGACTGCAAACACTGCCCTCCCATTGTTCATCGATTTGCTCGAGCGGGCCCACTAATGTCTCCATTTTGAGACTTGTTACTGTGTTTGGCAAGCAAAAACTGTTGGCTTCAGTCTCCAAAGCTTGGTGGATTCGTCTGGATTTTCTATAAAGTGTATAACTTTGGGGACTAAGTCCATTTCCTGCCTCTGTTTGTCCCTGTGAAAATCGTTTGACAAGCAGTGGTTGCTTTTCCCTTCCCCTCCTGCACAAAGTTCCAAAACAAAATACTTTTTGTAGTTCTTTGAATTGTATTGAAAACTAGTTTTTGAATGCATCCCTTCTAGGACAGAGTGATGGATTTTATAATAGAAGAATTGAAGTGGGGGGAAAAATCTTATGCCCCAATGTCAAGATCCAACTGTACTTACACCTTCCGGGGAGCTGTCAGGAATCATTTCAGACGGCATTTCAAAAATCAAATCGGCTGATAGTAGAATGGGTAGGGTGCTGCCTTGTAATCGCCAACCCGGGGTTGATCCCCAGCATCCCGTATGGTCCTCCGGCCCTGCCAGCAGTGATCCCTGAACACAGAACCCTGAGCGAGACCCGAACACCAGCAGGTGTGGGGCCCCCATCCACAAAATAGGCAGGTAGTTATGTTGACGCTAAGAAGCTAACTGTGTTTGAGCCTCTCCATCCTGAGTCTGTGTGTGCGTGTGTGTGTGAGTGTGTGCGCGTGCGCGTATACACGCGTGTGCAGGTAAGACTACTCTGCCATTTTCATTTCTGGTATTTAGGCCACATGAAGTGCTGGGCTTGCGTGTGCCTGCTTGATCTCATTCTTGTTTCCATTCTTCCCCGCTTTTTGTTCCTGCAGTCCTTAACTTGCTTATTAAGCTCGGCCAAAGAAGAGATGGAGCTGATGTCAGAGGATCGCAGGGCCCTGAGGTCAGAGAATGAATTGCTGGCGAAGGAGAAGCTCTGTCTGAAGTCCGAGAGAGGGTGGTTTCAATTGAAACTCAGAGAAGCGGAGGCCAAAAACTCTTCGCTGCGGGAAGAGCAGAGGAAGCTCTGGCTGTTGAACCAAGCGATTCGGTTGGATAAGGAGAAGGTCATCGAGGCCAGGTGGGCCGCGGAGAAGCTCTGCCAGCAGGAGCGGCTGGACCGAGAAGCCCTCGAGGCGGAGAAAGAGAAAGTGCTGGAAGAGGGCAGGGTGGTGCAGGAGGAGCTCCAGAGGGTGGGCGCGGAGAAGGACGCACTGCAGGTCGCCAAGCTGGGGCTGCAGGCCCTGGTGGAGGAGCTGCAGATGAGCAAGAGCAGCCTGGTGGCCGAGTGCAAGAAGGGCCTGGAGGAGAGGGGCCAGCTGGAGGAGCAAGTCAAGAAGCTGGTTCTGGACAACCTATCCCTGGCCAAGGACAAGGACAACATAATCCAGAAGCTGCAGTGCTCCTACGAGGAGCTGGCTCGGGATCAGAAGTCGCTGGTGCAAGAGATCGAGGAGCTCACGGCTGAGAAGGAGGAGGCCGCCCGCGTGGAGTCGGCCCTGCGTGAGCAGCTGAACAGCCTTGGCTCTGAGAAGGAGCTGCTGGGCCAGAAGGCCACGAAGCTCCAGCGGCAGCTGCACTGGCTGCTGAAAGACCAGGCGCTGCTGGAGGCGCAGCAGACCGAGCTGCTGGCCGAGCGGGAGGCGTCCCTGCAGGCCCTGGCCTCCCTGGAGGACACCAGGAACACCAATGCGATGATGCAGAGTAAGGTGGGTGATGGTAGTGACCAGGGCTGTGTAGGCCCGGCCTCAGCCCTGAGAGAAACCATAACCTGGGCCATAGTGATAGCACAGCGGGGAGGGCGTTTGACTTACACACCGAATTCCCAGGTTCAATCCCCGGCATCCCATATGGTCCCCTGAGCACCGCCAGGAGTAATTCCTGAGTGCAGTTGTAGGTGAGCCAGTGCCCTCTGACCTCACAGCCCCACTTTCCCGGGCTCGAGTGACTGCTGACAGCCTGAGCTGTTCCACCCTAGCCAGGAGTGATCCCTGAGCACAGAGCTAGGGTTTAGTCCCTACCCCACCGGGTGTGGCCCCCAAACAAACCAATCTGACTACCCACAAAGGTTCTAGATAACCATGTATACATACACAGACATGTACATATGTATATATGCGTGTATGCTTCAAAAGGGTCGGGGAATATCTACCATTTAAAATATCCGAGAATGATGCCGGAGCAATAGCATAGCAGGTAGGGTGTTGGCCTTGCACATGGCCAACCCAGGTTCCATCCCCGGCATCCCATATGGTCCCCGAAGCACCGCCAGGAGTACTTCCTGGGTGCAGAGCCTGGAGTCACTCCTGAGCAACGCCGGATTGTAACCCAAAAACCCCCTCCCCAAATTAATTGATTCATTAAAATAACAGAAGCCAAAAAGAGGGAAGCTGAGGAAGAAGGGGCTGTGCTCCCCTGGCGCCCGTGAGAACCAGGGGCTGCGCACATGCTGCTGGAACCCCACCCCCACACGCTCCCAGCACAAGAGGTGATGCTTAAGGAGTGAGAGGCCCCATGGACAAGGACACATCCCTTCAGTCAAGGGGTCATGTCCTTGCCAGAGCCCTCCAATGCCCTTCCTCTTGCTGCTCTCCCAGAACCTGGGCTTCGGGCTCCCATCACATTGGCAAATCTTCACTTTGCCAGAGTCGAACACCACTTTGGAGGGCTTCTTCCCTGCCAGGAAGGTTCAGTCGCAAACGGAAACGCCCACCAGCATGTGGCTTTTCCAGCCTCTTTGCGCATGCTCTAGGCCCAGAGCTGGGGGAGTCTGGTCCTCTGGGCTGCCTTCCTGCTTCTTGCTCCTGTCAAGGGAGACAGCTGGGTGGGGTCCTCCGGGGTTTGCACACTTGGCTGCAGTCCGGTGCCTGCACCTACCATCACCAGGCTCGGGTCTGGCCTGCAGCAGGAGTCAGCCTTGGAGCCTCCTTGATGTCTCTCCTTCCCCAACCCCCCTTCCATCCCACCCGGGTCTGCAGCGCTTTATCGTTTGAATCCTCTCCAAGGAAGGGGACCATCTGGGTCCCAGTGCCCTGAGGAGTTCCCTCAAACCCTCACTTCCTGCACTTCTGTACTTAACAGCTGGTGGCCCTGGAGGTCACTTCTGGGCTGAAGTGAACTTTGCATGTGGGCTGTGCAGGTGGACCCTGTATGGGTTTGTGGGAACTGAACATTTCCATGTTTTGTTTTGTTTTGTTTTCAGCTGGAGGAAGAGAGATCTGCGTTTCTTGGCTCTAGTGTGGGATGGCCTGGGCACTCTCAGAGAATGGCCATCAGAACTTGCCCTGAGGGAGAAAAAGAATCAGTCTGTTTTTCTGGTTTTATTTACACTTTCTTTGGGGGCCACACCTGGCGATACTCCAGGCTTCCTCCTGGCTCTGCACTCATGAATCACTCCTGGCTGCTCTCCGGTGGCCCCTATAGGATGCCAGGGATCAAACCTGGGTTGGCTGCGTGCGAGGCAAGCACCTTTCCCGCTGTGCTATCACTCAGACCCAACGCGCCTGCCAGTTTTCAAGTGAAACATGAATGTTTGTGCCTACAGTCATGCTTGCTTTTGTAAAGTGGGATTTCCCCCCGCCCCATTCATTTGAAAGAAGTGAGTTTGTCTTTGTAGGAGAGGGAAGACCCCTCTTGACTCCCTGCTCTGAGAAGAACCGAGGGGTACCAGCATCTCCTCCTGGGGTCTTCCCTGGGCACCCGGGAGCTTGCGCTCAGGAAGGGAAAGGGGAGCTCTGGCTGCCTCCAACCCTGGGGCGGGGACTGGAAGCGGGGCCCAGCCTCCTCTGTAGCGGGCTCCCATGGCTCCCGCAGATGGCTCACCGTCTCACGCTCTCCTTGAACACAGATTGATTTCCTGAATTCCGTGATTGTGGACCTCCAAAGAAAGAATCAGGACCTCAACATGAAAGTGGAGATGATGTCCGAGGCGGCTCTCAAAGGGAACGGGGATGACCTCAACAATTACGACAACAAAAACTTCGGCCCGGCCACCTCATTCTCTGCACTCTGCAGAAATCTCCAGCAGTTCCTGGATTAAATAGCAAGCTACTTGTGAAACACCTACAATATCCAATTTACTGTCTTTACAAAGTTTATTTTTTTCCACTGTGGTTTTAGATGAATGTATGATGAGAAATTCAACATTAATAATTTTGGATTTTCTTATCAGAAAAAATTAAATGAAGGACCTGAACCATCAGAAGTTTATCATCCAGTCTGAATCTATTTATGTTCATTTGAATGTTTTCTAGTTCTGTAAAACGTGATAAATAATGTGCCATCAGGGCTACATGGATTATAAGAACTTCTATAATTGTATATATGCTTTTGATGTATTTTCCTCTGGAGATTATCAAGTGTCTCACCAGTGAAAGATCGTAATCCATTGACATTTTGAGTAATAAACACGATTGAAATTGTTTCACAAACTATGTAAAGCAGTATTAAAATTAGAGCAAACAATGTTCTTTATCTACTTGAATAAAATTATTTCCTTTTTGCTAGTGATAACTGATTATTCTCCGGTTTATTTATAAAAGATTTTTGGCTAGCAATCAAGAACTATAGAGTCAAATAAGTCAGAGAGTTTCCTCAATGGAATTCTGATACACCAATTTCTTTTTGTTTCTTTATGTTTGTGCCACACCTGGTGATGTCTTAGGGCTTATTCATGGCTCTGCACTCAGGAATCACTCCTGACAGTGCTTGGGCAGACTATACGGAACGTCAGGGATTGAAGCCAGATTGGCCAATGCACATGCCCTACCAGCTGAACTATTGCTCTGTGCCTGTATACCATTTTCTTAAAAGTGTTTATCTTGGGATAAAGAGGTAGTACAGTGAGTAGGTTTCTTATCTTGCATGTGGCTGATCTGGGTTGAATCGCAGGAATCCCATCCAGTCATCTGTGCCCCGGCAGGAGCAATCGCTAAGTGCAGAGGCAGGAGTAAACCGTAAGAAGCACTGGGTTGGGGGTATGGTGCCACCAGCAGGTCTCTCTGTACCTGTGAGGTGAGTGCATCAGCAGTCTGATGGCGCCTTCCGACTTCCAGGTACCCCCAAATTGCTGCTGTGCCTTGGGCCAGACCCCAAAAACGTGGGGCAGAGTTTACCAAGAAAGTAAACAGGCAAAAGTTAGGTATGTGGGAGACACAGACACAAACCACCTCCAGTCCAGCTATATAATTGGAGGCATGGCCTCTCTGGTTCCTGATTGAACTGCTTAATGGCCATGATCCCAGAGACTCAGAAACAAATCTCGAAACCCAACAGCTTTTGGCAGAAATGTGTCCAGTCCCTGAAGTAAGTTACAGGCACTGGGCCACCCCAGGTGGGAATAGATTTCGTGCCTTGGCCCGTTCCCCCTGGCAGCCCGCTGGCCGCCATCCTCCAGAGGCCACTGGACAGTCAGGTTTGGACTCACAGTGACGAGACACGTAGGGCCTCACGGGATGTGGGTGGAGCTGGCCCTTTCCTCCCCAACGAGCCCCCACGTCGTCACCCACAAACGGCCTCTCTGGCTGCTGATTTCATCTTGGAACCCAGCAGTTTTTGGCAAGAAATTCCTCCAGATTTAATGGTTAAAATTGTGGAATTTCAAAATCGCGCAGCCACTACTGCAGCCACGCGATGTCATATGTTATTCATAACCAGGAGTAGAAAACAAATTGTCTACTGTTGCCTTTACAGCAGATCTGAGCACCAAATAATAATGGTGGGTCCGGTGTCAAAATATTGAATGTAATCAAAGCAGAGAGAGTAATATGGAAATTATCTCCTCTACACGTAGCGGGAGGGTGTGGGATGGGTCTATACTGGGGTTTTTGGTGGTGGAGAATGGGCCCTGATGAAAGTACGGGTGTTTCATTTTATGACCAAGACTTAAACGCGAAAGCTTTGTAACTGTTCTCATGGTGATTCAATCAATAAAATTATAAAAAATGAAAAGAAAACCACTGGATGAGGTTTAAAAGCAAAAAAAAAAACCCCAAAACAAACAAAACCTTTCTTGCATTATTGCAAAGCTTCCTAGTCAATGTACCTTAAAATGAATGCCTTCAGTGATTCTTCACAAGACAAAAATGAAGGGACACCAAGCAGTACAATCACCATCAATCCATAAAGTCTGGTCCCCAGTATCCCCTCCAGGAGTGATGCCTAAGCAGAGCCCAGAGGAGCCTCAGCACTGCTGGATATGATTCCCAAGTCCCTTCACAAATATAAGTAAGCACCCATTTTGTGGAATATGATATATATGGTCACAGTCCTCCCGTTGTTCATTGATTTGCTTGAGCGGGTCCAGTAACGTCTCCATCGTGAGACTTGTTGTTACTGTGTTTGGCATACTGAATATGTCAAGGGTAGCTTGCCAGGCTTTGCCTTGCGGGCGAGATACTCTCGGTAGCTTGCCAGGCTCACCGAGAGGGGCGGAGGAATCGAACTGGGGTCGGCCATGTTGGCTGCGTGCAAGGCAAACGCCCTACCCGCTGTGCTATGGCTCCAGCCCATAATACACACACACACACACACACACACACACACACACGAGATTGATATCCAAGGTTATAAAAATGGAGGCCAGGAGGCCTTGTCAATGATTGGAAAAAACCACACGTGTAGGGGACAGAGAATGCTTAGGATAGAGTAGGGACCAGTATGGCAATAATGGTTGTGATGTAGGCAGGTAGATAGGGAAAGGTCCTTTGCAATGAAACAAAGTTTCATGGAAGAAGAATTCTAGGAATGAGCCACCTTGTGGATACAGAAAGCAAAGGTCCGATAAGACCATCCGCAGACCCTGAGGATAAAGGCCTCCTCCCCATGAAATTCCTCTTTTTGGACCTCCCTGGTAACCTCCTTAGCAACGGACTTTTACCTGGGAAGAAGCCCTACGTGGGGTCAGGTTGGAGAAACCCTATAAAGGCCACCTTGAACAAAGGAGCCCATGTGCTGCTTAATTCCTGCACTCTGTATGGTCCCCCGAGCACCGCCAGGAATGTTCTCTGAGCACAGAGCCAGGGGTAAGCCCCGAACACCGCCAAATGTGCCACAAAAAAAGAACTATCTTGTTACAGATTCGTTTTCTGCATATACTGTTATGACTAAGGAGAACAAAAACTTCAACCAGAGTATCAGGAGAAAAAGACATACTTCAACAGGATGGAAAAAATCTTGAACTGAGGTGGGGCAGATAGGCCCAGAATTTGAACTTCCTGCAGAAATGCAAACGAAAGTCAGAATGAAAAGGACAAATAGGGGAAGTGCAGGATAGCACAGCGGGCAGGGAACTTGCCTTGTTTGAGGCCAACCCAGGGTCGATCCCTGATCCCCGGCATCCCAGGTGGACCCTCCCCTGCCAGGAGTGATTCTTGAGCGCATCGCCAGGAGGAAGCCCCTCACATCACCAGGTGTGGCCCCAAAACAAAAGAAAAGAAAAAGGCAGATGGGCCTAAGCATATCTGAGCTTTGCTCTGAAGTCTGGGGCCACAAGGAGCACAGGCATTGCAGGAGGCAGAGTTCCCTCCCTTCACCCACCCCCAGCAAGGAGCCAGGAGTATCCCCAAGGCCAGCCCACTGCCAGGCTGCCGAAGATGGAGGACACAAGGAAGGGAAATGCGTTTCCCATGAAATCTACTGTGCTGTAATTCCCTGTGACACAGCACACCCCCCACCCCACCCCCACCGTCAGTTCTGGTTGCGGGGAGACCCCCTCCTCTGTACTCTTGAGTGGCGATTGTCGGGGTCTGCTGCGCGTCCACGGTTGCCTCCCATCTCAGGTCCTTCCATCTGCTCATCCTCCCAGCCCCCCACAGCTGGTCCCAAATGGTCGGTTCATCCCTGGTGCTATTTGAAGGAGACAACTCCCAAGTTGGGGGCACACAGACACCAGAGTCCCATCCTCCCCCGCGCTCCCCACAACGCACAGCCCCCCAGAATCAAGGCTGGCGCCCCTGGCTTGAGGAGGAACCATCCGTCAGAACGGGAAGCAGTTTTTTGTTTCATTTTGGTTTTGTTTTTTAAGACACTCATCTTGGCATGCAACTTAGTGCTGGAGCGGTAGCACAGCAGGTTAGGGCCTTGCACGCGGCCAACCTGGGTTCGATTCCCAGCATCCCATATGGTCTCCTGAGCAACACCAGGAGTAATTCCTGAGTGCAGAGCCAGGAGTAACCCTGTGCATCGCCGGGCGTGACCCCCGGCAAAAATAAATACACAAATAAATTTTAAAAAATAAATGACCCATTTAACCACTTGTCCATTTCCCTCTGCTGTCTCATCACCTCTGTTCCCTTTCTCCCCCTATGTCCCAGGAATGTTTATGCAGCCATCCATGGAAAGTCATTCTTTCAGGGGCTGGGGAAGTCGTAGAACTGGTACTATCTTGTCTTGTACACAGCTGAGCTGGGTTCAATCCCTGGCACCCCATGTGGTACCCTGAGCCCAGAGCCATGGTAAACCCTGAGCATGGCCAGGTGTGCACCCATCCACCCCGAAGGAAAAAAACTTTCAGTGAATCTAAGGAACAAATGATGACTTTATTTTTTTTTGTGGGAGTAAAAAAATTTAAAACTATTAAAAAATTTTAAAACAAATATTGAACTGTTTCTTCTCGTTAATCATGGCAAGCTGTGTCTGATTCAGAAATCTGAAGAGAACTCAATTGTAGCTACTCTCAGGATCTTCATCGGCAGGTAGAGATTGTAAAGGATTTAGATGTAGGTCTGAGTGTGATGGTACATAAAGTGCTAAAAGGAATTTGCTCTGCTCTCAGGTTGAAAGCCTAGAAGGGTTTAGGTCCAGTTTCCCTGGGTTCATGCAGAAACCGCTGCCTGCCCTCAAGGGCCTTGTTGGCATGCAGTCCTGATGGTGGAGGCTCTCTCCATCCTGGGCTCCCACATGGAGGCGCAGAACTGCTGCCTCTGAGAGAGGACGTCGCCTACACTCACCCAGCCCCTGGGTTTGCTGCGGGTTTTCCCCAGACTGTTGTTATCTCCAGCGTAGCTGCACGCGATGTGTGCCAAAGGTGAAAGTTAGCGTTTCTTTCGGGAGGTTGTCTCCAAGTTAGGTTTTCAGACAGGTTGAAAACAGGTCCAGATCTGTCGGGATGGGAGATTTGTGATGAAAGTAGATAATGGACCAAACATGATGACCTCTCAGTGTCTGTATTGCAAACCATAATGTCCAAAAGTAGAGAGAGAGTATGGGGAATATTGTCTGCCATGGAGGCAGGGGGAGGGTGTAGAAGGGGGCGGTATACCTGGGAGATTGGTGGTGGGGAATGTGCACTGGTGGAAGGATGGGTGTTTGATCATTGTGTGATTGTAGCCCAAACATGAAAGATTGTAAGTTTCTCATGGTGATTCAATAAAAATAAATAAAATTTAAAAAAAAATAAATAAATGAATAAATAAATAAATAAATAAAAGAAAACAGGTCCAGCTGCGGAAGGCAGGGCCAGTCCTGCCCTGCTCCGACCACTGCGAAAGCCCAGAGCAGACGGGGGCGGGGTGGTCCTGTTCGGCGTATCCCACTTCCCTGACGGCCAAGGACAGATACCAGAACCAGAATGTCAGGCGCGGGCTTTGGTCAGGAACTCTGCGGGGCCCGGAGGCAGCCTCCGCGGTCCTGAGCTCACTGTGGGTGCTGATGTCTGGCTGTCTCTGCGCTCACGCGCTGCCGTGCTCACCTCACCCTCTCTTTTTCCTCCCACTCCTGCTTCCTTTGCTCTATCTGTGTGTCTTTGATGGAAAGACTAAAGAAACTCTATCCACGTTATAATAAATTTCATATATTTTTTTAGTTTCTAATATTTGGTTCTTGTTTTTTGCATTTTGAAAGGCTGCCCAGTAACACTTTAAGGCATTTGCATCATGACTGAGATTTATTTCTTATGAAAGTCGTAAGGAAAGAATCTGGATAGTGTGATCCTTTGGGAAAGGTTTCTGGTCCCGGACACCTCCCTTCCGGCTCTCCTCCCTCTGCTGTTGCTCATGACACCAAATCTAAAGCGTGTGGCTTTAAAGGGGCCCACGTATTTGTGACTCGGGCATCGGTAAAGAGGCCCGATGTCCTCCAGCCACTTGTGGATTGCACGGTAGAAGTCAGAGCTGAGAAGAGACCAAAGGAATTAGCCGTGAGGACTGGTCAACAGGAGCAGCTGCCGGGGTCTGTTTGGCCGTGTCCATGTAGGGGTCGCCACACGTGCCCACTCGAGGAAAGGCTGCCAGGTGATTGTGCAATGTTCCAGGCTTGTGTCAGGAACGCGCCAAGGAAGGTTCCCTCCCATCCTGCCTTAGAGCTGATGGCTCAGGCTAGTTGGATAGTCCTGACCAAAGAATGGGAATGTGGGACTGGAGCGACATTCCAGCGTGGAGAGCGTTTGCCTTGCACACGGCCAACTTGGGTTCGATCCTTGGCATCCCATATGGTCCCCCAAGCACTGCCAGGAGTAATTCCTGAGTGCACAACCAGGAGGATCCCCTGAGATCTCTCAGTATGACCCCCTCCCCCCAAAAAAAAATCGGAATCTGCTCACGATCACGATCACAACCATCCTGTTGTTCGTCGATTGCCTCGAACAGGCCCCAGTAATGTCTCCTTTGTCCTAGCCCTGAGAATTTTTTAAAAAGTGCCATATTCAAGGCTCTTTCCGCGTTAGTAGAACGAGCCTCATCATTGTTACTGGTATTTGGCATATTGGGTAAGCCACGGGGAGTTTGCCAGACTCTGCCGTGTGGGCAGGTTACATTCGGTAGCCTGCCAGTTTGTCCAAAAAAGAATGAGATAATAAAATGCTTCCGGGAGCTGGGTTTTATAGTCTCTGGGTCTTGGCCGTTGATGGGATTACAGGGCACAAGGGGGGCAGTTGGTGGGTGTAACCCCTGCCTACAGGAATATGGAGGGTCTGAGTGGAGGATGCTCAGCCCCAATCTGAGCAGGCTTGGAGATCTCAGCCCCAGGACACGCATGCCTTTGTTCCTCTGCCAGTACCTTCATGCCTGTGGAGAGTGGTCTCAGCATGGTGGTGGCTGGTTGTAGAGGTCTTCGGCTGCCGGAGCCCTGGTCGGGGTGGGGAGGGAAACTCAACCTGCTCCCCTCCAAAGGGTCCCGGCGAGGACAGCCAGGCGCGGGGGCAGGAGACTCTGCTCATCCTCCTTAAACCCCTTCACTTTGAATAAACATTTAAAATCAGACTTTCTAAGTATGTGTTAGATTTAGAGCAAGGAACTCTTAAAATAATCTTATGGTGGGATCAGTTACCAAGTACGTTTGTTTTGTTTTGCTTTGGGGACACAGTGCTCTTCAGTCATTCCTGCCTCCAGAGACCATGCAGTGCTGGGGACCAACCCAGCTCTCCTGTCTGTGAAGCGTAGACCCCAGCCCAGCCCCAAACACATGCCATAGGAAAGTCAAGATTCCTGACCCACAGGTTCGCATCAGAGATTTCCTTTCCACTAAAACGCTCTTATTTCCACCTAAACAAGATCCTATTCCCTAGCGAGGTGTTGCTCATGTAATAGCTTAACTGCACAGAAGTCCACCCTTTCCGGTGTATTTCCAGCCCTTGGGTGTTGAATTCAGGAGATCTCTATTAGTCTCAGATTCTTTGCTTTCTATTTAATGATCTGGAGTGTAAGTGTGAGCCAGGCGCTGAGAGAAATACACACTTCTCTTTTCATCTCTGTGAGAATTCCCGTTTGCCGTAAACCCATGAGAATTCTGTAATGTGTGTGCGGATATCTTGGGTCTCACTAACCAGACATACATTCTGCCATTTCTAACGTGGGCCTCAGTCTCCGATTCCTCCTGTCAGTTTTGGGAGGCATCTGACACTCGGAACATGCTCTTCGTTCACCCACTCACCCGGGGACCAGAGAGACTCGGCTTGTTGCTGTAAGTTATGCCTCATTCAATGTGTCACCTGCCCGCATCACTGGTGCTATGGCCCAGAGCATGTGATCTAAACATGCATGACCCAGTGCCGCAAGGTGGGTTGGAGGGAATACCCAGTGGCCCTCCCAGTTTCTCCCAGGGGTGCACATTCCCTCCATCCCCAAGGCACACAGATTCGAAACACTGAGTAGGACACGAACATCCACTGCTGTCCTGGACCCCAGACTTTAATGAGATCCCCCACTTCACACGCACCTCTGTCTCTCTCCCAATATGCATCCCACGAGCCACACTTCTGTCCCCTCTCATGTCCTTTCCAGGCTGTGGCATTGCCCAGTCTTGACTGAACGTCCGTCCCCACCCTGTGCTCCCCCCCACACGTCCTTTTGTGTGTGTTTTAATTGTTGTCATTGCTCGGTAATAATTTATTCAAGAAATAGCACTTCTTCCTGGGATTAGGTGTTTAAAAGAATTCTTTTTTGGGGGGGTGGGGTGGGGCTGCAACAAGTTCTTTTTTTTTTCTTTCTGTTCTCCATCTTGCAAAGGTATTAACTTGTTTCTTTAAATTCAAATGGACACAATGATACGCTGGTTCTGGCATGTACACACAGGCAAACTTTTTCTCCCTCATAGTCAGTAAAATTTCACTAAACTTGTGTAAGCATCAAAGCCTGGGCCCCTCCCCCCGCAATAGTCCTGGGAGCCGTTGAGCGGGGGTTCTAGGGCAGTTGTGCACTGGCCTCTCTCTGGGTTGATTTCTGGCACAGGAAGCGAAGTCGAGGCCCCAGGGGCCATGAGGACCCTCAGGGCCTGTGACCAGCAGTCCTTGGCCAGCGGGCCCTAGGAGGCTCAGTTGGCTGGGGGTTTTCCCACCTGGAGTGGAGGGTGCCCCCTAGCAGGCGAGGGGGTGCGTGGTGAGTCTGGGGCGGGGGCGCTGCAGCGGGGACAGCCCCCTGCCGGCAAGTGCGGGCCGCCCATGTCGCCTCTGACCCCCATCTCCTAGACCGCGCTGGGCAGGGTGCCCCCCCCCCCACGAGGGAGATGAGGAGCCCGAAGCCTGAGCCCAACGCCACCGCTGGACCCAGACCCAAAGCCGCACGCCAGGGGCCCCCGCCCGCCCCGCCCGAGGGGCCGGGATCCCAGGCTGCCGTCCAGTCCTGCCGCCCCCGCCCCCGCCGCCAGAGCCCCGCGGACAGATGCCTCAGTTCTGAGACCCCCCCGCGCCGGGGGTCCGCGCCCGCGGCCCAGGACTCGCGCGCCCTGCGCTCCCCGCCGCCCGCCCGCCGCTGCCCCCAGGAAAGACGGTCACGTGGCCTCGGTGTGCGCCTCGATGGGCGCCGGGGGCTGGGGTCCGCCCCGCGCGGGGAGACGGGCGCCGGGGGTCGCCCGCCGGGAGTCGCGGGCCCTGCTCCGGCCCCCGCCAACCCACCTGGCGCCTCAGAGCTCAGGCATCCGGCCGGAGGCCCCCCAGGGACCGCTGCGCGGGCAGCGCCACCTCCTGCGGCTCCGCAGCCACGGGCCGGCCACTGAGGGGCGGGTAGGGAACCCTCGGGACGGGGGGACGCGGCCTGAGCAAGGCGCTGTTGGGTGCTGGTGGGCGGGACCCCCCCCCCCCCCCCCCCCGCCCGGCAGGGCCCCGCACCTGTGCAGTTCGCACAGCGGCCAGCAGAGGGCGCAGCGAGTCGCTCACCGGCCTGCTGGGGCTGCTGGTCGGTCCCTCACTGGGCAGGACCCGGTGATAGCCAGGGGAACCCGAGGACCCCCTGAGACCGCTCCCAGGAGCCGGGGTGGGGCAGGGGGGGGGAACAAGCCCTCGCAAGGCCAGCTGGCAGTGCAGGGGAGATGACACCAGGGCGCCCTTGTTCCCCCGTCCCCAGCTTCCCGGGAGGGTCCCTCCAAGGGAGCAGAGGCAGCGCTGTGCCCCTGCTCTGCTGGGGGTCTGGGGGGTCTGTACAGCCCCCGGGAAGCGCTGAGTCTCGGAAGCCTGTGCCCTGGCTCCGTGGGGCACCCCCGGCGCCCCTAGCGGTATGGAGGGAGATGAGGGGGTGTGATGTCACTATTTTCACGTGACCGCGGCGTCACGTGGCGGCGGGGCCCAGTGGAGCCAAGGCCACGCACCTGTGGTCAGGCGGGTGAACCTGAACGTGCTGCGCGAGTTCCTGGACATGTGCGCGGGCAGCAAGCTGACAGCCGGGGCGGGTGGCGGCCTCTGGGTCTGGGGGCGCCACCCAGAGTTGGCAGCCCCGAGAGAGGGGGCGTTGCACTCCCCGCCCCTGTGGCCTGACTCTGGGAAGGAAAATGGGAGTGACCTGAGTCCTTCTCAGCAGGACGATTACAGCCCCGCGTCCAGGCACTCCCCGCTGTCCCCGTGTGCGGGGTGGCGCTGCATGCTACCCTGGGTACCACTTCTCCCAGCTGCCTGTTCCTCCACGGTTCGTCCAATCAGTTACGCCAAATGGGGAAAAAGGACCCTGGTGTCGCACAGGCGAAATGCTCACAGGCCGCTTGGCATTCGTCCTGGCCCCCAGTGACACCATCCTTGCCTAGGTAGAGGCGAAGGTCAGCTGGAGGCCTGACTCTCTCAGAGGCACCTGACATTGTCCCAGCTTTCCAAATACTCTCTCAGAATTAAGATACCTATGGGATACCTAGACGAGAGGTTTTCATTTGATTGATGCTGGATTATATGACGCCTGTTACATGCTGGGTTGAACGGTTTCCTTGGCAGTTCACCCACGGGGTTCATGACCCCAGTCTGACCCCAGGACACTGCATACACACTCTTTGTGGATGACAGTGAATGTGCTTCCATGGCCAGTAGCGCCCCTTGCCCTGACGCTGTTTTTCTTCAGGCCACAAAATAGGAGTGTGGATAGCTATTGCTAACAGCAAGTTTTGTTTGTCCAGAGTTTGCAAATGACTGTTGTTTGCTGTTGGCCGTTATTGAAATCCCTTTTACTAAAAGAATGGGATGCTTCTCTCTCCCGCAGGCAATAGTTTGAGATGAGTATCTCACAGGACCATTTGGCTTGATTGCACAGTACTCACTTCTAAAGGTAAAAAGGTTTTGGTTATTATTATTTTTTTGAAACTGTCATTCTGGACTCTAGCAAGAGTAATATGATGTTCCACTTCTGGAGTAAGTGGTGTGCAGAGCTGTCTGGTTTTTAGAATCACTGACGCTGTTATGAGTGGTAAATGTTTTATCTTCTGTGGACCTTTTGTTTATTTTTTTTTATTTTTTTTCCCTTTATTTTATTTTATTTTTTTTAAAGTTGTAGATTTACAATTTTTTGTGCTTTGGTTTCAATTATACAATGATCAGATACCCATCCCTCCACCAGTGCCCATTTTCCACCACCATGGATAATATCCCTCCCACCCCCATCCCCCCATCCCCCCTGTCTCTGTGGCAGGGCAATCCCCTGTGTTCTCTCTCTCCTTTTGGGTGTTGTGGTCTGCAAAAGAGGCATTGAGTGGCAAACATGTTCAGTCCATAGTCTACTTTCGACATGCATCTCCCCTCCTGGGAGGATCCTCCAAACATCCTTTATTTGGTGCTCCCTTCTCTATCTGAACAGCCCTTTCCTCTAGGATACCCGGCTGGCCTCTAAGTTATGGACCTTTTGTTTATTTATTTGAAGTAAAAAAAAACATTTTATTTGGTTACCTTTAGGAAGAGGACCAGCGGAGAGAGAGAGTAACATTTCAGGAGAGACCGTGGGCTTCTCCAAAGACAGAGAGAGCCCCTACACACATCCCAACATTAGAAAGGAAAGCACAAAAGTCCCCATCTCAAGGAGAGCTGCGCGCACCGCATTTGCTCGGCTACATGGGCACAAGCAACTCAGGGGCTCGGGCAGCATAGGAGCCTTCAGTGGACCTTTCAAGGGTGGGTGTGCACCCCCCTCTTCTCCTTGACGGAGCGGCATGTCTTCTGATTGTTACTTCATGTGGCTCAAAGTTTTTCAGACACAGGATTGGTTACTTCAGCCTGAATTTATACACCTGCCTTTGGGGAATCTAAATTTTTATACTAAAGTGGTTTTGAATTTTATTTGGGGGCTCGTGCCAGGCAGTGTTCAGGACTTACTCCTGGCTTTGCACTTAGGATCACTCCTGTCAGTGCTCAGTGGACAGTATGGGGTGCTGGGGATAGAACCCCGGGTCAGTTGAATGCAAAGCAAGCACCTTCACCACTCTACTTTCTCCCTAGCCCCAGGTCTCCTGAGCACTGCCCCTGGGCACCTCCTGGTGGTGAGTCTTAGCAGTTCGATGAAGCTTGGCGCTGTGGTGGCAGGGATATCCCAGGCCACTCCAGTGGCCTCTCTTGGGATGCACATGGCAATGCTTGAGACCCTTGTGGTGCCAGGGGGCGAAGTTGGCAGTCATGTGTCAGGCATGTACCGTAACCCCTGCATTCTCTGACTCAACACTAAGTCTACTGTGCTTTGGAGTGGGAGTGTTAGAACACCTGAGTTTTTGTTGTTGGTCTGTTTGGTTTGGGCCACCCCTGGCAGTGCTCAGACTTACCCCTAGCTCTGCACTCAGGAATGACTCTTGGTGGTGTTTGGGGACGGTGTGGGAGGCCGGCAATCCAACCCGGGTTGGCTGCCTGCAGTGATGTCCGTGTTTGGGTCGGCTGCTAAGCTTTAGGGGTTCTGTTCACCATTTGTATGTGTGCTTTGCTAGGAACATGAGGTGGAGAAAATGTTCACACTCAAAGGAAGCCGCTTGCAAGCAGCGGATGTCAAGAATATCATTTTTTTCGTCAGACCCCGGCTAGAACTGATGGATATAATTGCTGAAAATGTGCTTAGGTATCTCAGAACTGATGCTTGGTCCATACGGAATCATTCCTCTAGTGGTTTTAGTGCTCATCAGGACACCTTTGCTTGCCAGCGCTTTAGGAAGTGGATCTTTGGACAGATGTGAGAGTGTGTCGGAGGAGAATGGGGGGTCAGGGGTAGGATACTCTGCAGCCAGACAAGGATAGATCCTCGGAACCCAGTGTGGTCCCCAAGTTTTCCAGGAGTGACTTCTGAGTGCATAGCCAGGAGTTATCCCTGAGCACCTGCAGGTGTGGCCCAAAAACTATAAATAGAGAATGGGAAACTTTGTGGGTTGAGGCTTGGGGAGGCAGGGCAAACCACAGAAACCCACTCTCTCAGGACAGTAGGAAGCTCCGGCCTGTCTCAGTAGAAGGACCCAGATTTTTTTATAAAAAGAAAAACAGCTAGTGGTTCTTTTTCAAGTACTGAATACCATATGCTCAAATTTCATAAGCAACGTCAGGAGAAGCTGATTAAAATTTAATGCTGCAGCATTTATGGAGGAAGTGCACCAGCCCAGTCTGCATTACGTTTGATCGACGTGGCCCCTACGGACGGACTTAAAAGCATGCGGGGTATTTGCGCAAGATCGGGCATGGTGTGAAGCAACCATTTATTTTCCTAGAGACATCGCTTGATGAAATAGAAACATTTTTTTTTTTTCGGCAAGAAACAGATGTCCATTGCAATAACCCTGAGAGGTTTTTGCGGTTTTTTTTTCTCTTTTTGGGTGACACCCGGCAATGCACAGGGGTTACTCCTGGCTCTGTACTCAGGAATTACCTGCGGTGGTGCTCAGGGGACCATATAGGATGCTGGGAACTGGGAATCGAATCCGAGTCAGCCGCGTTCAAGGCAAACGCCCTACCCGCTGCGCTGTTGCTCCAGCCCCAACCCTGAGAGTTTGCATGTCCCATCAATGGCCCAAGAGAAGCAGCACTGCCCCTTGGCAGAGCACAGGTCAGCGGTTTCCAGAAAAAGCATCACATCAAGAGAGCAGGAAAACTCAAAACTTGGGCCGAGTCAGTAGTGGGGGTTTAGCTGATAAGCGTCTCTTTAGAGCCCACTGTGTGTCAGGCACAGGTGGGGCCCTGGGGAGCAGTCCTCGCGTCGGGGCCTCGGGACAACGCACAGTCCTTCTCTTGCAGTGAAGACAGACGTGGCCCCACAAGAGATTTCCACATTTTGTTTGTGCCCCGGCGTAGCCTGCTGTGTGAGCAGCGGCTTAAGGACCTGGGCGTCCTGGGCTCCTTCATCCGTAGGGAGGAGTACAGCCTGGACCTCATTCCCTTCGATGGGGACCTTCTCTCCATGGAGTCGGAGGGCGCCTTCTGAGTAAGTTCAGTGTTTGCCCTTTGAACTTGACACTCGTTTCTGCCTCGTTTGTGATGGTGACACTCACACTGGCATTTTAGTGATTCCTGGAAGTGTCCAGTTTCTTCCTTTTGGGGAGAGATGGGAGTTGGTCCACACCCAGCAGTGCTCAAGGTTTACTCCTGGTTCTGTGCTCAAGGATCACTCCTGCACATGCTCGGGGACCATATGTGGTGCTGGGGCTAGAACCCAGATTGGCTGCGTGCAAGACCAGCGCCTTCCCCTGTGCTGTCTCTCCGGCCGCTGCTCCTCTTGCTTATGGAGAACCTCCTGTTCCAACAAATTTGCTTAAAATTGTCGTTGCCCTTACTGAATACTCAACATTCTGAACATCGAATGCTGTTCGATGTTTGTCCTTGTGCCCGTCCCACCCTGAATTCACTGTGGCTGTGGAGGAAGCTTTGAGAGTGGAAGGCAGGGCCGCTCCAGCCAGAAAGAGTCAAGTCTGTCACTGCGTTTTTCCAGTTAGCCCTTTGTGAGTGATTTTGTTTCCATGACTCGCCTTTCCCCTTGATTGAGTCTTGGCAAGACCTGAAGACTTTTCTCTTACATTTTCATTTTCTAGAAATAAAATTGCTTACATTTTTCATTCAAACTCTTGAGGTTCTGCAGTGTGACCTCAGGGCTGGGTGCAGGGTGTGCGGGAAATTCTGTTTCTCCCACACGCCCGTCCCAGCCCATTTCCTACTGGTTATTTTCAGCACATATTTATTTGTGATTTATTTGAGATCTCCAAGCCTGCACGGTTTGGGACTGGACCTGTCAGTAGCTAGACAGTTACACCCTCCAACTGCCGTGTAAACCCAACAACGGCCAGGATCCAGAGATTATCACAACAAGCTCCCGGGAGCGCGCGGCCGCGAACATTATTTACTTTTCTCTAAGTTTTCAGGGTACCTTAAATATCCAACCCACACGGCAGAGCCTGGCAAGCTATCCGTGGTCTATGCCTAATAGACCAAATTGATATGCCAAATCCAGTAATAAATGGATCTCATTTCCCTAACCCTGAATATGCAGAGTCGAGAAGGATATGGAAGGAGAGGCTGATAAAACACCAAGGCAGACATAGGCTGCCAAAACGCAGAAAAACAAAAATGATTGTCTGTACTTTTAATGCTCGTACGCTGGCATCTACTGCATCCATTGAAGACCTTATGGTACAAGCGCGAAAGATCAAGTACGACATCATTGGTCTGACCGAAACGAGAAGACATCAATCCCATCATGCTGTTTTCGACACCGGAGAAGAACTGTTCCTTGGAACATGTGATAAAAGAGGCGTCGTTGGTGTTGGTATCCTTGTCAATACAAACTTAGTCATGAGCATTGATTCATTCGAATGCCTAACAACCCGAATCGGACGATTACACTTGAATAAATGTGGCTCATTACCGGAAGTTTCTATCTTTGCTGTCTATGCACCAACATCCAGTTATGGTGAAAGAGAAACTGAGAAATTCTACATGGAGCTGGAGAAGTTCTATAAAGAAGATCACACCTTCTACAAGATCATTGTCGGTGATTTTAATGCCAAGATAGGACCAAGAAGATCAGTCGATGAACTGCACATCGGAACCCATGGCCTGGAATGGAACAAACAGGGTGACAGACTGTCTGAGTTCATCATGTCAACCAAAACCTTCCATGGTAACTCACAATTCCAAAAGGCTGAATCTAAACGTTGGACATGGGAGTCTCCCGATGGACGGTTCCACAATGAAATAGACCACATCATATTCAATCGGCGGTTTTGCCTAACCGATGTTGCTGTTGTCCCAAAATTCCAAACGGGATCAGACCACCGTCTTCTTCGTGCAAAATTCTACCTCACAGAACAAGGAGAAAAGAATGCAAGGTTTAAGAAGAGGACTCCCAGAACAACCACCAACTGGGAGCTCTTTGGCTCTATTGTGGCAACATGGGAAGATGCCGTCATTGACAACATTGATGAGGAATACCATCGAATGATTCAGCACCTCCATGATTGTGCAAGGAATGCCAAGAGATAGATAACCACAAAAAACCGTCTTTCTTCGAACACTCTTGAACTTATTCGCCAACGTGGCTTGGCACATGCCTCAGGCAACCACAAGCGAACATCCGAACTGGCAAAACAGTGCAGAGAAGCCATCAAGGATGACCTCAAAAACAGGAGAGCTGCAGTACTGGTAGATGCAGCAGAAGCTGGGAAAAACATTCGTAATGCCCGCCTGTCCTTCACCAACTACAAAACCAAGATGACTGCCCTCCGACATCATGATGGATCTATCACATCTTCCAGAAGGGCAATGGAGAAGATTATTCATGACTTCTACTCAGATCTCTTTAATAGCCACATCCACTTGCCCACATACCACATACCACATGATGGATATGTCGTTCCCAATGTTCTCCCTTCCGAAATCCAACATGCCATCTCGTCGGTAAAGAAACAAAGAGCACCTGGTCCAGACAAGATCAGACCTGAACAACTGAAGAACTTACCATCAGTACTCATCAATACATTGGCTCGACTCTTCACACGCTACCTGTCTGAATGCAAGGTTCCATCCCAATGGAAAACCAGCAGGACTGTACTACTATACAAGAAAGGAGACACCCACGACATTGGCAACTATCGCCCAATCTGCCTATTGTCTGTCATCTACAAACTATTCACTCGAGTCATCCTGAATAGGATTAGCAGAACGCTAGGTGAAGGAAAACCATGTGAACAAGCTGGATTCCGAAAAGGATTCAGTACCATCGACCATATCCACACAATAACCAAGCTCATTGAGGTCTCTCGGGAGTTCAAGATGCCGCTCTGTCTAACGTTCATTGATTTAAAGAAGGCCTTTGATTCTGTTGAGACGGAAGCGGTCATGGAAGCCCTAGCCAATCAGGGCGTACAAACTCAATACATCAGGATCCTTCGTGAGCTCTATTGCGGATTCACTACCAAAATCTCACCATTCTACAAAGAAGCAATCATCCATATCAAGAGAGGGGTTCGGCAGGGTGATACCATTTCACCAAAACTCTTCAGTGCCACCCTCAAGAACATCATGCGACGATGGAATGGGAAAACATGGGAGTGAAGATAGATGGTCGGCAACTACACCACCTCCGCTTTGCTGATGACATCGTTCTAATAACACCAAACATCAGCCACGCGGCACAAAGGTGAACGAATTTGACCGTGAATGTGGAAAGGTCGGACTACAGCTGAATCTTACGAAGACAATGTTTATGAGAAACAGCCTAGTTCCTGGCACTCCATTCGCTCTCAACGGAACCACCATCTCCGAATGCAACGGTTATATATACCTAGGTCAAGAAATCAACATGATGAATGACCTGGCACCTGAGTTGCGCAGGAGGAAGAGAGCGGCTTGGAATGCCTTCAAGAGCATTGAAGAAATAACTAAAAGGACAAAGAACCTCCAGCTACGAACACACCTCTTTGATTCCACTATTCTTCCTGCATTAACATATGCCTCAGAGACCTGGACCCTACGAAAACAGGATGAGAACGCTATTCGGGTCTCTCAAAGAGGAATCGAAAGAACTATGCTTGGAATATCATGATTCACTCAAATGAGAGATAGAATCCGGAGTTCTGATCTTCATCAACGCTCAAGAATCAGGGATGCTGTCTCATTTGCCAAGACATCAAAAATCTGATGGGCTGGACACGTAATGAGGTTTACAGACAACCGCTGGACTAGAGCCATTACTGATTGGATTCCACGAGACATCAAAAGATCACGTGGACGCCCACCTATAAGATGGTCAGACTTCTTCGTCAAGACCCTAAATGATCGGTTTAAGGCTCTGCATGTTGCTAGAACGAACAGATACCATTGGGCTACGCTAGCACGCAACCGGGATGAATGGAGACATTACTGGCACCCGCTCGAATAAATCGATGAATAACGGGGATTAAGTGATTAAGTGATAAGTGATTTATTTGTTTGCTTTGCTTTGGTTTTTGCTTGGGGCCTCACCTGATGATGCTCAGGGGTTACTCTTGGGGGTCCTCAGGGGTCCATATTTGACTCTTTGATGCCAGGGAAGCACCTTCCCACTATACTATCTATCTGGTTCCCGGAGTTTTTCTTTTTTAAATATTGTCTTTTTCTGAAAGGTTGTGTTTTGTTTGCAAATATGATTTTATATGTTTTGTTTACTATCTTTATGACAGGGAGCACTTCTGAAAAATTTCTCTTTCAAAGTGTCAGGTTGGCTCTTAGGGGCGCCCGGGCCAGAACTCTGGCTCTTTCTTCTGTGGGGTGAGGTTTCTCCATGCTGAGTGCCTTAAGATAATCTGTAGACCCAAAAGCATTGATTTATTTGAGTTTTCACCCAGATGTTTTTCCTATGGCACATTCTTCACTGGAAATAGGGAAAATTGGGCATGGCTGGAGTTCTGGCAGAACGAGTGGGGACCCCCCCCCGAAGTGTGTAACCACCACCTAGAGTGTGCGACCCTCAGCCTCAGCAAGAAAGGGAGGGAAAGGGAAAATAAATACCGGAATGAAGGGGAAGATGCAAGGGGGAAACACATCAGCTTGATAATGTCTTCTCAAAACAGCGTACTGGACCAGAGAGATAGTAATGTGGGTAGGGCACTTGCCTTGTCCCTTGCAGACCCGGGTTTGTTCCCTGGCACCCCATACGGTCCCCCAAGCCCCACCAGGTATGACCCCCAGTGCCAAGCCAGGGAGTCAGCCGGAACCCGTGCACGGCCCCAACGCTCCCAGTGCCTGTCTGTGCCCTCTGCGCCCTCTATCATTGGAAGCTTGTGCAGGTGTGTTTGAGACGCGACCACATTTCCCTGCATTCCTTGGGCGTGTGAGTTGATTTGTGGTACTGCTGCTGCTGGTCTCAAGACACGACCTTTCGAGAACGCAGGTGCATCACCAGATTTCCAGGCCCCATTTCCCCTCGGCATGTTGGTCTCAGCAGCACCTTAAGAGAAAGAACCTGGGGCTCGCTTTGGTTCTGGGCTGTTGTCACCCAGCTCCCTGTGGGTTTGCTCACGTCTCTGGGCTTCATCCTGCGAAATCCAGAACTTTCCTGGGCTCCCCGATGGTCTCTCCCCACCCCAGTCATGAAGCAGGGAGGGGCTTGCATGGCCTTGTTTGGTGACAGGACACAGGCCTGCATGCCCCTCTGTAGTAATAGGGTACGGGCCAGCCTGCCCCTGTGTGGTGACAGGACTAGGGGTTGCCTTCCATCCGAGCCATTGCAGGTCTGGGAGCGGCCCCTCTGCTCCCTTTCCCAGTCAGCAGTGCAGAAGCGTTGAGGAAGCGGCTTGGTCACCCCAGCTGAGGATAGGAGCTGTCTCGTTCACACCCAGGGTTGCTCCTGGCCCTGCGTGGGCGGGGCAAGGCCATCCCAACAGACAGACCCAAGACAGGTCCTTGCCACGGGCCCCACATCCGCCCGTGGATGCTGCATTCATGCCTTCTCTCTCGCCCTGAGCCACAACGGCCCCCGAGCCCGCATCACCTGGGGAGCCCCGAGTTCAGGGCAGGAGGGACCCACACACCACCAGTTATGACCCTAGTGGCTGTTAAAGAGGAATTGCAAGGGCTGGAGCTATATACATTCGGAGGGCATTTGCCTTGCACGCAGTTGACCCAGGTTCAATCCCCGGCATCCCATATGGTCCCTGAAGCACCACCAGAATAATTCCTGAGTGCAGAGCCAGGGGTATCCCCTGAGCCTCGCCGGGTGGGAGTTGTTAGAGGTGTCTCTGTAGTAATACGCCGTTTTTCAAAATGAATGTTTTGTTTGGGTGCTCGGGGCTGGGCAGGGCCGGGCAGGAGCCGGCTTAGCTGTCCGCAGGCAGACACAGTTTCCACTCTGAACAGTCACCTGTGCCCCTGAGCAGTTTGAAAGAGGCCCCCTAATGCTTTCCTTCCACTGAATCTTCCTCTCTGCTCTGCTCCAATGCGGAGATTCTGGTCGTTTTCTGAGGACTCTTTGGACATCCCGACCAGGATATTTTGGACTGAAGTGTGAGGCTGCACCCCAGACTTGGCAGAGACATCCTACATGATCTTTGGGGATGTTATGCTCAATCTGTGCCAGGCTCTCTGGGAGGTCTCCCTCTCTACCCCGCCCTCAGTCTGCACCCCTCGTCCTCACGCCTCTGCGGTGCACGCCTGTTGGCTGCTGCCTTAGACAGGGTCAAAGATTCCACGATGAGGGGCTGCAGCAATAGCACAGCAGGTAGGGCGTTTGCCTTGCATGCGGCCGACACGGGTTCGATTCCCAGCATCCCATATGGTCCCCCGAGCACCACTAGGAGTAGTTCCTGAGTGCATGAGCCAGGAGTAACCCCAGTGCATTGCCGGGTGTGACCCAAAAAGAAAAAAGATAAAAAGAGAGTCCCGCGATGGGCACCAGCAGTGCCGCCCCATCAGGTGGAGTGCAGGTGAAGCGCGTTGCGTGATTTCCCTCCTCTGCTCTCCGCACTTGCTGGATGAAGGGATTGAGGCACAGGAGAGATCTTGAGGCCCCGCTGGGGACCATGTGTGCTCTGTCAGCCCTGCTGAACCACCCGGCTGGGCGGCGCGTGCGTGCTCTTTGCTCTTTCTGGGCCAAAGATGTTTCTTTTTGTCTGTGTGTTAAATGGACCTTGTGGCCCTTCTCCGAGACCGTGGCTGCCCTCCTGCTGTCCCCTGTGACACTCGCTGCTGTATGTGGGAGAGGCTGCCTGCCCTTCCACAAGCCCAGAGTGTTCTGCTGTGTGGTCACGCGGGCAGGCGGAGGCCAGCCTTTCCTCGCCCGCCCAGCAATGCTTGCCCCCAGTAGAGATGCTGCCTTGAGGCCTCGGTGCTGACTGAGAGCCTGTGCCCACGCGCCGGGCCCTCTCCCACAGGAGTGCTGCCTGGACAGCGACCAGACGGGCCTGTACCACGCGACCAAGGGCCTGATGAAGCTGCTGGCCTGTACGGGACCATCCCCTAGATCTTCGGCAAGGGCGAGTGCGCCAGGGTGAGCCGGGGCGGGGAGAGAGGCCTCTCTCCTGCGGGTGGGGTTTGGGGCTCCACCTCGCAGTGCTCTTGGCTCTGTGCTCGGGCCACCAAATGAGTCTGTCTGCGTGCAAGGCGTGACCCCTGGCCCCTCTGCTGTCTCCCAGCCCTCTTTCCTTTTCTCTTTTCTGTTCTTTATCTTTTCTTTTCCATCCCTACTCTCCCTCCCTCTCTCGCCCTCTCCCTCCTCCCGCCCTCTCCATACCCTGCAGTGCTCGGGGCTCACTCCTGGCAGGGTTTGAGGGATCTTACGTGGTGCCAGGAATTGAACCTGTGTCAGCCACCTGCATGGCAAGCATCCTACCCACCATACTGTCTCGGGCCTATCTTGCTTTATTTTATTGTTCCATTTTTTTCCGCCTTATTTTTAAATTTTGGATTGCCGGGGTCTTTTTAGCTTCATTTTAAAATCCGCCCATTGCTAAAAAGGCTCTCCCTGACTCTGTACTTTGTTCCCAGCAAGTGGCCAATATGATGATGAGGATGAGGAGAGAGTTTACAGAAAGTCAGAATTCAATATTTCCTGTTTTTGATAACCTATTGTTGCTTGATTGAAATGTGGATTCATTAACGCCCCTTGCGACTCAGCTGACATACAAAGGACTCGTCGATGAAATTTATGGCTTCCAGAACAGTAAGTGAAGCGACATCATTTACTAATAAGTTAGCTGAGTAAAATCAATCTCAAAAGTGTCTGTTTTTAAAGGTGTGGCATTTGTGTATAAGTCAGAATACTTGAAAATGTCAGGCACTGACTTTCAGCCCAAGGTTAAAGAGAGCTCGAGCCAGGACACCATCGGGGAAACTGAGGCGAAGGCCTTGTGCAGAGGGCCATGCGGTGTGCAGCCCCGCTGCTCAGGCCGCCCAGGGAGGCGTGAGGAATAGAGCGTTTCTGAGGGGTGCCTGGGTCTGAGGTCAGGGGACTTTGGCCCCGGGTGTTAGATTCTGTAGCATTTCAGATCTGAGTGGGGGCTAGGAAAGCTCACGGGGCTAGTGCCAGGCGCACAGCCAGCGCTCGATTCCATCCACGCTCCTGCCTCATCCAGTGAGCACTGAGCTGGGAGTAGCTCCTGCTGGGATACAGTCTGAGAAGTTTCCCACAGTCTGATTGTGTCTTTTCTTCAGAACAGGGAGCCCTAGGCTGAAAGAGGGTTAACTCCGGTGACTTCAGGAGTGGCCCTGGCCGGGGGCTGGGGAAACAGCCCTGGGGATAGAGCCCCGGTCTGGAAGGACGGGGATGCAGCTAACTGCATGGGGTCTCTCTGGGGACACAGAGCCCTGCAGCTGCTGAGTGTTGGCCAAGTCCAGACAGTGCTGTCTGTCCAGTGTGCCAAGCTGGATATCGCAGAGTGGATTGCGATGGTGTGTGTGTGTGTGTGTGTGTGTGTGTGTGTGTGTGTGTGTGTGTGTTCGTGTGTGTTAGTGTGTATGTCACTGCAGTGGTGAATGCGTGGCTCAGTGACAGCGGCCACGGAAGCAGAACAGGACCACACATGGAGGCATTTCCACACAACAAAGCGTTTTCCTGCTCTTTCATGATTATGGGGGTGTTTCCGGTTTGTTTTTTACCAGTTGTTCCAAAGGATAACTTCTTAAGTTGCTTCCTTTTGTGGGGACAGTCGTAAGCAGTGCCCAAGTCACTGTGGGGCTGATCTCGGTGATTTTCTGCTCTGTGGGGCCACTCCGTGGCCCTGGGGCCACCGGGGCTGTGCCTGGCAGCGGCTGGGGGTGATGCCACACACACAGTCCCTCCCCAGACTCCTGCTCCGAGCTTTCACTGGCACGGGAGCACCCCGTGCGAGGGGTCCCCACCTCCTGGTGCTTCTGCAAGTCCCTCGAGGGATCTGGCAGAGGTGCTGGGGTGGCTGGTGCGGAGGTGTGAGAGATGGGGCTTGTGGGGTGCCTCCGGGGGGAAGGCGTTTTGGGAGCTCACAGTCTCTTCACATCACACACTTACTTCTGATGAAACATTTAATTAAGGGAGAGGGCTGGAGTGATAGTACAGCGGGTAGGGCATTTTCCTTGCACGCGGCTCAGCCCGGGTTCGATTCCCAGCATCCCAGAGTGTCCCCTGAGCACCACCAGGAGTAATTCCTGAGTGCAGAGCCACTAGTGACTCCTGTGCATTGCTGGGTGTGACCCCCCCAAAAAAGAAAAAATTAAGAGAAATCTGAAAAACAAGGAGAAATTGGGCTTCCCCATAACCCCCCAGCTCTGCGCCCGTGGCTGGACCGAGGGCGATGGCAGGCCCGTGCAGGAGCTGCGTGCAGGCTGCCTGGGCCAGCGGCTGCCCCTCTGCTTTGAGCTGGAATGCGAGGTCTGGCCGACCTCGTGTATCTCAGCATATGCTCAGGCCCCGGGTCCCGCGGCCACCGTGGCGTGCTGTCTCCAGACGCTGGTGCCCGGGCTGTTCCGAGGGGCTTAGGATTTGGAAAGCATCCGAGAAGTATTTTTCTTCCGTCGGTCACTTTCTCTCCCCACATTCTCTGAGGCAGGAGTTCTTGTTGTTGCTTTATGATTCTCAGTACCCACCCCACAGTGCTCAGGGCCCTCACGGGGCAGTGCTCAGAGGAACAGACAGCTGGACTTGAGCGTGCGCTGCCCTCGATGACCTGTCTCTCTGGACCCACAGCAGTGGAGCTGATTGTGTGTAGACACGTCGGGATTTGTGTTGAAAGTGGAGGAGATGATTTTTTGAAAGGAACCAACTTGGAGCTAGAGGCAGTGCAGCAGTTAGGGTGAGTTTGGTCCCCAGGACCGCATATGGTTCCCTCAGTCACTGCCAAGAATTAGCCCAGAGCACAGAGCCAGGAATAAGCCTTGAGCACTGACAGGTTTGGCCCCAAAATCAGAGAAAGGAAACAGAAAGGAAAGAAGCCGTCAGAGCTGTCTCCCGCCCTCAAGCAAACTTCCATGCTGAAATGATTCCTGGGATCTTGTTTTTGTTTTTGTTTTTCTTTTTCTTTTGACTTTTCTTTTTCTTTTTTGGAGAGTATCTTGCCTGCATGGCAAAGTCTGGCAAGCTACCCGTGACGTGTTCTATATGGCAAACACAGTAACAAGTCTCAAAATGGAGACGTTACTGGGCCCGCTTGAGCAAAATCGATGAACAATGGGAGGACAGTGACAGGGGTCACACTTGGCAATGCACAGGGGTTACTCCTGGTGCTGCACTCAGGAGTTACTCCTGGCGGTGCTCAGGGGCCATATGGGATGCTGGGACTCGAACCTGGGTCTGCCCCGTGCAAGGCAATCACCTTCCCTGCTGTGCTATCACTCCAGCCCCATCCTGGGCTCCTCTTGGCTTGTTGAAATGTCGGTATAGACGGCATGCACTTGCATGCGCCAGCAGGACAGACCTGCAGTTAGGCCGCCCTGGGGCATGTTTCCTCGGGTGGCCCCATCCTGAGTTCAGTTCGGGCTGGCAGTGGCAGGAGGTGTCCCGCGGGCCAGGCCAGGGAAGCCGTGAGTGGAAACCGTGAGCGTCCTACGCTCGTGCGCATCTAGTGACTCAAAGCCCAGTGCTCTCCCCTGACAGGAAGTCTCTGGAGTCTCACTTGGGTGTCCCCTCCCGTGCAGGTCATGTAAAGCTGCTACCCGAGAAATTCGCCCTGAAGAGGCAGGGTGACGGGCAGGACCTGCCCACGGAGTCCAAGAAGCTGCCGCTGAACTCAGCCGAGGAGCTCTACGCTGAGATCCAAGACCGCAACTTCAACGCCGTGGGCGCCGTGCTCAGCAAGAAGGCCAAGGTGATCTTGGCCGCCTTTGAGGTGACTGGGGCCTGGGGCCAGGCGGCAGGCGGGCTGTGGGCGCCCGGGGAAAGGTGGTGCCAGGCCCTCTCCTGGTGTCAGGTCCTTTGCCAGTCATCATCTGCACTCCCTGTCCCTCCCACCTTCCTCCCAGCTGCTGGCGGTGGCGGCATCTCCACTAGCTCCTGCATCTAGGGAATCCGGGTTCAGCCGGAGCAGGCTGGGAAGGCGTGTGATAATGAGAGCACAGTCCCCGGCCCCCAGCTTCGTTAGCACCTCGCGCCCTCCTGCTGCTCATTTAGTTTGGGTTCAGCTCACTTTTGAAACCTGAATCAGTAAAATGATAGAAGCTGAATTTTTTAACTCTGGGGGAAGTTTTTAAAAATCACTTTTTCCCTTGAAGGGTGATTTCCTGATTTCATCTTTTTTAGGAGTTATCTCCACTATATCAGTATTTGTATTTCTTTGGGTTTTTTTTGTTTGTTTGTTTTTTGAGGGGAGGCACACCCAGAGGTGCTCAGGGCTAACTCCTGGCTCTGCGCTCAGGGATCACTTCTGGTGGGCTGAGGCAACCACATGGGATGCTGGGGATTGAACCCAGGCTGGCCGCATGCAAGGCAAGCACCTCGCCACTGTTCTGTCACTCTGACCCCATGGTTGTTGTATTTCTGAAGTTGCTTTTGTCTCACTTGGGTTTTGTTCCTCAATTTTTTATTTCCTCACCGTGACTTATAAAGCTATGGATAAGAAGTGTCAGGCATTCACTGTTCCAGCTCCGAGCTCGCCATGGTGTCCAGTTCCCTCCCTTCCCGCTGCCAGTGCTCAGGGCTGGCTCCTGGCAGGCCTCGGGGTTCTGTGGGGAGGCCGGGCACTGAGCAAGCGCCTCCCACACTGTATAGCTTGGACCCAGTAAACGTTTTACACTTGATTTGCTATTGTTGAGGTCTCAGGCTATACGATCGTTAGCTTTTGTGGCTTCAAGGCACAGTTTGCTGAGCTCCACATCCCTGGCAGGAACCATGCAGTGTCAGGTGTGGCCTGCGTGGGCCCTGGGCTCCCTCCCGTCCACATGGTCTCCCAGTGCTGCAGGATGTGGCTGTCGCAGTACCTGGACCCACCAACCTGCCTTTTCTATTTTCCTGTGGCTGTGGGATCTGGTTATAGTCTAATTCGTTTTGTGTCCATTTCTCACACTAAAAATTAAGTTGGAGGAGCCGGAGTGATAGCACAGCAGGTAAGGCGCTTACCTTGCATGCAGCTGACCTGGACTCACTCCCCAGCCTTCCATGTGGTCCCGGTGCATGCCAGGAGTGATCCCTGAGTGCCAGGCCAGGAGTAAGGCCGGGGCACTGCCTTGCACGTGATTCAAACATGCCCTGGGCAACCCAAAGACCCAAATTCTTAAAAATGCACTCTTGGCAACCAGGGCTGGAGCTGGGGCACATTGTGTGTGTGTGGGGGGCGTGGGAGGGTGGGTGGCCTGGGTGCATTCCCAGCACTGCTTTGGCTGTGTCTGGGGCATGCCCCGTGTGTGTGTGTGTGTGTGTGTGTGTGTGCGTGTATGTGTGTGTGTGTGTGTGTGTGTGCGTGTATCTGTGTGTGTGCGTGTGCGCACACGCACACACACAGGTGTGCGAGGCCCTGAGTGCTGTCCCCAGTACTGTCGTTACCTTCTCCCCTCCCTCAGGAAAGGCACAATGTCAAGACGGTGGGCGAGATCAAGCAGATTGTCTCCCAGCTACCCCACATGCAGGTGACATGGGGCTCCCTGGCCAACCACACCTCCATCGCCGAGCTCCTCAGGGACGTAACGAGTGAGTGCCCTGCCCCGGGCTCAGGCTCAGGGTGTGTCACTGGCTCCCTGCTACTTCTGGGGGTCCCGGCTACTGTTTCACTTGTGCATTGTTCCCTGTGCCAGCCGCTGTGTCCTCACAGGAATGTTCCGAGTGTGACTGTTGGGTTCTGCGGGGTCAGGTGGTGCAGCAGGACTCTCCCAGGCTCTGGGTGGTGCCAGCACTGCTTCGCCAGACCTGGCAATACTTGCTGAGGTTGGTTTCAGTCTGATGTGGCAAGGAACTGTAGTTGGAGCGGTACTGCAGTGCCTGGCACACAGCCGGCCCGGGTTGGATCCCGGAGTCCCATATGGTCTCCGAAGCCTGCCAGGCGTGATCCCTGAGCACCACCGGGAGTGGCCCCCAAAGTAACCAAAGTAAAATGCCCTTGGGAAATTGCTTTAATTAGTGTGAAGGGGAAGCTGCTAGGGCCCAGGCCCTGGGGCTCTGTGTCTAGGCGCACCTCGGGGCACAGGCTGTCAGCCTCTCTGTTCTGGAATGTGCCTTCCTTGTGATGACTTAAACTTGGTGCTTGCTTGCTACTTTGCATGCCTTTGGGAGAAATGAGCATTTATCCCACTTCTGAGTTGCTCGTGTGTTAATTATGTTTCAGCATCTGAAGACTTCTTTGATAAGTTAACCGTGGAGCAGGAGTTTATGTCTGGAATAGACACTGATCAGGTACGTGAACACTAAAACTGTTTTAGCCGATAGTTAACGAGATTGGCAAACAGAACTGGAGGTAGGAAAGGAATCGCTTTGATTCCTGTGTCTGGCCTATATACCTGTCAGGGCAGTGCAAAATGTGCGGAAAGAGATTCTGCCAAGGGATAGGTTTCTGTTGACCGGGGGTGGTGTGTGTGTGTGTGTGTGTGTGTGTGTGTGTGTGTGTGTGTGTGCGCGCGCATGTGTTCCATTCCTGTTTGCTGTCCTCAGAGAAACAAGACCCAGCCCTGAAGCCCAAGACTATTGAAGCCCATCACGGATTATTTAAGAGCATGGGTTATATGATCCCTTTTCCTGTCTGCCTGTCAATAAATCCCGCATTCTCACTTGCAGCAAGCAAGCACCCAAATTCCCCACAGTCCCTGCTACTTTACTGATGCTGCTCAGGTGTTGCTGACAAGTGGGACAGTTGCACCCGCCCGTAGCCCCTGGAGCTTAGGTTGTCCAGGGAGTGTGGGCAGGAGCGTGAGCCAATCTCCAGCCTCTCCTTGATTGGGCCTCTCAGGGGCCGGGGAACGCCCAGGACTGCAGGCCCAGACCCGGCTCTCACACATGAATCTGCCACGACTCTAGGTCAACAGTTACATGGAGGACTGCATCGTCCAGAAGCATCCACTCATCAAGGTGCTCAGGCTCATTTGCCTGCAGTCGGTGTGCAACAGTGGGGTCAAGCAGAAGGTTCTGGATTATTACAAAAGAGAAATTCTCCAGGTCAGTGTTTCTAAGTGACTCATTTGCCAAGGAAGAAATTTATCAAAAAGGCAGTTGGCCTTGCATGTGCCCACCTGGGCTCGATCCCCGGCACCCATATGGGTTCCCTGAGCCCCACCAGCACTGATCCCTGAGCACAGGAAGTGGGGGTGGGGCAAAAGCAAACAAAACAAAGGAGACATCTGGACAATAGCATGTCAGGAGGTGTGGTTGGCCTCCTTTTCTTACTCAGTTATTTCAGTACACTGTCATCTATCTTCCTTACGTTGGGCCCATGCATTCTGACTTTAAAGTGAAAATGTGGGGTCCAAAGAGCTAGAAAGGGGCTGGAGCAATAGCACAGCGGGTAGGGCGTTTGCCTTGCACGCAGCCGACCCTGGTTCGATTCCCAGCGTCCCATACGTTTTCCAGAGCACCGCCAGGAGTGATTCCTGAGTGCAAAGCCAGGAGTAACCCCTGAGGATCGCCTGGTGTGACCTGAAAAGCAAAACAAACAAACAAACAAAAAAAACCCAACAAACCAAGAGCTAGAAAGGGGTAAGGCACTTGTCTTGCATGCTGCCGGCTATGACTCAAAATCAATAGTATCAAAATGAGAATGAAAATGTTGGCTCCCTCTTCGGAAGTGGGAGATCTAGCAGGCTCCCCAACTTCTCTGGCAGACATACGGCTACGAGCACATCCTGACGTTACAGAACCTGGAGAAGGCCGGGCTGCTGCGGCCCCAGCAGGGGGGCAGGAACAGCTACCCCACCATCCGGAAGACCCTGCGCCTCTGGATGGACGATGTGAATGAGCAGGTGAGCCGAGTCTTCATGCACACGCATGCACATGCACGCCATCTAATAGACGAGCTGAGCCTTCACGCACATGCATGCGGACCAACATACACACACAGACACATACATAGACATACACACACACACACTTCCCCAGTGGTGTGGCATCCTGCTGGTGGGAAGGCGCTGCCCTTGCAGAAGCCAGGACTGAGAGGGGCTTTTTGGGGGATGCTCTTTGAAAATGGGGGCTGGGGGGTGGGAATCGGGGGCCCTTGTCCACTTAGGCCTCAGGGCGGGGGAGGCTGGTCTGGACTCAAGGAAGCCTCTTGTAAGGGAAAAGGCCAGCCTCAAGTAAGAGGATTGGGGACCAACACAACTGACTCACTGTGGGCAGTTGGGGCTGCTGGATTCAGAGTCACTGTTAGGGGGGGTGTTTCAGACTGGGGGTGACTGTGATGCTGGGGGCTGTCACTCTCACCCTTGGGAGATTTGGGCTTGGCTGTGCCCTGGGGCCTCGCCCCCTGGAAGAATGCCTGAGAGTAGCTTGGCTGGGCTTAGAGCTCTCCACATTCCCTCCCTCCTGTGGGCCGAGTTTCTATAGGAGAAGTTTCTCACCAAATCGATGAACAGTTTTTCCTCTGTGGGGGTCGGATGGAATCTTTCCCGGGCAGACAGTTGAATGTTCAGACCCAGCGGTGCTGGGGTTTGGCCACGCACCTGCCCTCTGCACGGGCTGCCGGGCACTGGCACCTTCCAGCACAAAGGGGCACCAAGCAGCTTTCTGAGATTGGTTTGAGACAGGACTCAGGGCCAGGAGAGGTGAGGGCAGAGCCATGCGTCAGCTCTGCACCACCAGGTCTGATCCATAAAGCTGTAGGGGCGGGGGTGGGGGGAGAGAGAGAGAGAGAGAGAGAGAGAGAGAGAGAGAGAGAGAGAGAGAGAGAGAGAGAAGGAGAGAAGGAGAGAAGAGAGAGATTGGGAAATTGGGTAGAGGGTGGAGATGGCAGGGCTGAGCGGGGTAGGCTGGAGCACACTGTGTTCCTCCCCAAAGTCAAATCCAGGATGGCAGCGTGGAGGATGTTTGCCTTTAATGCGGCCAACCCAGGTTGTGATCCCTGAGTGCAGCACCAGGAGGGAGCCCTGAGCACCGCAGGGTATGGCCTCCGCCGAAACAAACAAACAAAAAGAGATCCCATGGCCCATTGGGCAGAGAGGAGTTGGTTGACTCCAGGTGTCGCTCTCGAATCCTCTGCAGAACCCCACGGACATCTCGGCTATGCCTCCCTCAGCATGCGGCTGGCCCAGGTGCTCTCCCGGCCTGGTTGGCGCAGAATCGAGGAATTTCTGCACATCCTCCCGGGTCCCCACTTCGAGGTGCGGCAGCCGCTGCCCAGGTGCCTGCAGAAGAAACGTAGGTTTGTGAGTGATTTTGTGAGTGATTTTGTTTTCGTGACCCGCCTTTCCCCTTGATTGAGTCTTGGCAAGACCTGAAGACTCTTATCTTACATTTTCATTTTCTAGAAATAAAATTGCTTACATATTTCATTCAAACTCTTGAGGTTCTGCAGTGTGACCTCAGGGCTGGGTGCAGGGTGTGCGGGAAATTCTGTTTCTCCCCCACGCCCGTCCCAGCCTGTTTCCTACTGGTTATTTTCAGCACATATTTATTTGTTTGCTTTGCTTTGGTTTTTGATTGGGACTTCACCTGGTGATGCTCAGGAATTACTCTTGGGGGTCCTCAGGGGTCCATATTTGACTCTTTGATGCCTGGGAAGCACCTTCGCACTGAATTATCTGTCGGGTCCCCGGGACATTTTCTTTTTTAAATGTTGTCTTTTCCTGAAAGGTGGATTTTTGTTTACAAATATGATTTTATATGTTTTCTTTACTATCTTTATGACACGGAGCACTTCTGAACAATTTCTCATTCGAAGTGTCAGCTTGGCTCTTAGGGGCGCCCGGGCCAGAACACTGGCTCTATCTTCTGTGCAGTGAGGTTTCTCCATGCTTAGTCCCTTAAGAGTATCTGTAGACCCAAAAGCATTGATTTATGTAAGTTTTCAACCAGATGTTTTTCCTATGGCATATTCTTCACTGGAAATAGGGAAAATTGGGCATGGCTGGAGTTCTGGCAGGCCGAGTGAGACCCCCCACCCCTCAAGTGGGTAACCACCATCTAGAGTGTGCGACCCTCAGCCTCAGCGAGAAAGGGAGGGAAAGGGAAAATAAATACTGGAATGAAGGGGAAGATGCAAGGGGGAAACACATCGGCTTGATAATGTCTTCTAAAAACAGCGTACCAGGGCCAGAGAGATAGTAAGGTGGGTAGGGCACTTGCCTTGCCCCTGGCAGACCCGGGTTCGTTCCCAAGCACCCCATACGGTCCCCCAAGCCCCGCCAAGTGTCACCCCCAGTGCCAAGCCAGGGAGTCAGCCTGAACCCGTGCACTTCCCCAACGCTTCCGGTGCCTATCTGCGCCTTCTGCGCCCTCTGCCATTGGAAGCTTGTGCAGGTGTGTTTGAGATGTGACCGCGTTTCCCTGCTTTCTTGTGTGTGTGAGTTGATTTGTGGTACTGCTGCTGCTGGTCTCAAGACACGACCTTTCTAGAACGCAGGTGCATCACCAGATTTCCGGCCTCTTTCCCCTCAGCATGTTGGTCTCAGCAGCACCTTAAGAGAAAGAACCCGGGCCTTGCTGTGCCATCGGCCCCTGGGGTTAACGTAAACAAATTTTTTCTTAATACGGAATTCTGGCTGGAGCGATATTACAGTGGCAGGGGATTTGCGTTGCACGCAGCCAACATGGCCGACCCGAGTTCGATTCCTCCACCCCTCTCGGAGAGCCCGGCAAGCTACCAAGCGTGTCTTGCCTGCCCGGCAGAGCCTGGCAAGCTCCCCGTGACGTATTCGATATGCCAAACTCAGTAACAACAAAGTCTCCAATGGAGACGTTACTGGGCCCGCTCGAGCAAATGGACGAACAACGGGAGGGCCTTTACTTTTTTCACTTTACTTACGGAATTCTGGGTGGTGTGGAGATAGCTTAGAGGGCTAGAGCCCCAGCATCACCTGGGGAGCCCCGGGTTCAGGACAGGAGAGACCCACACACCACCAGTTATGACCCTAGGGACTTTTAAAGAGGAATTGCAAGGGCTGGAGCTGTATACATTCGGAGGGCATTTGCCTTGCACGCAGCTGACCCAGGTTCAATCCCCGGCATCCCATATGGTCCCCGAAGCACCACCAGAATAATTCCTGAGTGCAGAGCCAGGGGTAACCCCTGAGCCTCGCCGGGTGGGAGTTGTTAGAGGTGTTTCTGTAGTAATATGCTGTTTTTCAAAATGAATGTTTTGTTTGGGTGCTCGGGGCTGGGCAGGGCTGGGCACAGCCGGCTTAGCTGTCCGCAGGCAGACACAGTTCCCGCTCTGAACAGTCACCTGGGCCCTTGAGCAGTTCGAAAGATGCCCCCTAATGCTTTCCTTCCCCTGAATCATCCTCTCTACTCTGCTCCAATGCAGAGTTTCTGGTCCTTTTCTGAGGACTCCTTGGACATCCTGACCAGGGTGGCTTAGACTCAAGTGTGAGGCTGCACCCCAGACCTGGCGGACCCATCCTACAGAATCCTTGGGGATGTTATGCTCACTCTGGACCACTCTTTGGGAGGTCTCCCTCTGCACCCCGCCCCCAGTCTGCACATCTCCACGGTGTTATATTTTTATTGTTAATTTTTTCACTCGGTGATGCACAGGGGTTACTCCTGGCTCTGCACTCAGGATTTACTCCTGGCGGTGCTCAGGGCACCATGTGGGGTGCTGGGATTCGAACCCACGTTGGCTGCATGCAAGGCAAATGCCCTCACTGCTGTACTATCGTTCCAGCCCCAATACTAGAAGCTTCGGCCTGGGATTCTTGTTCCTTCGGGTCTTTTGCATGGAAGGGCGGGTGTGAGTCAGAACTGAGCGACTGTGGGCGTTGGGGGGATTCTATAGCATGTGGGGTGCCCGTGAGTCTTCCGAGGCATGTGAGGTCGCCCCCGGCAGGTTCTGCAGGGCAGCTGGGGCTAGGACCTGGGTTAGGCCAGAGACCTGCCTCACCTCCGGTCACCTTCTCTCAGTCCTGTTTGCCGGCTTGCTCTTCTCTTCAAGCTCTTGCTAACTCTGATTTTTCCCCCTTACATGTGACAATTTCCTCTATCTGGATATTTTGAAGTTGAATGCCAGCGTGAGGTGGGTGACTGGGCTGGCTGATGACATTGAATAGATGCCGTTTGCATATGTCCTGTGCCTTCAGGCTATATATAGTCTTGAACTGTGTCTGCAGCTCCTGACATTTTGTTTGGAACGAAAGCCTGATTTTTATGTAACTTCCTCATAGAACAGTGTGTGGTGCTGCCCATCACGCCACAGCTCCCAGGGCTGGTGTTTCCCTGTCCAGAAGACGCTGGACAGATGTGAGCCAAAGCTCTAGCTGGGAGGAAGCATTTGTACCGTGGGATGAAATAGAACCGCCTTTGAGTCAAGCTGACATTTTCAAGAGATACAAAACAGACTTTTTTCCCCCCCATTTTTAGTACCAGAGCAGATAATCCCCTAAGGTTATTTGCTTCCCTGAAAGATATTTAGCTTGCCCTTTCAAAGTTCATTTAGAGCAGATCTTGGCGTTCAATCAGAGTTGGGTGGTAACTGAGGTCAGAGTGTTTGCTTATTTGTGGCCTTCTTTGTCTCTTAAGAGGAACCGTAGTTAGAGGCCACCAGAGAAAACAAAACACAAGCACCCGCTTCCTCCCAGCTTGGTTCTTCTGTTCTCAACCCCCGGCCATTTGTCTATACATCTTCCCCAGAACAGGCGGGGGACAGAGGTAGAGGGAAGGTCTGAGAAGCCCCTGCATGGTGCTCCCTGAGCAGTGCTCCCCATCTTTGTGGCTTCTGTTGAGGTTCTGAAATGAGTCATCAGGTGCTAGTGACAAATGTGTCATGTACGGCGTGACACAAAGATGGAGTTTGTGCCATCAGTCCCTAGGGTGGGAGGAGGGAGCATCGGGTTTTGGGGGTCAGTGGCAGGAGGATGTGACCCATAGCGTGTCGGCTTTATCTCGGGTGGGGGAAAACGGATCGTTTGGGGAGAAGTGTGCTTGGGGTACAGATTTGCCGCATTTTTCTGGATTTCTCTCTCTCTCTTTTTTTTTATGTAGGAGTACTGCTATTTATCCAGCCACTGATTAGCTGATTGAATTGTGCATGAACTCCACCTTACTTTTTTTTTTCACTTTTTATGATTTTATTTATTGAATCACCGTGAGAGCAGTTACAAAGCTTTCAGGTCTAAGTCTCGGTCATACAATGAAACACCCGTACCTTCACCAGTGCCCATTCTCCACCCCCAACAACCCCAGTATATCCCCATCCCACACCCTCCCCCTAGCAGTGGGGCAGATGATTTCCACATTACTCTCTCTCTACTTTGATCACATTCAATATTTTGACACCAGACCCACCATTATTATTTGAGATTTTGCCCCAACACTCAGATCTGCTGAAAAGGCAACAGTAGACAATTTGTTTTCTATTGCTGGTTATGAATAACATATGATGTTTCGTGGCTGCAGTACTGGCCGCACGATTTTGAAATTCTGACATTTGAACACTTAAATCTGGAGGGATTTCTGTCAAAACCTGTTGGGTTCCCGAGAATTGCTCCTGAGTCTCTGGGATCATGGTCGTTAAGCAGCTTGATCAGGAGCCAGAAAGGCCGTTCGTGGGCAATGACTTGGGGTCTCTTGGGAACGGGGAGGACAGGACTGGCTCCACCCCCATTCTGTGAGGCCCAACAAGTTTTGTCACTGAGGTCCCAAGTCTGACTGTCCAGTGGCCTCTGGAGGATGGCGGCCACCGGGCCACCAGAGGGAACAGGCCAAGGCACGAAACCGTGGGCCCAGCACTGCAGGGACCAGACGCATTTCTGCCAAAAGCCACTGGGTTTCGAGATTTGTTTCTGAGTCTCTGGGATCATGGCCATTAAGCAGTTCAATCAGGACCTAGAGAGGCCATGCCTCCAATGATACAGCTGAGCCGGAGGTGATTTGTGGGTGTGTTTTCCACATACCTAACTTTTGGCCATTTACTTTCTAGGTAAACTTTGCCCCAAGTTTTTGAGGTCTGGCCAAAGGCATAACAGCAATTTTGGGGTATCTGGAAGTGTGGAGGCGCCATCAGGCTGCTGATGCACTCGCCTCACAGGTACAGTGATTTTTGTTTCATGGTTTGTGTTTTTATGTAGGAGTACTGCTATTTATTCAGCCACTGATTAGCTGATTGAATTGGGCATGAACTCCACCTTACTTTTTTTCCATAATTTTCTTTCTTTCTTTCTTTCTTTCTTTCTTTCTTTCTTTCTTTTTTCTTCTTATATTTATTTATTGAATCACTGTGGGAAAAGTTACAAAGCTTTCAGATTTAAGTCTCGGTCATACAATGATCAAACACCGTCTTCTTCACCCTTCACCAGTACTCATTTTTCACCACCAAGAACCCCAATATACCCCACCTCCCACCCACCCAATGCCTATGAGGCAAATGATTTCTAACTAACTCTTCTCTACATTGATTACATTCATTATTTCGACAAAAGATGCAGCATGATTGCTTAGAATTTACCCCCCAACAATCAGAATGGCTGAAATGGCATTGTGAAATACATTGTTTTCTATATAAGGTTCGGAGTTCCGGGGCTGGAGAGATAGCACAGCGGGTAGGGCGTTTGCCTTTCACGTGGCCAACCCGGGTTCGAGTCCCAGCATCCATATGGTCCCCTGAGCAATGCCAGGAGTAACTCCTGAGTGCAGAGCCAGGAGTAACCCCTGTGAGTGCAGAGCCAGAAATAACCCTTGTGCATCGCCAGGTGTGACCCAAAAAGCAAAAAAAAAAAAAAAAGTTTGGAGTTCCTCCCCTCCAAGTTTCGCTCAGCAAGCAGAAGGAAAGCAAAGAGCTTGGTCCCGGTGGTTGATGCAGATTGCTGGGCCAGGCCGTCGATCAAGGGAGATTTGGGGATCTCTGGGACCCATCCTCGGGCCCAGTGCTCTCCGGGGCCCCTAGCTTGGTCGTGTCCTACGAGTTGGGGGCGAGCCTGGCCTTTGGGCTCGCGTTGTGTTTGGACGGGCAGGTGGGGTGTTCAGGGCCCAGCTGCTGACACCTGATCCCGCCCTGGCCAGGTGGGAGGACGGAGATTGGCGGCTGGCCCCTGAGATGCCCAAGATAACCAGTCAAGGAGATAACCAGAGTCAATCCCAGTCGAGTTGGGTGATAGGCTGAGATGACGCACCGAGCCGCTGAGGCAGATCCTGTCTGGAGACACTCGGGCACCTTGATCGCAGGCAGGCCTGACCTGGCGGGGGGCGGGGGCGAGTGGGCACCAACCTCGGCGTTTCCGTGGCTCGGAGCTTCCGTGCCCTTCGGCTTGCTCTGCTGTAGTTTTGTTTTTGGGTCACACCTGGACGTGCTCCGGGGTCACTCTTGGCTCTGCACTCAGGACTTACTCCTGGAGGTGCTCGGGGGTCCCTATGGGATGCCGGGATTGAACCCGGGTCAGTTGTGTGCAAGGCAAATGCCCTCCCCGCTGTACTAGACTTCTGGCCCCAAGGCCCAAAACTTAAAGAAAAATCCTTGCTGGGGATTCCCAGACCCTGGCGTCCTGTCAGCCTCGTGGGTCTGCACACGGCTTGTGCGACTGCCTCGAGTGGCCAGTGACAAGGGCGCCCGCGTGTCCTCCTGCTCCCCAGGGCTGCTCTCTGCCCGGTGCTCCCGGCCCTGCAGCCCTCAACTCCTGCCCTGTGTTCACTCCTCCTTTCTGTGGTGTCCCCCTCCTCTCTCGGTGGCCCTCCCCCTGGGGTCACCCCCCTTCCTGCGTGGTGCTGGGACAGCAGAGCTGCCGGGTTTGTGCCGGCTTTGTGCCAGGTGCACGGTTGACCCCGGGGGCTTGGATTCAGGACCTTATGCTTGTGAGGCAGTGCTCAAAACCCCCTCTCGTACATTCCTCCCCTCCAAGCTGAAGGAACGGACTTGACCCACGTTCAGGCTCACACTTCTGCTTCCTGCCGAATCACTGCCGGCCGCTAGCAGGCCAGGACCCGTGTGCCACGCCTGTGTGAAGCAGGGACGTTCCAGGGCGTGAGCCTGCTAGCGTCTTTGTCATGGACACACGTGGTCCCATCACAGGATTTAGGGTCAGGGTCCAAACACAGGAGCATGGGGGTGGGGGGGTGGGGGCTTGTTCAGGCCGGAGACTCTACTAGGCTCACACACAGCATTGAGTGCTCAAGTCTCAGGGAGACAGTGAGGCTCAAACACATTTTCTTTTGCGCTGTTTTTTTCTCTCTTTTTTTTTTTTTTTGGCTTTTTGGGTCACACTCAGTGATGCTCAGTGTTGCCTACTGACCAAGTAAAAGAATGCTTGATTTTTCATTCCCCCTTTGTCCTGCTGAAAGCTTGGCAACTCCCCAGTACAGGAGGTTTCAGTTTGGGGAAAATGCACCCTCGTAAATGATTTGTAAATGATGTATGAGGAACAGCACAATCTTTGCAGATATGTCAAAACTATATCAAAGCAGGTCGTTCTGACCAATAGCATTATGCCGAAAGGGTCACCAGGTGGCTGACCGACAGTGCATGGCTCTGCTCATTGTCCCATCCACTGTCCCACGTCCCATCCCCTTTCCTTCTTTTGGGTGGGCTGTGGAAACATACTTAAGTCTGTACTTATGCTCTGAATAAATGCGCGCATTCGTGCCATCTCCTGAATGACGAACCCTGTGTGACTCGAGTGCTGATTTCACCCTGACGGCCCTCCCCTGGCTCGGCCCCGCAGCACCAGACGTGGCACTCAGGAATTACTCCTGGCAGTGCTCAGGACTGGTGATTGAATCTTGGTGAGCCGTGAGCAAGGCAAACCCCTCCCCACTGTGCTCTCACTCCAGCCCCTCCTTTTGCATCTTTTTGTGTTTTTTTCAGAATTGATTGATTTCCAAGTAGCGTTTGCTGGCCCTGGCGTTCTCTGTAGAGTCCCTTGTTGCACACAGTGTTTCGTGGGCACCTTGACATGAAGACTTGGCGCTTGCCTGGTGCATTGCTGACCCCATAGGTCCCCTGAGCACTGCCAGGAGTGATTTCCGAGTGCAGACCCAGGCGTAACCCTGAGCACTGCCGAGTGTCCCAAAAAACAAAAGGAAAGAAAGAAAATACGTATCCTTGCCTGGAAGGGTAGCCCAGGGCCAAGGAGCCTGCCTTGCTTGTGGATGACCCCACCCCACCCTGTACGTCCCTCCTCACCCAGGTCCTGCCAGGATGAGCTCCCATGACTGGATCAGAGTCAGCCCTGAGCACTGTCAGATGTCCCATCCTCAGCCCCCAGATTAGGTCACTCCGCCCTCCCCACCTCCCCCCCACTCCCCGGTTCCCGCTCACTCATCCTCGAGGGGACCCGCACTCATTCAGCTTGTGCTTCCATCCGGAGCAGGCCAGGCCATACTCCTCTGTACAGCTCTCAGGCCTTAGTGGGCTGGGCCACTCCCTAGCCAAAGTGCGGCCGGTGTTGCTCACAGCACTGGGGTCACAGAGAGCAGGGCTGTCAGGGTAGAGCTCAGGGCCCCTGCCCTGTCGCTCTGCCCCCCCCCCCGATCCCCACCCCCAGCGGCTCACAGATTTCCTGGCCCGGCTCCTGAGGAGGGCCCTGGGTAGTGTGACTGGGTCCAGGTCCCACTCGGGGGATGCTGAATGACCTCAGTTGGAGATCTGTAACTGACAAACATTTGTCAAAAGTTTTCTGAAACCACTTTCACAGGGCCCGGGGATCCAGAACTGGGCCCCGCAGGGACCAGAGGCTCGTTGGCCATGTAGTGCTGATGTCTGCAGGGCAGCCCTCCGGAGCCTCAGCCAAACACTGACATCACGAAGGGTGGCGCCTGCCCCTTTAAGAATGGCCCATGATGCCCTCCTCCTTGCTGAATTCTACTTTTACATCAGAACATTCTAGACTCCAACTGCCATTTTCAGTCTCTCCACGAGACTAGCATGAGCCTGTTTGGCAGAGCTCAGTACTGAAGCTGCGAGTGCAGTGTGACACAGGTGAATCTGAGTCTCTGGGCTTTCTGCCTGCGTGCGGGCGGCTTTTTTCTCTAACAGTTCTTTAGTGTATGATAGTTTTTAATCTTTAGTTAGTTTAAGTTTTTTTTAATAGTTATATATATATAATTTTGGGGGTGGGGTGGGGGTGGGGTGGGGTGGGGTGGCCATACCTGGCTGTGCCCAGGGGTGACCCTGGCCGGCTAACGTCCCTGTGCTGACGGACATCGAGCCCAGGACAACTGGATATAAGGCAAGTGCCCTCCCCACTGTCCTGCCTCTCTGCCCCTTGCGGACTTCTCTATTGAAATATGGAAAGACTCTGAAGTCAGTGGGCCCTCATGGGGGGCTGATGAGAAGCAGAGGAGAAGATATCACTCCCCCGGGACTGGCTGGAGCGCTGGCACTGCTGAGTGCAATGAGCTCCGCCAGCCCCACGACGCCCACTAGGCCTTCCCAGGGTCTTGGACCGGAGTGAGGGGTTGCCCTTTTCAGGGAAAGGGAGTCGATCCTCGACCTCCTCAGGCCCCCGGGCCTTTGTGCTTCTCGCAGAAAAGCATTTCAGGAGATGAGCATGAAGCAGAAACATTTTATTTGGAGGCATTTAGGAAGGGGAAGGAGGGAGGGATTAACACGCTCGAGAGAGAGTGCGGCTTCTCCAGAGGTGCAGAAAGCCACTGAACATGTTATGTTGCTAGGTTGCATTCGGTCTGAAAGTCCACACCTCAGGAGGGGAGATGCCCGTGACATGATGGACCTCATAGGCAAGAGCAGTACCTGGGCTCGGGCACACTTGAGCGCCCTCCCTTGGTTCAAGGTGGCTAATCTAGGGATTTCCCCAGGCTGCCCCTGGTGGGAGTTTCTAGCTACCTAGAGTCCGTTGCTAGGGTGGTTGCCAAGGGGGTAGAGTTGAGTGGTCCATGGTCCTCTTAGAAATTCCTTTCCTGGGCTTTGTCCCTATCCCCTCGGGGGGTCCAGCCTGCTCTGGGCCTCCTAATGTGGGTTAATTTTGACCAGACTTTGGGTTCCGTGCCCTCAGGTGGTCTTTTGGTGGCCATGAAGCTTTTGTTGACTTCCTCGGAGTTCCATTGCCATGGCGACGCTTCCCCCATCGACCTGTCTGCCTCAGTCCTGTGGGTTAAGAAATGGAGTTAATTCTGCCTTGTGGTTATCCAACTTGGGCAGCGTCACAAGGAACGTAGGAAACGCCGAAAACTCCTTCGCTCCCTCTGCCGCAATTTTTTTTTTCTTTTTGGGTCACACCTGGTGATGCACAGTGTTTACTCCTTGGTCTGCACTCGGGAATCACTCCTGGCAGTGCTTAGAGGACCATATGGGATGCTGGGAATCGAACCTGAGTCGGCCGCGTGCAAGGCAAATGCCCTTCCCACTGTGCTATCGCTCTCCAGCCCCCCATGGCGCAGTCTTGCTGGCCCCTTTTCCCTGGTAGTTCTCAGCCCATAGAAAAAAGTGTGCCTGTTGCTTACCTTAGCTTCTACGTGTAACCCCGGGCCTCTCACACATACACATACGCACACACGCACACAGAAGACCAGCCATCACTGCTGAGTCGCCTGCTGGCTCGTCAGTGTCTGGACGGGGAGGTAGTCAGTGACACTCGCGGTGCTCAGGGATGATTTCTGGCTCCTGAATGTGTTTGGTGGTGGGAGTGATGGCAGGGAGGGCGTGATGGTCCTCTGCCCGCAGGGCAGTACCTGTCCCCTCTGCTCTCTGGCCCTGAATCTGCAGTTGTTTGTTTGTCTGTTTTGGATTGAGTTTTTGCGCAGGAATGACACTTGGTGGGCTCAGGGGGCTGTGCGGGAGACTGGGGGTCGCACTCGGGGTGGCGAGTGCCAGACTGGCAGCTCTCTGGGCTCCGGAAGCTGCTGTGGTCGCTCGCCTGAGACAGACTCTCTCCTCTGCTCTTCAGAGATTTAGTCCTGAGAACGAGTGTGCCTCAGAAGGCCCCGCAGTGGGCTCGATGGTCGGGGCCTGGTAGTGGCCGCGGCAGCGTCTGACCGCCTGACCATGAGTCTGCTGAGGCCCAGCGGGCTGAAGGCCCCCACCAAGATCCTCAAGCATGGGAGCTGGGCCCTGAAGGCACCCTCGGCCGGTAAGTGCGCTCAGCCCAGGCCAACGGAGACTCATTCCCACCCGGGAACCCCATCCCGAGTCCTCGCCCGGGAAGGGCTCCCTGAGCTGTAGACACGTCCGTGGCTCTGGGGACAGCTCTCACACACGAGTGTCACGTTCTGTGAGTTTAGTGTCACGGCAACCGGTGAGGGCTGAGGCGACCAACACGCTCCCTTCTAACTGGTAGCTCCCTTGCCCAGGCTTGGGGACAGGCTTAGGGAGGTGGACTCACCTGGACTAGAGGGCCTCATTGCCGGCCAAAGCCACAGTACAGTGGGGAGGGCAACTGGCACCCCATGTGACTCTCCACCCTCAACCTCACCATGAGTAACCCTGAACGGAGAACCAGAAATAGGCCCTGAGCATTGGCTGGGTTGCTCCCCGCCCAAAAGAAAAAGAAGATGGGCCAGTGGACACAGCAGAAATAAGACACTGGGTTCGAGCTTTCACCTGGCTTGGTCCGTAGTATCACGGGGTGTATCCAAAGATTTCCCCTGAGCTGCCCAAAATATGACTGCGGCCTGGGATGCAGCGGTAGGTGAGCACGTCCGCTTCACGGCAGGCCCAGCCAGGCTTCGCCACAAGCAGCCCCCGTCATTGGCTGGGAGTAATCCCGAGCACTGCTGGGTGTCCCTCCCCCCCAACCACACTTTAACTGGACCTGCACAGGCCCTTCCTGTCCCTTCTGACCCTTCTGACCCTTTCTGCTGTTCCAGCGGCTGCTCCCGTTGAGAAGACCATGCCTGGGGAGAAAACACCCAGCGCCCCCTCCTCGGAGATGCAGGAGGAGTTTGTGGGCGACTTCCAGGTCGGGGAACGAGTCTGGGTGAACGGGAACAAGCCTGGATTCATCCAGTTCCTCGGGGAGACCCAGTTTGCCCCTGGTCAGTGGGCCGGGATCGTCTTGGACGAGCCCATGGGCAAGAACGACGGCTCGGTGGCGGGTGTGCGCTACTTCCAGTGCGAGCCGCTGAAGGGCATCTTCACCCGGCCGTCCAAGCTGAGTAGGAGCTTGCAGGCCGACGATGAGACCAACTGCCGGCAGCCAGCGCCTGCCGCCTGGGCCACACCGCCCCTGTCGGCCTCCCCGGCCCCTGCCGGCACCGCGAAGGTGCCCCAGTCCCCCGCGAAGGAGTCACCGGCCACCCCTCACATCAGCAGCCTGACCAGGACGGCCAGCGAGTCCATCTCCAACCTCTCTGAGGCCGGCTCCCTCAAGAAAGGGGAGCGGGAGCTGAAGCTCGGGGACCAGGTGCTGGTGAGTGCCGAGGGCAGCGGTCGCGGGTGGCTGTCCATTCGCCTGTCTGGTTCATCAGCTCCTCCAGACTCGCGGTTTGGGTGGAAGCACGAGCAGCTGGGACGCCTGGTCCTGCAGTTTCCAGCGTGATGGATGCGTGCGGGGATGCTGCCAGTTTTACCAGTTTAGCCAAAACAGGGTGGAGGGGTCATGCCGTGGGGAGGGGTCATGCTTTGCACGCCTCTGACCCAGGGTTTAAGTCTTGGTCCCATGTACAGTCCCCCAAGCACATCCCGAAGTGATCCCTGAGCACCAAGCCAAGAGTAAGCCCTGAGCACTCTGACTGTGACTCAAAAACAAACCAATGAACAAAGTTGGAAATCGGTTCTATTTCTCTGGTTTTCTATGTTTCTGTGTGGGGCGTCACAGGGTGGTCGCACACAAAGCCAGTGCCCTTCCCCCGTTGCTCCAGCCCTGTTTGTCAGCATTCCCGTCAGTGTCCAGCGCTGTGATTCTGTTTTGCTCTGTGTCCCGGGAGCCAAGCGTCAAGCCAAGGCATAGTGAAGGAGAACTGGAAGATCGAACTCTGCTAAGATACGAGAACAGTCATTTTCCTTTAGCTGGTTTCTGGCTTAAATGTTCTCCAGCGGTGGGGTTGCCAGTGCTCCACTCCCACACCCAAGGGGCAGCGACCCCCTCGCCACACCAGGTGGCTGGCCTGGGTCAGAGATTCCCGGGGGTGTGGTCAGCCAGGCCACCGGTGACAGCGAGTGGGTGTGAATGCCGCTGCCTTGCCTGGACACTGAGCAGCAGCGTCTGCTCACCCTGTAGGGGTTGCGGGGAGAAATGGCACCTTGACCTTTGGGGTTTCTTCAGGAAATCCCGACTCTGAAGCCAGAATGTTCGTTTGCGGGGGTGGGGGCGCTGTGCGCAGTCCAGGGTGCCTGACCCACGTCCCTCCATCCCTCCGGCAGGTGGGAGGCATGGAGGCCGGTGTGGTGCGCTTCCTCGGGGAGACGGACTTCGCCAAGGGGGATTGGTGCGGCGTAGAGCTGGACAAGCCACTGGGCAAGAACGATGGTGCCGTGGCCGGAACGAGGTGGGTCCCCCTGCCCCCCCAGACAGCCTGGGGCCATGCACGGTGCCCGGGAGGCGCTGAGGGGACTGCAGGCCACTTCTCTTGGTTCTTAGGCGGGGCCACTTCCGTTGGCACTCGGGGACCCTGCAGGGATGTGGGGACAGCCTGGGGCCCCCACATGCAGCTGTGCTCGGGCCGCAGGAACCCCCCGGGCCTGCTGTCGCCCTTCAGATGCCAGGGAGGCTGCTTGGAATCGCCCTTGGTTTGCGTGGTGGGGGTGGGCGGCGTGCGAGAGAGTGTGGGTGTCAATGTATGAGGGAGTGTGTATGTGAGCGTGTGAGTGTGGGGCTGTGAGAGTGTTGGTGGGGGCGTGGGCATGAGAGTGTTGGTGGGGGCGTGGGCATGAGAGTGTTGGTGGGGGTGTGAGCGTGTTTGTGGGGGAATGAGAGCGTGTCAGTGTTGGTTTGAGAGCGTGCAAGTGTTGGTTGGGGTGTGCGTGTGTGTTACTGTGGGGCTGTGGGTGTGTGGAAGTGTTGGTTGGGGTGTGAGTGTGTGTGGGTGTGGGAGTGTCGGTGGGGTGCGAGTGTGAGTGTGTGTTGGTTTGGGTGTGAGTATGTGTGTTTCTGGGGAGTGAGTGTGTGTGAGTGTGGGGCTGTGGACATGTGGGAGTGTCTGTTGGGGTGTGAGTGTGTGTGTTTGACGGGGTGGGAGTGTGAAAGTATGGGAATGTTGGTTGGGGTGTGAGTGTGTTTGTTGGGCTGTGCGAGTGTGGAAGTGTGGGAGTGTTGGTTGGGGTGTGAGTGTAAGTGTGTGTTGGTTGTGGTGTTTATGTGTGGGAGTGTTGGTTGGGGTGTGTGTGTGTTTGTTGGGTTGTGAGTGTGTGTGAGTGTGGGCTGGTGGAGGGTATGATGTTTGTTGGGGAGTGAGTGTGAGTGTGGCGCTGTGGAAATGTGGGAGTGTTGGTTGGGGTGTGAGTGTGAGTGTGTTTGTTGGGGTGGGAGTGTGAGAGTGTGGGAGTGTTGTTTGGGGTGCGTGTGTGAGTGTGTTTGTCGGGGTGTGAGTATGTGGGCATGTGGGGCTGTGGGAGCGTGCTCGTTTGTGGGGGTGTGAGACTGTGGGACTCAGTGGACTTCTGGGTCGGCGCTTGTGTCTCTTGCCGAAGGTGTTTTTGTCCCCCCCTCCTCGTTGTCCGCAGGTACTTCCAGTGTCAGCCCAAGTATGGCTTGTTTGCTCCCATTCACAAAGTCACCAAGATCGGCTTCCCGTCCACGACGCCGGCCAAGGGCAAGGAGGCCGCCGTGAGGTGTATGATGGCCACCACCCCCGCCAGCCTGAAGCGCAGCCCTTCGGCCTCCTCGCTCAGCTCCGTCAGCTCCGGGGTCTCATCCGTGAGCAGCAGACCCGGCCGCACGGGACTAGTAAGCAGCCCCCCACCACTGCGGGGTGCTCGGGCCCCCACAGACTCCCACAGCCCCAGGGGCGAGAGGCGGAGCAGGAGCACGTGGGCTGAGCAGCTCCGGGTGGCAGGCGAGTGGCTTCCCAGCCACCACCAGTGACAGGAGCAGGGATGGGCCTTTCCTGGGGTGCTCAGGGCTCCTCTCTGGCCTCAGGCCACCTTAGGGATGAAGTGGGGTAGCTGAAGGGGGCGCCTGAGGGTCAGAGCAGGGCCCAGAGACTCTGGGGAACGCTTGGCCCTTCATCTTGCTTCTTTGCTCTCTCCGTCTCTCCCTGCTCCCTCCTGTCCCTCTGCACCGCTGTCCACATGCAGAGTGGCCTGGACTTCTGTCCATTGCGGGGCCGCAAGTCAAAGCTGGGGCCTCGTGGCTTCTCCCCTCACGTCTATCTGAGTCATAAACACTAAAGTGTGTCCTAATATGCAAGGGTATCCTGAGATATTGTCCACAGGGAAACGGGCCCACGATGGAGAGGGTGTCCCGGGGGGCTGACTTTGCTGGCGGCTGCGCTTCCTGCCGCTGCCTCTGCTCCGTGCATTGACCCTCGATGCGGAAGAGGAGGGAGTGAGTGTGTGTGCAACGGAAGATACAAAACAGATGACACGGGAACAGAAGCCAGGAGGCCACGCGCCGTGGGCACAGGCCTGGGGCCAGTCCTGTCTTGCTCGACCACCACCAGGTTTCCCTGACCCATGTGCATCCTCGCGTCCGACTCCTCCTTCCCTTCGCCTCACCATTTAGGAGGGGAGCAGACTCAGAAGCCCCTCTCCTTCCCTCGCGAACCAGCCCATTTGTGGAATTCGGTTTTGTTTTTCTGCTTGACTGTGGGCCATACCCTACAGTGCTTCAACGGGCCGTTTGCAGTGCTGGGGTTGTGCCGGGGCCTCCCACCTCCAAGCAAGAGCCCTACGCCTGAGACCTATCTCCAGCCTCCCCCCACTATCTTGTTTTTTTCTGTTTTGGGGTCACACTTGGCAGAGTGCAGGGCTTTCTCCCACCTCTGTGCTCGGGATTATTCCTGGCGGGCCTCCGGGATTGAGCCTGGGTAGCGCTGGGGCTTCGCTCTCCAGCTCTTTGGCCCCTGCCTTGCATATCTTTATGCAGGGTGGAGCTCACTCCTAAACTGAACATCACCGTTAGCGTCTATGACGGGAATATAGAAAGATTCTGTGTGACTTCACGGAAGTATACCTCGACAACATAATTCCATAAGTGCACACACAAGCGTTCATACACACAGTCACTCATACATGTACACGTAGTGCATACCGTATATACACAGGCTTATGGGTATACACACACAGGCACATACATGCATAAACACAACGCACGCATGCACACAGGTGCGTGTAGACATTCGCACTGGAACATACATGCACGCATACATACATGCACACGGGTCCGTGCGTGCCCTGTGGAGGCCTCCCTGTTCGTCTGTTGGCTGAGTTGCTCTTCTGAGGTACCAGGCTCCCACAGAAGGCCTGGCCTTGCTGGGATGGAGCCTGGGGCCTCACAAACCACACGCAGGGCAGAGGATTTGGCATCAGCATCCTGAGTTCAGCTCGTGGCCCCGACCTTGCCCAGCCCCTCAGCACGCGCCTCCCCCCATGCTAGGGGTGCTGCTTTCTCCCTGCTCCGGCACCTGAACCTCACAGTCTCGTCTCCATAGTTGGCTGAAAGAAGCCCATCGCTCCTGTGCTGGTTTCCTCAGGGAGCTGTCTCGGGCCCAGGAAGCGCGTGCGTCTGGCCTGCCCCACCCGCTTAGGCCAGGAGGCTCAGGGAACACCGCCGCCCGCCTTTCCTAGTTTTTATTTTTGCTCTTTGGGGTTCACCTGGCAGTGCTCTGGGACTCCAGGCGTGGTGCTTGGGGGCTGCTCCCGGTGGAGGGGGGTTGAGCCCAGGTCTTCGTGTTAGACCCCCAAGGCTGCCAAGCTCTTCCCAGCCACCCCTTGAAATCTGAGTTGACTGCAGTTCCCGGGAGCACTGCACATGGCTGGCCCGAGAGCTCGTGTGCTCCTAGAAATTTTAGTTATTATTTGGTTTGGGGGGCCACACCCAGGGGTGCTCAGGGCTTATTCCTGGCTCTCTGCTTGGGGGGTGGGGTCACTCCTGATGGTGCTGGATCTTGAACCTCTGCAAGCACCTTCCCCCACCCCCCCAACAGACTCTTTGGCCCTGGGGAGGGCATTTAATCGGAACAGATCTACTTTAAGTGTATCGGGAAATCACGGCCAGGTCCTTACACACAGGCAAGGATGATTCCGCTCTCCGGACAGAACCAGGTGGCTCGAGAGCTCCCAACAGGCAAAGCAGCAGTGGACAGTCTGGGCCCTGCTGGGCCCGACGGTCAGGAGGCATTTGGCAGCAGCTCAGATGATGCGGGGAAGCGGCAAGAGAACCTGCGGCTGGACCGCAGCAGGGCGATGGAACAGGGATGGCCGGGCAGAAGGAGCGGAACTCCTGGCCATCGCTGCTGCAGCCCCCGCCACCGTGTGCCCGAAGAATGAAGATCAGGTCCCGCCTTGCCCCCTCCTGCAGGGGCCGTTGTGCAGAGAGGGATCTGGGTCTGCAGAGCGACCATGAGTGACCACGAGCCCAGGATAGAACGGACAGGACCCCTGGTCCCCGCAGCCCTTCAGCCCACTCCCCTCCCCTCCTCACTGTCTTTGCCTCTTCTCTCCTTCCCTTTGTGCTTGGTCTTTCCCTGAGCTGCCCTTGCTGTCCTGCTTGCTGGGCGTGAGCCCTCACACATTCTCACCCACCACTTTTTCCTTTTTTTTTTCCTGGACTTTGGCCATGCCCCAGCAATACTCAGGACTTACTCCGGACTCTGCACTCAGGAGTCACTCCTGGTGCCCTCGGGACCCTGTGGGGTGGGTACCTGTTATCCAGCTCGGGTCAGCGGCGTGCAAGGCCAGCGCCTTTCCCGCAACTTTATCATTCTAGCCTCTCATGCCCCATTTTCGAAGGCAGATGGCACAGGGGTCTTTTATAGGGTCGCACCCAGTGACCCCCGGGGGCACGGGGCCATTCCCAGAGACAAAAGTCTCTGGTTGCTGCTATTCAGGCATGGGGCGGGTGCCCGGGAGAGCGAGGTGAGCTGGAAGGAAGAGGAAGAGAGAAGGGACAGGCTGCCCAGGGAGACCCTGACGGACCTGCAAGGCTGAAGATGCTGGAGCTGGACTCAAGCTCAAGTCAAGGGCTCATCCTTAAGGAAGCTCAGGCCAGAGCGGGCTGTGGAGGGGGCTGCCTCCAGCTCTGCAGAAGAGCCTCTGGATTCCCACGAGGCCCGAAGCCAGAGGAGCCCAGGTCCCGTCCAAGGATCTTTCGGAAGGTTTCAAGACGTTTCTGCTGAGAGTCGCTGGCCTATATGCAAGGATGCAGCACTGCTGCATGTGCTTTGCCGAGGATCACCGCGTGCGTGCCCGTGTCGGCCGCCCCCATCCCCTTCACGTTTCTTTTTCCTTTGCAGTTGCCCGAAACCTCCTCCCGCTACAAGCACAAGATCTCCGGCACCACGGCCCTCCAGGAGGCGCTGAAGGAGAAGCAGCAGCACATTGAGAAGCTGCTGGCCGAGCTGGACCTGGAGCGGGTGGAGGTGGCCAAGGCCACGAGCCACGTGGGGGAGATAGAGCAGGAGCTGGCCCTGGCCGGAACGGGCACGACCAGGTGACGTCTGTGCAGACGGCAGTGCCGGGGCCGAGAGACGCCAGTGGTAGAGGCTGGGCGCGAGCTTGGTGCAGGCGGTGCAGGGAGAGGCCGTGGATCCCCGTCTGCCGTTGTTGCGGTGGCGTCCGGCGCATGGTTTGATCGCATGCGCCTTCTGCTCGCCCTGTGGGGGTTTAGGGAGTGCCAAGCTGTCCGCGCCGGTGCTTTCGTGGTGTGGTTCCCCTCTGGCCTTCCAGAAACGCTGTAGCTTAGGTGGGAGATGCATTTAGCTTCCGTGGTGACAGGTGGCGATGCCAGCCCACAAAGGGCTGTTGGGGGCGGGCGAGGCCACTCACGGGCCGTTGCCTCTACAGCACGTCCTGGAGCTGGAGGCCAAGAACGACGAGCTGCGGGCCATGCTGGAAGCGACCGACTGGGAGAAGGTAGAGCTGCTGAACCAGCTGGAGGAGGAGAAGAGGTGAGGCCGTGTCCGGAGCTGGGGGCTCCCTCGGGTGGGGCACTCCTGGCCTTCCAGGGCTTTGAGAACCAGAAACCAACGGGTGCCCAGTCCTGAGCACGTCCTCACCGGGAGGGCTGGGGGGGGAGCTCAGTGGAGCCAAGCCACCCCCGGCCCTCCCTGCTGTGTCCACCTGGCTTGGTATTCAGGAGGCCTGTGCTGGGTGGCAAGGAACTGTCCTAACCCAGTGGGACCCTGTGGGAGTCCCTGTGGTTAAGTCCCAGGCGGGAGGAAACCCACAGTACTCATGGGGCACGACAGCAGACAGACAGGGCTCAGGCTAGGCTGCAGACAGACGGACGTGGTGCTCAGGCCGGGGTGTAGACAGACAGACATGGGGCTCAGGCCAGGCTGCAGACAGACGGACGCGGGGCTGAGGCCTGGCTGCAGACAGATGGACACGGGGTGCTGGCCGAGACCGCCTTTTCAGATGGGCTCCCGGCAGTGTGGTGCCCAGGGGCACTGCCAGTGCCTGGCTCAGCCCCTCAGCTCCACATGCCGACTCGACAGTCACTGGGAGCCCCTCCCCCCCCCCCCCCCCCCGCCGCCGAGTCGTTGGCTGCTTCTCCCCCAGGGGCTCAGTTGTTGTCCCAATGTGGGGACAGGCGCTGGCTGGGAGGGACTGGCAGGCGCGCGGGTCAGTTTTAAACCACCTCTGTTAGCTGCGAGGCAGAAAGAGTTGATATGACACTGCACCTGGCATTGGCTTGGCCTAGCTTCCTCCTGTAGCCTGTGGGTCCCACCCAGTGCTCGAAGGTGAGGGGACTCGCTGACTTTCTTTTTTTTCTTTTTGGGTCAACCCAGCGATGCTCAGGGGTTACTCCTGCTTCGGCACTCAGGAATTACTCCAGGCATTGCTCCGGGGTCCATAGTGGTATGCTGGGAATTGAACCCGGGTCGGCCACGTGCAAGACAAACGCTCTGCCTGCTGTACTCTCGCTCTGGCCCTCCCCGACTCTCTCAGCCCTCCTGTGTGTGGAGCCGGGGGCTGGGTCAGGCGCATCTACAAGATGGTGGCCCTCATGGGGGGCAGCAGTGACGCCCCTCACAACGTCTCCCTCTCCCCCACAGGAAAGTGGAAGACCTCCAGTTCCGAGTCGAGGAGGAGTCCATCACCAAAGGCGACCTGGAGGTAAAGCCCGGGCAGGTCCCGGAGGCTTGCAGGGTGCAGGCAAGGATGCGGGGCGGCCTGGCCAACCCCGCCGGGACCACTTCTGCTGGAGACTCCGAATCAGACAGGGATACCTGGGTTCATGCACCTGGCAGGGCCTGGCTGACACATCTCTGCTGCTTGGGGCTGGAGGCTGTTCTTGATGAGCGTTTTTCTCTCGTTCTGACAGTCGGGTCTATGCCTTTGCCTCAGCTTTGATTTTCAGTCGAGCAGCACAAATCAAATCCTTTAGAACCCCATTTTTTGGAAGCTTTTCCTTAAAACAAGAAGAAGCAAAGAGTCAGTTTGGAAAAGAAAAATTTCTATTTCTGCTTCTTTTCCTTCCTGTTTTAAGTTCATGGAAATTTTGTTTTCCCACCAGAAGGAGGTGAAGTCCCTGCAGGCGGCCTCTGAGAAGCTCGGCAAGGAGAACGAGTGCCTGAGGACCAAGCTGGACCATGCCAACAAGGAGAATGCGGACGTGATCGCCCTGTGGAAGTCCAAGCTGGAGACGGCCATTGCCCTGCACCAAAAGCCCATGGGCGAGCCGAAGGCATCCGTGAGCCAGGGCGTGGGCGCCGAGGCGGCCGAGCTGGCCGAGCTCAAGATGCAGATCGAGAGGCTACAGTTCGAGTACCAGCAGGAGGTGGAGAGCCTGAAGGCCCAGCAGGCGGCTGAGCGTGCAGCGCACGCCTCCGAGCTGCAGACGCTCAGGTCGCGGCTGTTCAGGACGGCCCAGGAGCAGAAGAACAGCCTGGAGGCCGCACGGGCCAAGCTCGAGCAGATCGAGGACCAGCACCTGGTGGAGATGGAGGACGCCCTGAACAAGCTGCAGGAGGCGGAGACGAAGGTAAAGCACCTGGACGGGTTGCGGGCCGTGTGTAGTCAGCAAGCCCAGGCCCTGGCCAATGCCACGGCACAGCTGGAGGCCACCCAGCAGAAGCTCTTGCAGCTCGATGGGCTCCGGAAGGCCAGTTCCGAAGGTCAATTGGGAATGGAGAAGCTCAGGCAGCAGCTCCAGGTGGCTGAGCGGCAGATTCAGGAGTTAGAGAATGCAAAGCGGGCCGAGAGCTGCAGGTTGGTACTCGGGCGCCCTCGCCCACTTCCACGCTCGCTCCCTGCATGCTGTGTGTCAGTCTGCTCGCCGCCGTTTTCCGGCTTGGTGCTGACAGGTCTCCCGGTCACGTCCCGTGCGGTTCCCTCTTAGGGGACTGAGAAGGAGTCGGCATGATTCAGGGGCTGTCAATGGTCCCCAGCACCCGGATGCCGTGCTAGCCTTGGCCCCGGCTAATCGGGCCCGTCTGAGGTCTTTCTGAAACAGAGAATTCTTCACGAGGCCATTGAGAAAACAAGATAGGAGCCCCCAGAGCAGACCTCTGCCCCCCACCCCTTGGGCCCGCTGCATACTCGCCGAGTTCGCCCAGACACTTGGGCTCGAGTCAGGCCGCGAGGGTCTTTCCCTGACCTTGCTGACCACCTGCTCGTGTGACGGGCTTTGCCATCCTCTCCCCGAGGCGCCTCAGTTCCCAGCTGGTGCTCGATGCCTCTGAGCCTCTGAGCTCCCTCAGGGCTGGTGACGTGGCCCATCTTGGTATTTCTCATTGCCAGCCCCTCCGTCCCTGCAGCACAAGCCCCCACCCAGCCCTGCAGAGATTTCATCCCTTTCAGCCTCTAAGGGGTGCTTGGGCCAAGTCCGCTTTCCAGCATGGCCCCCTGCTGGCCACAGGCATGGACTCTCATGGTAGCCCTGACCCTGGGGAAGGACGAGACAGTGAGATCTGGGCCAAGCCGAGGAAGCTGCAGTTCTCACCAAGGAGCCCCGAGAGATGCCCTTTTCCTCCTATAGGATTGTGGTGGCAGGGACGTGCCCTCACCCCCCCCCCCCCGCTCCTCCGCGCTGGGCACTTTGTTGGAGAAACTTCTCTGTTGGCCAAGATGGAAGGGCTGTGGGCTTTGTAGACAGGACTGACAGACATAACAGAAGGGCCCCGAGATCCCTGGGAGTTCCCTTCAGGACTCAGGACTCCTTGGCTGGCATTCCAGAAACACCGCCTGAAACAAATGGAATCAATTCCTAGGACACAGCAGGGGATAGCTGACCCACTTGTTCGCATCAAGATGTAACAAACGTCAAGTTCGTGTGACTGCTGTCTAGTGGATTAGAGGTTCTTCATTTTAAATTTCATATTGAAACCCCTCAAACTTTTAAAGTCACAGGAAAGAAACTACAAGAAAGTAAATCTTGGGGGCCGGAATGATAGTACAATGGGAAGGGCATTTGCCTTGCACGCGGGTTCGATCTCCATCATCCCATAGGGTCACTGTCATTGTCTCTACCCTCCCATTGTTTATCGATTAGCTCGAGCGGACCCAGTAACGTGTCCATTGTGACACTTGTTACTGTGTTTGTCATATCAAATACATCACGGGGAGCTTGGCAGGCTTTGCCGTGCAGGTGAGATACTCTCGGTGAGCTGGCCGGGTTACTGACAAGGAGAAATTCCTGAGCATTTAGGGTGACCGAAAAACCCAAAAGAAAAAAAAAAGATAACCTTTTTTTCCCTTCCTCCCCTCCCTTTCCCTTTCTTCCCTGTTTCCTCCCTCCCTCCTTCCTATCCTTAGCTTCCCTCCTCCCTTGCTTTCTTCCTTCTTCCTCGCCAAGCTATGCTCTGGGCTCTGGGGTCCTCCCGCCCAGCAGTAGTGGGGCTTTTCAGCTTGTGGACCGATCTCAGTCTCGCCCAGTGGTGCTGTAGTTCCAACTTGGGCCTGGTGTGTACTCCAGCCCTTTGTGCCGTCTCCCCGCCCCTGGAAAGTCAGTCTTTCTCATAGGCTTTCTTATTTTCTGGTCACGCCAAAGTTAGGTCTAGAAAACACCTCTGTTAGGGCCATTTTCAATAACCACTAGACAGTCATCACCAGAACTGCCGGCGCCAAGGCCTTGGCTTCGCAAGCTTCAGGCAATCACGCTCACCTCACGCCTCTGTTCTTTGGGGTTGTGTTGGGTCATGGGCTTCTCATACGTGTTTTCTGTTTTGTTTTCCCCTTCCCGTTCCTATTTGTCTCCTTGGTCCATTCACTCTATCCTTGTGACTCTGGTAGGCCGATAGCCTGGCCGAGGAGCTGCAGGGGAAGGGGCTAGCGCTTCGTAGTCTTCAGGAGAACTTGAACGAAAGCGGCCGAGCTGAGGGGCCGTGTGTGCACGCGTGTGTGTGTGCATGTGTGTTTGTGTGTGCATGCTGGTGAGCAGAGTAGAGGGGCCGTGTGTGTGCGTGTGTGTATGTTTGTGTGTTTGCATTGTGTTCGTGTTTGTTCGTGTGTGTGCGTGTGTGCTGGGAGCGGGCAGGGGGCCGGCGGCTGACGGTGGCCCCCGGCTCCCCACAGGAGGAGAAGGTGGACGTGAGCCGCAGCCAGTGCCAGGCTCTACAGGCCGAGCACGCCAAGGCCAGCGTGGAGATCCAGGGGCAGCACGAGGAGGCACCGCAGGCCCTTCAGCAGCTGCTGCTGCAGGCGAAGGAGAAGCTGCAGGCAGTGCAGGCGGAGAACGGGAGCCTGCTGCGGGAGGTGGCCGAGCTGAAGACGCAAGCCGACAAGGCCAAGGTGGGTGGGCGCAGGGCAGCGCCGCGGCTGATGGCGGCCGTGGCCCGTGTGTGTGTTGGTGCCTGGCCGCTTTCCAAAACGCACCGCAGCCAGGGCTACGTCTCCTCTCTGGACCACCTGCTGGCCCAGTTCTGTGGCCAGCAGCCTCGTGTGCACGCTCAGGTCAGTCCCATTCCGGTAACATGGCCGTCAGCGGTCAGCTGCCCAGCACACACCAGTAGCCTGCTGCGGCTCATGGCTGCTGAGCTGGACAGAGAAGATAGCCCTTGCTGCAGAAAGTTCTGGAAAGTACATGGCGGTTCAACTGTGGTGTGCATTGAGACTCAGAAATGAAAACGCACAACCCGTTGCTGACGGGCAGGGAGAGCAGGTGAGGGAGACCCTGACCCGTGTGCGGCCAGTCCTCCTGGAGCCCCTGGGCCCCTCCCAAATGACTGCAAACACTGCTCTCCCATTGCTCATCGATTGGCTCGAGCGGGCCCACTAATGTCTCCATTTTGAGACTTGTTACTGTGTTTGGCAAGCAAAAACTGTTGGCTTCAGTCTCCAAAGCTTGGTGGATTCGTCTGGATTTTCTATAAAGTGTATAACTTTGGGGGCTAAGTCCATTTCCTGCCTCTGTGTGTCCCTGTGAAAATCGTTTGACAAGCAGTGGTTGCTTTTCCCTTCCCCTCCTGCTCAAAGTTCCAAAACAAAATACTTTTTGTAGTTCTTTGAATTGTATTGAAAACTAGTTTTTGAATGCATCCCTTCTAGGACAGAGTGATGGATTTTATAATAGAAGAATTGAAGTGGGGGGAAAAATCTTATGCCCCAATGTCAAGATCCAACTGTACTTACACCTTCCGGGGAGCTGTCAGGAATCATTTCAGACAGCATTTCAAAAATCAACTCGGCTGATAGTAGAATGGGTAGGGTGCTGCCTTGTACTCGGCCAACCCGGGGTTGATCCCCAGCATCCCGTATGGTCCTCCGGCCCTGCCAGCAGTGATCCCTGAACACAGAACCCTGAGCGAGACCCGAACACCAGCAGGTGTGGGGCCCCCATCCACAAAATAGGCAGGTAGTTATGTTTACGCTAAGAAGCTAACTGTGTTTGAGCCTCTCCATCCTGCCTGTGTGTGTACATGTGTGTGTGAGTGTGTGCGCGTGCGCGTATACACGCGTGTGCAGGTAAGACTACTCTGCCATTTTCATTTCTGGTATTTAGGCCACATGAAGTGCTTGGCTTGCTTGTGCCTGCTTGATCTCATTCTTGTTTCCATTCTTCCCCGCTTTTTGTTTCTGCAGTCCTTAACTTGCTTATTAAGCTCGGCCAAAGAAGAGATGGAGCTGATGTCAGAGGATCGCAGGGCCCTGAGGTCAGAGAATGAATTGCTGGCGAAGGAGAAGCTCTGTCTGAAGTCCGAGAGAGGGTGGTTTCAATTGAAACTCAGAGAAGCGGAGGCCAAAAACTCTTCGCTGCGGGAAGAGCAGAGGAAGCTCTGGCTGTTGAACCAAGCGATTCGCTTGGATAAGGAGAAGGTCATCGAGGCCAGGTGGGCCGCGGAGAAGCTCTGCCAGCAGGAGCGGCTGGACCGAGAAGCCCTCGAGGCGGAGAAAGAGAAAGTGCTGGAAGAGGGCAGGGCGGTGCAGGAGGAGCTCCAGAGGGTGGGCGCGGAGAAGGACGCACTGCAGGTCGCCAAGCTGGGGCTGCAGGCCCTGGTGGAGGAGCTGCAGATGAGCAAGAGCAGCCTGGTGGCCGAGTGCAAGAAGGGCCTGGAGGAGAGGGGCCAGCTGGAGGAGCATGTCAAGAAGCTGGTTCTGGAGAACTTATCCCTGGCCAAGGACAACGACAACATCATCCAGAAGCTGCAGTGCTCCTACGAGGAGCTGGCTCGGGATCAGAAGTCGCTGGTGCAAGAGATCGAGGAGCTCACGGCTGAGAAGGAGGAGGCCGCCCGCGTGGAGTCGGCCCTGCGTGAGCAGCTGAACAGCCTTGGCTCTGAGAAGGAGCTGCTGGGCCAGAAGGCCACGAAGCTCCAGCGGCAGCTGCACTGGCTGCTGAAAGACCAGGCGCTGCTGGAGGCGCAGCAGACCGAGCTGCTGGCCGAGCGGGAGGCGTCCCTGCAGGCCCTGGCCTCCCTGGAGGACACCAGGAACACCAATGCGATGATGCAGAGTAAGGTGGGTGATGGTAGTGACCAGGGCTGTGTAGGCCCAGCCTCAGCCCTGAGAGAAAACATATCCTGGGCCATAGTGATAGCACAGCGGGGAGGGCGTTTGACTTACACACCGAATTCCCAGGTTCAATCCCCGGCATCCCATATGGTCCCCTCAGCACCGCCAGGAGTAATTCCTGAGTGCAGTGCTAGGTGAGCCAGTGCCCTCTGACCTCACAGCCCCACTTTCCCGGCTCGAGTGACTGCTGACAGCCTGAGCTGTTCCACCCTAGCCAGGAGTGATCCCTGAGCACAGAGCTAGGGTTTTTCCCTACCCCACCGGGTGTGGCCCCAAACAAACCAAACTGACTACCCACAAAGGTTCTAGATAAGCATGTATACATACACAGACATGTATATATGTATATATGCGTGTATGCTTCAAAAGAGTCGGGAAATATCTACCATTTAAAATATCCGAGAATGATGCTGGAGCAATAGCATAGCAGGTAGGGTGTTGGCCTTGCACATGGCCAACCCAGGTTCCATCCCCGGCATCCCATATGGTCCCCGAAGCACCGCCAGGAGTACTTCCTGGGTGCAGAGCCTGGAATCACTCCTGAGCAACGCCGGATTGTGACCCAAAAACCCCCTCCCCAAATTAATTGATTAATTAAAATAACAGAAGCCAAAAAGAGGGAAGCTGAAGAAGAAGGGGCTGTGCTCCCCTGGCGCCCGTGAGAAACAGGGGCCGCGCACATGCTGCCGGAACCCCACCCCCACACGCTCCCAGCACAAGAGGTGATGCTTAAGGAGTGAGAGGCCCCATGGACAAGGACACATCCCTTCAGTCAAGGGGTCATGTCCTTGCCAGAGCCCTCCAATGCCCTTCCTCTTGCTGCTCTCCCAGAACCTGGGCTTCGGGCTCCCATCACATTGGCAAATCTTCACTTTGCCAGAGTCGAACACCACTTTGGAGTGCTTCTTCCCTGCCAGGAAGGTTCAGTCGCAAACGGAAACGCCCACCAGCATGTGGCTTTTCCAGCCTCTTTGCGCATGCTCTAGGCCCAGAGCTGGGGGAGTCTGGTCCTCTGGGCTGCCTTCCTGCTTCTTGCTCCTGTCAAGGGAGACAGCTGGGTGGGGTCCTCCGGGGTTTGCACACTTGGCTGCAGTCCGATGCCCGCACCTACCATCACCAGGCTCGGGTCTGGCCTGCAGCAGGAGTCAGCCTTGGGGCCTCCTTGATGTCTCTCCTTCCCCAACCCTCCTTCCATCCCACCCGTGTCTGCAGCGCTTTATCGTTTGAATCCTCTCCGAGGAAGTGGACCATCTGGGTCCCAGTGCCCTGAGGAGTTCCCGCACACCCTCACTTCCTGCACTTCTGTACTTAACAGCAGGTGGCCCTGGAGGGCACTTGTGGGCTGAAATGAACTTTGCATGTGGGCTGTGCAGGTGGACCCTGTATGGGTTTGTTGGGAACTGAACATTTCCATGTTTTGTTTTGTTTTGTTATGTTTTGTTTTAAGCTGGAGGAAGAGAGATCTGTGTTTCTTGGCTGTAGTGTGGGATGGCCTGGGCACTCTCAGAGACTGGCCATCAGAACTTGCCCTGAGGGAGAAAAAGAATCAGTCTGTTTTTCTGGTTTTATTTACACTTTCTTTGGGGGCCACACCTGGCGATACTCCAGGCTTCCTCCTGGCTCTGCACTCATGAATCACTCCTGGCTGCTCTCCGGTGGCCCCTATAGGATGCCAGGGATCAAACCTGGGTTGGCTGCGTGCGAGGCAAGCACCTTTCCCGCTGTGCTATCACTCAGACCCAACGCGCCTGCCAGTTTTCAAGTGAAACATGAATGTTTGTGCCTACAGTCATGCTTGCTTTTGTAAAGTGGGATTTCCCCCCGCCCCATTCATTTGAAAGAAGTGAGTTTGTCTTTGTAGGAGAGGGAAGACCCCTCTTGACTCCCTGCTCTGAGAAGAACCGAGGGGTACCAGCATCTCCTCCTGGGGTCTTCCCTGGGCACCCGGGAGCTTGCGCTCAGGAAGGGAAAGGGGAGCTCTGGCTGCCTCCAACCCTGGGGTGGGGACTGGAAGCGGGGCCCAGCCTCCTCTGTGGCGGGCTCCCATGGCTCCCGCAGATGGCTCACCGTCTCACGCTCTCCTTGAACACAGATTGATTTCCTGAATTCCGTGATTGTGGACCTCCAAAGAAAGAATCAGGACCTCAACATGAAAGTGGAGATGATGTCCGAGGCGGCTCTCAAAGGGAACGGGGACGACCTCAACAATTACGACAACAACAACTTCGGCCCGGCCACCTCATTCTCTGCACTCTGCAGAAATCTCCAGCAGTTCCTGGATTAGATAGCAAGCTACTTGTGAAACACCTACAATAACCAATTTACTGTCTTTACAAAGTTTACTTTTTTTCACTGTGTTTTTAGATGAATGTATGATGAGAAATTCAACATTAATAATTTTCGATTTTCTTATCAGAAAAAATTAAATGAAGGACCTGAACCATCAGAAGGTGATCATCCAATCTGAATCTATTTATGTTCATTTGAATGTTTTCTAGTTCTGTAAAACGTGATAAATAATGTACCATCAGGGCTACATGGATTATAAGAACTTCTATAATTGTATATATGCTTTTGATGTATTTTCCTCTGGAGATTATCAAGTGTCTCACCAGTGAAAGATCGTAATCCATTGACATTTTGAGTAATAAACACGATTGAAATTGTTTCACAAACTATGTAAAGCAGTATTAAAATTTGAGCAAACAATGTTCTATATCTACTTGAATAAAATTATTTCCTTTTTGCCAGTGATAACTGATTATTCTCCGGTTTATTTATAAAAGATTTTTGGCTAGCAATCAAGAACTATAGAGTCAAATAAGTCAAAGAGTTTCTACAATGGAATCCTGATACACCAATTTCTTTTTGTTTCTTTATGTTTGTGCCACACCTGGTGATGTCTTAGGGCTTATTCATGGCTCTGCACTCAGGAATCACTCCTGACAGTGCTTGGGCAGACTATACGGAACGTCAGGGATTGAAGCCAGATTGGCCAAAGCACATGCCCTGCCAGCTGAACTATTGCTCTGTGCCTGTATACCATTTTCTTAAAAGTGTTTATCTTGGGCTAAAGAGGTAGTACAGTGAGTAGGGTTCTTACCTTGCATGTGGCTGATCTGGGTTCAATCGCAGGAATCCCATGCAGTCATCTGTGCCCCGGCAGGAGCAATCGCTAAGTGCAGAGGCAGGAGTAAACCGTAAGAAGCACTGGGTTGGGGGTATGGTGCCACCAGCAGGTCAGTCTGTACCTGTGAGGCGAGTGCATCAGCAGCCTGATGGCGCCTTCAGACTTCCAGGTACCCCCAAATTGCTGCCATGTCTTGGGCCAACCCCCAAAAATTTGGGGCAGAGTTTACCAAGAAAATAAACAGGCAAAAGTTACATACATAGCACAGAGGGTAGGGCGTTTGCCTTGCACGCTTCCTACACAGCCGACTAGAGTTTGATTCCTACGCCCCTCTCGGGGAGCCTGGCAAGCTACCTAGAGTATCTCACCTGCATGGCAAAGCCTGGCAAGCTACCTGTGATGTATTCGTTATGCCAAATACAGTAACAAGTCTCACAATGTTACTGAGCAAAATTGATAAATTGATGAACAATGAGAGGACATTGACAGTGACATAAAATAAGAAGGGAGCCTGAGGCTAGTCAGGGTCAGATACACAGTATCCCACAGTTTCTTTCCTTTTGTTCCCACCTGCAGTGCTCAGGGCACGACTCTGTGGGTGCTGGGGGCGTGGTTCTGTGGCCTGTGAGGAAGGCTGCGCTCCTGCTCCTCCTGCATCTCTCAGCCTCCTGCCCCCCGTGCCTCCCGCAGCCCTCCTCCCAGTTGAAACTGTGAGTTCCGGTGGCGGGGTGGGTGACTCTGGTGCCTGATCCAGGAGCTTGGAATCAAATCCGTGGACTCAGACCTGCAAGGCCGGTGCTCCGCCGCCCAGTTACACCCCTGCCCCCAAACTTTATCTATTTAGCTTGCCCACTCCTCCAATCTTGTTTTTTTCAAAAATTTTTGTTTGATGTGCACACCCTGGATCTCGGGTCCAACCCCTGGCTCTGCGCTCAGGGTCACTCCCAAGTCCCCTTGGGGAGTCCTTAGGGTGCCCGGGGGGGGGGCGGTGGGTCCTGGTGGGCCTCGTGCAAGACAAGCGCCCTCCCCGCAGTAAATCGATTCTAATCCCGATGCACATCGCTCGGGTGGAAGCTGCTTGGGACCCCACGGGCCTGTTTGGATCCCTCGGGCCCCTACGCAGCGGTTCACCCATTCCCTGCTGGCCGTCTGCGGTATCGCAGTTCGGAGCCCGTGTGGTCTCTTTGCCGCGGTGCGCCCACCCTCTGCTGGCCGTCTGCGGTATTGCAGTCTGGAGCGCGTGTGGCCCCTTTGCCGTGGTGGGCCCGCCCCCTGCTGGCCGTCTGTGGTATCGCAGTATGGAGCGTGAGTTCAAGGTGGGAGGTCTGTGAGTTGTGTGTGCGCCTGCAAACCCACCCAGTCTGCCTCCCATGGGTGCAGTCGCTGAGCCCACCCCTGCTTGCACCTACAGGAACCATAGTGACATTATGGACCTGAAAGGAGGAGACACAGGATGGAAGGACTCTTTCCGTGTTTTTGGGCTCGTAGATACCAGGATTTGCTCGAGCGGGCCCAGTAACGTCTCCATTGGAGACTTTGTTGTTACTTTGTCTGGCATATCGAATACTCTGGTAGCTTGCCGGGCTCTCCGAGAGGGGCGGAAAAATCGAACTCCGGTCGGCCATGTTGGCCGCTTGTAAGGCGAAACAGTGACACTCTCTGTGACTGTCCACAGCGCCCCAGCTGCCCAAAGCTCACCGTGGTTGTCGTAGACTCTTTGAACAATCATTTATACTCTTAGAAACATGGGGCCGGAACGATAGCACAGTCGGAGGATTTAATCCTGACTCTGCATTCAGAAGTCGCTCCTGGAAGGCTTAAGGCAAACCTATGGGATGATGGGGCTCTAGCTCCAGCCAGCCTCGTGCAAGGGAAACCCTCTACCCAATATGCTCTCTCCAGAACCTTCCTACTATGGTTCTTCCTTCCTTAGGAAGGGTTCTTTGGATGTTGTTTTTTTTTGTATTTTTTTCTTTTTTGGTCAAAACTGGCCAAGCTCGGTGGTTCTTCCTGGCTCTGCACTCAAGAATTACTCCTGGAGGTGCTCAGGGGACCCTATGGATGCTGGAAATCAAACCGGGGTTGGCCGCATGCAAGGCAACCCTCCTCGCTGTACCATGCTCTGGGTCCAGGCTCTGCAGAAGCGTCTTCAATATTAGGGGTTAAGAGTCAGCTGAAGGGTTGCAGCAGAACCTAGAAAGGGAAGCCGTCTGAGCCCTGCCCTCTTCTGGCTCAGCTACTTCCCATCCTCTCAAGTCTCCACCCATCCCCCAGCTCAGAGGCTCTCTCAGACCAGACAGTCTGAGTGTTCTGGAGCTTCAGTACATTGGCCCTTGGTGAATTATTGGGTCAAGCCCTGGGCAAATCCAGGGAGGTCTGGAAGATGCAACCTTTGTTTACTTTGGTTTCCCCTGACAAATGACCTTCACAGCCTGAGTGACTTAGCGACTTTCCCAAAAGTGCTTCCTTCACAGAACCAAGAAAACTTCCCAGGGCTTTAGAGATAGTATTGAGTGAAGGTGCTTGTCTTGCTAGTGACTCTGAGTACAGAGCCAGAAGTAGGCTTGAGCATGGCTGGTGTGCCCCAAACTCCCTCCCCACGAAAACCAATCAGACTACAAAAGAAGCAAAGATAAATTAGAAAAAGCCCTTGCTGGGGTTCCCTGTGCTAGGAATAAGGGTAAATAAAGAATACGATTTTGTACTATAAATCACGGTATCAGGGAATTAGCTAAACAGGTTGGGGTGCAGGCTTGCTTCCCAGTATTCATGGTCCCGGAGTATAGCCGGGAGCAGTGCTTGAGCACTAAGTTGGGAGCTGCCACGAAGGACTGCTGGGGGTGGCCACATATTCTGGCCACACCACTGGGAGCTGTGGGGGGGGTGTATGTCAGTATTAGAAAGGAGAGAAATCACTGGGGCTTAGTTGGTAATTTGGGGGAAGGGTCTGAGGAATTGGAGGCTGTGGTTGGTATCAACCTCAGGGGATTGGACCCATGCCGGTATGTGCTCTACGATGAAGCCACACACCCCCATCTCTCAATGCACTTATCTGGTTCTAAGGAGAGGCGAGACTCAGCTATCATTGCAAAGAAGCAGCAGTTTCCGATGTTGGCGGCGATAGAGGGAAAGTGGGCTTTCATCGGTGGCACTAGGCTCCTGTTGGTTTGTTGCTGGTTTGCTGCATTTTTCCAGAGTCTCAGGGAAACATGATCTGGGCTTGGAAGTCTGTGGAACTGTTTATGTCTAAAAGAACAGCATGAGCCAGAGAGGATTACAGAAGGCAGGACTCTTGCTTTGCATGCAGCTGACCTTGGTTCTATCCCCTGCATCATATGTGGTCCCTGATTCCTGCCAGGAGTGATCCCTGAGCACACCCTCCCAAACAAAACAAAACAAAAACAAGACCAAATATGTTTGCTCTGTCAAATAGATTGTTTTCTTTGATAGGTCATTGTAAAAAGTCCAAATCTGGGGTAATTTTTATTCTTGGCTATAGTTGAGGAGTGGTGAAAGTTTCTTCTTTTTTTGGGGGGGGAGGGGAGTGAGCACTCCTGGCAGGGGTCAGGGGACCTGGGGAACCCAATGGATGTGTTCAAGGCCATCACCTTACTGAATGTACTGTCTCTCTAGCTCCCAAAGATTTTTCAGAACTTCTAGGACCTCAAGTAACTTTTGCACCAAGGAAGTCATATGTAGGCTGGAGAGATAGAACAGGGCTTAAGGTTCTTGCCTTATGTGGGCCCAATCCCAGGTTCATCCCCCACGCCTCGTGTGGCTCCCTGGGCATCACCAGGAGCAATCCTTGAGCACAGAATGAAAAATAACTCTTGAGCACTGTGTTGTCAAGTATGGCCCCCTCCACACCCCAAGTGGAAACAAAATGAAGTAGTAGATAGATTGTCAGCAGGAACCCTGGGCAATGACTTCTTGGGAAGTAATGAAACCAAGATGGGGTTTGAAGAAGTGACTCTTTCTCCAACTCTAAAGTAGAAAAACATATTATGGCTGGACCCACTTTGTGGACACAGGAACTAAGGCCTGCTAAGACTCTAAGTGGCACCAGCCCAGGTCCAGTAAAGGCTGGACCCCTTTTCGGAAAGAAGATCCAGCAGGAGAATGTGATAGGAAATGAAGATGGACCATCGAACGTTTCAAATGTTGGGGCCCAAGCTATAGCACAGCGGGAGGGCCCTTCCTTGCACAGGGCCGAACCCAGTGCGATCCCAAGTGGTCATCCGAGCCCCGCTAGGAAAGATTCCTGAGTGTAGAGTCAGAAGTAAATCCTGAGCACCACTGGGTGTGGTCCCAAAACAAAAACAAGCAAACTGAAAATTAAGCAAAACAAACCAAAACAACAATACCAAGGTTTTTTTTAATCTAGTGTGAAAATCCCACACATGGCGGTTTGGGAGAAAACCTACATAATTATTCTGCAAGGCAAACAGTGTGCCCCCAATACTGTGTGTGGGGGTGGGGGTGGGGTGGGGTGGGAAATATAGGGTGACTGACTAAAAAGCCCAAGTTCTCTCTTGAATGCATCTCTCTCTCATTCTCTCTCTCTCTCTCTCTCTCTCTCTCTCTCTCTCTCTCTCTCTCTCTTCTCTCCTCTCTTTCTCTCTCCCCTTTAACTCTAAGTTAAAACTTTTTGACTTCACTATTTGTCTCTTTCTGAAATTCTTTTCTGGGAGGGAAGGCAGCATTCCTGGTAAGTCTGGGTCAGACTTAGGCCTGCCTTTCTTTTCCTGCCAAGAGTAACCCCTCTCTCCACTCTGGGCCCCGCAGCTCCCAGAGCTGGGAGGTCGGACCAAGGACCTTGTAAATTCTTTCCCGCAACACTAATGCTATAGAAAATCAATGGTGATGTGTGTGGTGTTGGAATTATGTGTCCACGAAAGCACCAAGAACAGTGTTGTGAATCATAGAACTATCATCCAAACAAATATATTAACAATAATATAGTTTTGGGCTGGAGTGATAGCACAGTTGGTAGGGCATTTCCTGTGCATGCAGCTGACCCAGGTTTGATTCCCAGCATCCCATAGAGTCTTCTGAGCACTGCCAGGAGTAATTCTTGAGTGCATGAACCAGCATCGCTGGGTGTGACCCCCCAAAAATTATTTTTATTTTTTGCTTTTTGGGTAACTCCTGGCTATGCTCAGGGATTCCTCCTGCCTTTACACTCAAAGATTACTCCTGGCAGTGCTTGGGGAACCCGATGGGATGCCTTGGATAGAGCCTGGGTTGGTCTCATGCAAGGCAGCATACCTTTGTACTATTCCTCCACCCCTAAAAATAAAATAAAATAATAAAAGAGCATTAGTAAGACGGAAAGAAATTGAAAGACATTTGAGCACAGAAACACACATCAGTGATGTGGAGGAGTGGCCCAGCTCTAGAGCCAGTCCCGAGTCAATAACACGGAAAATGCCAGATCCAGATTATGACTGCCAAACTCAAAACGCGCCTGTCCAAGTGGTGGGCTGGAGGGTGACAGTGAACCTGGGGACTCCAGTGGGGCGATGGTGATTCTGGTAGTGGGATCCGTGGTGGGATGTTGCATGTCTAAAACTCAACAATCCCCTGTCATGGAACTCAACATTGCTTTAATAAGCCGGAGGATGGTAGAAGACAGTGCGCAAGCTGCCTCGGGTTCAGAAGACGACTGGGGTCCTGACCATTCTGCAAATGTCAGCTTGGTCTTTCCTGTCTCATCCAGGGAGGGTCAGTGGGGACCCCCCTCCCGTTACCCATAAAATGTGGTTCTGAGATGCCTCTCACCTCTGCCTATGGGGTTTGTTTCTCGCTGCCTCTCTCCAGACTTCTGCCTGACCCTTTTGTCAAAACACTTCAAACATTTCCTCCTAATCCTGTTTCTTCTAATTGGCTACCTATGGAATAAAGAATTTTGAAATTTTTGCTTATTTTATGATCCTTAAAACAAAATTGGAAAAAAACTCAACACAAATACAATTTTGAAAAAAAAACCCTTATCTATTAATATCTTTGCAAATCACGGTGCTTTATTAAAAACAAACTGAAATAACTTGGAAATTGCAGGGCAGTGTGTATGCGTATATGTGTGTATGTTTGTATATGTGTATGGTCATGTATGTTTGTGTGTGTTGTATGTATGCTTGTCTGTGTACATGTGTATGTGTTTGTATTTGCAAGTGCGTGTTTGTATTTGTGCATTTTTATGTGTTTGTATATATTAATTGTGTATACTTGTTTGTGTTTGTATGTGTTCATATGCATATATGTGTGGCTTGTAGTTATGTGTTTGTGTTTGAAGTGTTTGTGTATGCTTGTGTTTATGTGCATGCATGTGCATTTGTGTGTTTGCATGTATGTGTATGTGTTTGTAAGTGTGCATTTGTATTTGCTTGTGTATGTGGTTTGCATGTAGGTGTGTTTGCATGTGTGTGAGAGTGTACGGACAGAGCATGTGAAAAGTTGAGGGTGGAGATCGCAGGTCTGGCCTCTCATTAGCAATGTTAGCAGCTCCCTAGAGTTCTGAGGAGCTTGCCAGGAGCTTGTAAGTGCTCGGGTTCCCTCGGCAGCTCTGAGGCACTCAGAGGCGCCTCACGCCCTGGGGCATCCCTGCTGGCCCATTAGCGCTGTAGGCTCTAATAAGCAAACAAGCAAGCAATGCCCACCCGCCTCCCAGGAGGGCCTGTCACTTCCTGCGCTTGTCCCCACCTGGGAGGACAGCCAGGGCCCTGGGCACCTTGGGGACATGGGGCTCCCAGGGGCCCCTCTGCAGGCGGAGGAGTAACTGCTGAGCTCCTGAACCTGTTCCACTGGAGGGAGGCGTGGCGGAGCTGGCAGCCTCCTACAGGGCCCTCACTCAGTTCTCCACTGCGTGTGCTACTTCTCTTTTTAAAAATATAAACATAATTTTAGGACTTTATTTTTTTATTAAAAATTATCTTGGATAAAAACCATATGATCATATCAATAGATGCAGAGAAAGCATTTGACAAGATCCAGCACCCATTTATGATGAAAACCCTCTCCAAAATGGGGAGAGAGGGGACTTTCCTTAATATAGTTAAAGCCATTTACCACAAGCCTACAGCAAGCATCATCCTCAATGGGGAAAAACTGAGAGCCTTCCCCCTAAGATCAGGGACGAGACAAGGATGCCCACACTCTCCACTGCTGTTCAATATAGTACTGCAATAGCGGTTAGGCAAGAAAAAGATATTAAGAGCAGTCAGGTAGGAACGGAAGAAATCAAGCTCTCACTATTCGCAGATGATATGATACTATACTTAGAGAATCCTAAAACCTCTACCAAGAAACTCCTAGAAACAATAGACTTGTATAGTAAAGTTGAAGGCTGTAAAATCAATACCCAAAAGTCCAGGGCTTTCCTATATGCAAATTGTGAGAGAGAAGAAAGTGACATGAAAAAAACAATCCCATTCACAATTGTGCCCCAGAAAATCAAGTACCTAGGAATCAGCTTAACTAAGGAAGTAAAGAAACTGTACAAAGAAAACTACAAAACTCTACTTCATGAAATAAAAGAGGACATGAGAAAATGGAAAGATATCCCCTGCTCATGGATCGGGAGAATTAACATTGTCAGAATGGCAATACTTCCCAAAGCATTGTACAAATTCAGTGTGTGATCCTTATAACGATACTCATGACATTTTTCAACTAAAAATGGAGCAAACACTCCTGAAATTCGTATGGAACAATAAGCCCCCAAGAATAGCTAAAGCAATTCTTGGGAAAAAGAAAATGGAAGGAATCAACCTCCTTAACTTCAAACTCTACTACAAAGCAGTAACAACTAAAATAGCATGGTACTGGAACAAAGGCAGGGCTGCAGACCAGTGGAACAGAGTTGAATATACTGACATCTTCCCCCAGACATATGATCATCTAATCTTTGAGAAGGGAGCAAGAAATGTGAAGTGGAGCAAGGAAAGCCTCTTTAACGAATTGTGCTGGCAAAACTGGACAGCTACATGCAAAACAGTGGGCTCAGATCTCTGCCGAACACCATGTACAAAAGTAAGATCAAAATGGATGAAAGACCTCTACATCAGACGGGAATCCATAAGTATTGTCAGAATGGCATAAGGTACATTGAAGACAAGGTTGGCAAAACCCTCCATGACATCGAAGCGAATGGTATCTTCAAAGATGTCATGCCACTGGTCAAGCAAGTGAAAACAGAGATAGATCAATGGGACTACTTTAAACTAAGAAGCTTCTGCACCTCAAAAGAAACAGTAACCAAAGTACAAAGACAGTCTACAGAATGGGAAAGGATATTCACCCAATAGACATCCAACAAAGGGTTGATATCAAGGATATACAAAGTACTGGTTGAACTCCACAAGAAGAAAACATTGAACCACATCAAAAATGGGGCGTCGAAATGAACAGAAACTTTCTCAAAGAAGAAATCTAAGTGACTAAAAGGCACATGAGAAAATGCTCTACATCATTAATCATCAGGGCGATGCAGATCAAAACCACAATGAGATATCATCTCACACCACACAGACTGGCCCACATCCAAAAGAACAAAAGCAACCAGAGTTGGCGCAGAAGTGGCGAGAAAGGGACCCTCCACTGCTGGTGGGAATGCCGGCTGGTTCAGCCCTTTTGTAAAACAGTATGGTCGATTCTCAAAAAATTAGAAATTGAGCTTCTATTTGACCCAGCAATACCACTCCTGGGAATAAATCCCAGAGAGGTCAAAATGTATACTCGAAGTGACATCTGCACTTGTTTGTTCATTGCAGCACTGTTTACAATAGCCAGAATCTGGAAAAAACCTGAGTGCTGAGAACAGATGACTGGTTAAAGAAACTTTGGTACATCTACCCAATGGAGTACTATGTAGCTGTTAGAAAAGATGAAATCATGAAATTTACATACAAATGGTACTACATGGAAAATATCATGCTAAGCGAAATGAGCCAGAAAGAGAGAGGCAGACATAGAAAGATTGCATTCATCTGGGGAACATTAAGTAACAAAATAGGAGACTAATACCCATCCTGATGGCACCTTCAGACTTCCAGGTACCCCCAAATTGCTGCCGTGCTTTGGGCCAGACCCCAAAAACGTGGGGCAGAGTTTACCAAGAAAGTAAACAGGCAAAAGTTAGGTATGTGGGAGACACACCCACAAAACATCTCCAGTTCAGCTATATATTTGGAGGCATCGCCTCTCTGGTTCCTGATTGAACTGCTTAATGGCCATGATCCCAGACACTCAGAAACAAATCTCGAAACCCAATAGCTTTTGGCAGAAATGTGTCGAGTCCCTGCAGTAAGTTACAGGCGCTGGTCCACTCCAGGTGGGAATAGATTTTGTGCCTTGGCCTGTTCCCCCTGGCACCCCTCTGGCTGCCATCCTCCAGAGGCCACTGGACAATCAGGTTTGGGCCCACAGTGACGAGACACGTAGGGCCTCATGGGATGGGGGTGGAGCTGGCCCTTTCCTCCCCAATGAGATCCCAAGTCGTCACCCACAAACGGCCTCTCTGGCTTCTGATCAAGCTGTTTAACAGCCATGATCCCAGAGACTCAGAAACAAATCTCGAAACTCAGCAGCTTTTGGCAGAAATGCGTCAGGACCGCACAATAGGTTACTGTTGCCGGGCCGCCCGAGGGGAGAACGGGTGCTGTCCCTGCGCCTGCTCCCCCTTGGCGGCTCAGTGGCCACCATCCGCCAGAGGCCATTGGACAGTCAGGTTTGGGCCCACAGTGACCAGATACGTGGGGCCTCATGGGATGGGGGTGGAGCCGGCCTTTTTCTCCCAGTCTCAACAAGACCCCAAGTCACCACCCACGAATGGCCTCTCTGGCTCCTGATTAAGCTACTTAATGGCCATGATCCCAGAGACTCCGAAACAAATCTAGGAATACAGTGGCTTTTGGCAGAAATGCATCCAGACCCTGCAGTAGGTTACTGTCGCTGGGCCATTCCAGGGAGGAAAGGGTGCTGTCCCTCCACCTGCTCCCCCTTGGTGGCTCGGTGGCCGCCATCCTCCAGAGGCCATTGGACTGTCAGGTTTGGGCCCTCAGTGATGAGACATGTGGGGCCTCACGGGATGGGGGTGGGACCAGCCCTTTCCTCCCCATCCCAACAAGACCCCTAGTCACCGCCCACTAAAGGCCTTTCTGGCTTTGATCAAGCTGCTTAACGGCCATGATCCCAGAGACTCAGGAACAAATCTCGGAACCCAGCAGGTTTTGGCAAGAAATCCCTCCAGATTTAATTGTTAAAATTTTGGAATTCCAAAATTGCGCAACCACTACTGCAGCCACATGACATCATATGTTATTTAAAACCAGGAATAGAAAACAAATTGTCTACTGTTGCCTTTTCAGGAGATCTGAGTGTTGGGGTAAAATCCAAAATAATAATGGTGGGTCCGGTGTCAAAATTTTGAATGTAATCAAAGTAGAGAGAGAGTAATGTGGAAATCATCTCCTCCACAGGTAAGGAGAGGGTGTGGGATGGGGGTATACTAGGGTTTTTGGTGGTGGAGAATGGGTACTGGTGAAGGTACGGATGTTTCATTGTATGACCAAGACTTAAACCCGAAAGCTTTGTAACTGGTCTCATGGTGATTCAATAAATAAAATTATAAAAAATGAAAAAAAAACCACTGGTGAGGTTTAAAGGTAAAAAAAAGTCAAAACAGGGGGCTGGAGAGATAGCACAGCGGGTAGGAGGTTTGCCTTGCACGCAGCAGACCCGGATTCAATTCCCAGCATCCCACATGGTCCCCTGAGCACCGCCAGGAGTAACTCTTGAGTGAAGAGCCAGGAGTAACCCCTGTGCATCACCAGGTGTGACTCAAAAAGCAAAAAAAAAAAAACCCAAAACAAATAAAACCTTTATTGTATTATTGCAAAGCTTCCAAATAAACGTAGCCTAAAATGAATACCTTCAGTGATTCTCCATAGCTATTTCACGAGATGAAACTAAAAAGACACCATGCAGTACAAACACCATCAATCCATAAAGTCTGGGAAAGAAACTGGAAGTTGCTATATCATTAACCCAAATTAACAGATTCAAAGATGTTTATAAGCACCAACTCCTGTACGTTTGACGCACGTCTCCTCAGGTTGATTTTTCTAGAGAAAGAGCTTGAGCAAGACCGTTACTTTTAGCCTACATAATACCCAATAGCAGTCCTTGACTTTAGAATCTATGGTAGGGAATCCAAACGGTCTATACATGAATCATGGTTACTTTGCAGGATATCCAAATATTACATCGTACTGTGAATATTCTGTAATACTAGGTTGTAAGTCAGTAAACTCTAGATTGGAGAGAGAGCCCTGGGGCAAGGCTGATGCCTAGCAAGCAGCAAACCCAGATTCCTTTCCCTGGCACTTCATATGGTCCCCAGTATCCCCTCCAGGAGTGATGCCTGAGCAGAGCCCGGAGGAGCCTCAGCACTGCTGGATATGATTCCCAAGTCCCTTCACAAATATAAGTAAGCACCCATTTTGTGGAATATAATATATATGGTCACGGTCCTACCGTTGTTCACCGATTTGCTCGAGCGGGCCCAGTAATGTCTCCATCGTGAGACTTGTTGTTACTGTGTTTGGCATATTGAATATGTCACAGTTAGCTTGCCAGGCTTTGCCTTGCGGGCGAGATACTCTCGGTAGCATGCCAGGCTCTCTGAGAGGGGCGGAGGAATCGAACTCGGGTCGGCCATGTTGGCTGCATGCAAGGCAAACGCCCTACCCACTGTGCTATGGCTCCAGCCCATAATACACACACACACACACACACACACACACACACACACACACACACATATGAGATTGATATCCAAGGCTAGGAAAATGGGGGCTAGAAGTCCTTGTCAATGGTTGGTAAAAAACACAAGTGTAGGGGACAGAGGATACTTAGGATAGAGTAGGGACCAGTAAGTCAATAATGGTTGTGATGTAGGCAGGTAGATAGGGAAAGGCCCTTTGCAATGAAACAAAGTTTCATGGAAGAAGATTTCTAGGAATGAGCCACCTTGTGGATACAGAAAGCAAAGGCCCGATAAGACCATTTGCAGACACTGAGGATATAGGCCTCCCCATGAAATTCCTCTTTTTGGACCTCCCTGGTAACCTCCTTAGCAACAGACTTTTACCTGGGAAGAAGCCTCAGGTGGGGGCAGGTTGGAGAAACCCTATAAAGGCCACCTTGAACAAAGGAGCCCATGTGCTGCTTGCGCCCACGTGGCCCAGCTCATGTGGTGCCCGAGCACATGTGTCACCCGCATCTCCCCTCTTGAGATGTGTACTTTCATGCATTCGTGTCTAATGCTGGGATGTGTGCAGGGGCTCTCTCCACCCTCGGAGAAGCCCGCGTTCTCTCTGGACCCTATACTCTCTCTCTCTTACTCTCCATTCCCCCGCTTATCTGCTTATCCCTTTCTCTCCCTCTCCAAAAATCCTCCATATAAAATCTATTTGTTTCACTGCTTGTCTACTCCTGAAATTCCTTTCTGCGAGGTGAGACAAGAACCCAGTAATCCTGGGTCCCGGGTGGAAGAGGCGGCTGGGGAGAAAGTGACCGTCTTTCTCCTCCCCGCTTCACATAAGTCACCCGTGGGACTCACCGACATCAATATCACAGTGGGAGGGTCTTGCCTTGCTTTTTGTCTGACTCACGTTTGATTCCCGCACTCTGTATGGTCCCCCGAGCACCGCCAGGAGTGCTCTCTGAGCACAGAGCCAGGAGTAAGCCCCAAATACCGCCAAATGTGCCACAAAAAAGAACTATCTTGTTACAGATTCGTTTTCTACATTTACTGTTATGACTAAGGAGAACAAAAACTTCAACCAGCGTATCAGGAGAAAAAGACATAATTTAACAGAATGGAAAAAAATCTTGAACTGAGGTGGAGCAGATAAGCCCAGAATTTGAACTTCCTGCAGAAATGCAAACGAAAGTCAGAATGAAAAGGACAAATAGGGGAATTGCAGGATAGCACAGCAGGCAGGGAACTTCCCTTGTTGGAGGCCAACCCAGTGTCGATCCCTGGAATCCCAGGTGGACCCTCCCCCCGCCAGGAGTGATCCTTGAGCGCAGCGCCAGGAGAAAGCCCCTCACATCACAAGGTGTGGCCCCAAAACAAAAGAAAAGAAAAAGGCAGATGGGCCTAAGCATATCTGAGCTTTGCTCTGAAGTCTGGGGCCACAGGGAGCACAGGCTTTGCAGGAGGCAGAGTTCCCTCCCTCCACCCAGCCCCCAGCAAGGAGCCAGGAGTATCCCCAAGGCCAGCCCATTGCCAGGCTGCCGAAGATGGAGGACACAAGGACGGGAAATGCGTTTCCCATGAAATCTACTGTGCTGTAATTCCCTGTGACACAGCGCACCCCCCACCCCACCCCCACCATCTGTTCTGGTTGTGGGGAGACCCCCTCCTCTGTACTCTTGAGTGGCGATTGTCAGGGTCTGTTGCGCGTCCACGGTTGCCTCCCATCTCAGGTCCTTCCATCCGCTCATCCTCCCAGCCCCCACAGCTGGTCCCAAATGGTCGGTTCATCCCTGGTGCTATTTGAAGGAGACAACTCCCAAGTTGGGGGCACACAGACACCAGAGTCCCATCCTCTCCCGCGCTCCCCACAACGCACAGCCCCCCAGAATCAAGGCTGGCGCCCCTGGCTTGAGGAGGAACCATCCGTTAGAACGGGAACCAGTTTTTTGTTTCATTTTGGTTTTGTTTTTTTAAGACACTCGTCTTGGCATGCAACTTAGTGCTGGAGCGGTAGCACGGCGGGGTATGGCCTTGCTCGCGGCCGACCCGGGTTCGATTCCCAGCATCCCATATGGTCTCCTGAGCAACACCAGGAGTAATTCCTGAGTGCAGAGCCAGGAGTAACCCTGTGCATCGCTGGGCGTGACCCCCGGCAAAAATAAATACATAAATAAATTCTAAAATCAAATGACCCATTTAACCACTTTTCCATTTCCCTCTGCTGTCTCATCACCTCTGTTCCCCTTCTCCCCCTATGTCCCAGGAATGTTTATGCAGCCATCCATGGAATGTCACTCTTTCAGGGGCCGGGGAAGTCGTAGAACTGGTACTATCTTGTCTTGTACACAGCTGAGCTGGGTTCAATCCCTGGCACCCCATGTGGTACCCTGAGCCCAGAGCCAGGGTAAACCCTGAGCATGGCCAGGTGTGCACCCATCCACCCCGAAGGAAAAAAACTTTCAGTGAATCTAAGGAACAAATGATGACTTTATTTTTTTTTTGTGGGAGTAATAAATTTTAAAACTATTAAAAAATTTTAAAACAAATATTGAACTGTTTCTTCTCGTTAATCATGGCAAGTTGTGTCTGATTCAGAAATCTGAAGACAACTCAATTGTAGCTAATCCCAGGATCTTCATCGCCAGGTAGAGATTGTAAAGTATTCAGATGTAGGTCTGAGTGTGATGGTACATAAAGTGCTAAAAGGAATTTGCTCTGCTCTCAGGTTGAAAGCCTAGAAGGGTTTAGGTCCACTTTCCCTGGGTTCATGCAGAAACTGCTGCCTGCCCCCAAGGGCCTTGTTGGCGTGCAGTCCTGATGGCGGAGGCTCTCTCCATCCTGGGCTCCCACATGGAGGCGCAGAACTGCTGCCTCTGAGCGAGGTCGTCGGCTACACTCACCCAATCCCTGGGTTTGCTGCGGTTTTTCCCCAGACTGTTGTTATCTCCAGCTTAGCTGCAAGCGATGTGTGCCAAAGGTGTGTCTCTGCACTTTGTGAAAGTCAGCGTTTCTTTCGGGAGATTGTCTCCAAATTGGGTTTTCAGACAGGTTCAAAACAGGTCCAGCTGCGGAAGGCAGGGCCAGTCCTGCCCTGCTCAGACCACTGCTAAAGCCCAGAGAGGATGGCTGGGGGGGGGGGGAAGTCCTGTTCAGAGTCCCCCACTTCCCTGACGGCCAGGGACAGATACCAGAACCAGAATGTCAGGCTCGGGCTTTGGTCAGGAACTCTGCGGGGCCGGGAGGCAGCCTCCGTCGTCCTGAGCTCACTGTGGGTGCTGATGTCTGGCTGTCTCCGCGCTCACGCGCTGCCGTGCTCACCTCACCCTCTCTTTTTCCTCCCACTCCTGCTTCCTTTGCTCTATCTGTGTGTTGTTGATGGAAAGACTAAAGAAACTATCAACGTTATAATAAATATCATATATTTTTTAGTTTCTAATATTTGGTTCTTGTTTTTTGCATTTTGAAAGGCTGCCCAGTAACACTTTAAGGCATTTGCATCATGACTGAGATTTATTTCTTATGAAAGTCGTAAGGAAAGAATCTGGGTAGTGTGATCCCTTGGGAAAGGTTTCTGGCCCCGGAGACCTCCCTTCCGGCTCTCCTCCCTCTGCTGTTCCTCATGACACCAAATCTAAAGCGTATTTGTGACTCGGGCATCGGTAAAGAGGCCCGATGTCCTCCAGCCACTTGTGGATTGCACGGTAGAAGTCAGAGCTGAGAAGAGACCAAAGGAATTAGCCGTGAGGACTGGTCAGCAGGAGCAGCTGCCAGGGTCTGTTTGGCCGTGTCCATGTAGGGGTCGCCACACGTGCCCACTCGAGGAAAGGCTGCCAGGTGATTGTGCAATGTTCCAGGCTTGTGTCAGGAACATGCCAAGGAAACTGCCCTCCCCTCCTGCCTCAGAGCTGATGGCTCAGGCTAGTTGGATAGTCCTGACCAAAGAATGGGAATGTGGGACTGGAGCGACATTCCAGCGTGGAGAGCGTTTGCCTTGCACACGGCCAACTTGGGTTCGATCCTTGGCATCCCATATGGTCCCCCAAGCACTGCCAGGAGTAATTCCTGAGTGCACAACCAGGAGGATCCCCTGAGATCTCTCCGTATGACCCCCTCCCCCCAAAAAAATCGGAATCTGCTCACGATCACGATCACAACCATCTTGTTGTTCGTCGATTGCCTCGAACAGGCCCCGGTAATGTCTCCTTTGTCCTAGCCCTGAGAATTTTTTAAAAAGTGCCATATTCAAGGCTCTTTCAGGGTTAGCAGAATGAGCCTCATCATTGTTACTGGTATTTGGCATATTGGGTAAGCCACGGGGAGTTTGCCAGACTCTGCCGTGTGGGCAGGTTACATTCGGTAGCCTGCCAGTTTGTCCAAAGAAAGAATGAGATAATAAGATGCTTCCGGGAGCTGGGTTTTATAGTCTCTGGGTCTTGGCCATTGATGGGATTACAGGGCACAAGGGGGCCAGTTGGTGGGTGTAACCCCTGCCTACTGGAATATGGAGGATCTGAGTGGAGGATGCTCAGCCCCAATCCGAGCAGGCTTGGAGATCTCAGCCCCAGGACACGCATGCCTTTGTTCCTCTGCCAGTACCTTCATGCCTGTGGAGAGTGGTCTCAGCATGGTGGTGGCTGGTTGTGGAGGTCTTCGGATGCCGGAGCCCTGGTCGGGGTGGGGAGGGAAACTCAACCCGCTCCCCTCCAAGGGGTCCCGGCGAGGACAGCCAGAAGCGGGGATAGGAGACTCTGCTCATCCTCCTTAAACCCATTCACTTTGAATAAACATTTAAAATCAGATTTTCTAAGTATGTGTTACATTTAGAGCAAGGAACTCTTAAAATAATCTTGTGGTGGGATCAGTTGCCAAGTAAGTTTGTTTTGTTTTGCTTTGGGGACACAGTGCTCTTCAGTCATTCCTGCCTCCAGAGACCATGCAGTGCTGGGGACCAACCCAGCTCTCCTGTCTGTGAAGCGTAGACCCCAGCCCAGCCCCAAACACATGCCATAGGAAAGTCAAGATTCCTGACCCACAGGGTCGCATCAGAGATTTCCTTTCCACTAAAGCGCTCTTATTTCCACCTAAACAAGATCCTATTCCCTAGCGAGGTGTTGCTCAGGTAATAGCTTAACTGCACAGAAGTCCACACTTTCCGGTGTATTTCCAGCCCTTGGGTGTTGAATTCAGGAGATCTCTGCTAGTCTCAGATTCTTTGCTTACTACTTAATGATCTGGAGTGTAAGTGTGAGCCACGCACTGAGATAAATACACACTTCTCTTTTCATCTCTGTGAGAATTTCCGTTTGCCGTAAACCCATGAGAAGTCTGTAATGTGTGTGCGGATATCTTGGGTCTCACTAACCAGACATACATTCTGCCATTTCTAACGTGGGCCTCAGTCTCCGATTCCTCCTGTCAGTTTTCGGAGGCATCTGACACTCGGAACATGCTCCTCGTTCACCCACTCACCCGGGGACCAGGGAGACTCGTCTTTTTGCTGTAAGTTACGCCTCATTCAACGTGTCACCTGCCCGCATCACTGGTGCTATGGCCCAGAGCATGTGATCTAAACATGCATGACCCAGTGCTGCAAGGTGGGATGGAGGGAGTGCCCAGTGGCCCTGCCGGCTTCTCCCAGGGGTGCACAGATTCGAACCACTGAGTCGGATACGAACAGCCACAGCTGTCCTGGGCCCCAGACTTTAATGAGATCCCCCACTTCACACGCACCTCTGTCTCTCTCCCAATATGCATCCCAGGAGCCACACTTCTGTCCCCTCTCATGTCCTTTCCAGGCTGTGGCATTGCCCAGTCTTGACTGAACGTCCGTCCCCACCCTGTGCTCCCCCACACACGTCCTTTTGTGTGTGTTTTAATTGTTGTCATTGCTTGGTAATAATTTATGCAAGAAATAGCACTTCTTCCTGGGATTAGGTGTTTAAAAGAATTCTTTTTTGGGGGGGTGGGGTGGGGGTGCAACAAGTTCTTTTTTCCTTTTTTCTTTCTGTTCTCCATCTTCCAAAGTTATTAACTTGTTTCTTAAAATTCAAATGGACACAATGATACGCGGGTTCTGGCATGTACACACAGGCAAACTTTTTCTCCCTCACAGTCAGTAAAATTTCCCTAAACTTCTGCAAGCATCAAAGCCTGGGCCCCTCCCCCCCGCAATAGTCCTGGGAGCCGTTGAGCGTGGGTTCTAGGGCAGTTGTGCACTGGCCTCTCTCTGGGTTGATTTTGGCACAGGAAGGGAAGTCGAGGTCCCAGGGGCTGTGAGGACCCGCGGGGCCCTTGACCAGCAGTCCGTGGCCGGAGGGTCCAAGGAGACTCAGTGGGCTGGAGGTTCCCGGAGGTTCATGCCCAGCTGCAGTAGCAGCAGAGCGCGGTGTGGAGAGGACGGTGGCCCCCTGCCCAGACCCGCCCCCGGAACGGCGGGCAGAGGTCGGGCCTCTCCTCCACGGAGAATGGGATGCAGGAGAGACCCCCGACCACGGGGTCAGAAGAAGCCGAGCCGTCTAGGCTTCGCTGCATACCTTTGAGCCCGTTTCCCCACCTGGAGTGGAGGCCGACCCCCCCCAGCAGGCGTGGGGGTGCGTGGTGAGTCTCGGGCGGGGGACGCTGCCGCGGGGACAGCCCCCCCTGCCGGCACGTGCGGGCCGCCCGGGCCTCCGTTGACCCCCATCTCCTTGGCCGCGCGGAGCCGGGCGCCCACGAGGAGGAAGACGCGGAGCCCAAAGCCTGAGCCTGAAGCCACCGCCGGACGGGACCCCGCGCCGCATGCGAGGGACCCCCGCCCGCCCCACCCCGCCCGACTGGGCAGACGCCGAGGCCGCGGTCTAGTCCTGCCGCCGCCACCGCCGCCCGCTCCCTCGGACAGACGCCTCTGGACTCAGACCCCCGACACGGAGGGGGGGGGCCGCGCCCACGCCCCAGGACTCGCGCGCCCTGCGCGCCCTGCGCTCCCCGCGGTCCGCCCGCTGCTGCCCCCCAGGAAAGACAGTCACGTGGCCTCGGGGTGCGCCTCGCTGGGCGCCGGGGGCCGGGGGCTGGGGTCCGCCCCGCGTCGGGGAGATGGGCGCTGGGGGTCGCCCGCCGGGAGTCGCCGGCCCTGCTCCGGCCCCCGCCAACCAACCTGGCAACACGGAGCTCGGGCATCCGGCCGGAGGCCCCCCAGGGACCGCTGCGCGGGCAGCGCCCCCTCCTGCGGCTCCGCAGCCACGGGCCGTTCCCGAGGGGCCGGCAGGGAACCCCTGGGACTGGGGACGCGGGCCTGAGCGAGGTGCTGCTGGGTGCGGGTGGGCGGGACCCCGAGCCAGGCAGGGCCCGGCACCTGTGCAGTTCGCACGGCGGCCAGCAGAGGGCGCCGCAATCCGCTCACCAGCCTGCTGGGGGTGCTGGTGGGTCCCTCACTGGGCAGGACCCGGCGATGGCCAGGGGAAACCGAGGACCCCCTGAGACCGCTCCCAGGAGCCGGGGCGGGGCGGGGGGGGAACATGCCCTCGCAAGGCCAGCTGGCAGTGCAGGGGAGATGACGCCAGGGCGCCCTCGTCCCCCCGCCCCCAGTTTCCCGGGAGGGTCCCTCCAAGGGAGCAGAGGCAGCGCTGTGCCCCGGCTCTGCTGGGGGTCTGGGGGGTCTGTACAGCCCCGGGGAGCGCTGAGTCTCAGCGGCCTGTGCCCTGGTTCGGTGGGTGGGGCACCCTCGGCGCCCCTAGCGGGACAGTGGGAGATGAGGTGGCATGGGGCCCTGGGGTCAGAGCTGGGGGCTCTTCTGCTTCCGTATGGGGGTCACAGAGACCTTGGTGACCTGGGCCCTCTGGGCTGGGGGCCACCTGCAGCCCCTGCTGTAGTCTGGGCGGGAGAGTCGCGGGGGCCATCCCAGCTGCAGCAGTGCTTGGGAACCATGTGGTGCAGACCCCTGTGCTGCCTCTCTGCCCCCATGTTCTTGATTCTTTCAAAGAAGCGTGTGGGAGCCAGAGACACTAGAGCAGACAGGGCACTTGCTTGGCGTGCAGAAGACTCGGGGTCGAATCCTGGCACCCCATAAGGCCCCCCTGGGTCTGCCAGGAGTGGCCCCTGAGCATCGCCAGGCGTGGCCCCAACGGTCCCCGTCACTGACACTGTTCATCGATTTGCTCGAGCGGGCCCAGTAACGTCTCCACTGTGACAATTGTTACTGTGTTTGGCATATCGAATAGGATACGTCACGGGTAGCTTGCCAGGCTTTGCTGTGTGGGTAAGATACTCTCGGTAGCTTGCCGGGCTCTCAAGAGAACTCGGGTCGCCATGTTGGCCGCTTGCAAGGCAAACACCCTTATTTTGGATCACACCCGGCAGTGCTCAGGGCTTACTCCTGGCTTTGCACTCAGGAATTACTCTTGGTGGAGCTCAGGGACCCTATGGGAAGCCGAGGATTGAACTCAGGTTGGGTCATGTGCCAGGCAAACGCACCTGGGCATTTGTGCCTCTCCCTCTGCCCCCACCCCCAAGAAAGACGTTTTCTCCCTCACAGTCAGTAAAATTTCACTAAACTTCTGCAAGCATCAAAGCCTGGGCCCCTCCCCCCGCAATAGTCCTGGGAGCCGTTGAGCATAGGTTCTAGGGCAGTTGTGCACTGGCCTCTCTCTGGGTTGATTTCTGGCACAGGAAGGGAAGTCGAGGCCCCAGGGGCCCTGAGGACCCTCAGGGCCTACAACCAGCAGTCCGTGGTCGGCGGGTCCTAGGAGGCTCAGTGGTCTGGGGGTTTTCCCACCTGGAGTGGAGGGCGCCCCCGAGCAGGCGTGGGGGTGCGGGGTGAGTCTGGGGCGGGGGCGCTGCAGCGGGGACAGCCCCCTGCCGGCACATGGGGGACGCCCGCGCCGCCACTGACCCCCATCTCTTAGACCACGTGGAGCAGCGCGCCCCGGATGAGGGAGACTCAGAGCTGGAAGCCTGAGCCCTATGCCACCTCCACCAGACTAGGACCCAGCCCCGCCCGCCCGAGGGGCCAGACACCGAGCCTGCCTTCCAGTCTGGCTGCCGCCGCCGCTGCCCGGACCCCGCGGACAGACGCCTCTGGTCTCAGAGCCCCGCGCCCCCGCGTCCCAGGACTCGCGCGCCCTGTGCTCCCCGCTGCCCGCCCGCCGCTGCCCCCAGGAAAGACGGTCACGTGGCCTCGGGGTGCGCCTCCCTGGGCGCCGGGGGCTGGGGTTCGCCCCGCGTCGGGGAGATGGGCGCCGGGGGTCGCCCGCCAGGAGTCGCCGGCCCTGCTCCTGCCCCCGCCAACCAACCTGGCGGCACGGAGCTCGGGCATCAGGCCGGAGGCCCCCCAGGGACCGCTGCGCGGGCAGCGCCCCCTCCTGCGGCTCCGCAGCCACGGGTCGGCCCCCGAGGGGCGGGCAGGGAACCCCCGGGACGCGGGGACTGGCCTGATTGAGGCGCTTCTGGGTGTGAGTGGGCGGGACCCCCGCGGCAGGCAGGGCCCGGCACCTGTGCAGTTCCCACGGTGGCCAGCAGAGGGCGCCTCGAGCCGCTCACCGGCCTGCTGGGGCTGCTGGTCGGTCCCTCACTGGGCAGGACCCGGCGATGGCCAGGGGAACCCGAGGACCCCCTGAGACCCTCCCGGGAGCCGGAGCAGGGGGTGGGGGGCGGGGAACGTGCCCTCGCAAGGCCAGCTGGCAGTGCAGGGGAGATGACGCCAGGGCGCCCTCTCCCTCCACCCCCATCTTCCTGGGAGGGTCCCTCCAAGGGAGCAGAGGCAGCGCTGTGCCCCGGCTCTGCTGGGGGTCTGGGGGGTCTGTACAGCCCCCGGGGAGCGCTGAGTGTCGGCGGCCTGTGTCCTGGCTCGGTGGGGCACACCCGGCGCCCCTAGCAGGATGGAGGGAGGTGAAGGGGTGTGATGTCACTCTTTTCACGTGACCGCGGCGTCACGTGGCGGCGGGGCCCAGAGGCGCCAAGGCCACGCACCTGCCGTCAGGCGGGTGAACCTGAACGTGCTGAGCGAGTTCCTGGACATGTGCGTGGGCAGCAAGCTGAGGGCCAGGGCGGGCAGCAGCCTCTGGGTCCGGGGGCGCCCCCCAGAGTCGGCAGCCCCGATAGAGGGGGCGTTGTGCTCCCCGCCCCTGCGGCTCGGCTCTGGGAAGGAAAACGGGGGCGACTGGAGTCAGTATCAGCAGGACGAGCCCAGCCCCAGGTCCAGGCACTCCCTGCTGTCCCCGTGTGCGGGGTGGCGCTGCATACTTCCCTGGGTACCACTTCTCCCAGCTGCCTGTTCCTCCACGGTTCGCGCAATCAGTTACGCCAAATGGGGAAAAAGGACCCTGGTGTCGCACAGGCGAAATGCTCACAGGCCGCTTGGCATTCGTCCTGGCCCCCAGTGACACCACCCTTGCCTAGGTAGAGGCGAAGGTCAGCTGGAGGCCTGACTCTCTCAGGAGCACATGACACTGTCCCAGCTTTCCAAATACTCTCTCAGAATTAAGATACCTATGGGATACCTACACGAGAGGTTTTCATTTGATTGACGCTGGATTATATGACGCCTGTTACATGCTGGGTTGAACGGTTTCCTTGGCAGTTCACCCATGGGGTTCATGACCCCAGTCTGACCCCAGGACACTGCATACACAGTCTTTGTGGATGACAGTGAATGTGCTTCCGTGGCCAGTAGCACCCCTTGCCCTGACGCTGTTTTTCTTCAGGCCACGGAAAATGAGTGTGGTCAGCTATTGCTAACTGCAAGTTTTGTTTGTCCAGAGTTTGCAAATGACTGTTGTTTGCTGTTGGCCATTATTGAAATCCCTTTTACTAAAAGAACGGGATGCTTCTCTCTCCCGCAGGCAATACTTTGAGATGAGTATCTCACAGGACCATTTGGCTTGATTGCACAGTACTCACTTCTAAAGGTAAAAAGGTTTTGGTTATTATTATTTTTTTGAAACTGTCATTCTGGACTCTAGCAAGAGTAATATGATGTTCCACTTCTGGAGTAAGTGGTGTGCAGAGCTGTCTGGTTTTTAGAATCACTGACGCTGTTATGAGTGGTAAATGTTTTATCTTCTGTGGACCTTTTGTTTATTTATTTGAAGTAAAAAAAACCATTTTATTTGGTGACCTTTAGAAAGAGGACGAGCGGAGAGAGAGTAACATTTCAGGAGAGACCGTGGGCTTTTCCAAAGACAGAGAGAGCCCCTACACACATCCCAACATTAGAAAGGATAGCACAAAAGTCCCCATCTCAAGGAGGGACCGCATTTGCTCAGCTACATGGGCACAAGCAGCTCAGGGGCTCGGGCAGCATAGGAGCCTTCAGTGGACCTTTCAAGGGTGGGTGTGCACCCCCCTCTTCTCCTTGACGGAGCAGCATGTCTTCTGATTGTTACTTCATGTGGCTCAAAGTTTTTCAGACACAGGATTGGTTACTTCAGCCTGAATTTATACACCTGGCTTTGGGGAATCTAAATTTTTATCCTAAAGTGGTTTTGAATTTTATTTGGGGGCTCGTGCCAGGCAGTGCTCAGGACTTACTCCTGGCTTTGCACTTAGGATCACTCCTGGCAGTGCTCAGTGGACAGTATGGGGTGCTGGGGATAGAACCCCGGGTCAGCTGAATGCAAAGCAAGCACCTTCACCACTCTACTTTCTCCCTAGCCCCAGGTCTCCTGAGCACTGCCCCTGGGCACCTCCTGGTGGTGAGTCTTAGCAGTTCGATGAGGCTTGGCGCTGTGGTGGCAGTGATATCCCAGGCCACTCCAGTGGCCACTCTTGGGATGCACATGGCAATGCTTGAGACCCTTGTGGTGCCAGGGGACGAAGTTGGCAGTCATGTGTCAGGCATGTACCGAAACCCCTGCATTCTCTGACTCAAAACTAAAGTCTATTGTGCTTTGGAGTGGGAGTGTTAGAACACCTGAGTTTTTGTTGTTGTTCTGTTTTGTCTGGGCCACCCCTGGCAGTGCTCAGACGTACTCCTAGCTCTACACTCAGGAATGACTCTTGGTGGTGTCTGGGGACGGTGTGGGAGGCCGGCAATCCAACCCGGGTTGGCTGCCTGCAGTGATATCTGAGTTAGGGTCGGCTGCTAAGCTTTAGGGGTTCTGTTCACCATTTGTATGTGTGCTTTCCTAGGAACATGAGGTGGAGAAAATATTCACACTCAAAGGAAGCCGCTTGCGCGCAGCGGATGTCAAGAATATATTTTTTTTCGTCAGAGCCCGGCTAGAACTGATGGATATAATTGCTGAAAATGTGCTTAGGTATCTGAGAACTGTTGCATGGTCCATACGAATCATTCCTCTAGTGGTTTTAGTGCTCATCAGGACACCTTTGCTTGCCAGCGCTTTAGGAAGTGGATCTTTGGACAGATGTGAGAGTGTGTCGGAGGAGAATGGGGGGTCAGGAGTAGGATACTCTGCAGCCAGACAAGGATAGATCCTCGGAACCCAGTGTGGTCCCCAAGTCTTCCGGGAGTGACTTCTGAGTGCATAGCCAGGAGTTATCCCTGAGCACCTGCAGGTGTGGCCCAAAAACTATAAATAGAGAATGGGAAACTTTGTGCATTGGGGCTTGGGGAGGCAGGGCAAACCACAGAAACCCACTCTCTTAGGACAGTAGAAAGCTCCGGCCTGTCTCAGTAGAAGGACCCAGATCTTTTTATAAAAAGAAAAACAGCTAGTGGTTCTTCTTCAAGTACTGAATACCATATGCTCAAATTTCATAAGCAACGTCAGGAGAAGCTGATTAATATTTAATGCTGCAGCATCTATGGAGGAAGTGCACCAGCCCAGTCTGCATTACGTTTGATCGACATGGCCCCTAAGGACTTAAAAGCATGTGGAGTATTTGCGCAAGATCGGGCACGGTGTGGAGCAACCTTTTATTTTCCTAGAGACATAACTTGATTAAATACAAACATTTTTTTCCTGCAAGAAACAGATGTCCATTGCAATAACCCTGAGAGGTTTTTGGGTTTTTTTTTTCCCTCTTTTTGCGTGACACCCGGCAATGCCCAGGGATTACTCCTGGTTCTGTACTCAGGAATTACCCCCGGTGGTGCTCAGGGGACCATATAGGATGCTGGGAACTGGGAATCGAATCCGAGTCGGCCGCATGCAAGGCAAACGCAATACCCGCTGCGCTGTTGCTCCAGCCCCAACCCTGAGAGTTTTCATGTCCCATCAATGGCCCAAGAGAAAGCAGCACTGCCCCTTGGCAGAGCACAGGTCATCGGTTTCCAGAAAAAGCGTCACATCAAGAGAGCAGGAAAACTCGAAACTTGGGCCGAGTCAGTAGTGGGGGGTTAGCTCATAAGCGTCTCTTTAGAGCCCAATGTGTGTCAGGCACAGGTGGGGCCCTGGGGAGCAGTCCTCGCGTCGGGGCCTCGGGACAACGCACAGTCCTTCTCTTGCAGTGAAGACAGACGTGGCCCCACAAGAGATTTCCACATTTTGTTTGTGCCCCGGCGTAACCTGCTGTGTGAGCAGCGGCTTAAGGACCTGGGTGTCCTGGGCTCCTTCATCCATAGGGAGGAGTACAGCCTGGACCTCATTCCCTTCGACGGGGACCTTCTCTCCATGGAGTCGGAGGGCGCCTTCCGAGTAAGTTCAGTGTTTGCCCTTTGAACTTGACACTCATTTCTGCCTCATTTGTGATGGTGACACTCACACTGGCATTTTAGTGATTCCTGGAAGTGTCCAGTTTCTTCCTTTTGGGGAGAGATGGGAGTTGGTCCACACCCAGCAGTGCTCAAGGTTTACTCCTGGTTCTGTGCTCAAGGATCACTCCTGCGCATGCTCGGGGACCATATGTGGTGCTGGGGCTAGAACCCAGATTGGCTGCGTGAAAGACCAGCGCCTTCCCCTGTGCTGTCTCTCTGGCCTCTGCTCCTCTTGCTTATGGAGAACCTCCTGTTCCAACAAATTGGCTTAAAATTGTTGTTGTCCTTACTGAATTCTCAAAAATCAATTGTCCTTAAATGTGTTGATTTCTGGTGTTTCTCTGCTGCTGTTCGATGTTTGTCCTTGTGCCCGTCCCACCCTGACTTGACTGTGGCTGTGGAGGAAGCTTTGAGAGTGGAAGGCAGGGCCGCTCCAGCCAGAAAGAGTCAAATCTGTCATTGCGTTTTTCCAGTTAGCCCTTTGTGAGTGATTTTGTTTCCATGACTCGCCTTTCCCCTTGATTGAGTCTTGGCAAGACCTGAAGACTTTTATCTTACATTTTCATTTTCTAGAAATAAAATTGCTTACATTTTTCATTCAAACTCTTGAGGTTCTGCAGTGTGACCTCAGGGCTGGGTGCAGGGTGTGCGGGAAATTCTGTTTCTCCCACATGCCCGTCCCAGCCCGTTTCCTACTGGTAATTTTCAGCACATATTTATTTGTGATTTATTTGAGATATCCAAGCCTGCACGGTTTGGGACTGGACCTGTCAGTAGCTAGACAGTTTCACCCTCCAACTGCCGTGTAACCCCAACAACGGCCAGGATCCAGAGATTATCACAACAAGCTCCCGGGAGCGCGCGGCTGCGAACATAATTTACTTTTCTCTAAGTTTTCAGGGTACCTTAAATATCCAACCCACACGGCAGAGCCTGGCAAGCTATCCGTGGTCTATGCCAAATAGACCAAATTGATATGCCATATCCAGTAATAAATGGATCTCATTTCCCTAACCCTGAATATGCAGAGTCGAGAAGGATATGGAAGGAGAGGCTGATAAAACACCAAGGCAGACATAGGCTGCCAAAACGCAGAAAAACAAAAATGATTGTCTGTACTTTTAATGCTCGTACGCTGGCATCTACTGCATCCATTGAAGACCTTATGGTACAAGCGCGAAAGATCAAGTACGACATCATTGGTCTGACCGAAACGAGAAGACATCAATCCCATCATGCTGTTTTCGACACTGGAGAAGAACTGTTCCTTGGAACATGTGATAAAAGAGGCGTCGGTGGTGTTGGTATCCTTGTCAATACAAACTTAGTCATGAGCATTGATTCATTCGAATGCCTAACAACCCGAATCGGACAATTACACTTGAATAAATGTGGCTCACTACCGGAAGTTTCTATCTTTGTTGTCTATGCACCAACATCCAGTTATGGTGAAAGAGAAACTGAGAAATTCTACATGGAGCTGGAGAAATTCTATAAAGAAGATCACACCTTCTACAAGATCATTGTCGGTGATTTTAATGCCAAGATAGGACCAAGAAGATCAGTCGATGAACTCCACATCGGAACCCATGGCCTGGAATGGAACGAACAGGGTGACAGACTGTCTGAGTTCATCATGTCAACCAAAACCTTCCGTGGTAACTCACAATTCCAAAAGGCTGAATCTAAACGTTGGACATGGGAGTCTCCCGATGGACGGTTACACAATGAAATAGACCACATCATATTCAATCGGCGGTTTTGCCTAACCGACGTTGCTGTTGTCCCAAAATTCTAAACAGGATCAGACCACCGTCTTCTTAGTGCAAAATTCTACCTCACAGAGTGAGGAGAAAAGAATGCAAGGTTTAAGAAGAGGACTCCCAGAACAACCACCAACTGGGAGCTCTTTGGCACTATCGCGGCAACATGGGAAGATGCCGTCATTGACAACATTGATGAGGAATACGGTCGAATGATTCAGTACCTCCATGATTGTGCAAGGAATGCCAAGAGATAGATAACCACAAAAAACCATCTTTCTTCGAACACTCTTGAACTTATTCGCCAACGTGGGTTGGCACATGCCTCAGGCAACCACAAGCGAACATCCAAACTGGCAAAACAGTGCAGAGACGCCATCAAGGATGACCTCAAAAACAGGAGAGCAGCAGTACTGGTTGATGCAGCAGAAGCTGGGAAAAACATTCGTAATGCCCGCCTGTCCTTCACCAACTACAAAACCAAGATGGCTGCCCTCCGACATCATGATGGATCTATCACGTCTTCCAGAAGGGCAATGGAGAAGATTATTCATGACTTCTACTCAGATCTCTTTAATAGCCATGTCCACTTGCCCACATACCACATACCACATGATGGATATGTCGTTCCCAATGTTCTCCCTTCCGAAATCCAACATGCCATCTCGTCGGTAAAGAAACAAAGAGCACCTGGCCCAGGCAAGATCAGACCTGAACAACTGAAGAACTTACCATCAGTACTCATCAATACATTGGTTCAACTCTTCACACGCTACCTGTCTGAATGCAAGGTTCCATCCCAATGGAAAACCAGCAGGACTGTACTACTATACAAGAAAGGAGACACCCACGACATTGGCAACTATCGCCCAATCTGCCTATTGTCTGTCATCTACAAACTATTCACTCGAGTCATCCTGAATAGGATTAGCAGAACGCTAGGTGAAGGAAAACCATGTGAACAAGCTGGATTCCGAAAAGGATTCAGTACCATCGACCATATCCACACAATAACCAAGCTCATTGAGGTATCTCGGGAGTTCAAGATGCCGCTCTGTCTAACGTTCATTGATTTAAAGAAGGCCTTTGATTCTGTTGAGACGGAAGCGGTCATGGAAGCCCTAGCCAATCAGGGCATACAAACTCAATACATCAGGATCCTTCGTGAGCTTTATTCCGGATTCACTACCAAAATCTCACCATTCTACAAAGAAGTAATCATTCATATCAAGAGAGGGGTTCGGCAGGGTGATACCATTTCACCAAAACTCTTCAGTGCCACCCTCGAGAACATCATGCGACGATGGAATGGGAAAACATGGGAGTGAAGATAGATGGTCGGCAACTACACCACCTCTGCTTTGCTGATGACATCGTTCTAATAACACCAAACATCAGCCAAGCAGCACAAATGCTGAACGAATTTGACCGTGAATGTGGAAAGGTCGGACTACAGCTGAATCTTACGAAGACAATGTTTATGAGAAACAGCCTTGTTCCTGACGCTCCATTCGCTCTCAACGGAACCACCATCTCCGAATGCAATGGTTATATATACCTAGGTCGAGAAATCAACATGATGAATGACCTGGCACCTGAGTTGCGCAGGAGGAAGAGAGCGGCTTGGAATGCCTTCAAGAGCATGGAAGAAATAACTAAAAGGACAAAGAACCTCCAGCTACGAACACATCTCTTTGATTCCACTATTCTTCCTGCATTAACATATGCCTCAGAGACCTGGACCCTACGAAAACAGGATGAGAACGCTATTCGTGTCTCTCAAAGAGGAATCGAAAGCACTATGCTTGGAATATCACGATTCACTCAAATGAGAGATAGAATCCGGAGTTCTGATCTTCGTCAACACTCAAGAATCAGGGACGCTGTCTCATTTGCCAAGACATCAAAAATCAGATGGGCTGGACACGTAATGAGGTTTACAGACAACCGCTGGACTAGAGCCATTACTGATTGGATTCCACGAGACATCAAAAGATCACGTGGACGCCCACCTATAAGATGGTCAGACTTCTTCGTCAAGACCCTAAATGATCGGTTTGAGGCTCTGCATGTTGCTAGAACGAACAGATACCATTGGGCTACGCTAGCACGCAACCGGGATGAATGGAGACATTACTGGCACCCGCTCGAATAAATCGATGAATAATGGGGATTAAGTGATTAAGTGATAAGTGATTTATTTGTTTGCTTTGCTTTGGTTTTTGCTTGGGGCCTCACCTGATGATGCTCAGGGGTTACTCTTGGGGGTCCTCAGGGGTCCATATTTGACTCTTTGATGCCAGGGAAGCACCTTCCCAATATACTATCTATCTGGCTCCCGGAGTTTTTCTTTTTTAAATATTGTCTTTTTCTGAAAGGTTGTGTTTTGTTTGCAAATATGATTTTATATGTTTTGTTTACTATCTTTTTTTCCCCTTTATTTTATTTTATTTTTTTTAAAGTTGTAGATTTACAATTTTTTGTGCTTTGGTTTCAATTATACAATGATCAGATACCCATCCCTCCACCAGTGCCCATTTTCCACCACCATGGATAATATCCCTCCCACCCCCATCCCCCCATCCCCCCTGTCTCTGTGGCAGGGCAATCCCCTGTGTTCTCTCTCTCCTTTTGGGTGTTGTGGTCTGCAAAAGAGGCATTGAGTGGCAAACATGTTCAGTCCATAGTCTACTTTCGACATGCATCTCCCCTCCTGGGAGGATCCTCCAAACATCCTTTATTTGGTGCTCCCTTCTCTATCTGAACTGCCCTTTCCTCTAGGATACCCGGCTGGCCTCTAAGTTATGGAGTAATCCTCCTGGTGCTGATCTCAGCTATTCTTGGGTATTAATCTCATACTTTGTTACTTTGACAGAGGCCCAGCTCTGGGCAACAAAGCTGAACGGCTCCAATTCCAACAGGTACAGCCCGCCCCCAAGGGCCTGGGTTCCTCTCTGGGCACGCGCAGCTAGAAACAGCCCCTAGACAGCCGGTTTTCAACCCCTGATCTGCGTGGGACGGGCACAGAGGCCCAGCTCTGGGCAACAAAGCTGAACGGCTCCAATTCCAAACAGGAGACATTCCCAACTCCTCGCCCAGTGCCAGGGACTTTTTCCGGAGCCGCGGCCGCGTTATGCCATAGGAACCATATCCCAATAAATATGCATAGGAACCATAAGCTAACTTCTTAGATGGAAACTTCTCTATTTTAGCTCAGCCATTAGAAACACAGTAGCCAATAACTCATAAGTCTATCTTAACTCACACTGCATATCAAGCAGAATAGTAACAGTGAACGTGAAGGACTAAACCACACCTCTCACAATGGTAAAGCAACGGAAAAGCCCACCAAACTTTGTTTACTATCTTTATGACAGGGAGCACTTCTGAAAAATTTCTCTTTCAAAGTGTCAGGTTGGCTCTTAGGGGTGCCCGGGCCAGAACTCTGGCTCTTTCTTCTGTGGGGTGAGGTTTCTCCATGCTGAGTCCCTTAAGATAATCTGTAGACCCAAAAGCATTGATTTATTTGAGTTTTCACCCAGATGTTTTTCCTATGGCACATTCTTCACTGGAAATAGGGAAAATTGGGCATGGCTGGAGTTCTGGCAGAACGAGTGGGGACCCCCCCCCCCAAGTGTGTAACCACCACCTAGAGTGTGCGACCCTCAGCCTCAGCAAGAAAGGGAAGGAAAGGGAAAATAAATACCGGAATGAAGGGGAAGATGCAAGGGGGAAACACATCAGCTTGATAATGTCTTCTAAAAACGGCATACTGGACCAGAGAGATAGTAATGTGGGTAGGGCACTTGCCTTGTCCCTTGCAGACCCGGGTTTGTTCCCTGGCACCCCATACGGTCCCCCAAAACCCGCCAGGTATGACCCCCAGTGCCAAGCCAGGGAGTCAGCCGGAACCCGTGCACGGCCCCAAAGCTCCCAGTGCCTGTCTGCGCCCTCTGCGCCCTCTATCATTGGAAGCTTGTGCAGGTGTGTTTGAGACGCGACCACGTTTCCCTGCATTCCTTGGGCGTGTGAGTTGATTTGTGGTGGTGCTGCTGCTGCTGGTCTCAAGACACAACCTTTCGAGAACGCAGGTGCATCACCAGATTTCCGGGCACCATTTCCCCTCGGCATGTTGGTCTCAGCAGCACCTTAAGAGAAAGAACCTGGGGCTCGCTCGGGTTTTGGGCTGCTGTCACCCAGCTCCATGTGGGTTTGCTCACGTCTCTGGGCTTCATCCTGTGGAATCCAGGACTTTCCTGGGCTCCCCGATGGTCTCTCCCCACCCCAGTCATGAAGCAGGGAGGGGCTTGCATGGCCTTGTTTGGTGACAGGACACAGGCCTGCATGCCCCTGTGTGGTGACAGGACAGGGGCCTGCCCGGCCCTGTGTGGTGACAGGACTAGGGGTTCGCCTTCCATCCGAGCCATTGCAGGTCTGGGAGCGGGCTCTCTGCTCCCTTTCCCAGTCAGCAGTGTGGACGCGTTGAGGAAGCGGATTGGTCACCCCAGCTGAGGATAGGAGCTGTCTCAGTCACACCCAGGGTTGCTCCTGGCCCTGCGTGGGGGGGGCAAGGCCATCCCAAATGACAGACCCCAGACAGTTCGTTGCCACGGGCCCCACATCCGCCCGTGGATGCTGCATTCACGCCCTCTCTCCCGCCCTGAGCCACGACGGCCCCCGAGCCCGCATCACCTGGGCAGCCCCGAGTTCAGGACAGGAGGGACCCACACACCACCAGTTATGACCCTAGTGGCTGTTAAAGAGGAATTCCAAGGGCTGGAGCTATATACATTCGGAGGGCATTTTCCTTGCACGCATCTGACCCAGGTTCAATCCCCGGCATCCCATATGGTCCCCGAAGCATCACCAGAATAATTCCTGAGTGCAGAGCCAGGGGTATCCCCTGAGCCTCACCGGGTGGGAGTTGTTAGAGGTGTCTCTGTAGTAATACGCCGTTTTTCAAAATGAATGTTTTGTTTGGGTGCTCGGGGCTGGGCAGGGCCAGGCAGGAGCCGGCTTAGCTGTCCGCAGGCAGACACAGTTCCCTCTCTGAACAGTCACCTGTGCCCCTGAGCAGTTTGAAAGAGGCCCCCTAATGCTTTCCTTCCACTGAATCTTCCTCTCTGCTCTGCTCCAATGCGGAGTTTCTGGTCCTTTTCTGAGGACTCTTTGGACATCCCGACCATGATATTTTGGACTGAAGTGTGAGGCTGCACCCCAGACTTGGCAGAGACATCCTACGTGATCTTTGGGGATTTTATGCTCAATCTGGGCCAGGCTCTCTGGGAGGTCTCCCTCTCTACCCCGCCCTCAGTCTGTACCCCTCGTCCTCATGCCTCTGCGGTGCATGCCTGTTGGCTGCTGCCTTAGACAGGGTCAAAGATTCCAGGATGAGGGGCCAGAGCAATAGCACAGCAGGTAGGGCGTTTGCCTTGCATGCGGCCGATGCTGGTTCGATTCCCAGCATTCCATATGGTCCCCCGAGCACCACTAGGAGTAGTTCCTGAGTGCATGAGCCAGGAGTAACCCCAGTGAATTGCCGGGTGTGACCCAAAAAGAAAAAAAATAAAAAGAGAGTCCTGCGATGGGCACCAGCAGTGCCGCCCCATCAGGTGGAGTGCAGGTGAAGCGCGTTGCGTGATTTCCCTCCTCTGCTCTCTGCACTTGCTGGATGAAGGGATTGAGGCACAGGAGAGATCTTGAGGCCCCGCTGGGGACCATGTGTGTGTGCTCTGTCAGCCCTGCTGAACCACCCGGCTGGGCGGCGCGTGCGTGCTCTTTGCTCTTTCTGGGCCAAAGATGTTTCTTTTTGTCTGTGTGTTAAATGGACCTTGTGGCCCTTCTCCAAGACCGTGGCTGCCCTCCTGCTGTCCCCTGTGACACTCGCTGCTGTATGTGGGAGAGGCTGCCTGCCCTTCTACAAGCCCAGAGTGTTCTGCTGTGTGGTCATGCGGGCAGGCGGAGGCCAGCCTTTCCTCGCCCGCCCAGCAATGCTTGCCCCCAGTAGAGATGCTGCCTTGAGGCCTCGGTGCTGACTCACAGAGCCTGTGCCCACGCGCCTGGCCCTCTCCCACAGGAGTGCTACCTGGACAGCGACCAGACGGGCCTGTACCACGCGACCAGGGGCCTGATGAAGCTGCTGGCCTGTACGGGACCATCCCCTAGATCTTCGGCAAGGGCGAGTGCGCCAGGGTGAGCTGGGGCGGGGAGGGAGGCCTCTCTCCTGCGGGTGGGGTTTGGGGCTCCACCTCGCAGTGCTCTTGGCTCTGTGCTCGGGCCACCAAAATGAGTCTGTCTGCGTGCAAGGCGTGACCCCTGGCCCCTCTGCTGTCTCCCAGCCCTCTTTCCTTTTCTCTTTTCTGTTCTTTATCTTTTCTTTTCCATCCCTACTCTCCCTCCCTCTCTCGCCCTCTCCCTCCTCCCGCCCTCTCCATACCCTGCAGTGCTCGGGGCTCACTCCTGGCAGGGTTTGAGGGATCGTACGTGGTGCCAGGAATTGAACCTGTGTCAGCCACCTGCAAGGCAAGCATCCTACCCACCATACTGTCTCGGACCTATCTTGTTTTATTTTATTGTTCCCTTTTTTTCCGCCTTATTTTTAAATTTTGGATTGCCGGGCACCTTTTAGCTTCATTTTAAAATCCGCCCATTGCTAAAAAGGCTCTCCCTGATTCTGTACTTTGTTCCCAGCAAGTGGCCAATATGATGATCAGGATGAAGAGAGAGTTTACAGAAAGTCAGAATTCAATATTTCCTGATTTTGATAACCTCTTGTTGCTTGATTGGAATGTGGATTTATTAACACCACTTGCAACTCAGCCGACATACGAAGGACACATCGATGAAATTTATGGCATCCAGAACAGTAAGTGAAGTGACATCATTTACTAATAGGTTAGATGAGTAAAATCAATCTCAAAAGTGTCTGTTTTTAAAGGTGTGGCCTTTGTGGGTAAGTCTTGAAAATGTCAGGCACTGACTTTCAGCCCAAGGTTAAAGCGAGCTCGAGCCAGGACACCATCGGGGAAACCGAGGCTAAGGCCTTGTGCAGAGGGCCATGCGGTGTATAGCCTCGCTGCTCGGGCCGCCCAAGGAGGCATGAGGAATAGAGCGTTTCTGAGGGGTGCCTGGGTCCGAGGTCAGGGGGGTTTGGCCCCGGATGTTAGATTCTGTAGCATTTCAGATCTGAGTGGGGGCTAGGAAGGCTCATGGGGCTAGTGCCAGGCGCACAGCCAGCGCTCGGTGCCATCCGCGCTCCTGCCTCGTCCAGTGAGCACTGAGCCGGGAGTAGCTCCTGCTGGGATACAGTCTGAGAAGTTTCCCACAGTCTGATTCGTTTCTTTTGTTCAGAACAGGGAGCCCCAGGCCACAAGAGGGGTAACTCCGGCGCCTTCAGGAGTGGCCCTGGCCGGGGGCTGGGGAAACAGCCCTGGGGATAGAGCCCGGGTCTGGAAGGACAGGGATGCAGCTAACTGCATGGGGTCTCTCTGCGGACACAGAGCCCTGCAGCTGCTGAGTGCTGGCCGAGTCCAGACAGTGCTGTCTGTCCAGTGTGCCAAGCTGGTTATTGCAGAGTGGATTGCGATGGCGTGTGTGTGCGTGTGTGTGTTCGTGTGTATTAGTGTGTATGTCACTGCAGTGGTGAATGCGTGGCTCAGTGACAGCGGCCACGGAAGCAAAACAGGACCACACATGGAGGCATTTCCACACAACAAAGCGTTTTTCTGCTCTTTCAGGATTATGGGGGTGTTTCCGGTTTGTTTTTTACCAGTTGTTCCGAAGGATAACTTCTTAAGTTGCTTCCTTTTGTGGGGACAGTCGTAAGCAGTGCCCAAGGGACTGTGGGGCTGATCTCGGTGATTTTCTGCTCTGTGGGGCCAGTCTGTGGCCCTGGAGCCACCGGGTTTGTGCCTGGCAGCAGCTGGGGGTGATGCCACACACACAGCCCCTCCCCAGACTCCTGCTCCAAGGTTTCACTGGTACGGGAGCACCCCGTGCGAGGGGTCCCTGCCTCCTGGTGCTTCTGCAAGTCCTTCGAGGGATCTAGCAGAGGTGCTAGGGTTTTGGGTGCAGAGGTGTCAGAGATGGGGCTCGTGGGGTGCCTCCGTGGGGAAGGAGTTTCGGGAGCTCACAGTCTCTTCACATCACACACTTACTTCTGATCAAACATTTAATTAAGGGAGAGGGCTGGAGTGATAGTACAGTGGGTAGGGCGTTTGCCTTGCACACGGCTCAGTCCGGGTTCAATTCCCAGCATCCCATATGGTGCCCTGAGCACCGCCAGGAGTAATTCCTGAGTGCAGAGCCAGGAGTGACTCCTGTGCATTGCTGGGTGTGACCCCCCCAAAAAGAAACCATTAAGAGAAATCTGAAAAACAAGGAGAAATTGGGCTTCCCCATAACCCCCCAGCTCTGCGCCCGTGGCTGGACCGAGGGCGATGGCAGGCCCGTGCAGGAGCTGCGTGCAGGCTGCCTGGGCCAGCGGCTGCCCCTCTGCTTTGAGCTGGAATGCGAGGTCTTGCCGACCTCGTGTATCTCAGCATGTGCTCAGGCCCCGGGTCCCGCGGTCACCATGGCGTGCTGTCTCCAGACGCTGGTGCCCGGGCTGTTCCGAGGGGCTTAGGATTTGGAAAGCATCCGAGAAGTCTTTTTCTTCCGTCGGTCACTTTCTCTCCCCACATTCTCTGAGGCAGGAGTTCTTCTTGTTGCTTTATGATTCTCAGCACCCACCCCACAGTGCTCAGGGCCCTCACGGGGCAGTGCTCAGAGGAACAGACAGTTGGACTTGAGCGTGCGCTGCCCCCGATGACCCGTCTCTCTGGACCCACAGCAGTGGAGCTGATTGTGTGTAGACACGTCGGGATTTGTGTTGAAAGTGGAGGAGATGATTTTTTGAAAGGAACCAACTTGGAGCTAGAGGCAGTGCAGCAGTTAGGGTGAGTTTGGTCCCCAGGACCGCATATGGTTCCCCCAGTCACTGCCAAGAATTAGCCCAGAGCACAGAGCCAGGAATAAGCCTTGAGCACTGACAGGTTTGGCCCAAAAATCAGAGAAAGGAAACAGAAAGGAAAGATGCCCTCGGAGCTGTCTCCTGCCCTCAAGCACACTTCCATGCTGAGATGATTCCTGGGATCTTTTTTTTTTTTTTCTTTTTCTTTTTCTTTTTCTTTTTCGGAGAGTGTCTTCCCTGCATGGCAAAGCCTGGCAAGCTACCCATGACGTGTTCTATATGGCAAACAAAGTAACAAGTCTCAAAATGGAGACGTTACTGGGCCCGCTTGAGCAAAATCGATGAACAATGGGAGGACAGTGACAGGGGTCACACTTGGCAATGCACAGGGGTAACTCCTGGTGCTGCACTAAGGAGTTACTCCTGGCAGTGCTCAGGAGGGCATATGGGATGCTGGGAATCGAACCTGGGTCTGCCCCGTGCAAGGCAAACACCCTCCCTGCTGTGCTATCACTCCTGCCCCATCCTGGGCTCCACTTGGCTTGTTGAAATGGCGGTATAGACGGCATGCACTTGCACGCGCCAGCAGGACAGACAGTGGGCCGCCCTGGGGCATGTTTCCTCGGGTGGCCCCATTCTGAGTTTGGTTAAGGCTGGCAGTGGCAGGAGGCGTCCCGCAGACCAGGCCAGGGAAGCCGTGCGTGAAAAGCGTGAGTGTCCTACGTAGGTGTGCATCTAGTGACTCAAAGCCCAGTGCTCTCCCCTGACAGGAAGTCTCTGGAGTCTCACTTGGGGTGTCCCCTCCCGTGCAGGTCATGTAAAACTGCCACCCGAGAAATTCGTCCCGAAGAGGCAGGGTGATGGACAGGACCTGCCCACAGGGGCCAAGAAGCTGCCGCTGGACTCAGCCGAGGAGCTCTACGCCGAGATCCGAGACCGCAACTTCAACGCCATGGGTGCTGTGCTCAGCAAGAAGGCCAAGGTCATCTTGGCCACCTTTGAGGTGACTGGGGCCTGGGGCCAGGCGGCAGGCGGGCTGTGCGCGCCCGGGGAAAGGTGGTGCCAGGCCCTCTCCTGGTGTCAGGTCCTTTGCCAGTCATCGTCTGCACTCCCGGTCCCTCCCTCCTTCTTCCCAGCCGCTGGATATAGGGAAAATTGAGCATGGCTGGAGTTCTTGCAGGCCGAGTGAGACCCCCCCCCCCCCCCCGACGTGAGTAAGCACCACCTACAGGGTGCGACCCTCAGCCTCAGCGAGAAAGGGAGGGAAAGGGAAAATAAATACTGGAATGAAGGGGAAGATGCAAGGGGGAAACACATCGGCTTGATAATGTCTTCTAAAAACAGCGTACCAGGGCCAGAGAGATAGTAAGGTGGGTAGGGCACTTGCCTTGCCCCTGGTAGACCCGGGTTCATTCCCAAGCACCCTATACGGGCCCCCAATCCCTGCCAGGTGTCACCCCCAGTGCCAAGCCAGGGAGTCAGCCGGAACCTGTGCATTGCCCCAATGCTCCCGGTGCCTGTCTGCGCCCTCTGCGCCCTCTGCCATTGGAAGCTTGTGCAGGTGTGTTTGAGATGCGACCGCGTTTCCCTGCTTTCTTGGGCATGTGAGTTGATTTGTGGTACTGCTGCTGCTGGTCTCAAGACACGACCTTTCGAGAACGCAGGTGCATCGCCAGATTTCCGGGCACCTTTCCCCCTCAGCATGTTGGTCTCAGCAGCACCTTAAGAGAAAGAACCCGGGCCTCGCTTGGGTTCTGGGCTGCTGTCACCCAGCTCCCTGTGGATTTGCCCATGTCTCTGAGCTTCAGCCTGTGGAATTCAAAACTTTCCTGGGCTCCCCCGATGGTCTCTCCTCACCCCAGTCAAGGAGCAGGGAGGTGCTTGCATGCCCTTGTGTGGTGACAGGACATGGGCCTGCCTGCCTCTGTTTGGTGACAGGACAGGGGCCTGCCCGACCCTGTGTGGTGACAGGACTCGGGGTTCACCTTCCATGCGAGTCATTGCAGGTCTTGGAGAGGCCTCTCTGCCCCTTCTTTTCCCAGTCAGCAGTGCAGAAGCGTTGAGGAAGCGGCTTGGTCACCACAGCTGAGGGTAGGGGCTGTCTCGATCACACCCACGGTCACTCCTGGTCCTGCGCGGGTGGGGTGGAGTCATCCCAACAGACAGACCCGAGACAGTTCGGAACCAAGGGCCCCACATCCCCCTGTGGATGCTGCATTCTTGTCTTCTCTCCCGCCCTGAGCCACGATGGCCCCCGAGCCTGCATCCCGGGGGTGTGGGGGGAAGTCACGGCTCAGCTCACCTGAGCTGCTCTCAGGGGCCCGCACTCCGGGTAGTCTGCTCGAGGGACCCCAGAACTTGGGCACCCTGGCGTGCGTCATGTGAGCAGTCAGATTGGGCTCAAGGTGCTGGGGGGCTCGCCCCGCCCGGGTGGAGATTGCCAAGGGCCCCGGCGCCGTCACCAAGGTCCATCTCTGAGGCTTCCTCGTGTGAATATGAGGGATCTTCCAGCAGTCACAGGATGGAGTCTGCTGCTTGTGTCCGACCCCCCCCCCCCACACACACAGACTGATTTTTATGTAACTTCCTCATAGAATGGTGTGCGGTGCTGCCCGAGGGGAACAAGGGGTCCTCAGTGTCCTAAAGGGGGAAAATGACCCAAATTGAGGTGTTTCCTGTGTGCCAGTGTCCCATCACGCCACAGCTCCCAGGGCTGGTGTTTCCCTGTCCAGAAGACGCTGGACAGACGTGAGCCAAAGCTCTAGCTGGGAGGAAGCATTTGTACCGCGGGATGAAGTAGAACTGCCTTTGAGTCAAGCTGACATTTTCAAGAAATACAAAACAGACTTTTTCCCCCCATTTTTAGTACCAGAGCAGATAACCCCCAAGGTTATTTGCTTCCCTGAAAGATATTTAGCTTGCCCTTTCAAAGTTCATTTAGAGCAGATCTTGGCGTTCAATCAGGGTTGGGTGGTAACTGAGGTCAGAGTGTTTGCTTATTTGTGGCCTTCTTTGTCTCTTAAGAGGAACCGTAGTTAGAGGCCACCAGAGAAAACAAAACACAAGCACCCGCTTCCTCCCAGCTTGGTTCCTCTGTTCTCAACCCCCGGCCATTTGTCTATGTATCTTCCCCAGAACAGGCGGGGGACAGAGGTAGAAGGAAGGTCTGAGAAGCCCCTGCATGGTGCTCCCCGAGCAGTGCTCCCCATCTTTGTGACTTCTGTTGAGGTTCTGAAATGAGTCATCAGGTGCTAGTGACAAATGTGTCATGTACGGCGTGACACAAAGGTGGAGTTTGTGCCATCAGTTCCCATGGTGGGAGAAGGTCGGGTTTTGGGGGTCAGTGGCAGGAGGATATGACCCATAGCATGTCAGATTTATCTCGGGTGGGGGAAAACGGGTCGTTTGGGGAGAAGTGTGCTTGGGGTACAGATTTGCCGCGTTTTTCTGGATTTCTCTCTCTCTCTCTCTCTTTTTTTATGTAGGAGTTCTGCTATTTATCCAGCCACTGATTAGCTGATTGAATTGTGCATGAACTCCATCTTACTTTTTTTTTCACTTTTTATGATTTTATTTATTGAATCACCATGAGAGCAGTTACAAAGCTTTCAGGTCTAAGTTTCGGTCATACAATGAAACACCCGTACCTTCACCAGTGCCCATACTCTACCCCAAATAACCTCAGTATATCCCCATCCCACACCCCCCCCCTACCAGTGGGGCAGATGATTTCCACATTACTCTCTCTCTACTTTGATGACATTCAATATTTTGACACCAGACCCACCATTATTATTTGAGATTTTGCCCCAACACTCAGATCTGCTGAAAAGGCAACAGGAGACAATTTGTTTCCTATTTCTGGTTATGAATAACACATGATGTTTCATGGCTGCAGTACTGGCCGCACAATTTTGAAATTCCGAAATTTGAACACTTAAATCTGGAGGGATTTCTGCCAAAACCTGCTGGGTTCCCGAGAATTGCTCCTGACTCTCTGGGATCATGGTCATTAAGCAGCTTGATCAGGAACCAGAAAGGCCGTCTGTGGACAATGACTTGGGGTCTCTTGGGGACGGGGAGGACAGACTGGCTCCACCACCATCCTGTGAGGCCCAACAAGTTTTGTCACTGAGGTCCCAAGCCTGACTGTCCAGTGGCCTCGGGAGGATGGCGGCCACCGGGCCACCAGAGGAAACAGGCCAAGGCATGAAACCGTGGGCCCAGCACAGCAGGGACCAGACGCATTTCTGCCAAAAGCCACTGGGTTTCGAGATTTGTTTCTGAGTCTCTGGGATCATGGCCATTAACCGTTCAATCAGGAACCAGAGAGGCCATGCCTCCAATGATCTAGCTGAGCCGGAGGTGATTTGTGGGTGTGTTTCCCACATACCTAACTTTTGACCGTTTACTTTCTTGGTAAACTTTGCCCCAAGTTTTTGGGGTCTGGCCAAAGGCACAACAGCAATTTGGGGGTATCTGCAAGTGTGGAGGCGCCATCAGGCTGCTGATGAACTCGCCTCACAGGTACAGTGTTTTTTGTTTGTTTGTTTGTGTTTTTATGTAGGAGTACTGCTATTTATTCAGCCACTGATTAGCTGATTGAATTGGGCATGAACTCCACTGTCAAAAACTACGCACGCAGAAGGTTGTGTGTTCGTGGGCTCTCTGGACGGCTCTATCTCACCGCCTGTGTTCAGTGCCCTAGAGCCACTGTGTGTGGCCTGCATCGGGATGGCTGTTGGCCAAGGCCAGATGAAGGAAGAGATGAGGGCACGACTGGTTGATTTTTGTAGCAGTTTATTACAAGGAAGTTTATCCCATAGAAGAAATTTATGTTATGGTGGGCCTAGATTCTCTCAAGCACAAGTTCTCCTTGCTAGTCTCTTAGTAGTCCATCTTTCAGCCCTGCTCTTTCATTCTCCAGCTCCCTTCTAGTCTGGGCTGACACTCCACCCAGTCAGGTAGCCATATCAACATAAGAAAGCCCTTCCTGACTGCTCAAGGGCAAGATACCTCTTAAGGTGTTTTTCTCTTTTCCTCAGTCCAATAAACTATCAACTATTCCTGAGGTTGTGCAGGAGGGACAGAACAGTGTTATCCTACACTCCACCTTACTTTTTTTTCCATAATTTTCTTTCTTTCTTTCTTTCTTTCTTTCTTGCTTCCTTTCTTTCTTTCTTTCTTCTTATATTTATTTATTGAATCACTGTGGGAAAAGTTGCAAAGCTTTCAGATTTAAGTCTCAGTCATACAATGATCAAACACCGTTTTCTTCAACCTTCACCAGTACTCATTTTTCACCACCAAGAACCCCAATATACCCCACCTCCCACCCACCCAATGCCTATGAGGCAAATCATTTCTAATTAACTCTTCTCTACATTGATTACATTCATTATTTTGACAAAAGATGCACCATGATTGCTTAGAATTTACCCACCAACAATCAGAATGGCTGAAAAGGCATTGTGAAATACATTGTTTTCTATATAAAGTTCGGAGTTCCAGGGCTGGAGAGATAGCACAGGGGTAGGACGTTTGCCTTTCACGTGGCCAACCCGGGTTCGAGTCCCAGCATCCATATGTTCCCCTTAGCAATGCCAGGAGTAACTCCTGAGTGCAGAGCCAGGAGTAACTCCTGAGTGCTGAGCCAGGAGTAAACCCTGTGAGTGCAGAGCCAGGAATAACCCTTCTGCATCGCCAGGTGTGACCCAAAAAGCAAAAAAAAAAAATGTTTGGAATTCCTCCCCTCCAAACACAGGTGTGATGCCCTGTGTTTCGTTGAGCAAGCAGAAGGAAAGCAAAGAGCTTGGGCCCAGTGGTTGATGCAGATTGCTGGGCCGGGCCGTCGATCAAGGGAGATTTGGGGATCTCTGGGACCCATCCTCGGGCCCAGTGCTCTCCGGGGACCCTAGCTTGGTCGTGTCCTACGAGTTGGGGGCGAGCCTGGCCTTTGGGCTCGCGTTGTGTTTGGACGGGCAGGTGGGGGTGTTCAGGGCCCAGCTGCTGACACCTGATCCCGCCCTGGCCAGGTGGGAGGACGGAGATTGGCGGCTGGCCCCTGAGATGCCCAAGATAACCAGACAAGGAGATAACCAGAGTCAATCCCAGTCGAGTTGGGTGATAGGCTGAGATGACGCACCGAGCCGCTGAGGCAGATCCTGTCTGGAGACACTCGGGCACCTTGAGGCGAAGGTCAGCTGGAGGCCTGACTCTCTCAGGGGCACCTGACACTGTCCCAGCTTTCCAAATACTCTCTCAGAATTAAGATACCTATGGGATACCTACACGAGAGGTTTTCATTTGATTGATGCTGGATTATGTGACGCCTGTTACATGCTGGGTTGAACGGTTTCCTTGGCAGTTCACCCACGGGGTTCATGACCCCAGTCTGACCCCAGGACACTGCATACACACTCTTTGTGGATGACAGTGAATGTGCTTCCGTGGCCAGTAGCGCCCCTTGCCCTGACGCTGTTTTTCTTCAGGCCACAAAATAGGAGTGTGGTTAGCTATTGCTAACGGCAAGTTTTGTTTGTCCAGAGTTTGCAAATGACTGTTGTTTGCTGTTGGCCGTTATTGAAATCCCTTTTACTAAAAGAACGGGATGCTTCTCTCTCCTGCAGGCAATAGTTTGAGATGAGTATCTCACAGGACCATTTGGCTTGATTGCACAGTACTCACTTCTAAAGGTAAAAAGGTTTTGGTTATTATTATTTTTTTGAAACTGTCATTCTGGACTCTAGCAAGAGTAATATGATGTTCCACTTCTGGAGTAAGTGGTGTGCACAGCTGTCTGGTTTTAGAATCACTGACGCTGTTATGAGTGGTAAATGTTTTATCTTCTGTGGACCTTTTGTTTATTTATTTGAAGTAAAAAATCATTTTATTTGGTGACCTTTAGGAAGAGGACGAGCGGAGAGAGAGTAACATTTCAGGAGAGAACGTGGGCTTCCCCAAAGACAGAGAGAACCCCTACACACATCCCAACATTAGAAAGGAAAGCAAAAAAGTCCCCATCTCAAGGAGAGCTGCGGGCACCGCATTTGCTCGGCTACATGGGCACAAGCAGCTCAGGGGCTCAGGCAGCATAGGAGCCTTGAGTGGACCTTTCAAGGGTGGGTGTGCACCCCCCTCTTCTCCTTGACGGAGCGGCATGTCTTCTGATTGTTACTTCATGTGGCTCCAAGTTTTTCAGACACAGGATTGGTTACTTCAGCCTGAATTTATACACCTGGCTTTGGGGAATCTAAATTTTTATCCTAAAGTGGTTTTGAATTTTGTTTGGGGGCTTGTGCCAGGCAGTGCTCAGGACTTACTCCTGGCTTTGCACTTAGGATCACTCCTGGCAGTGCTCAGTGGACAGTATGGGGTGCTGGGGATAGAACCCCGGGTCAGCTGAATGCAAAGCAAGCACCTTCACCACTCTACTTTCTCCCTAGCCCCAGGTCTCCTGAGCACTGCCCCTGGGCACCTCCTGGTGGTGAGTCTTAGCAGTTCGATGAGGCTTGGCGCTGTGGTGGCAGGGATATCCCAGGCCACTCCAGTGGCCTCTCTTGGGATGCACATGGCAATGCTTGAGACCCTTGTGGTGCCAGGGGGCGAAGTTGGCAGTCATGTGTTAGGCATGTACCGTAACCCCTGCATTCTCTGACTCAACACTAAAGTCTACTGTGCTTTGGAGTGGGAGTGTTAGAACACCTGAGTTTTTGTTGTTGATCTGTTTTGTTTGGGCCACCCCTGGCAGTGCTCAGACTTACCCCTAGCTCTGCACTCAGGAATGACTCTTGGTGGTGTTTGGGGACGGTGTGGGAGGCCGGCAATCCAACCCGTGTTGGCTGCCTGCAGTGATGTCCGCGTTTGGGTCGGCTGCTAAGCTTTAGGGGTTCTGTTCACCATTTGTATGTGTGCTTTCCTAGGAACATGAGGTGGAGAAAATGTTCACACTCAAAGGAAGCCGCTTGCGAGCAGCGGATGTCAAGAATATCATTTTTTTCGTCAGACCCCGGCTAGAACTGATGGATATAATTGCTGAAAATGTGCTTAGGTATCTCAGAACTGATGCATGGTCCATAAGGAATCATTCCTCTAGTGGTTTTAGTGCTCATCAGGACACCTTTGCTTGCCAGCGCTTTAGGAAGTGGATCTTTGGACAGATGTGAGAGTGTGTCGGAGGAGAATGGGGGGTCAGGAGTAGGATACTCTGCAGCCAGACAAGGATAGATCCTCGGAACCCAGTGTGGTCCCCAAGTTTTCCAGGAGTGACTTCTGAGTGCATAGCCAGGAGTTATCCCTGAGCACCTGCAGGTGTGGCCCAAAAACTATAAATAGAGAATGGGAAACTTTGTGCATTGGGGCTTGGGGAGGCAGGGCAAACCACAGAAACCCACTCTCTCAGGACAGTAGGAAGCTCCGGCCTGTCTCAGTAGAAGGACCCAGATTTTTTTTATAAAAAGAAAAACAGCTAATGGTTCTTTTTCAAGTACTGAATACCATATGCTCAAATTTCATAAGCAACGTCAGGAGAAGCTGATTAAAATTTAATGCTGCAGCATTTATGGAGGAAGTGCACCAGCCCAGTCTGCATTACGTTTGATCGACGTGGCCCCTACGAACGGACTTAAAAGCATGCGGGGTATTTGTGCAAGATCGGGCACGGTGTGAAGCAACCATTTATTTTCCTAGAGACATCGCTTGATTAAATAGAAACATTTTTTTTTTCTGCAAGAAACAGATGTCCATTGCAATAACCCTGAGAGGTTTTTGGGTTTTTCTTTCTCTTCTTGGGTGACACCCGGCAATGCACAGGGGTTACTCCTGGCTCTGTACTCAGGAATTACCTGCGGTGGTGCTCAGGGGACCATATAGGATGCTGGGAACTGGGAATCGAATCCGAGTCGGCCGCGTGCAAGGCAAACGCCCTACCCGCTGCGCTGTTGCTCCAGCCCCAACCCTGAGAGTTTTCATGTCCCATCAATGGCCCACGAGAAGCAGCACTGCCCCTTGGCAGAGCACAGGTCAGCGGTTTCCAGAAAAAGCATCACATCAAGAGAGCAGGAAAACTCGAAACTTGGGCCGAGTCAGTAGTGGGGGGTTAGCTGATAAGCGTCTCTTTAGAGCCCACTGTGTGTCAGGCACAGGTGGGGCCCTGGGGAGCAGTCCTCGCGTCGGGGCCTCGGGCCAAGGCACGGTCCTTCTCTTGCAGTGAAGACAGACGTGGCCCCACAAGAGATTTCCACATTTTGTTTGTGCCCCGGCGTAGCCTGCTGTGTGAGCAGCGGCTGAAGGACCTGGGCGTCCTGGGCTCCTTCATCCGTAGGGAGGAGTACAGCCTGGACCTCATTCCCTTCGACGGGGACCTTCTCTCCATGGAGTCGGAGGGCGCCTTCAGAGTAAGTTCAGTGTTTGCCCTTTGAACTTGACACTCGTTTCTGCCTCGTTTGTGATGGTGACACTCACACTGGTATTTTTGTGATTCCTGGAAGTGTCCAGTTTCTTCCTTTTGGGGAGAGATGGGAGTTGGTCCACACCCAGCAGTGCTCAAGGTTTACTCCTGGTTCTGTGCTCAAGGATCACTCCTGCGCATGCTCGGGGACCATATGTGGTGCTGGGGCTAGAACTCAGATTGGCTGCGTGCAAGACCAGCGCCTTCCCCTGTGCTGTCTCTCCGGCCGCTGCTCCTCTTGCTTATGGAGAACCTCCTGTTCCAACAAATTGGCTTAAAATTGTTGTTGCCCTTACTGAATTCTCAAAAATCAATTGGCCTTAAATGTGTTGATTTCTGGTGTTTCTCTGCTGCTGTTCGATGTTTGTCCTTGTGCCCGTCCCACCCTGACTTGACTGTGGCTGTGGAGGAAGCTTTGAGAGTGGAAGGCAGGGCCGCTCCAGCCAGAAAGAGTCAAGTCTGTCACTGCGTTTTTCCAGTTAGCCCTTTGTGAGTGATTTTGTTTCCATGACTCGCCTTTCCCCTTGATTGAGTCTTGGCAAGACCTGAAGTCTTTTATCTTACATTTTCATTTTCTAGAAATAAAATTGCTTACATTTTTCATTCAAACTCTTGAGGTTCTGCAGTGTGACCTCAGGGCTGGGTGCAGGGTGTGCGGGAAATTCTGTTTCTCCCACACACCCGTCCCAGCCCGTTTACTACTGGTTATTTTCAGCACATATTTATTTGTGATTTATTTGAGATCTCCAAGCCTGCACGGTTTGGGACTGGACCTGTCAGTAGCTAGACAGTTACACCCTCCAACTGCCGTGTAACCCCAACAACGGCCAGGATCCAGAGATTATCACAACAAGCTCCCGGGAGCGCGCGGCCGCGAACATTATTTACTTTTCTCTAAGTTTTCAGGGTACCTTAAATATCCAACCCACACGGCAGAGCCTGGCAAGCTATCCGTGGTCTATGCCAAATAGACCAAATTGATATGCCAAATCCAGTAATAAATGAATCTCATTTCCCTAACCCTGAATATGCAGAGTCGAGAAGGATATGGAAGGAGAGGCTGATAAAACACCAAGGCAGACATAGGCTGCCAAAACGCAGAAAAACAAAAATGATTGTCTGTACTTTTAATGCTCGTACGCTGGCATCTACTGTATCCATTGAATTCCTTATGGTACAAGCGCGAAAGATCAAGTACGACATCATTGGTCTGACCGAAACGAGAAGACATCAATCTCATCATGCTGTTTTCGACACTGGAGAAGAACTGTTCCTTGGAACATGTGATAAAAGAGGCGTCGGTGGTGTTGGTATCCTTGTCAATACAAACTTAGTCATGAGCATTGATTCATTCGAATGCCTAACAACCCGAATCGGACGATTACACTTGAATAAATGTGGCTCACTACCGGAAGTTTCTATCTTTGTTGTCTATGCACCAACATCCAGTTATGGTGAAAGAGAAACTGAGAAATTCTACATGGAGCTGGAGAAGTTCTATAAAGAAGATCACACCTTCTACAAGATCATTGTCGGTGATTTTAATGCCAAGATAGGACCAAGAAGATCAGTCGATGAACTCCACATCGGAACCCATGGCCTGGAACGGAACGAACAGGGTGACAGACTGTCTGAGTTCATCATGTCAACCAAAACCTTCCATGGTAACTCACAATTCCAAAAGGCTGAATCTAAACGTTGGACATGGGAGTCTCCCGATGGACGGTTCCACAATGAAATAGACCACATCATATTCAATCGGCGGTTTTGCCTAACCGATGTTGCTGTTGTCCCAAAATTACAAACGGGATCAGACCACCATCTTCTTCGTGCAAAATTCTACCTCACAGAACGAGGAGAAAAGAATGCAAGGTTTAAGAAGAGCACTCCCAGAACAACCACCAACTGGGAGCTCTTTGGCTCTATTGCGGCAACATGGGAAGATGCCGTCATTGACAACATTGATGAGGAATACGATCGAATGATTCAGCACCTCCATGATTGTGCAAGGAATGCCAAGAGATAGATAACCACAAAAAACCATCTTTCTTCGAACACTCTTGAACTTAATCGCCAACGTGGCTTGGCACATGCCTCAGGCAACCACAAGCGAACATCCGAACTGGCAAAACAGTGCAGAGAAGCCATCAAGGATGACCTCAAAAACAGGAGAGCTGCAGTACTGGTAGATGCAGCAGAAGCTGGGAAAAACATTTGTAATGCCCGCCTGTCCTTCACCAACTACAAAACCAAGATGACTGCCCTCCGACATCATGATGGATCTATCACATCTTCCAGAAGGGCAATGGAGAAGATTATTCATGACTTCTACTCAGATCTCTTTCATAGCCACATCCACTTGCCCACATACCACATACCACATGATGGATATGTCGTTCCCAATGTTCTCCCTTCCGAAATCCAACATGCCATCTCGTCGGTAAAGAAACAAAGAGCACCTGGTCCAGACAAGATCAGACCTGAACAACTGAAGAACTTACCATCAGTACTCATCAATACATTGGCTCGACTTTTCACACGCTACCTGTCTGAATGCAAGGTTCCATCCCAATGGAAAACCAGCAGGACTGTACTACTATACAAGAAAGGAGACACCCACGACATTGGCAACTATCGCCCAATCTGCCTATTGTCTGTCATCTACAAACTATTCACTCGAGTCATCCTGAATAGGATTAGCAGAACGCTAGATGAAGGACAACCATGTGAACAAGCTGGATTCCGAAAAGGATTCAGTACCATCGACCATATCCACACAATAACCAAGCTCATTGAGGTCTCTCGGGAGTTCAAGATGCCGCTCTGTCTAACGTTCATTGATTTAAAGAAGGCCTTTGATTCTGTTGAGACGGAAGCGGTCATGGAAGCCCTAGCCAATCAGGGTGTACAAACTCAATACATCAGGATCCTTTGTGAGCTCTATTGCGGATTCACTACCAAAATCGCACCATTCTACAAAGAAGTAATCATCCATATCAAGAGAGGGGTTCGGCAGGGTGATACCATTTCACCAAAACTCTTCAGTGCCACCCTCGAGAACATCATGCGACGATGGAATGGGAAAACATAGGAGTGAAGATAGATGGTCGGCAACTACACCACCTCCGCTTTGCTGATGACATCGTTCTAATAACACCAAACATCAGCCAAGCGGCACAAATGCTGAACGAATTTGACCGTGAATGTGGAAAGGTCGGACTACAGCTGAATCTTACGAAGACAATGTTTATGAGAAACAGCCTTGTTCCTGACGCTCCATTCGCTCTCAACGGAACCACCATCTCCGAATGCAACGGTTATATATACCTAGTTCGAGAAAACAACATGATGAATGACCTGGCACCTGAGTTGCGCAGGAGGAGGAGAGCGGCTTGGAATGCCTTCAAGAGCATTGAAGAAATAACTAAAAGGACAAAGAACCTCCAGCTACGAGCACATCTCTTTGATTCCACTATTCTTCCTGCATTAACATATGCCTCAGAGACCTGGACCCTACGAAAACAGGATGAGAACACTATTCGGGTCTCTCAAAGAGGAATCGAAAGAACTATGCTTGGAATATCACGATTCACTCAAATGAGAGATAGAATCCGGAGTTCTGATCTTCATCAACGCTCAAGAATCAGGGACGCTGTCTCATTTGCCAAGACATCAAAAATCAGATGGGCTGGACACGTAATGAGGTTTATAGACAACCGCTGGACTAGAGCCATTACTGATTGGATTCCACGAGACATCAAAAGATCACGTGGACGCCCACCTATAATATGGTCAGACTTCTTCGTCAAGACCCTAAATGATCGGTTTAAGGCTCTGCATGTTGCTAGAACAAACAGATACCATTGGGCTACGCTAGCACGCAACCGGGATTAATGGAGACATTACTGGCACCCGCTCGAATAAATCGATGAATAACGGGGATTAAGTGATTAAGTGATAAGTGATTTATTTGTTTGCTTTGCTTTGGTTTTTGCTTGGGGCCTCACCTGATGATGCTCAGGGGTTACTCTTGGGGATCCTCAGGGGTCCATATTTGACTCTTTGATGCCAGGGAAGCACCTTCCCACTATACTATCTATCTGGCTCCCAGAGTTTTTCTTTTTTAATATTGTCTTTTTCTGAAAGGTTGTGTTTTGTTTGCAAATATGATTTTATATGTTTTGTTTACTATCTTTATGACAGGGAGCACTTCTGAAAAATTTCTCTTTCAAAGTGTCAGGTTGGCTCTTAGGGGTGCCCGGGCCAGAACTCTGGCTCTTTCTTCTGTGGGGTGAGGTTTCTCCATGCTGAGTCCCTTAAGATAATCTGTAGACCCAAAAGCATTGATTTATTTGAGTTTTCACCCAGATGTTTTTCCTATGGCACATTCTTCACTGGAAATAGGGAAAATTGGGCATGGCTGGAGTTCTGGCAGAACGAGTGGGGATCCCCCCCAAGTGTGTAACCACCACCTAGAGTGTGCGACCCTCAGCCTCAGCAAGAAAGGGAGGGAAAGGGAAAATAAATAGCGGAATGAAGGGGAAGATGCAAGGGGGAAACACATCAGCTTGATAATGTCTTCTAAAAACGGCGTACTGGACCAGAGAGATAGTAAGGTGGGTAGGGTACTTGCCTTGTCCCTTGCAGACCCGGGTTCGTTCCCTGGCATCCCATACGGTCCCCCAAGCCCTGCCAGGTGTGACCCCCAGTGCCAAGCCAGGGAGTCAGCCGGAACCCGTGCACTGCCCCAAAGCTCCCAGTGCCTGTCTGCGCCCTCTGCGCCCTCTATCATTGGAGGCTTGTGCAGGTGTGTTTGAGACGCGACCACGTTTCCCTGCATTCCTTGGGCGTGTGAGTTGATTTGTGGTACTGCTGCTGCTGGTCTCAAGACACGACCTTTCGAGAACGCAGGTGCATCACCAGATTTCCAGGCACCATTTCCCCTCGGCATGTTGGTCTCAGCAGCACCTTAAGAGAAAGAACCTGGGGCTCGCTTGGGTTCTGGGCTGCTGTCACCCAGCTCCCTGTGGGTTTGCTCATGTCTCTGGGCTTCATCCTGTGGAATCCAGAACTTTCCTGGGCTCCCCGATGGTCTCTCCCCACCCCAGTCATGAAGCAGGGAGGGGCTTGCATGGCCTTGTTTGGTGACAGGACACAGGCCTGCATGCCCCTGTGTAGTAATAGGGTACGGGCCTGCCTGCCCCTGTGTGGTGACAGGACTAGGGTTTCGCCTTCCATCCGAGCCATTGCAGGTCTGGGAGCGGCCCCTCTGCTCCTTTTCCCAGTCAGCAGTGCGGAAGCGTTGAGGAAGCGTCTTGGTCACCCCAGCTGAGGATAGGAGCTGTCTCGTTCACACCCAGGGTTGCTCCTGGCCCTGCGTGGGCGGGGCAAGGCCATCCCAACAGACAGACCCAAGACAGGTCCTTGCCACGGGCCCCACATCCGCCCGTGGATGCTGCATTCACGCCTTCTCTCCCGTCCTGAGCCACGACGGCCCCCGAGCCCGCATCACCTGGGCAGCCCCGAGTTCAGGACAGGAGGGACCCACACACCACCAGTTATGACCCTAGTGGCTGTTAAAGAGGAATTGCAAGGGCTGGAGCTATATACATTCGGAGGGCATTTGCCTTGCACGCAGCTGACCCAGGTTCAATCCCCGGCATCCCATATGGTCCCCGAAGCACCACCAGAATAATTCCTGAGTGCAGAGCCAGGGGTATCCTCTGAGCCTCACCGGGTGGGAGTTGTTAGAGGTGTCTCTGTAGCAATACGCCGTTTTTCAAAATGAATGTTTTGTTTGGGTGCTCGGGGCTGGGCAGGACCAGGCAGGAGCCGGCTTCGCTGTCCGCAGGCAGACACAGTTCCCGCTCTGAACAGTCACCTGTGCCCCTGAGCAGTTTGAAAGAGGCCCCCTAGTGCTTTCCTTCCACTGAATCTTTCTCTCTGCTCTGCTCCAATGCGGAGTTTCTGGTCCTTTTCTGAGGACTCTTTGGACATCCCGACCAGGATGTTTTGGAATGAAGTGTGAGGCTGCACCCCAGACTTGGCAGAGACATCCTACATGATCTTTGGGGATGTTATGCTCAATCTGGGCCAGGCTCTCTGGGAGGTCTCCCTCTCTACCCCGCCCTCAGTCTGCACCCCTCGTCCTCACGCCTCTGCGGTGCACGCCTGTTGGCTGCTGCCTTAGACAGGGTCAAAGATTCCACGATGAGGGGCTGCAGCAATAGCACAGCAGGTAGGGCGTTTGCCTTGCATGCGGCCGACACGGGTTCGATTCCCAGCATCCCATATGGTCCCCCGAGCACCACTAGGAGTAGTTCCTGAGTGCATGAGCCAGGAGTAACCCCAGTGCATTGCCGGGTGTGACCCAAAAAGAAAAAAGATAAAAAGAGAGTCCCGCGATGGGCACCAGCAGTGCCGCCCCATCAGGTGGAGTGCAGGTGAAGCGCGTTGCGTGATTTCCCTCCTCTGCTCTCCGCACTTGCTGTATGAAGGGATTGAGGCACAGGAGAGATCTTGAGGCCCCGCTGGGGACCATGTGTGCTCTGTCAGCCCTGCTGAACCACCCGGCTGGGCGGCGCGTGCGTGCTCTTTGCTCTTTCTGGGCCAAAGATGTTTCTTTTTGTCTGTGTGTTAAATGGACCTTGTGGCCCTTCTCCGAGACCGTGGCTGCCCTCCTGCTGTCCCCTGTGACACTCGCTGCTGTATGTGGGAGAGGCTGCCTGCCCTTCAACAAGCCCAGAGTGTTCTGCTGTGTGGTCACGCGGGCAGGCGGAGGCCAGCCTTTCCTCGCCCGCCCAGCAATGCTTGCCCCCAGTAGAGATGCTGCCTTGAGGCCTCGGTGCTGACTCACAGAGCCTGTGCCCACGTGCCTGGCCCTCTCCCACAGGAGTGCTGCCTGGACAGCGACCAGACGGGCCTGTACCACGCGACCAAGGGCCTGATGAAGCTGCTGGCCTGTACGGGACCATCCCCTAGATCTTCCGCAATGGCGAGTGCGCCAGGGTGAGCCGGGGCGGGGAGAGAGGCCTCTCTCCTGCGGGTAGGGTTTGGGGCTCCACCTCGCAGTGCTCTTGGCTCTGTGCTCGGGCCACCACAATGAGTCTGTCTGCATGCAAGGCGTGACCCCTGGCCCCTCTGCTGTCTCCCAGCCCTCTTTCCTTTTCTCTTTTCTGTTCTTTATCTTTTCTTTTCCATCCCTACTCTCCCTCCCTCTCTCGCCCTCTCCCTCCTCCCGCCCTCTCCATACCCTGCAGTGCTCGGGGCTCACTCCTGGCAGGGTTTGAGGGATCGTACGTGGTGCCAGGAATTGAACCTGTGTCAGCCACCTGCAAGGCAAGCATCCTACCCACCATACTGTCTCGGGCCTATCTTGTTTTATTTTATTGTTCCATTTTTTCCGCTTTATTTTTAAATTTTGGATTGCCGGGGTCTTTTTAGCTTCATTTTAAAATCCGCCCATTGCTAAAAAGGCTCTCCCTGACTCTGTACTTTGTTCCCAGCAAGTGGCCAATATGATGATGAGGATGAAGAGAGAGTTTACAGAAAGTCAGAATTCAATATTTCCTGTTTTTGATAACCTCTTGTTGCTTGATTGAAATGTGGATTCATTAACGCCCCTTGCGACTCAGCTGACATACGAAGGACTCGTCGATGAAATTTATGGCTCCAGAACAGTAAGTGAAGCGACATCATTTACTAATAGGTTAGCTGAGCAAAATCAATCTCAAAAGTGTCTGTTTTTAAAGGTGTGGCATTTGTGTATAAGTCAGAATACTTGAAAATGTCAGGCACTGACTTTCAGCCCAAGGTTAAAGCGAGCTCGAGCCAGGACACCATCGGGGAAACTGAGGCGAAGGCCTTGTGCAGAGGGCCATGCGGTGTGCAGCCCCGCTGCTCAGGCCGCCCAGGGAGGCGTGAGGAATAGAGCGTTTCTGAGGGGTGCCTGTGTCCGAGGTCAGGGGACTTTGGCCCCGGGTGTTAGATTCTGTAGCATTTCAGATCTGAGTGGGGGCTAGGAAAGCTCACAGGGCTAGTGCCAGGCGCACAGCCAGTACTCGGTTCCATCCACGCTCCTGCCTCATCCAGTGAGCACTGAGTCGGGAGTAGCTCCTGCTGGGATACAGTCTGAGAAGTTTCCCACAGTCTGATTGTGTCTTTTCTTCAGAACAGGGAGCCTTAGGCCGCAAGAGGGGTAACTCCTGCGACTACAGGAGTGGCCCTGGCCGGGGGCTGGGGAAACAGCCTTGGGGATAGAGCCCCGGTCTGGAAGGACGGGGATGCAGCTAATTGCATGGGGTCTCTCTGGGGACACAGTGCCCTGCAGCTGCTGAGTGCTGGCCGAGTCCAGACAGTGCTGTCTGTCCAGTGTGCCAAGCTGGTTATCGCAGAGTGGATTGTGATGGCGTGTGTGTGTGTGTGTGTGTGTGTGTGTGTGTGTGTGTGTGTTCGTGTGTGTTAGTCTGTATGTCACTGCAGTGGTGAATGCGTGGCTCAGTGACAGCGGCCACGGAAGCAGAACAGGACCACACATGGAGGCATTTCCACACAACAAAGCGTTTTCCTGCTCTTTCATGATTATGGGGGTGTTTCCGGTTTGTTTTTTACCAGTTGTTCCAAAGGATAACTTCTTAAGTTGCTTCCTTTTGTGGGGACAGTCGTAAGCAGTGCCCAAGGGAATGTGGGGCTGATCTCGGTGATTTTCTGCTCTGTGGGGCCAGTCCGTGGCCCTGGGGCCACCGGGGCTGTGCCTGGCAGCGGCTGGGGGTGATGCCACACACACAGTCCCTCCCCAGACTCAGGCTCCGAGCTTTCACTGGCACGGGAGCACCCCGTGCGAGGGGTCCCCACCTCCTGGTGCTTCTGCAAGTCCCTCGAGGGATCTGGCAGAGGTGCTGGGGTGGCTGGTGCGGAGGTGTGAGAGATGGGACTTGTGGGGTGCCTCCGGGGGGAAGGCGTTTTGGGAGCTCACAGTCTCTTCACATCACACACTTACTTCTGATGAAACATTTAATTAAGTGAGAGGGCTGGAGTGATAGTACAGCGGGTAGGGCATTTTCCTTGCACGCGGCTCAGCCCGGGTTCGATTCCCAGCATCCCATAGTGTCCCCTGAGCACCATCAGGAGTAATTCCTGAGTGCAGAGCCACTAGTGACTCCTGTGCATTGCTGGGTGTGACCCCCCCAAAAAAGAAAAAATTAAGAGAAATCTGAAAAACAAGGAGAAATTGGGCTTCCCCATAACCCCCAGCTCTGCGCCCGTGGCTGGACCGAGGGCGATGCCAGGCCCGTGCAGGAGCAGCGTGCAGGCTGCCTGGGCCAGCGGCTGCCCCTCTGCTTTGAGCTGGAATGCGAGGTCTGGCCGACCTCGTGTATCTCAGCATGTGCTCAGGCCCCGGGTCCCGCGGCCACCGTGGCGTGCTGTCTCCAGACGCTGGTGCCCGGGCTGTTCCGAGGGGCTTAGGATTTGGAAAGCATCCAAGAAGTATTTTTCTTCCGTCGGTCACTTTCTCTCCCCACATTCTCCGATGCAGGAGTTCTTCTTGTTGCTTTATGATTCTCAGCACCCACCCCACAGTGCTCAGGGCCCACACGGGGCAGTGCTCAGAGGAACAGACAGCTGGACTTGAGCGTGCGCTGCCCCCGATGACCCGTCTCTCTGGACCCACAGCAGTGGAGCTGATTGTGTGTAGACACGTCGGGATTTGTGTTGAAAGTGGAGGAGATGATTTTTTGAAAGGAACCAACTTGGAGCTAGAGGCAGTGCAGCAGTTAGGGTGAGTTTGGTCCCCAGGACCGCATATGGTTCCCCCAGTCACTGCCAAGAATTAGCCCAGAGCACAGAGCCAGGAATAAGCCTTGAGCACTGACAGGTTTGGCCCCAAAATCAGAGAAAGGAAACAGAAAGGAAAGAAGCCGTTGGAGCTGTCTCCGGCCTCAAGCAAACTTCCATGCTGAAATGATTCCTGGGATCTTGTTTTTGATTTTGTTTTTCTTTTTCTTTTGACTTTTCTTTTTCTTTTTCGGAGAGTATCTTGCCTGCATGGCAAAGTCTGGCAAGCTACCCGTGACGTGTTCTATATGGCAAACACAGTAACAAGTCTCAAAATGGAGACGTTACTGGGCCCACTTGAGCAAAATCTATGAACATTGGGAGGACAGTGACAGGGGTCACACTTGGCAATGCACAGGGGTTACTCCTGGTGCTGCACTCAGGAGTTACTCCTGGCGGTGCTCAGGGGGCCATATGGGATGCTGGGACTCGAACCTGGGTCTGCCCCGTGCAAAGCAATCACCTTCCCTGCTGTGCTATCACTCCAGCCCCATCCTGGGCTCCTCTTGCCTTGTTGAAATGGCGGTATAGACGGCATGCACTTGCACGCGCCAGCAGGACAGACCTGCAGTTAGGCCGCCCTGGGGCATGTTTCCTCGGGTGGCCCCATCCTGAGTTCAGTTCGGGCTGGCAGTGGCAGGAGGCGTCCCGCGGGCCAGGGCAGGGAAGCTGTGCGTGAAAAGCGTGAGCGTCCTACGCTCATGCGCATCTAGTGACTCAAAGCCCAGTGCTCTCCCCTGACAGGAAGTCTCTGGAGTCTCACTTGGGTGTCCCCTCCCGTGCAGGTCATGTAAAGCTGCCACCCGAGAAATTCGCCCTGAAGAGGCAGGGTGACGGGCAGGACCTGCCCACAGAGTCCAAGAAGCTGCCGCTGAACTCAGCCGAGGAGCTCTACGCTGAGATCCAAGACCGCAACTTCAACGCCGTGGGCGCCGTGCTCAGCAAGAAGGCCAAGGTGATCTTGGCCGCCTTTGAGGTGACTGGGGCCTGGCGCCAGGCGGCAGGCGGGCTGTGGGCGCCCGGGGAAAGGTGGTGCCAGGCCCTCTCCTGGTGTCAGGTCCTTTGCCAGTCATCATCTGCATTCCCTGTCCCTCCTTCCTTCCTCCCAGCTGCTGGCGGTGGCGGCATCTCCACTAGCTCCTGCATCTACGGAATCCGGGTTCAGCCGGAGCAGGCTGGGAAGGCGTGTGATAATGAGAGCACAGACCCCGGCCCCCAGCTTCCTTAGCACCTCGCGCCCTCCTGCTGCTCATTTATTTTGGGTTCAGCTCACTTTTGAAACCTGAATCAGTAAAATGATAGAAGCTGAATTTTTTAACTCTGGGGGAAGTTTTTAAAAATCACTTTTTCCCTTGAAGGCTGATTTCCTGATTTCATCTTTTTTAGGAGTTATCTCCACAATATCAGTATTTGTATTTCTTTGGGTTTTTTTTTTGTTTGTTTGTTTTTTGAGGGGAGGCACACCCAGAGGTGCTCAGGGCTAACTCCTGGCTCTGCGCTCAGGGATCACTTCTGGTGGGCTGAGGCAACCACATGGGATGCTGGGGATCGAACCCAGGCTGGCCGCATGCAAGGCAAGCGCCTTGACACTGTTCTGTCACTCTGACCCCATGGTTGTTGTATTTCTGAAGTTGCTTTTGTCTCAGTTGGGTTTTGTTCCTCAATTTTTTATTTCCTCACCGTGACTTATAAAACTATGGATAAGAAGTGTCAGGCATTCACTGTTCCAGCTCCGAGCTCGCCATGGTGTCCAGTTCCCTCCCTTCCCGCTGCCAGTGCTCAGGGCTGGCTCCTGGCAGGCCTCGGGGTTCTGTGGGGAGGCCGGGCACTGAGCAAGCGCCTCCCACACTGTATAGCTTGGACCCAGTAAACGTTTTACACTTGATTTGCTATTGTTGAGGTCTCAGGCTATACGAGCGTTAGCTTTTGTGGCTTCAAGGCACAGTTTGCTGAGCTCCACATCTGTGGCAGGAACCATGCAGTGTCAGGTGTGGCCTGCGTGGGCCCTGGGCTCCCTCCCGTCCACATGGTCTCCCAGTGCTGCAGGATGTGGCTGTCGCAGTACCTGGACCCACCAACCTGCCTTTTCTATTTTCCTGTGGCTGTGGGATCTGGTTATAGCCTAATTCGTTTTGTGTCCATTTCTCACACTAAAAATTAAGTTGGGGGAGCCGGAGTGATAGCACAGCAGGTAAGGCGCTTACCTTGCATGCAGCTGACCTGGACTCACTCCCCAGCCTTCCATGTGGTCCCGGTGCATGCCAGCAGTGATTCCTGAGTGCCAGGCCAGAAGGAAGATGGCAGAGCCATGCGTCAGCTCTGCACCACCAGGTCTGATCCATAAAGCTGTAGGGGCGGGGGTGGGGGAGAGAGAGAGAGAGAGAAGGAGAGAAGAGAGAGATTGGGAAATTGGGTAGAGGGTGGAGATGGCAGGGCTGAGCGGGGTAGGCTGGAGCACACTGTGTTCCTCCCCAAAGTCAAATCCAGGATGGCAGCGTGGAGGACGTTTGCCTTTAATGCGGCCAACCCAGGTTGTGATCCCTGAGTGCAGCACCAGGAGGGAGCCCTGAGCACCGCAGGGTATGGCCTCCGCCGAAACAAACAAACAAAAAGAGATCCCATGGCCCATTGGGCAGAGAGGAGTTGGTTGACTCCAGGTGTCGCTCTCGAATCCTCCGCAGAACCCCACGGACATCTCGGCTATGCCTCCCTCAGCATGCGGCTGGCCCAGCTGCTCTCCCGGCCTGGTTGGCGCAGAATCGAGGAATTTCTGCACATCCTCCCGGGTCCCCACTTCGAGGAGTGGCAGCCGCTGCCCAGGTGCCTGCAGAAGAAACGTAGGTTTGTGAGTGATTTTGTTTTCGTGACCCGCCTTTCCCCTTGATTGAGTCTTGGCAAGACCTGAAGACTTTCATCTTACATTCTCATTTTTAGAAATAAAATTGCTTACATTTTTCATTCAAACTCTTGAGGTTCTGCAGTGTGACCTCAGGGCTGGGTGCAGGGTGTGCGGGAAATTCTGTTTCTCCCACACGCCCGTCCCAGCCTGTTTCCTACTGGTTATTTTCAGCACATATTTATTTGTTTGCTTTGCTTTGGTTTTTGCTTGGGGCTTCACCTGGTGATGCTCAGGGATTACTCTTGGTGGTCCCCAGGGGTCCATATTTGACTCTTTGATGCCTGGGAAGCACCTTCGCACTGAACTATCTGTCGGGTCCCTGGGACATTTTCTTTTTTAAATGTTGTCTTTTTCTGAAAGTTGGTTTTTGGTTTACAAATATGATTTTATATGTTTTGTTTACTATCTTTATGACAGGGAGCACTTCTGAAAACTTTCTCATTCGAAGTGTCAGCTTGGCTCTTAGGGGCGCCCAGGCCAGAACTCTGGCTCTATCTTCTGTGCGGTGAGGTTTCTCCATGCTTAGTCCCTTAAGAGTATCTGTAGACCCAAAAGCATTGATTTATGTGAGTTTTCAACCAGATGTTTTTCCTATGGCATATTCTTCACTGGAAATAGGGAAAATTGGGCATGGCTGGAGTTCTGGCAGGCCGAGTGAGACCCCCCACCCCCCAAGTGGGTAACCGCCATCTAGAGTGTGCGAACCTCAGCCTCAGCGAGAAAGGGAGGGAAAGGGAAAATAAATACTGGAATGAAGGGGAAGATGCAAGGGGGAAACACATCGGCTTGATAATGTCTTCTAAAAACAGCGTACCAGGGCCAGAGAGATAGTAAGGTGGGTAGGGCACTTGCCTTGCCCCTGGCAGACCCGGGTTCGTTCCCAAGCACCCCATACGGTCCCCCAAGCCCGCCAAGTGTCACCCTCAGTGCCAAGCCAGGGAGTCAGCCTGAACCCGTGCACTTCCCCAACGCTTCCGGTGCCTGTCTGTGCCCTCTGTGCCCTCTGCCATTGGAAGCTTGTGCAGGTGTGTTTGAGATGTGACCGCGTTTCCCTGCTTTCCTGGGTGTGTGCGTTGATTTGTGGTACTGCTGCTGCTGGTCTCAAGACACGACCTTTCTAGAACGCAGGTGCATCACCAGATTTCCGGGCACCCTTTCCCCTCAGCATGTTGGTCTCAGCAGCACCTTAAGAGAAAGAACCCGGGCCTCTCTGTGCCATCGGCCCCTGTGGTTAACGTAAACAAATTTTTTTTAATACGGAATTATGGCTGGAGCGATATTACAGTGGACGGGCGTTTGCGTTGCACGCAGCCAACATGGCCAACCCGAGTTCGATTCCTCCACCCCTCTCGGAGAGCCCGGCAAGCTACCAAGCGTATCTCGCCCGCCCGGCAGAGCCTGGCAAGCTCCCCGTGACGTATTCGATATGCCAAACTCAGTAACAACAAAGTCTCCAATGGAGACGTTACTGGGCCCGCTCGAGCAAATGGACGAACAACGGGAGGGCCTTTACTTTTTTCACTTTACTTACAGATTTCTGAGTGGTGTGGAGATAGCTTAGAAGGCTAGAGGCCCAGCATCACCTGGGGAGCCCCGGGTTCAGGACAGGAGGGACCCACACACCACCAGTTATGACCCTAGGGGCTTTTAAAGAGGAATTGCAAGGGCTGGAGCTATATACATTCGGAGGGCATTTGCCTTGTACGCAGCTGACCCAGGTTCAATCCCCGGCATCACATATGGTCCCCAAAGCACCACCAGAATAATTCCTGAGTGCTGAGCCAGGGGTATCCCCTGAGCCTCGCCGGGTGGGAGTTGTTACAGGCGTCTCTGTAGTAATACGCCGTTTTTCAAAATGAATGTTTTGTTTGGGTGCTCGGGGCTGGGCAGGGCTGGGCAGGAGCCGGCTTAGCTGTCCGCAGGCAGACACAGTTCCCGCTCTGAACAGTCACCTGGGCCCTTGAGCAGTTCGAAAGATGCCCCCTAATGCTCTCCTTCCCCTGAATCATCCTCTCTACTCTGCTCCAATGCAGAGTTTCTGGTCCTTTTCTGAGGACTCTTTGGACATCCTGACCAGGGTGGCTTAGACTCAAGTGTGAGGCTGCACCCCAGACCTGGCGGACCCATCCTACGGAATCTTTGGGGATGTTATACTCAGTCTGGGCCACTCTTTGGGAGGTCTCCCTCTGCACCCCGCCCCCAGTCTGCACATCTCCACGGTGTTATATTTTTATTGTTAATTTTTTCACCCGGTGATGCACAGGGGTTACTCCTGGCTCTGCACTCAGGATTTACTCCTGGCGGTGCTCAGGGGACCATGTGGGGTGCTGGAATTCGAACCCACGTTGGCTGCATGCAAGGCAAATGCCCTCACTGCTGTACTATCGTTCCAGCCCCAATACTAGAAGCTTCGGCCTGGGATTCTTGTTCCTTCGGGTCTTTTGCATGGAAGGGTGGGTGTGAGTTAGAACTGAGCGACTGTGGGCGTTGGGGGGATTCTATAGCATGTGGGGTGCCCGTGAGTCTTCCAAGGCATGTGAGGTCGCCCCTGGCAGGTTCTGCAGGGCAGCTGGGGCTAGGACCTGGGTTAGGCCAGAGACCTGCCTCACCTCCGGTCACCTTCTCTCAGTCCTGTTTGCCGGCTTGCTCTTCTCTACGAGCTCTTGCTAACTCTGATTTTTCCCCCTTACATGTGACAATTTCCTCTATCTGGATATTTTGAAGTTGAATGCCAGCGTGAGGTGGGTGACTGGGATGGCTGATGACATTGAGTAGGTGCCGTTTGCATATGTCCTGTGCCTTCAGGCTATATATAGTCTTGAACTATGTCTGCAGCTCCTGACATTTTGTTTGGAACGAAAGACTGATATTTATGTAACTTCCTCATAGATCGGTGTGTGGTGCTGCCCATCACGCCACAGCTCCCAGGGCTGGTGTTTCCCTGTCCAGAAAATGCTGGACAGACGTGAGCCAAAGCTCTAGCTGGGAGGAAGCATTTGTACCGCGGGATGAAATCGAACTGCCTTTGAGTCAAGCTGACATTTTCAAGAGATACAAAACAGACTTTTTTCCCCCCCATTTTTAGTACCAGAGCAGATAATCCCCTAAGGTTATTTGCTTCCCTGAAAGATATTTAGCTTGCCCTTTCAAAGTTCATTTAGAGCAGATCTTGGCGTTCAATCAGAGTTGGGTGGTAACTGAGGTCAGAGTGTTTGCTTATTTGTGGCCTTCTTTGTCTCTTAAGAGGAACCGTAGTTAGAGGCCACCAGAGAAAACAAAACACAAGCACCCGCTTCCTCCCAGCTTGGTTCCTCTGTTCTCAACCCCTGGCCATGTCTATACATCTTCCCCAGAACAGGCGGGGGACAGAGGTAGAGGGAAGGTCTGAGAAGCCCCTGCATGGTGCTCCCTGAACAGTGCTCCCCATCTTTGTGGCTTCTGTTGAGGTTCTGAAATGAGTCATCAGGTGCTAGTGACAAATGTGTCATGTATGGCGTGACACAAAGATGGAGTTTGTGCCATCAGTCCCTAGGGTGGGAGGAGGGAGCATCGGGTTTTGGGGGTCAGTGGCAGGAGGATGTGACCCATAGCGTGTCGGCTTTATCTCGGGTGGGGGAAAACGGATCGTTTGGGGAGAAGTGTGCTTGGGGTACAGATTTGCCGCATTTTTCTGGATCTCTCTCTCTCTCTCTCTCTCTCTCTCTCTCTCTCTCTCTCTCTCTCTTTTATGTAGGAGTACTGCTATTTATCCAGCCACTGATTAGCTGATTGAACTGTGCATGAACTCCACCTTACTTTTTTTTTCACTTTTTATGATTTTATTTATTGAATCACCGTGAGAGCAGTTACAAAGCTTTCAGGTCTAAGTCTCCGTCATACAATGAAACACCCGTACCTTCACCAGTGCCCATTCTCCACCCCCAACAACCCCAGTATATCCCCATCCCACACCCTCCCCCTACCAGTGGGGCAGATGATTTCCACATTACTCTCTCTCTACTTTGATCACATTCAATATTTTGACACCAGACCCACCATTATTATTTGAGATTTTGCCCCAACACTCAGATCTGCTGAAAAGGCAACAGTAGACAACTTGTTTTCTATTGCTGGTTATGAATAACATATGATGTTTCGTGGCTGCAGTACTGGCCGCACGATTTTGAAATTCTGACATTTGAACACTTAAATCTGGAGGGATTTCTGTCAAAACCTGTTGGGTTCCCGAGAATTGCTCCTGAGTCTCTGGGATGATGGTCGTTAAGCAGCTTGATCAGGAGCCAGAAAGGCCGTTCGTGGGCAATGACTTGGGGTCTCTTGGGGACGGGGAGGACAGGACTGGCTCCACCCCCATCCTGTGAGGCCCAACAAGTTTTGTTACTGAGGTCCCAAGCCTGACTGTCCAGTGGCCTCTGGAGGATGGCGGCCACCGGGCCACCAGAGGGAACAGGCCAAGGCATGAAACCGTGGGCCCAGCACTGCAGGGACCAGACGCATTTCTGCCAAAAGCCACTGGGTTTCGAGATTTTTTCTGAGTCTCTGGGATCATGGTCAATTAAGCAGTTCAATCAGGACCCAGAGAGGCCATGCCTCCAATGATCTAGCTGAGCCAGAGGTGATTTGTGGGTGTGTTTCCCACATACCTAACTTTTGGCCATTTACTTTCTTGGTAACCTTTGCCCCAAGTTTTTGGGATCTGGCCAAAGGCACAACAGCAATTTTGGGGTATCTGGAAGTGTGGAGGCGCCATCAGGCTGCTGATGCACTCGCCTCACAGGTACAGTGATTTTTGTTTCATGGTTTGTGTTTTTATGTAGGAGTACTGCTATTTATTCAGCCACTGATTAGCTGATTGAATTGGGCATGAACTCCACCTTACATTTTTTCCCATAATTTTCTTTCTTTCTTTCTTTCTTTCTTTCTTTCTTTCTTTCTTTCTTTTTTCTTCTTATATTTATTTATTGAATCACTGTGGGAAAAGTTACAAAGTTTTCAGATTTAAGTCTCGGTCATACAATGATCAAACACTCTCTTCTTCACCCTTCACCAGTACTCATTTTTCACCACCAAGAACCCCAATATACCGAACCTCCCACCCACCCAATGCCTATGAGGCAAATGATTTCTAACTAACTCTTCTCTACATTGATTACATTCATTATTTCGACAAAAGATGCTCCATGATTGCTTAGAATTTACCCCCCAACAATCAGAATGGCTGAAATGGCATTGTGAAATACATTGTTTTCTATATAAGGTTCGGAGTTCCAGGGCTGGAGAGATAGCACAGCGGGTAGGGCGTTTGCCTTTCACGTGGCCAACCGGGTTCGAGTCCCAGCATCCATATGGTCCCCTGAGCAATGCCAGGAGTAACTCCTGAGTGCGGAGCCAGGAGTAACCCCTGTGAGTGCAGAGCCAGGAATAACCCTTGTGCATCGCCAGGTGTGACCCAAAAAGCAAAAAAAAAAAAAAAGTTTGGAGTTCCTCCCCTCCAAGTTTCGCTCAGCAAGCAGAAGGAAAGCAAAGAGCTTGGGCCCGGTGGTTGATGCAGATTGCTGGGCCAGGCCGTCGATCAAGGGAGATTTGGGGATCTCTGGGACCCATCCTCGGGCCCAGTGCTCGGCCCCTAGCTTGGTCGTGTCCTACGAGTTGGGGGCGAGCCTGGCCTTTGGGCTCGCGTTGTGTTTGGACGGGCAGGTGGGGTGTTCAGGGCCCAGCTGCTGACACCTGATCCCGCCCTGGCCAGGTGGGAGGACGGAGATTGGCGGCTGGCCCCTGAGATGCCCAAGATAACTAGACAAGGAGATAACCAGAGTCAATCCCAGTCGAGTTGGGTGATAGGCTGAGATGACGCACCGAGCCGCTGAGGCAGATCCTGTCTGGAGACACTCGGGCACCTTGATCGCAGGCAGGCCTGACCTGGCGGGGGGCGGGGGCGAGTGGGCACCAACCTCGGTGGTTCCGTGGCTCAGAGCTTCCGTGCCCTTCGGCTTGCTCTGCTGTAGTTTTGTTTTTGGGTCACACCTGGACGTGCTCCGGGGTCACTCTTGGCTCTGCACTCAGGACTTACTCCTGGAGGTGCTCGGGGGTCCCTATGGGATGCCGGGATTGAACCCGGGTCAGTTGTGTGCAAGGCAAATTCCCTCCCCGCTGTACTAGACTTCTGGCCCCAAGGCCCAAAACTTAAAGAAAAATCCTTGCTGGGATTTCCCCGTCCCTAGCGTCCTGTCAGCCTTGTGGGTCTGCACACGGCTTGTGCGACTGCCTCGAGTGGCCAGTGACAAGGGCGCCCGCGTGTCCTCCTGCTCCCCAGGGCTGCTCTCTGCCCGGTGCTCCCGGCCCTGCAGTCCTCAACTCCTGCCCTGTGTTCACTCCTCCTTTCTGTGGTGTCCCCCTCCTCTCTCGGTGGCCCTCCCCCTGGGGTCACCCCCCTTCCTGCGTGGTGCTGGGACAGCAGAGCTGCCGGGTTTGTGCCGGCTTTGTGCCAGGTGCACGGTTGACCCCGGGGGCTTGGATTCAGGACCTCCTGCTTGTGAGGCAGTGCTCAAAACCCCCTCTTGTACATTACTCCCCTCCAAGCTGAAGGAATGGACTTGACCCACGTTCAGGCTCACACTTCTGCTTCCTGCCGAATCACTGCCGGCCGCTAGCAGGCCAGGACCCGTGTGCCACGCCTGTGTGAAGCAGGGACGTTCCAGGGCGTGAGCCTGCTAGCGTCTTTGTCATGGACACACGTGGTCCCATCACAGGATTTAGGGTCAGGGTCCAAACACAGGAGCATGGGGGTGGGGGGGTGGGGGCTTGTTCAGGCCGGAGACTCTACTAGGCTCACACACAGCATTGAGTGCTCAAGTCTCAGGGAGACAGTGAGGCTCAAACACATTTTCTTTTGCGCTGTTTTTTTCTCTCTTTTTTTTTTTTTGGCTTTTTGGGTCACACTCAGTGATGCTCAGTGTTGCCTACTGACCAAGTAAAAGAATGCTTGATTTTTCATTCCCCATTTGTCCTTCTCAAAGCTGGGCAACTTCCCAGTACAGGAGGTTTCAGTTTGGGGAAAATGCACACTCGTAAATGATTTGTAAATGGTGTATGAGGAACAGCACAATCTTTGCAGTTATGTCAAAGCTATATCAAAGCAGGTCGTTCTGACCAATAGCATTATGCCGAAAGGGTCACCAGGTGGCTGACCAACAGTGCATGGCTCTGCTCATTGTCCCATCCACTTTCCCACGTCCCATCCCCTTTCCTTCTTTTGGGTGGGCTGTGGAAACATACTTAAGTCTGTACTTATGCTCTGAATAAACGCACGCATTCATGCCATCTCGTGAATGACGAACCCTGTGTGACTCGAGTGCTGATTTCACCCTGACGGCCCTCCCCTGGCTCTGCCCCGCAGCGCCGGACGTGGCACTCAGGAATTCCTCCTGGCAGTGCTCAGGACTGGTGATCGAATCTTGGTCAGCCGTGAACAAGGCAAATCCCTCCCCACTGTGCTCTCACTCCAGACCCTCCTTTTGCATCTTTTTGTGTTATTTTCAGAATTGATTGATTTCCAAGTAGCGTTTGCTGGCCCTGATGTCCTCTGCAGAGTCCCTTGTTGCACACTGTGTTTCGTGGGCACCTTGACATGAAGACTTGGCGCTTGCCTGGTGCATGGCTGACCCCATAGGTCCCCTGAGCACCGCCAGGAGTGATTCCCGAGTGCAGACCCAGGAGTAACCCTGAGCACTGCCGAGTGTCCCAAAAAACAAAAGGAAAGAAAGAAAATACGTATCCTTGCCCGGAAGGGTAGCCCAGGGCCAAAGAGCCTGCCTTGCCTGTGGTTGACCCCACCCCACCCTGTACGTCCCTTCCCACCCAGGTCCTGCCAGGATGAGCTCCCATGACTGGATCAGAGTCAGCCCTGAGCACTGTCAGATGTCCCGTCCTCAGCCCCCAGGTTAGGTCACTCCGCCCTCCCCACCTCCCCCCACTCCCCGGTTCCCGCTCACTCATCCTCGAGGGGACCCGCACTCATTCAGCTTGTGCTCCCATCCGGAGCAGGCCAGGCCATACTCCTCTGTACAGCTCTCCGGCCTTAGTGGGATGGGCTACTCTCTGGCCACGGTGCGGCCGGTGTTGCTCACAGCACTGGGGTCACAGAGAGCAGGGCTGTCAGGGTCGAGCTCAGGGCCTCTGCCCTGTCGCTCTGCCCCCCGCGCCCCCCCCCCCGGCTCACAGATTTCCTGGCCCGGCTCCTGAGGGGGTCCCTGGGCTGGGTCACTGGGTCCAGGTCCCACTCGGGGGATGCTGAATGACCTCAGTTGGAGATCTGTAACTGACAAACATTTGTCAAAAGTTTTCTGAAACCACTTTCACAGGGCCCGGGGATCCAGAACTGGGCCCCGCAGGGACCAGAGGCTCGTTGGCCATGTAGTGCTGACGTCTGCAAGGGCAGCCCTCCGGAGCCTCAGCCAGACACTGACATCACGAAGGGTGGCGCCTGCCCCTTTAAGAATGGCCCATGATGCCCTCCTCCTTGCTGAATTCTAGTTCTACCTCAGAACATTCTAGACTCCAACTGCCATTTTCAGTCTCTCCACGAGACTGGCACGAGCCTGTTTGGCAGAGCTCAGTACTGAAGCTGCGAGTGCAGTGTGACACAGGTGAATCTGAGTCTCTGGGCTTTCTGCCCGCGTGCGGGCGGCTTTTTTCTCTAACAGTTCTTTAGTGTATGATAGTTTTGAATCTTTAGTTAGTTTAAGTTTTTTTACTAGTTATATATATATATATATATATTTGGGTGGTGTGGGGGCGGGGTGGGGTGGGGTGGCCATACCTGGCTGTGCCCAGGGGTGACCCTGGCCGGCTAACATCCCTGTGCTGACGGAGATCGAGCCCAGGACAACTGGATATAAGGCAAGTGCCCTCCCCACTGTCCTGCCTCTCTGCCCCTTGCGGACTTCTCTATTGAAATATGGAATGACTCTGAAGTCAGTGGGCCCTCATGGGGGGCTGATGAGAAGCAGAGGAGAAGATATCACTCCCCCGGGACTGGCTGGAGCGCTGGCACTGCTGAGTGCGATGAGCCCCGCCAGCCCCATGACGCCCACTAGGCCTTCCCGGGGTCTTGGGCCGGAGTGAGGGGTTGCCCTTTACAGGGAAAGGGAGTCGATCCTCGACCTCCTCAGGCCCCCGGGCCTTTGTCCTTCTCGCAGAAAAGCATTTCAGGAGATGAGCATGAAGCAGAAACATTTTATTTGGAGGCCTTTAGGAAGGGGAAGGAGGGAGGGAGTAACACGCTCGAGAGAGAGTGCGGCTTCTCCAGAGGTGCAGAAAGCCACTGAACATGTTATGTTGCTAGGTTGCATTAGGTCTGAAAGTCCACACCTCAGGAGGGGAGAAGCCCGTCACATGACCGACCTCATAGGCAAGAGCAGTACCTGGGCTCGGGCACACATGAGCGCCCTCCCTTGGTTCAAGGTGGCTAATCTAGGGATTTCCCCAGGCTGCCCCTGGTAGGAGTTTCTAGCTACCTAGAGTCCGTTGCTAGGGTGGTTGCCAAGGGGGTAGAGTTGAGTGGTCCATGGTCCTCTTAGAAATTCCTTTCCTGGGCTTTGTTCCTATTCCCTCGGGGGGTCCAGCCTGCTCTGGGCCTCCTAATATGGGTTAATTTTGACCAGACTTTGGGTTCCGTGCCCTCAGGTGGTCTTTTGGTGGCCATGAAGCTTTTGTTGACTTCCTCGGAGTTCCATTGCCATGGGGACGCTTCCCCCATCTACCTGTCTGCCTCAGTCCTGTGGGTTAAGAAATGGAGTTAATACTGCCTTGTGGTTATCCAACTTGGGCAGCGTCACAAGGAACGTAGGAAACGCCGAAAACTCCTTCGCTCCCCTTTGGCGCAATTTTTTTTTCTTTTTGGGTCACACCTGGTGATGCACAGGGTTTACTCCTGGGTCTGCACTCGGGAATCACTCCTGGCAGTGCTTAGAGGACCATATGGGATGCTGGGAATCGAACCTGAGTCGGCCGCGTGCAAGGCAAATGCCCTTCCCACTGTGCTATCGCTCTCCAGCCCCCCATGGCGCAGTCTTGCTGGGCCCTTTTCCCTGGCAGTTCTCAGCCCATAGAAAAAAGTGTGCCTGTTGCTTGCCTTAGCTTCTACGTGTAACCCCGGGCCTCTCGCACATACACATACGCACACACGCACACAGAAGACCAGCCATCACTGCTGAGTCGCCTGCCGGCTCGTCAGTGTCTGGACGGGGAGGTGGTCAGTGACACTCGCGGTGCTTAGGGATGATTTCTGGCTCCTGAATGTGTTTGGTGGTGGGAGTGATGGCAGGGAGGGCGTGATGGTCAGCTGCCCGCAGGGCAAGTACCTGTCCCCTCTGCTCTCTGGCCCTGAATCGGCAGTTGTTTGTTTGTCTGTTTTGGGTTGAGTTTTTGTGCAGGAATGACACTTGGTGCGCTCAGGGGGCTGTGCGGGAGACTGGTGGTCGCACTCGGGGTGTCGAGTGCCAGACTGGCAGCTCTCTGGGCTCCGGAAGCTGCTGTGGTCGCTCCCCTGAGACAGACTCTCTCCTCTGCTCTTCAGAGATTTAGTCCTGAGAACGAGTGTGCCTCAGAAGGCCCCACAGTGGGCTCGATGGTTGGGGCCTGGTAGTGGCCGCGGCAGCGTCTGACCGCCTGACCATGAGTCTGCTGAGGCCCAGCGGGCTGAAGTCCCCCACCAAGATCCTCAAGCATGGGAGCTGGGCCCTGAAGGCACCCTCGGCCAGTAAGTGCGCTCAGTCCAGGCCAAGGGAGACTCATTCCCACCCGGGAACCCCATCCCGAGTCCTCGCCCGGGAAGGGCTCCCTGAGCTGTAGACAAGTCCATGGCTCTGGGGACAGCTCTCACACACGAGTGTCACGTTCTGTGAGTTTACTGTCACGGCAACCGGTGACAGCTGAGGCGACCAACACGCTCCCTTCTAACTGCTAGCTCCCTTGCCCAGGCTTGGGGACAGGCTTAGGGAGGTGGACTCACCTGGACTAGAGGGCCTCATTGCCGGCCAAAGCCACAGTACAGTCGGGAGGGCAACTGGCACCCCATGTGACTCTCCACCCTCAACCTCACCATGAGTAACCCTGAACGGAGAACCAGAAATAGGCCCTGAGCATTGGCTGGGTTGCTCCCCGCCCAAAAGAAAAAGAAGATGGGCCAGTGGACACAGCAGAAATAAGACACTGGGTTCGAGCTTTCACCTGGCTTGGTCCGTAGTATCACGGGGTGTATCCAAAGATTTCCCCTGAGCTGCCCAAAGTATGACTGCGGCCTGGGATGCTGCGGTAGGTGAGCACGTCCGCTTCACGGCAGGCCCAGCCAGGCTTCGCCACAAGCAGCCCCCGTCATTGGCTGGGAGTAATCCCGAGCACTGCTGGGTTTCCCTCCCCCCCAACCACACTTTAACTGGACCTGCACAGGCCCTTCCTGTCCCTTCTGACCCTTTCTGCTGTTCCAGCTGCTGCTCCCGTTGAGAAGACCATGCCTGGGGAAAAAACCCCCATCGCCCCCTCATCGGAGATGCAGGAGGAGTTTGTGGGCGACTTCCAGGTCGGGGAACGAGTCTGGGTGAACGGGAACAAGCCTGGATTCATCCAGTTCCTCGGGGAGACCCAGTTTGCCCCTGGTCAGTGGGCCGGGATCGTCTTGGACGAGCCCATCGGCAAGAACGACGGCTCGGTGGCGGGTGTGCGCTACTTCCAGTGCGAGCCGTTGAAGGGCATCTTCACCCGGCCGTCCAAGCTGAGTAGGAGCTTGCAGGCCGACGATGAGACCAACTGCCGGCAGCCAGCGCCTGCCGCCTGGGCCACACCGCCCCTGTCGGCCTCCCCGGCCCCTGCCAGCACCGCGAAGGTGCCCCAGTCCCCCGCGAAGGAGTCACCGGCCACCCCTCACATCAGCAGCCTGACCAGGACGGCCAGCGAGTCCATCTCCAACCTCTCTGAGGCCGGCTCCCTCAAGAAAGGGGAGCGGGAGCTGAAGCTTGGGGACCGGGTGCTGGTGAGTGCCGAGGGCAGCGGTCGCGGGTGGCTGTCCATTCGCCTGTCTGGTCCATCATTTCCTCCAGACTCGCGGTTTGGGTGGAAGCAGGAGCAGCCGGGACGCCTGGTCCTGCAGTTTCCAGCGTGATGGATGCGTGCGGGGATGCTGCCAGTTTTACCAGTTTAGCCAAAACAGGGTGGAGGGGTCATGCCGTGGGGAGGGGTCATGCTTGGCACGCCTCTGACCCGGGGTTTAAGTCTTGGTCCCATGTACAGTCCCCCAAGCACATCCCGGAGGGATCCCTGAGCACCAAGCCAAGAGTAAGCCCTGAGCACTCTGACTGTGACTCAAAAACAAACCAATGAACAAAGTTGGATATCGGTTCTATTTCTCTGGTTTTCGATGTTTTTGTTTGGGGCGTCACAGGGTGGTCGCACACAAAGCCAGTGCCCTTCCCCTGGTTCTCCAGCCCTGTTTGTCAGCATTCCCGTCATTGTCCAGCGCTTTGATTCTGTTTTGCTCTGTGTCCCGGGAGCCAAGCGTCAAGCCAAGGCATAGTGAAGGAGAACTGGAAAATCGAACTCTGCTAAGATACGAGCATAGTCACTTTCCTTTAGCTGGTTTCTGGCTTAATTGTTCTCCAGCGGTGGGGTTGCCACTGCTCCGCTCCCACACCCACGGGGCAGCGACCCCCTCGCCACACCAGGTGGCTGGCCTGGGTCAGAGATTCCCGGGGGTTTGGTCAGCCAGGCCACCAGTGACAGCGAGTGGGTGTGAATGCCGCTGCCTTGCCTGGACACTGAGCAGCAGTGTCTGCTCACCCTGTAGGGGTTGCGGGGGGAAATGGCACCTTGACCTTTGGGGTTTCTTCAGGAAATCCCGACTCTGAAGCCAGAATGTTCGTTTGCGGGGGTGGGGGCGCTGTGCGCAGTCCAGGGTGCCTGACCCACGTCCCTCCATCCCTCCAGCAGGTGGGAGGCATGGAGGCCCGTGTGGTGCGCGTCCTCGGGGAGACGGACTTCGCCAAGGGGGATTGGTGCGGCGTAGAGCTGGACAAGCCACTGGGCAAGAACGATGGTGCCGTGGCCGGAACGAGGTGGGTCCCCCTGCCCCCCCAGACAGCCTGGGGCCATGCAGGGTGCCCGGGAGGCGCTGAGGGGACTGCAGGCCACTTCTCTTGGTTCTTAGGTGGGGCCACTTCCGTTGGCACTCGGGGACCCTGCAGGGATGTGGGTACAGCCTGGGGCCCCCTACATGCAGCTGTGCTCGGGCCGCAGGAACCCCCCGGGCCTGCTGTCGCCCTTCAGATGCCAGGGAGGCTGCTTGGAATCGCCCTTGGTTTGCGTGGTGGGGGTGGGCGGCGTGCGAGAGAGTGTGGGTGTCAATGTATGAGGGAGTGTGTATGTGAGCGTGTGAGTGTGGGGCTGTGAGAGTGTTGGTGGGGGCGTGGGCATGAGAGTGATTGTGGAGGTGTTAGCGTGTTTGTGGGGGAGTGAGAGCGTATCAGTGTTGGTTTGAGAGCGTGCAAGTGTTGGTTGGGGTGTGCATGTGTGTTACTGTGGGGCTGTGGGTCTGTGGGAGTGTTGGTTGGGGTGTGAGTGTGTGTGGGTGTGGGAGTGTCGGTGGGGTGTGAGTGTGAGTGTGTGTTGGTTTGGGTGTGAGTATGTGTGTTTCTGGGGAGTGAGTGTGTGTGAGTGTGGGGCTGTGGACATGTGGGAGTGTCTGTTGGGGTGTGAGTGTGTGTGTTTGACGGGGTGGGAGTGTGAGAGTATGGGAGTGTTGGTTGGGGTGTGAGTGTGTTTGTTGGGCTGTGAGAGTGTGGAAGTGTGGGAGTGTTGGTTGGGGTGTGAGTGTAAGTGTGTGTTGGTTGTGGTGTTTATGTGTGGGAGTGTTGGTTGGGGTGTGTGTGTGTTTGTTGGGTTGTGAGTGTGTGTGAGTGTGGGCTGGTAGAGGGTATGATGTTTGTTGGGGAGTGAGTGTGAGTGTGTTTGTTGCGGTGTGAGTGTGAGTGTGTTTGTTGGGGTGGGAGTGTGAGAGTGTGGGAGTGTTGTTTGGGGTGCGTGTGTGAGTGTGTTTGTCGGGGTGTGAGTGGGTGGGCATGTGGGGCTGTGGGAGCGTGTTCGTTTGTGGGGGTGTGAGACTGTGGGACTCAGTGAACTTCTGGGTCGGCGCTTGTGTCTCTTGGTCTCTTGCCGAAGGTGTTTTTGTCCCCCCCTCCTCGTTGTCCGCAGGTACTTCCAGTGTCAGCCCAAGTATGGCTTGTTTGCTCCCATTCACAAAGTCACCAAGATCGGCTTCCCGTCCACGATGCCGGCCAAGGGCAAGGTGGCCGCTGTGAGGCGTGTGATGGCCACCACCCCCGCCAGCCTGAAGCGCAGCCCTTCGGCCTCCTCGCTCAGCTCCGTGAGCTCCGGGGCCTCATCCGTGAGCAGCAGGCCCGGCCGCACGGGACTAGTAAGAAGCCCCCCACCACTGCGGGGTGCTCGAGCCCCCACAGACTCCCACAGCCCCAGGGGCAAGAGGCGGAGCAGGAGCACGTGGGCTGAGCAGCTCCGGGTGGCAGGCGAGTGGCTTCCCAGCCACCACCGGTGACAGGAGCAGGGATGGGCCTTTCCTGGGGTGCTCAGGGCTCCTCTCTGGCCTCAGGCCACCTTAGGGATGAAGTGGGGTAGCTGAAGGGGTGCCTGAGGGTCAGAGCAGGGCCCAGAGACTCTGGGGAACGCTTGGCCCTTCATCTTGCTTCTTTGCTCTCTCCGTCTCTCCCTGCTCCCTCCTGTCCCTCTGCACCGCTGTCCACATGCAGAGTGGCCTCGACTTCTGTCCATTGCGGTGCCGCAATTCAAAGCTTGGGCCTCGTGGCTTCTCCCCTCACGTCTATCTGAGTCATAAACACTAAAGTGTGTCTGAATATGCAAGGGTGCCCTGAGATATTGTCCACAGGGAAACGGGCCCACGATGGAGAGTGTGTCCCGGGGGGCTGACTTTGCTGGGGGCTGCGCTTCCTGCCGCTGCCTCTGCTCCGTGCATTGACCCTCGATGCGGAAGAGGAGGGAGTGAGTGTGTGTGCAACGGAAGATACAAAACAGATGACACGGGAACGGGAGCCAGGAGGCCACACGCCGTGGGCACAGGCCTGGGGCCAGTCCTGTCTTGCTCGACCACCACTAGGTTTCCCTGCCCCACCTGCATCCTCACGTCCGACTCCTCCTTCCCTTCGCCTCACCATTTAGGAGGGGAGCAGACTCAGAAGCCCCTCTCCTTCCCTCGCGAGCCAGCCCATTTGTGGAATTTGGTTTTGTTTTTCTGCTTGACTGTGGGCCATACCATACAGTGCTTCAAGGGGCCATTTGCAGTGCTGGGGTTGTGCCGGGGCCTCCCACCTCCAAGCAAGAGCCCTACGCCTGAGACGTATCTCCAGCCTCCCCCCGCTATCTTGTTTTGTTCTGTTTTGGGGTCACACTTGGCAGAGCTCAGGGCTTTCTCCCACCTCTGTGCTCGGGATTATTCCTGGCGGGCCTCCGGGATTGAGCCTGGGCAGCGCTGGGGCTTCGCTCTCCAGCTCTTTGGCCCCTGCATTGCATATCTTTATGCAGGGTGGAGCTCACTCCTAAACTGAACATCACCGTTAGCGTCTATGACAGGAATATAGAAAGATTCTGTGTGGCTTCACGGAAGTATACCTCGACAACATAATTCCATAAGTGCACACACAAGCGTTCATACACACAGTCACTCATACATGTACACGTAGTGCATACCGTATATACACAGGCTTATGGGTATACACACACAGGCACATACATGCATAAACACAACGTGCACATGCACACAGGTGCGTGTAGATATGCCCACCAGAACATACATGCATGCATACATACATGCACACGGGTCCGTGCGTGCCCTGTGGAGGCCTCCCTGTTCGTCTGTTGGCTGAGTTGCTCTTCTGAGGTACCAGGCTCCCACAGAAGGCCTGGCCTTGCTGGGATGGAGCCTGGGGCCTCACAAACCACGCGCAGGGCAGAGGCTTTGGCATCAGCATCCTGAGTTCAGCTCTTGGCCCCGACCTTACCCAGCCCCTCAGCACGCGCCTCCCCCCATGCTAGGGGTGCTGCTTTCTCCCTGCTCCGGTGCCTGAACCTCACAGTCTCGTCTCCATAGTTGGCTGAAAGAAGACCATCGCTCCTGTGCTGGTTTCCTCAGGGAGCTGTCTCGGGCCCAGGAAGCGCGTGCATCTGGCCTGCCCCACCCGCTCAAGCCAGGAGGCTCAGGGAACACCGCCGCCCGCCTTTCCTTGTTTTTATTTTTGCTCTTTGGGGTTCACCTGGCAGTGCTCAGGGACTCCAGGCGTGGTGCTTGGGGGCTGCTCCCGGTGGAGGGGGTTAGAGCCCGGGTCTTGGTGTTAGACCCCCAAGGCTGGCAAGCTCTTCCCAGCCACCCCTTGAAATCCGAGTTGACCGCAGTTCCCGGGAGCACTGCGCATGACTGGCCCGAGAGCTTGTGTGCTCCTAGAAATTTTAGTTATTATTTGGTTTTGGGGCCACACCCAGGGGTGCTCAGGGCTTATTCCTGGCTCTCTGCTTGGGGGGTGGGGTCACTCCTGATGGTGCTGGATCTTGAACCTCTGCAAGCACCTTCCCCCCCCCCCAACAGACTCTTTGGCCCTGGGGAGGGCATTTAATCGGACCAGATATACTTTAAGTGTATCGGGAAATCACGGCCAGGTCCTTATGCACAGGCAAGGATGATCCCACTCTCCGGACAGAACCAGGTGGCTCAAGAGCTCCCAGCAGGCAAAGCAGCAGTGGACAGCCTGGGCCCTGCTGGGCCAGTCGGTCAGGAGGCGTTTGGCAGCAGCTCAGATGATGCGGGAAAGCGGCAAGAGAACCTGTGGCTGGACCGCAGCAGGGCGATGGAACAGGGATGGCCGGGCAGAAGGAGCGGAAGTCCTGGCCACCCCCGCCGCAGCCCCCGCCACCATGTGCCCGAAGAATGAAGATCAGGTCCCGCCTTGTCCCCTCCTGCAGGGGCCGTTGTGCAGAGAGGGATCTGGGTCTGCAGAGCGACCATGAGCAACCACGAGCCCAGGATAGAACGGACAGGACCCCCGGTCCCCGCAGCCCTTCAGCCCACTCCCCTCCCCTCCTCACTGTCTTTGCCTCTTCTCTCCTTCCCTTTGTGCTTGGTCTTTCCCTGAGCTGCCCTTGCTGTCCTGCTCGCTGGTCGTGAGCCCTCACACATTCTCACCCACCACTTTTCCTTTTTTTTTTCCCTGGACTTTGGCCATGCCCCAGCAATACTCAGGACTTACTCTGGACTCTGCACTCAGGAGTCACTCCTGGTGGGCTCGGGACCCTATGGGGTGGGTACCTGTTATCCAGCTCGGGTCAGCGGCGTGCAAGGCCAGCGCCTTTCCCGCAACTTTATCATTCTAGCCTCTCATCCCCCATTTTCGAAGGCAGATGGCACAGGGGTCTTTTATAGGTTCACACCCAGTGACCCCCGGGGGCATGGGGCCATTCCCAGAGACAAGAGTCTCTGGTTACTGCTATTCAGGCATGGGGCGGGTGCCCGGGAGAGCGAGGTGAGCTGGAAGGAAAAGGAAGAGAGAAGGGACAGGCTGCCCAGGGAGACCCTGACGGACCTGCAAGGCTGAAGATGCTGGAGCTGGCCTCAAGCTCATGCCGAGGGCTCATCCTTAAGGAAGCTCAGGCCAGAGCGGACTGTGGAGGGGGCTGCCTCCGGCTCTGCAGAAGATCTCTGGATTCCCACGAGGCCCGAGGTCAGTGGAACCCAGGTCCCGTCCAAGGATCTTCGGGAAGGTTTCAAGACGTTTCTGCTGAGAGTCGCTGGCCCATATGCAAGGATGCAGCACTGCTCCATGTGCTTTGCCGAGGATCACCGCGAGCATGCCCGTGTCGGCCGGCCCCATCCCCTTCACGTCTCTTTTTCCTTTGCAGTTGCCGGAAACCTCCTCCCGCTTCGGGCACAAGATCTCCGGCACCACCGCCCTCCAGGAGGCGCTGAAGGAGAAGCAGCAGCACATTGAGAAGCTGCTGGCCGAGCGGGACCTAGAGCGGGCGGAGGTGGCCAAGGCCACGAGCCACATGGGGGAGATAGAGCAGGAGCTGGCCCTGGCCGGAACGGGCACGACCAGGTGACGTCTGTGCAGACGGCAGTGCTGGGGCCGAGAGACGCCTGCGGTAGAGGCTGGGCGCGAGATTGGTGCAGGCGGTGCAAGGAGAGGCCGTGGGTCCCCGTCTGCCGTCGTTGCGGTGGCATCCGGCGCGTGGTTTGATCGCATGCGCCTTCTGCTCACCCTGTGGGGGTTTAGGGAGTGCCGAGTTGTCCGCATCGGTGCTTTCGTGGTGTGGTTCCCCTCTGGCCTTCCAGAAACGCTGTAGCTTAGGTGGGAGATGCATTCAGCTTGCCGTGGTGACAGATGGCGATGGCAGCCCACAGAGGGCTGTAGGGGGCGGGCGAGGCCACTCACGCGCCGTTGCCTCTACAGCACGTCCTGGAGCTGGAGGCCAAGAACGACGAGCTGCGGGCCATGCTGGAAGCGGCCGACTGGGAGAAGGTGGAGCTGCTGAACCAGCTGGAGGAGGAGAAGAGGTGAGGCCGTGCCCGGAGCTGGGGGCTCCCTCGGGTGGGGCACTCCTGGCCTTCCAGGGCTGTGAGAACCAGAAACCAACGGGTGCCCAGTCCTGAGCACGGCCTCACCGGGAGGACTGGGGGCGGAACTCAGTGGAGCCAAGCCACCCCCGGCCCTCCCTGCTGTGTCCACCTGGCCTGGTATTCAGGAGGCCTGTGCTGGGTGGCAAGGAACTGTCCTAACCCAGTGGGGCCCTGTGGGAGTCCCTGTGGTTAAGTCCCAGGCGGGAGGAAACCCACAGTACCCATGGGGCACGACAGCAGACAGACAGGGCTCAGGCTAGGCTGCAGACAGACAGACACGGGGCTCAGGCCAGGCTGCAGACAGACGGACGCGGGGCTGAGGCCTGGCTGCAGACAGATGGACACGGGGTGCTGGCCGAGACCGCCTTTTCAGGTGGGCTCCCGGCATTGTGGTGCCCAGGGGCACTGCGAGTGCCTGGCTCAGCCCCTCAGCTCCACATGCCAACTCGACAGTCACTGGGAGCCCCTCCCCCCCGCCTCCCCCTCTCCCCCGCCCCCGAGTCATTGGCTGCTTCTCCCCCAGGGGCTCAGTTGTTGTCCTGATGTGGGGACAGGCGCTGGCTGGGAGGGACTGGCAGGCGCCGCGGGTCAGTTTTTAACCACCTCTGTTAGCTGCGAGGCAGAAAGGGTTGATATGACACTGCACCTGGTGTTGGCTCGGCCTAACTTCCTCCTGTAGCCTGCGGGTCCCACCCAGTGCTCGAAGCTGAGGGGACTCGCTGACTTTCTTTTTTTTCTTTTTGGGTCAACCCAGCGATGCTCAGGGGTTACTCCTGCCTCGGCACTCAGGAATTACTCCAGGCATTGCTCCGGGGTCCACAGTGGTATGCTGGGAATTGAACCCGGGTCGGCCACGTGCAAGACAAACGCCCTGCCTGCTGGACTCTCGCTCTGGCCCTCCCCGACTCTCTCAGCCCTCCTGTGTGTGGAGCCGGGGGCTGGGTCAGGCGCATCTACAAGATGGTGGCCCTCTTGGGGCGCAGCAGTGACGCCCCTCACAACGTCTCCCTCTCCCCCACAGGAAAGTGGAAGACCTCCAGTTCCGAGTCGAGGAGGAGTCCATCACCAAAGGCGACATGGAGGTAAAGCCCGGGCAGGTCCCGGAGGCTTGCAGGGTGCAGGCAAGGATGCGGGGCAGCCTGGCCAACCCCGCCGGGACCACTTCTGCTGGAGACTCCGAATCAGACAGGGATACCTGGGTTCATGCACCTGGCAGGGCCTGGCTGACACATCTCTGCTCCTTGGGGCTGGAGGCTGTTCTTGATGAGCGTTTTTCTCTCGTTCTGACAGTCGGGTCTATGCCTTTGCCTCAGCTTTGATTTTCAGTCGAGCAGCACAAATCAAATCCTTTAGAACCCCATTTTTTAGAAGGTTTTCCTTAAAACAAGACGAAGCAAAGAGTCAGTTTGAAAAAGACAAATTTCTATTTCTGCTTCTTTTCCTTCCTGTTTTAAGTTCATGGAAATTTTGTTTTCCCACCAGATGGATGTGAAGTCCCTGCAGGCGGCCTCTGAGAAGCTCGCCAAGGAGAACGAGTGCCTGAGGACCAAGCTGGACCATGCCAACAAGGAGAATGCGGACGTGATCGCCCTGTGGAAGTCCAAGCTGGAGACGGCCATCAACCCGCACCAACAGGCCATGGGCGAGCCGAAGGCATCCGTGAGCCAGGGCGTGGGCGCTGAGGCGGCCGAGCTGGCCGAGCTCAAGATGCAGATCGAGAGGCTACAGTTCGAGTACCAGCAGGAGGTGGAGAGCCTGAAGGCCCAGCAGGCGGCTGAGCGTGCAGCGCATGCCTCTGAGCTGAAGACGCTCAGGTCGCGGCTGTTCAGGACGGCCCAGGAGCAGAAGAACAGCCTGGAGGCCGCACGGGCCAAGCTCGACCAGATCGAGGACCAGCACCTGGTGGAGATGGAGGACGCCCTGAACAAGCTGCAGGAGGCGGAGACGAAGGTAAAGCACCTGGACGGGTTGCGGGCCGTGAGTAGTCAGCAAGCCCAGGCCCTGGCCAATGCCACGGCACAGCTGGAGGCCACCCAGCAGAAGCTCTTGCAGCTCGATGGGCTCTGGAAGGCCAGTTCCTAAGGTCAATTGGGAATGGAGAAGCTCAGGCAGCAGCTCCAGGTGGCTGAGCAGCAGATTCAGGAGTTAGAGAATGCAAAGCGGGCCGAGAGCTGCAGGTTGGTACTCGGGCGCCCTCGCCCACTTCCACGCTCGCTCCCTGCATGCTGTGTGTCAGTCTGCTCGCCGCCGTGTTCCGGCTTGGTGCTGACAGGTCTCCCGGTCACGTCCCGTGCGGTTCCCTCTGATGGGACTGAGAAGGTGTCGGCACGATTCTGGGGCTGTCATTGGTCCCCAGCACCCGGATGCCGTGCTAGCCTTGGCCCTGGCTAATCGGGCCCATCTGGGGTCTTTCTGAAACAGAGAATTCTTCACGAGGCCAGTGAGAAAACAAGATAGGAGCCCCCAGAGCAGACCTCTGCCCCCCACCCCTTGGGCCCGCTGCATACTCGCCGAGTCCGCCCAGACACTTGGGCTCGAGTCAGGCCGCGAGGGTATTTCCCTGACCTTGCTGACCACCTGCTCGTGTGACGGGCTTTGCCCTCCTCTCCCCGAGGCGCCTCAGTTCCCAGCTGGTGCTCAATGCCTCTGAGCCTCTGAGCTCCCTCAGGGCTGGTGACGTGACCCATCTTGGTATTTCTCATTGCCAGCCCCTCCCTCCCTGCAGCACAAGCCCCCGCGCAGCCCTGCAGAGATTTCATCCCTTTCAGCCTCTAAGGGGTGCTTGGACCAAGTCCGCCTTCCAGCATGGCCCCCTGCTGGCCACAGGCATGGACTCTCATGGTAGCCCTGACCCTGGGGAAGGACGAGACAGTGAGATCTGGGCCAAGCCGAGGAAGCTGCAGTTCTCACCAAGGAGCCCCGAGAGATGCCCTTTTCCTCCTATAGGATTGTGGTGGCAGGGACGTGCCCTCAACCCCCCCCCCCCCCGCTCCCCTCGCGCTGGGCACTTTGTTGGAGAAACTTCTCTGTTGGCCAAGATGGAAGGGCTGTGGGCTTTGTAGACAGGACTGACAGACATAACAGAAGGGCCCCGAGATCCCCGGGAGTTCCTCTCAGGACTCAGGACTCCTTGGCTGGCATTCCAGAAACATCGGCTGAAACAAATGGAATCAATTCCTAGGACACAGCAGGGGATAGCTGACCCACTTGTTCGCATCAAGATGTAACAAACGTCAAGTTCGGGTGACTGCTGTCTAGTGGATTAGAGGTTCTTCATTTTAAATTTCATATTGAAACCCCTCAGACTTTTAAAGTCACAGAAAAGAAACTACAAGATAGTAAATCTTGGGGGCCGGAATGATAGTACAATGGGAAGGGCATTTGCCTTGCACGCGGCCCACGTGGGTTCGATCTCCATCATCCCATAGGGTCACTGTCATTGTCTCTACCCTCCCGTTGTTTATCGATTAGCTCGAGGGGACCCAGTAACGTCTCCATTGTGACACTTGTTACTGTGTTTGTCATATCGAATACATCACGGGGAGCTTGGCAGGCTTTGCCTGCAGGCGAGATACTCTCGGTGAGCTGGCCGGGTTACTGCCAAGGAGAAATTCCTGAGCATTTAGGGTGACCGTAAAAGCCAAAAGAAAAAAAAAGATAACCTTTTATTCCCTCCCTTCCCTCCCTTTCCCTTTCTTCCCTGTTTCCTCCCTCCCTCCTTCCTATCCTTAGCTTCCCTCCTCCCTTGCTTACTTCCTTCTTCCTCGCCAAGCCATGCTCTGGGCTCTGGGGTCCTCCCGCCCAGCAGTAGTGGGGCTTTTCAGCTTGTGGACCGATCTCAGTCTCGTCCAGTGGTGCTGCAGTTCCAACTCGGGCCTGGTGTGTACTCCAGCCCTTTGTGCCGTCTCCCCGGCCCTGGAAAGTCAGTCTTTCTCATAGGCTTTCTTATTTTCTGGTCATGCCAAAGTTAGGTCTAGAAAACGCCTCTGTTTGGGCCGTTTCCAATAACCACTAGACAGTCATCACCAGAACTGCCGGCGCCAAGCCCTTGGCTTCGCGAGCTTCAGGCAATCACGCTCACCTCACGCCTCTGTTCTTTGGGGTTGTGTTGGGTCATGGGATTCTCATACGTGTTTTCTGTTTTGTTTTCCCCTTCCCATTCCTGTTTGTCTCCTTGGTCCATTCACTCCATCCTTGTGACTCTGGTAGGCCGATAGCCTGGCCGAGGAGCTGCAGGGGAAGGGGCTAGCGCTTCGTAGTCTTCAGGAGAACTTGAACGAAAGCGGCCAAGCTGAGGGGCCGTGTGTGCGCACGTGTGTGTGTGCATGTGTGTTTGTGTGTGCATGCTGGTGAGCAGAGCAGAGGGGCTGTGTGTGTGCGAGTGTGTATGTTTGTGTGTTTGCGTTGTGTGTGTGTGAGTTCGTGTTTGTGCGTGTGTGCTGGGAGCGGGCAGGGGGCCGGCGGCTGACGGTGGCCCCCGGGTCCCCGCAGGAGGAGAAGGTGGACGTGTGCCGCAGCCAGTGCCAGGCTCTACAGGCCGAGCTCACCAAGGCCAGCGTGGAGATCCAGGGGCACCACGAGGAGGCGCCGCAGGCCCTTCAGCAGCTGCTGCTGCAGGCGAAGGAGAAGCTGCAGGCGGTGCAGGCGGAGAACGGGAGACTGCTGCGGGAGGTGGCCGAGCTGAAGACACAAGCCGACAAGGCCAAGGTGGGTGGCCGCAGTGCAGCGCCGCGGCTGATGGCGGCCGTGGCCCGTGTGTGTGTTGGTGCGGCCTCTTTCCACCACGCACCGCAGCCAGGGCTACGTCTCCTCTCTGGACCACCTGCTGGCCCAGTTCTGTGGCCAGCAGCCTCGTGTGCATGCTCAGGTCAGTCCCATTCCGGTAACATGGCCGTCAGCGGTCAGCTGCCCAGCACACACCAGTAGCCTGCTGCGGCTCATGGCTGCTGAGCTGGACAGAGAAGATAGCCCTTGCTGCAGAAAGTTCTGGAAAGTACATGGCGGTTCAACTGGGGTGTACATTGAGACTCAGAAATGAAAACGCACAACCCGTTGCTGACGGGCAGGGAGAGCAGGTGAGGGAGACCCTGACCCGTGTGCGGCCAGTCCTCCTGGAGCCCCTGGGCCCCTCCCAAATGACTGCAAACACTGCCCTCCCATTGCTCATCGATTGGCTCGAGCGGGCCCACTAATGTCTCCATTTTGAGACTTGTTACTGTGTTTGGCAAGCAAAAACTGTTGGCTTCAGTCTCCAAAGCTTGGTGGATTCGTCCGGATTTTCTATAAAGTGTATAACTTTTGGGACTAAGTCCATTTCCTGCCTCTGTTTGTCCCTGTGAAAATCGTTTGACAAGCAGTGGTTGCTTTTCCCTTCCCCTCCTGCACAAAGTTCCAAAACAAAATACTTTTTGTAGTTCTTTGAATTGTATTGAAAACTAGTTTTTGAATGCATCCCTTATAGGACAGAGTGATGGATTTTATAACAGAAGAATTGAAGTGGGGGGAAAAAATCTTATGCCCCAATGTCAAGATCCAACTGTACTTACACCTTCCGGGGAGCTGTCAGGAATCATTTCAGACGGCATTTCAAAAATCAACTCGGCTGATAGTAGAATGGGTAGGGTGCTGCCTTGTACTCGGCCAACTTGGGGTTGATCCCCAGCATCCCGTCCTCCGGCCCTGCCAGCAGTGATCCCTGAACACAGAACCCTGAGCGAGACCCGAACACCAGCAGGTGTGGGGCCCCCATCCACAAAATAGGCAGGTAGTTATGTTGACGCTAAGAAGCTAACTGTGTCTGAGCCTCTCCATCCTGAGTCTGTGTGTGTGTGTGTGTGTGTGAGTGTGTGCGCGTGCGCGTATACACGCGTGTGCAGGTAAGACTACTCTGCCATTTTCATTTCTGGTATTTAGGCCACATGAAGTGCTTGGCTTGCTTGTGCCTGCTTGATCTCATTCTTGTTTCCATTCTTCCCCGCTTTTTGTTTCTGCAGTCCTTAACTTGCTTATTAAGCTCGGCCAAAGAAGAGATGGAGCTGATGTCAGAGGATCGCAGGGCCCTGAGGTCAGAGAATGAATTGCTGGCGAAGGAGAAGCTCTGTCTGAAGTCCGAGAGAGGGTGGTTTCAATTGAAACTCAGAGAAGCGGAGGCCAAAAACTCTTCGCTGCGGGAAGAGCAGAGGAAGCTCTGGCTGTTGAACCAAGCGATTCGCATGGATAAGGAGAAGGTCATCGAGGCCAGGTGGGCCGCGGAGAAGCTCTGCCAGCAGGAGCGGCTGGACCGAGAAGCCCTCGAGGCGGAGAAAGAGAAAGTGCTGGAAGAGGGCAGGGCGGTGCAGGAGGAGCTCCAGAGGGTGGGCGCGGAGAAGGACGCACTGCAGGTCGCCAAGCTGGGGCTGCAGGCCCTGGTGGAGGAGCTGCAGATGAGCAAGAGCAGCCTGGTGGCCGAGTGTAACAAGGGCCTGGAGGAGAGGGGCCAGCTGGAGGAGCATGTCAAGAAGCTGGTTCTGGACAACCTATCCCTGGCCAAGGACAAGGACAACATCATCCAGAAGCTGCAGTGCTCCTCCGAGGAGCTGGCTCGGGATCAGAAGTCGCTGGTGCAAGAGATCGAGGAGCTCACGGCTGAGAAGGAGGAGGCCGCCCGTGTGGAGTCGGCCCTGCATGAGCAGCTGAAGAGCCTTGGCTCTGAGAAGGAGCTGCTGGGCCAGAAGGCCACGAAGCTCCAGCGGCAGCTGCACTGGCTGCTGAAAGACCAGGCGCTGCTGGAGGCGCAGCAGACTGAGCTGCTGGCCGAGCGGGAGGCGTCCCTGCAGGCCCTGGTCTCCCTGGAGGACACCAGGAACACCAATGCGATGATGCAGAGTAAGGTGGGTGATGGTAGTGACCAGGGCTGTGTAGGCCCGGCCTCAGCCTTGAGAGAAACCATATCCTGGGCCATAGTGATAGCACAGCGGGGAGGGCGTTTGACTTACACACCGAATTCCCAGGTTCAATCCCCGGCATCCCATATGGTCCCCTGAGCACCGCCAGGAGTAATTCCTGAGTGCAGTTGTAGGTGAGCCAGTGCCCTCTGAACTCACAGCCCCACTTTCCCGGGCTCAAGTGACGGCTGACAGCCTGAGCTGTTCCACCCTAGCCAGGAGTGATCCCTGAGCACAGAGCTAGGGTTTATTCCCTACCCCACCGGGTGTGGCCCCAAACAAACCAAACTGACTACCCACAAAGGTTCTAGATAAGCATGTATACATACACAGACATGTATATATGTATATATGCGTGTATGCTTCAAAAGAGTCGGGGAATATCTACCATTTAAAATATCCGAGAATGATGCCGGAGCAATAGCATAGCAGGTAGGGTGTTGGCCTTGCACATGGCCAACCCAGGTTCCATCCCCGGCATCCCATATGGTCCCCGAAGCACCGCCAGGAGTACTTCCTGGGTGCAGAGCCTGGAGTCACTCCTGAGCAACGCCGGATTGTGACCCAAAAACCCCCTCCCCAAATTAATTGATTCATTAAAATAACAGAAGCCAAAAAGAGGGAAGCTGAGGAAGAAGGGGCTGTGCTCCCCTGGCGCCCGTGAGAACCAGGGGCCGCGCACATGCTGCCGGAACCCCACCCCCACACGCTCCCAGCACAAGAGATGATGCTTAAGGAGTGAGAGGCCCCTTGGACAAGGACACATCCCTTCAGTCAAGGGGTCATGTCCTTGCCAGAGCCCTCCAATGCCCTTCCTCTTGCTGCTCTCCCAGAACCTGGGCTTCGGGCTCCTATCACATTGGCAAATCTTCACTTTGCCAGAGTCGAACACCACTTTGGAGGGCTTCTTCCCTGCCAGGAAGGTTCAGTCGCAAATGGAAACGCCCACCAGCATGTGGCTTTTCCAGCCTCTTTGCGCATGCTCTAGTCCCAGAGCTGGGGGAGTCTGGTCCTCTGGGCTGCCTTCCTGCTTCTTGCTCCTGTCAAGGGAGACAGCTGGGTGGGGTCCTCCGGGGTTTGCACACTTGGCTGCAGTCCGGTGCCTGCACCTACCATCACCAGGCTCGGGTCTGGCCTGCAGCAGGAGTCAGCCTTGGGGCCTCCTTGATGTCTCTCCTTCCCCAACCCCCCTTCCATCCCACCCGGGTCTGCAGCGCTTTATCGTTTGAATCCTCTCCAAGGAAGGGGACCATCTGGGTCCCAGTGCCCTGAGGAGTTCCCGCACACCCTCACTTCCTGCACTTCTGTACTTAACAGCCGGTGGTCCTGGAGGGCACTTGTGGGCTGAAGTGAACTTTGCATGTGGGCTGTGCAGGTGGACCCTGTATGGGTTTGTTGGGAACTGAACATTTCCATGTTTTGTTTTGTTTTGTTTTGTTTTGTTTTGTTTTCAGCTGGAGGAAGAGAGATCTGCGTTTCTTGGCTCTAGTGTGGGATGGCCTGGGCACTCTCAGAGACTGGCCATCAGAACTTGCCCTGAGGGAGAAAAAGAATCAGTCTGTTTTTCTGGTTTTATTTACACTTTCTTTGGGGGCCACACCTGGCGATACTCCAGGCTTCCTCCTGGCTCTGAACTCATTAATCACTCCTGGCTGCTCTCCGGCGGCCCCTATAGGATGCCAGGAATCAAACCTGGGTTGGCTGCGTGCGAGGCAAGCACCTTTCCCGCTGTGCTATCACTCAGACCCAACGCGCCTGCCAGTTTTCAAGTGAAACATGAATGTTTGTGCCTACAGTCATGCTTGCTTTTGTAAAGTGGGATTTCCCCCCGCCCCATTCATTTGAAAGAAGTGAGTTTGTCTTTGTAGGAGAGGGAAGACCCCTCTTGACTCCCTGCTCTGAGAAGAACCGAGGGGTACCAGCATCTCTTCCTGGGGTCTTCCCTGGGCACCCGGGAGCTTGCGCTCAGGAAGGGAAAGGGGAGCTCTGGCTGCCTCCAACCCTGGGGCAGGGACTGGAAGCGGGGCCCAGCCTCCTCTGTGGCGGGCTCCCATGGCTCCCGCAGATGGCTCACCGTCTCACGCTCTCCTTGAACACAGATTGATTTCCTGAATTCCGTGATTGTGGACCTCCAAAGAAAGAATCAGGACCTCAACATGAAAGTGGAGATGATGTCCGAGGCGGCTCTCAAAGGGAACGGGGATGACCTCAACAATTACGACAACAAAAACTTCGGCCCAGCCACCTCATTCTCTGAACTCTGCAGAAATCTCCAGCAGTTCCTGGATTAGATAGCAAGCTACTTGTGAAACACCTAAAACAACCAATTTACTGTCTTTACAAAGTTTATTTTTTTCCACTGTGGTTTTAGATGAATGTATGATGAGAAATTCAACATTAATAATTTTGGATTTTCTTATCAGAAAAAATTAAATGAAGGACCTGAACCATCAGAAGTTTATCATCCAGTCTGAATCTCTTTATGTTCATTTGAATGTTTTCTAGTTCTGTAAAACGTGATAAATAATGTACCATCAGGGCTACATGGATTATAAGAACTTCTATAATTATATATATGCTTTTGATGTATTTTCCTCTGGAGATTATCAAGTGTCTCACCAGTGAAAGATCGTAATCCATTGACATTTTGAGTAATAAACACGATTGAAATTTTTTCACAAACTATGTAAAGCAGTATTAAAATTTGAGCAAACAATGTTCTTTATCTACTTGAATAAAATTATTTCCTTTTTGCCAGTGATAACTGATTATTCTCCGGTTTATTTATAAAAGATTTTTGGCTAGCAATCAAGAACTATAGAGTCAAAGAAGTCAAAGAGTTTCTACAATGGAATTCTGATACACCAATTTCTTTTAGTTTCTTTATGTTTGTGCCACACCTGGTGATGTCTTAGTGCTTATTCATGGCTCTGCACTCAGGAATCACTCCTGACAGTGCTTGGGCAGACGATACGAAACGTCAGGGATTGAAGCCAGATTGGCCAAAGCACATGCCCTACCAGCTGAACTATTGCTCTGTGCCTGTATGCCATTTTCTTAAAAGTGTTTATCTTGGGATAAAGAGGTAGTACAGTGAGTAGGTTTCTTATCTTGCATGTGGCTGATCTGGGTTGAATCGCAGGAATCCCATCCAGTCATCTGTGCCCCGGCAGGAGCAATCGCTAAGTGCAGAGGCAGGAGTAAACCGTAAGAAGCACTGGGTTGGGGGTATGGTGCCACGAGCAGGTCTCTCTGTACCTGTGAGGTGAGTGCATCAGCAGTCTGATGGCGCCTTCAGACTTCCAGGTACCCCCTATTTGCTGCTGTGCCTTGGGCCAGACCCCAAAAACGTGGGGCAGAGTTTACCAAGAAAGTAAACAGGCAAAAGTTAGGTATGTGGGAGACACAGACACAAACCACCTCCAGTCCAGCTATATAATTGGAGGCATGGCCTCTCTGGTTCCTGATTGAACTGCTTAACGGCCATGATCCCAGAGACTCAGAAACAAATCTCGAAACCCAACAGCTTTGGGCAGAAATGTGTCCAGTCCCTGAAGTAAGTTACAGGCACTGGGCCACCCCAGGTGGGAATAGATTTCGTGCCTTGGCCCGTTCCCCCTGGCAGCCCGCTGGCCGCCATCCTCCAGAGGCCACTGGACAGTCAGGTTTGGGCTCACAGTGACGAGACACGTAGGGCCTCACGGGATGTGGGTGGAGCTGGCCCTTTCCTCCCCAACGAGACCCCAAGTCGTCACCCACAAACGGCCTCTCTGGCTGCTGATTTCATCTTGGAACCCAGCAGGTTTTGGCAAGAAATTCCTCCAGATTTAATGGTTAAAATTGTGGAATTTCAAAATCGCGCAGCCACTACAGCAGCCACGCGATGTCATATGTTATTCATAACCAGGAGTAGAAAACAAATTGTCTACTGTTGCCTTTACAGCAGATCTGAGCACCAAATAATAATGGTGGGTCCGGTGTCAATATATTGAATGTAATCAAAGCAGAGAGAGTAATATGGAAATTATCTCCTCTACAGGTAGGGGGAGGGTGTGGGATGGGTCTATACTGGGGTTTTTGGTGGTGGAGAATGGGACCTGATGAAAGTACGGGTGTTTCATTTTATGACCAAGACTTAAACGCGAAAGTTTTGTAACTGCTCTCATGGTGATTCAATCAATAAAATTATAAAAAATGAAAAGAAAACCACTGGGTGAGGTTTAAAAGCAAAAAAAAAAAAACCCCAAAACAAACAAAACCTTTCTTGCATTATTGCAAAGCTTCCTAGTCAACCTTAAAATGAATGCCTTCAGTGATTCTTCACAAGACAAAAATGAAGGGACACCAAGCAGTACAAACACCATCAATCCATAAAGTCTGGGAAAGAACTGGACATTGCTATATTATTAACCCAAAATGAACAGAACCAAATATGCTTATAAGCACCAACTCCTGTACGTTTGAAGCACATGTCCTCACGTTGAGATTTCTGGAAAAAGAACTTGAGTAGGACTGTTACTGTCAGCCTTCATAATACCCAATAGCAGTCCTTGACCTTAGAATCTATGGTAGGGAATTCAAACGGTCTATACATGAATCATGGTTACTTTGCAGGATATCCAAATATTATTACATCGTACTGTGAGTATTCTGTAATACTACGTTGTAAGTAAGTAAACTGTAGATTGGAGAGAGAGCCCTGGGGCAAGGCTGATGCCTAGCAAGCAGCAAACCCAGATTCTTTTCCCTGGCACTTCATAGGGTCCCCAGTATCCCCTCTAGGAGTGATGCCTGAGCAGAGCCCAGAGGAGCCTCAGCACTGCTGGATATGATTCCCAAGTCCCTTCACAAATATAAGTAAGCACCCATATTGTGGAATATGATATATATGGTCACAGTCCTCCCGTTGTTCATTGATTTGCTTGAGCGGGTCCAGTAACGTCTCCATCGTGAGACTTGTTGTTACTGTGTTTGGCATATTGAATATGTCAAGGGTAGCTTGCCAGGCTTTGCCTTGCGGGCGAGATACTCTCGGTAGCTTGCCAGGCTCTCCGAGAGGGGCGGAGGAATCGAACTCGGGTCGGCCATGTTGGCTGCGTGCAAGGCAAACGCCCTACCCGCTGTGCTATGGCTCCAGCCCATAATACACACACACACACACACACACACACACACACACACATGAGATTGATATCCAAGGCTAGAAAAATTTAGGCCAGGAGGCCTTGTCAATGATTGGAAAAAAACACACGTGTAGGGGACAGAGGATGCTTAGGATAGAGTAGGGACCAGTATGGCAATAATGGTTGTGATGTAGGCAGGTAGATGGGGAAAGGCCCTTTGCAATGAAACAAAGTTTCATGGAAGAAGAATTCTAGGAATGAGCCACCTTGTGGATACAGAAAGCAAAGGCCCGATAAGACCATCCGCAGACCCTGAGGATAAAGGCCTCCTCCCCATGAAATTCCTCTTTTTGGACCTCCCTGGTAACCTCCTTAGCAACGGACTTTTACCTGGGAAGAAGCCCTACGTGGGGGCAGGTTGGAGAAACCCTATAAAGGCCACCTTGAACAAAGGAGCCCATGTGCTGCTTAATTCCTGCACTCTGTATGGTCCCCCGAGCACCGCCAGGAGTGTTCTCTGAGCACAGAGCCAGGGGTAAGCCCCGAACACCGCCAAATGTGCCACAAAAAAGAACTATCTTGTTACAGATTCGTTTTCTGCATGTACTGTTATGACTAAGGAGAACAAAAACTTCAACCAGAGTATCAGGAGAAAAAGACATACTTCAACAGGATGGAAAAAATCTTGAACTGAGGTGGGGCAGATAGGCCCAGAATTTGAACTTCCTGCAGAAATGCAAACGAAAGTCAGAATGAAAAGGACAAATAGGGGAAGTGCAGGATAGCACAGCGGGCAGGGAACTTGCCTTGTTTGAGGCCAACCCAGGGTCGATCCCTGATCCCCAGCATCCCAGGTGGACCCTCCCCCGCCTGGAGTGATCCTTGAGCGCATCGCCAGGAGGAAGCCCCTCACATCACGAGGTGTGGCCCCAAAACAAAAGAAAAGAAAAAGGCAGACGGGCCTAAGCATATCTGAGCTTTGCTCTGAAGTCTTGGGCCACAGGGAGCACAGGCTTTGCAGGAGGCAGAGTTCCCTCCCTCCACCCAGCCCCCAGCAAGGAGCCAGGAGTATCCCCAAGGCCAGCCCACTGCCAGGCTGCCGAAGATGGAGGACACAAGGAAGGGAAATGCGTTTCCCATGAAATCTAATGTGCTGTAATTCCCTGTGACAGAGCGCTCCCCCACCCCACCCCCACCGTCAGTTCTGGTTGCGGGGAGACCCCCTCCTCTGTACTCTTGAGTGGCAATTGTCGGGGTCTGCTGCGCGTCCACGGTTGCCACCCATCTCAGGTCCTTCCATCTGCTCATCCTCCCAGCCCCCCACAGCTGGTCCCAAATGGTCGGTTCATCCCTGGTGCTATTTGCAGGAGACAACTCCCAAGTTGGGGGCACACAGACACCAGAGTCCCATCCTCCCCCGCGCTCCCCACAACGCACAGCCCCCCAGAATCAAGGCTGGCGCCCCTGGCTTGAGGAGGAACCATCCGTCAGAACGGGAAGCAGTTTTTTGTTTCATTTTGGTTTTGTTTTTTAAAACACTCGTCTTGGCATACAACTTAGTGCTGGAGCAGTAGCACAGCAGGGTAGGGCCTTGCACGCGGCCGACCCGGGTTCGATTCCCAGCATCCCATATGGTCTCCTGAGCAACACCAGGAGTAATTCCTGAGTGCAGAGCCAGGAGTAACCCTGTGCATCGCCGGGCGTGACCCCCGGCAAAAATAAATACATAAATAAATTTTAAAAAATAAAAGACCCATTTAACCACTTGTCCATTTCCCTCTGCTGTCTCATCACCTCTGTTCCCCTTCTCCCCCTATGTCCCAGGAATGTTTATGCAGCCATCCATGGAAAGTCATTCTTTCAGGGGCTGGGGAAGTCGTAGAACTGGTACTATCTTGTCTTGTACACAGCTGAGCTGGGTTCAATCCTTGGCACCCCATGTGGTACCCTGAGCCCAGAGCCATGGTAAACCCTGAGCATGGCCAGGTGTGCACCCATCCACCCCGAAGGAAAAAAACTTTCAGTGAATCTAAGGAACAAATGATGACTTTATTTTTTTTTTGTGGGAGTAAAAAAATTTAAAACTATTAAAAAATTTTAAAACAAATATTGAACTGTTTCTTCTCGTTAATCATGGCAAGCTGTGTCTGATTCAGAAATCTGAAGACAACTCAATTGTAGCTAATCTCAGGATCTTCATCGGCAGGTAGAGATTGTAAAGGATTCAGATGTAGGTCTGAGTGTGATGGTACATAAAGTGCTAAAAGGAATTTGCTCTGCTCTCAGGTTGAAAGCCTAGAAGGGTTTAGGTCCAGTTTCCCTGGGTTCATGCAGAAACCGCTGCCTGCCCCCAAGGGCCTTGTTGGCATGCAGTCCTGATGGCGAAGGCTCTCTCCATCCTGGGCTCCCACATGGAGGCGCAGAACTGCTGCCTCTGAGAGAGGACGTCGCCTACACTCACCCAGCCCCTGGGTATGCTGCGGGTTTTCCCCAGACTGTAGTTATCTCCAGCTTAGCTGCACGCGATGTGTGCCAAAGGTGAAAGTCAGCGTTTCTTTCGGGAGCTTGTCTCCAAGTTAGGTTTTCAGACAGGTTGAAAACAGGTCCAGATCTGTCGGGATGGGAGATTTGTGATGAAAGTAGATAATGGACCAAACATGATGACCTCTCAGTGTCTGTATTGCAAACCATAATGTCCAAAAGTAGAGAGAGAGTATGGGGAATATTGTCTGCCATGGAGGCAAGGGGTGGGTGTAGAAGGGGGGCGGTATACCTGGGAGATTGGTGGTGGGGAATGTGCACTGGTGGAAAGATGGGTGTTTGATCATTGTGTGATTGTAGCCCAAACATGAAAGATTGTAAGTTTCTCATGGTGATTCAATAAAAATAAATAAATAAAATTTAAAAAATAAATAAATAAATAAATAAAATAAAACAGGTCCAGCTGAGGAAGGCAGGGCCAGTCCTGCCCTGCTCCGACCACTGCTAAAGCCCAGAGCAGACGGGAGCGGGGTGGTCCTGTTCGGCGTACCCCACTTCCCTGACGGCCAAGGACAGATACCAGAACCAGAATGTCAGGCTCGGGCTTTGGTCAGGAACTCTGCGGGTCCGGGAGGCAGCCTCCGCGGTCCTGAGCTCACTGTGGGTGCTGATGTCTGGCTGTCTCTGCGCTCACGCGCTGTCGTGCTCACCTCACCCTCTCTTTTTCCTCCCACTCCTGCTTCCTTTGCTCTATCTGTGTGTCTTTGATGGAAAGACTAAAGAAACTCTATCCACGTTATAATAAATTTCATATTTTTTTTAGTTTCTAATATGTGGTTCTTGTTTTTTGCATTTTGAAAGGCTGCCCAGTAACACTTTAAGGCATTTGCATCATGACTGAGATTTATTTCTTATGAAAGTCGTAAGGAAAGAATCTGGATAGTGTGATCCCTTGGGAAAGGTTTCTGGCCCTGGACACCTCCCTTCCGGCTCTCCTCCCTCTGCTGTTGCTCATGACACCAAATCTAAAGCGTGTGGCTTTAAAGGGGCCCATGTATTTGTGACTCGGGCATCGGTAAAGAGGCCCGATGTCCTCCAGCCACTTGTGGATTGCACGGTAGAAGTCAGAGCTGAGAAGAGACCAAAGGAATTCGCCGTGAGGACTGGTCAGCAGGAGCAGCTGCCGGGGTCTGTTTGGCCGTGTCCATGTAGGGGTCGCCACACGTGCCCACTCGAGGAAAGGCTGCCAGGTGATTATGCAATGTTCCAGGCTTGTGTCAGGAACACGCCAAGGAATCTGCCCTCCCCTCCTGCCTCAGAGCTGATGGCTCAGGCTAGTTGGATAGTCCTGACCAAAGAATGGGAATGTGGGACTGGAGCGACATTCCAGCGTGGAGAGCGTTTGCCTTGCACACGGCCAAATTGGGTTCGATCCTTGGCATCCCATATGGTCCCCCAAGCAATGCCAGGAGTAATTCCTGAGTGCACAACCAGGAGGATCCTCTGAGATCTCTCGGTATGACCCCCTCCTCCCCCCCAAAAATTGGAATCTGCTCACGATCACGATCACAACCATCCTGTTGTTCGTCGATTGCCTCGAACAGGCCCCAGTAATGTCTCCTTTGTCCTAGCCCTGAGAATTTTTTAAAAAGTGCCATATTCAAGGCTCTTTCCGCGTTAGTAGAACGAGCCTCATCATTGTTACTGGTATTTGGCATATTGGGTAAGCCACGGGGAGTTTGCCAGACTCTGCCGTGTGGGCAGGTTACATTCGGTAGCCTGCCAGTTTGTCCAAAGAAAGAATGAGATAATAAGATGCTTCCGGGAGCTGGGTTTTATAGTCTCTGGGTCTTGGCCGTTGATGGGATTACAGGGCACAAGGGGGGCAGTTGGTGGGTGTAACCCCTGCCTACTGGAATATGGAGGATCTGAGTGGAGGATGCTCAGCCCCAATCCGAGCAGGCTTGGAGATCTCAGCCCCAGGACACGCATGCCTTTGTTCCTCTGCCAGTACCTTCATGCCTGTGGAGAGTGGTCTCAGCATGGTGGTGGCTGGTTGTGGAGGTCTTCGGCTGCCGGAGCCCTGGTCGGGGTGGGGAGGGAAACTCAACCTGCTCCCCTCCAAGGGGTCCCGGCGAGGACAGCCAGGCGCGGGGGCAGGAGACTCTGCTCATCCTCCTTAAACCCCTTCACTTTGAATAAACATTTAAAACCAGATTTTCTAAGTATGTGTTAGATTTGGAGCAAGGAACTCTTAAAATAATCTTATGGTGGGATCAGTTACCAAATAAGTTTGTTTTGTTTTGTTTTGGGGACACAGTGCTCTTCAGTCATTCCTGCCTCCAGAGACCATGCAGTGCTGGGGACCAACCCAGCTCTCCTGTCTGTGAAGCGTAGACCCCAGCCCAGCCCCAAACACATGCCATAGGAAAGTCAAGATTCCTGACCCACAGGGTCGCATCAGAGATTTCCTTTCCACTAAAACGCTCTTATTTCCACCTAAACAAGATCCTATTCCCTAGCGAGGTGTTGCTCATGTAATAGCTTAACTGCACAGAAGTCCACCCTTTCCGGTGTATTTCCAGCCCTTGGGTGTTGAATTCAGGAGATCTCTGTTAGTCTCAGATTCTTTGCTTTCTATTTAATGATCTGGAGTGTAAGTGTGAGCCAGGCGCTGAGAGAAATACACACTTCTCTTTTCATCTCTGTGAGAATTCCCGTTTGCCGTAAACCCATGAGAATTCTGTAATGTGTGTGCGGATATCTTGGGTCTCACTAACCAGACATACATTCTGCCATTTCTAACGTGGGCCTCAGTCTCCGATTCCTCCTGTCAGTTTTGGGAGGCATCTGACACTCGGAACATGCTCTTCGTTCACCCACTCACCCGGGGACCAGAGAGACTCGGCTTGTTGCTGTAAGTTATGCCTCATTCAATGTGTCACCTGCCCGCATCACTGGTGCTATGGCCCAGAGCATGTGATCTAAACATGCATGACCCAGTGCCGCAAGGTGGGTTGGAGGGAATACCCAGTGGCCCTCCCAGCTTCTCCCAGGAGTGCACATTCCCTCCATCCCCAAGGCACACAGATTTGAACCACTGAGTAGGACACGAACATCCACAGCTGTCCTGGACCCCAGACTTTAATGAGATCCCCCACTTCACACGCACCTCTGTCTCTCTCCAAATATGCATCCCACGAGCCACACTTCTGTCCCCTCTCATGTCCTTTCCAGGCTGTGGCATTGCCCAGTCTTGACTGAACGTCCGTCCCCACCTTGTGCTACCCACCACACGTCCTTTTCTGTGTGTTTTAATTGTTGTCATTGCTTGGTAATAATTTATTCAAGAAATAGCACTTCTTCCTGGGATTAGGTGTTTAAAAGAATTCTTTTTTGGGGGGTGGGGTGGGGCTGCAACAAGTTCTTTTTTTTTTCTTTCTGTTCTCCATCTCGCAAAGGTATGAACTTGTTTCTTTAAATTCAAATGGACACAATGATACGCTGGTTCTGGCATGTACACACAGGCAAACTTTTTCTCCCTCACAGTCAGTAAAATTTCACTAAACTTGTGTAAGCATCAAAGCCTGGGCCCCTCCCCCCGCAATAGTCCTGGGAGCCGTTGAGCCTGGGTTTTAGGGCAGTTGTGCACTGGCCTCTCTCTGGGTTGATTTCTGGTACAGGAAGGGAAGTCGAGGCCCCAGGGGCCATGAGGACCCTCAGGGCCTGTGACCAGCAGTCCTTGGCCAGCGGGCCCTAGGAGGCTCAGTTGGCTGGGGGTTTTCCCACCTGGAGTGGAGGGCGCCCCCTAGCAGGCGAGTGGGTGCGTGGTGAGTCTGGGGCGGGGGCGCTGCAGCGGGGACAGCCCCCTGCCGGCAAGTGCGGGCCGCCTGGGTCGCCGCTGACCCCCATCTCCTAGACCGCGCAGAGCCGGGCGCCCCCAAGGAGGGAGATGTGGAGTCCGAAGACTGAGCCCGACGCTGCCGCCAGACCCGGACCCTGTGCCACACTCCAGGGGCCCCTGCCCGCCCGCCCCACCCCGCCCGAGGGGCCGGAAGCCTTGGCCGCCGCCCGGGCCCGCGGACAGACGCCTCAGGACTCAGACCCCCGAGGGGGTCCGCGCCCGCGCCCCAGGACTCGCGCGCCCTGCGTTCCCCGCGGCCCGCCCGCCGCTGCCCCCGCCCCGAGGAAAGTCGGTCACGTGGCCTCGGGGTGCGCCTCGCTGGGCGCCGGGGGCTGGGGTCCGCCCCGCGCGGGGAGACGGGCGACGGGGGTCGCCCGCCAGGAGCCGGCGACCCTGCTCCGGCCCCCGCCAACCAACCTGGCGCCACGGAGCTCGGGCATCCGGCCGGAGGCCCCCCAGGGACTGCTGCGCCGGCAGTGCCCCCTCCTGCGGCTCCGCAGCCACGGGCCGGCCCCCGAGGGGCGGGCAGGGAACCCCCGGGACGCGGGCCTGAGCGAGGCGCTGCTGGGTGCGGGTGGGCGGGACCCCAGCGCCAGGCAGGGCCCGGCACCTGTGCAGTTCGCACGGCGGCCAGCAGAGGGCGGCGCGAGCCGCTCACGGGCCTGCTGGGGCTGCAGGTCAATCACTCACTGGGCAGGACCCGGCGATGGCCAGGGGAACCCGAGGACCCCCTGAGACCGTTCCCAGGAGCCGGGGTGGGGGGCGGGGAACATGCCCTCGCAAGGCCAGCTGGCAGTGCAGGGGAGATGACGCCAGGGCGCCCTCGTCCCCCCCGCCCCCAGCTTCCCGGGAGGGTCCCTCCAAGGGAGCAGAGGAAGCGCTGTGCCCCGGCTCTGCTGGGGGTCTGGGGGGTCTATACAGCCCCCGGGGAGCGCTGAGTCTCGGCGGCCTGTGCCCTGGCTCGGTGGGGCACCCCCGGCACCCCTAGCGGGACGGTGGGAGATGAGGGGGCATGGGGCCCTGGGGTCAGAGCTGGGGGCGCTTCTGCTTCTGCATGGGGGTCACAGAGACCTTGGTGACCTGGGCCCTCTGGGCTGGGGCCTGCCTGCAGCCCCTGCTGTAGTCTGGGCGGGTGAGTCGCGGGGGCCATCCCAGCTGCAGCAGTGCTTGGGGACCATGTGGCGCAGACCCCTGTGCTGCCTCTCTGCCCCCAAGTTCTTGATTCTTTAAAAGAAGCGTCTGGGAGCCAGAGACACTACAGCAGACAGGGCACTTGCTTGGCGTGCAGAAGACTCGGGGTCGAATCCCGGCACCCCATAAGGTCCCCCTGTATTGTAAACCAAAAGGCATGTGTCAGAGAGAGGCGGAGAGAGAAAAGAGGGAGAGAGGGAGTGGAGAGAGAGCACTGCAGAAAGGAGGGAGTAGAGAGAGGTGCCTTCCCTGCCTGGGGGAGTAGGGAGACTGGGAACATTGGTGGTGAGCAATGTACACTGGTGAAGGGACAGGTGTTGGAACATGATATGACTGAAATCCAATCATGATCAACTCTGTGTATTTCATTAGGATTAAAAAAATTTCAAAAGAAAATAACATTTTTAAAAAGAAAAAACAAATTTAAGTCAATCTTGAAATTTTGAGCGAGCAGCAGTGCAGTGGGCTGGTGAGCGATGCTAGCAAAGCCTCACCGGGCAGCTGTGGTGGGAGTCAGCTCCCACGCTCCAGAAGCTTCCGAAGCTTGGCGCCTCTCCCTGGTCCAAACGGAGTCTTAATCATCAGCGTTCTTTGGGGGGCTGCAGGGGCTGAAGCATATGAAGCATATCCCGCCCGCAGGCAAATGCCTTAATCCCTGTACTATCTCCAGCCCCTGAAGGTGAGACTGTTAAGCCGGACGAAGACCAATTTTATCTTTAGTCATTTTGTTTCTTTTATTTATTTATTTTGCTTTTTGGGTCACATCGAGAGATGCTCAGGGCTTACTCCTGGCTCTGCACTCAGGAATTAAGCCTGGCGTTGCTTGGGGGACCCTATGGCATGCTGGGGATCGAACCTGGGTGGGCCGTGTGCAAGGCAAACTTCCTAACCGCTGTGCGGTCGCTCTGGACCCTTCTCTTTATTTTATTTCAACCAAAAAAACAAAACCAATGTTCTACGCCCCACCCGCGGTGTCCAGGGGCTGCCCGGGCAGGGGTCGCCCTGACATCTTAGCACCAGGTTTTGATTATTATTACTTTTTTTGAAACTGTCATTCTGGACTCTAGCAAGAGTAATATGATGTTCCACTTCTGGACTAAGTGGTGTGCAGAGCTGTCTGGTTTTTAGAATCACTGACGCTGTTATGAGTGGTAAATGTTTTATCTTCTGTGGACCTTTTGTTTATTTATTTGAAGTAAAAAAAAAACATTTTATTTGGTGACCTTTAGGAAGAGGACGAGCGGAGAGAGAGTAACATTTCAGGAGAGACCGTGGGCTTCTCCAAAGACAGAGAGAGCCCCTACACACATCCCAACATTAGAACGGAAAGCACAAAAGTCCCCATCTCAAGGAGAGCTGCGGGCACCGCATTTGCTCGGCTACATGGGCACAAGCAGCTCAGGGACTCGGGCAGCATAGGAGCCTTCAGTGGACCTTTCAAGGGTGGGTCTGCACCCCCCTCTTCTCCTCGACGGAGCGGCATGTCTTCTGATTGTTACTTCATGTGGCTCCAAGTTTTTCAGACACAGGATTGGTTACTTCAGCCTGAATTTATACACCTGCCTTTGGGGAATCTAAATTTTTATCCTAAAGCGGTTTTGAATTTTATTTGGGGGCTTGTGCCAGGCAGTGCTCAGGACTTACTCCTGGCTTTGCACTTAGGATCACTCCTGGCAGTGCTCAGTGGACAGTATGGGGTGCTGGGGATAGAACCCCGGGTCAGCTGAATGCAAAGCAAGCACCTTACCCACTGTACTATCTCCCTGGCCCCGGGTCTCCTGAGCACTGCCCCAGGGCACCTCCTGGTGGTGAGTCTTAGCAGTTCGATGAGGCTTGGCGCTGTGGTGGCAGGGATATCCCAGGCCACTCCAGTGGCCTCTCTTGGGATGCACATGGCAATGCTTGAGACCCTTGTGGTGCCAGGGGGCGAAGTTGGCAGTCATGTGTCAGGCATGTACCATAACCCCTGCATTCTCTGACTCAACACTAAAGTCTACTGTGCTTTGGAGTGGGAGTGTTAGAACACCTGAGTTTTTGTTGTTGATCTGTTTTGTTTGGGCCACCCCTGGCAGTGCTCAGACTTACCCCTAGCTCTGCACTCAGGAATGACTCTTGGTGGTGTTTGGGGACGGTGTGGGAGGCCGGCAATCCAACCCGTGTTGGCTGCCTGCAGTGATGTCCGCGTTTGGGTCGGCTGCTAAGCTTTAGGGGTTTTGTTCACCATTTGTATGTGTGCTTTCTTAAGAACATGAGGTGGAGAAAATGTTCACACTCAAAGGAAGCCGCTAGTGAGCAGCGAATGTCAAAAATATCATTTTTTTCGTCAGAGCCCGGCTAGAACTGATGGATATAATTGCTGAAAATGTGCTTAGGTATCTCAGAGCCGATGCATGGTCTATACGGAATCATTCCTCTAGTGCTTTTAGTGCTCATCAGGACACCTTTGCTTGCCAGCGCTTTAGGAAGTGGATCTTTGGACAGATGTGAGAGTGTGTCGGAGGAGAATGGGGGGTCAGGGGTAGGATACTCTGCAGTCAGACATGGATAGATCCTCGGAACCCAGTGTGGTCCCCAAGTCTTCTGGGAGTGACTTCTGAGTGCATAGCCAGGAGTTATCCCTGAGCACCTGCAGGTGTGACCCAAAAACTATAAATAGAGAATAGGAAACTTTGTGGATTGGGGCTTGGGGAGGCAGGGCAAACCACAGAAACCCACTCTCTCAGGACAGTAGGAAGCTCCGGCCTGTCTCAGTAGAAGGACCCAGATTTTTTTATAAAAAGAAAAACAGCTAGTGGTTCTTTTTCAAGTACTGAATACCATATGCTCAAATTTCATAAGCAACGTCAGGAGAAGATGATTAATATTTAATGCTGCAGCATCTATGGAGGAAGTGCACCAGCCCAGTCTGCATTACGTTTGATCGACATGGCCCCTAAGGACTTAAAAGCATGTGGGGTATTTGCGCAAGATCGGGCACGGTTTAGAGCAACCTTTTATTTTCCTAGAGACATCGCTTGATTAAATAGAAACATTTTTTTTTTCTGCAAGAAACAGATGTCCGTTGCAATAACCCTGAGAGGTTTTTCTTTTTTTTTTTCTCTTTTTGGGTGACACCCGGCAATGCACAGGGGTTACTCCTGGCTCTGTAGTCAGGAATTACCCCCGGTGGTGCTCAGGGGACCATATAGGATGTTGGGAACTGGGAATCGAATCCGAGTCGGCCGCATGCAAGGCAAACACCCTACCCGCTGCACTGTTGCTCCAGGCCCAACCCTGAGAGTTTTCATGTCCCATCAATGGCCCAAGAGAAAGCAGCACTGCCCCTTGGCAGAGCATAGGTGAGCGGTTTCCAGAAAAAGCATCACATCAAGAGAGCAGGAAAACTAAAAACTTGGGCCGAGTCAGTAGTGGGGGTTAGCTCATAAGGGTCTCTTTAGAGCCCACTGTGTGTCAGGCACAGGTGGGGCCCTGGGGAGCAGTCCTCGCGTCGGGGCCTCGGGCCAAGGCACGGTCCTTCTCTTGCAGTGAAGACAGACGTGGCCCCACAAGAGATTTCCACATTTTGTTTGTGCCCCGGCGTAGCCTGCTGTGTGAGCAGCGGCTGAAGGACCTGGGCGTCCTGGGCTCCTTCATCCGTAGGGAGGAGTACAGCCTGGACCTCATTCCCTTCGACGGGGACCTTTTTTCCATGGAGTCGGAGGGCGCCTTCAGAGTAAGTTCAGTGTTTGCCCTTTGATCTTGACACTTGTTTCTGCCTCGTTTGTGATGGTGACACTCACACTGGCATTTTAGTGATTCCTGGAAGTGTCCAGTTTCTTCCTTTTGGGGAGAGATGGGAGTTGGGCCACACCCAGCAGTGCTCAAGGTTTACTCCTGGTTCTGTGCTCAAGGATCACTCCTGCGCATGCTCGGGGACCATATGTGGTGCTGGGGCTAGAACCCAGATTGGCTGCGTGCAAGACCAGCGCCTTCCCCTGTGCTGCCTCTCGGGCCGCTGCTCCTCTTGCTTATGGAGACCCTCCTGTTTCAACAAATTTGCTTAAAATTGTTGTTGCCCTTACTGAATTCTCAAAAATCAGTTGTCTTTAAATGTGTTTATTTCTGGTGTTTCTCTGCTGCTGTTCGATGTTTGTCCTTGTGCCCGTCCCACCCTGAATTCACTGTGGCTGTGGAGGAAGCTTTGAGAGTGGAAGGCAGGGCCGCTCCAGCCTGAAATAGTCAAGTCTGTCACTGCGTTTTTCCAGTTAGCCCTTTGTGAGTGATTTTGTTTCCATGACCCGCCTTTCCCCTTGATTGAGCCTTGGCAAGACCTGAAGACTCTTTTCTTACATTCTCATTTTCTAGAAATAAAATTGCTTACATTTTTTCATTCAAACTCTTGAGGTTCTGCAGTGTAACCTCAGGGCTGGGTGCAGGGTGTGTGGGAAATTCTGTTTCTCCCCCACGCCCGTCCCAGCCTGTTTCCTACTGGTTATTTTCAGCACATATTTATTTGTTTGCTTTGCTTTAGTTTTTGCTTGAGGCCTCACCTGGTGATGCTCAGGGTTTACTCTTGTGGGTCCTCAGGGGTCCATATTTGACTCTTTGATGCCAGGGAAGCACCTTCCCACTATACTATCTATCTGGCCCCCCGGAGTTTTTCTTTTTTAAATATTGTCTTTTTCTGGAAGGTTGTTTTTTTGTTTGCAAATATGATTTTATATGTTTTGTTTACTATCTTTATGACAGGGAGCACTTCTGAACAATTTCTCTTTCAAAGTGCCAGCTTGGCTCTTAGGGGTGCCTGGGCCAGAACTCTGGCTCTATCTTCTGTGCGGTGAGGTTTCTCCATGCTTAGTCCCTTAAGAGAATCTGTAGACCCAAAAGCATTGATTTACGTGAGTTTTCAACCAGATGTTTTTCCTATGGCATATTCTTCACTGTAAAAAGGGAAAATTGGGCATGGCTGGAGTTCTGGCAGGCCGAGTGGGGGACCCCCCCAGTGGGTAACCACCACCTAAATTGTGCGACCCTCAGCCTCAGCGAGAAAGGGAGGGAAAGGGAAAATAAATACCGGAATGAAGGGGAAGATGCAAGGGGGAAACACATTAGCTTGATAATGTCTTCTAAAACCGGCATACCAGGGCCAGAGAGATAGTAAGGTGGGTAGGGCACTTGCCTTGTCCCTTGGAGACCCAGGTTCGTTCGCAAGCACTCCATACGGTCCCCTAAGCCCTGCCAGGTATCACCCCCAGAGCCAAGCCAGGGTGTCAGCCTGAACCCATGCACGGCCCCAACGCTCCCGGTGCCTGTCTGTGCCCTCTGCGTCCTCTATCATTGGAAGCTTGTGCAGGTGTGTTTGAGATGCGACTGCTTTTCCCTACATTCCTTGGGCGTGTGAGTTGATTTGTGGTACTGCTGCTGCTGGTCTCAAGACATGACCTTTCTAGAATGCAGGTGCATCACCAGATTTCCGCGCACCATTTCCCCTCGGCACGTTGGTCTCAGCAGCACCTTAAGAGAAAGAACCTGGGTCTCGCTTGGGTTCTGGGCTGCTGTCACCCAGCTCCCTGTGGGTTTGCTCATGTCTCTGGGCTTCAGCCTGTGGAATCCAGAACTTTCCTGGGCTCCCCTAATGGTCTCTCCCCACCCCAGTCATGAAGCAGGGAGGGGCTTGCATGCCCTTGTGTGGTGACAGGACACAGGCCTGCATGCCCCTATGTAGTAATAGGATACGGGCCTGCCTGCCCCTCTCTGGTGACAGGACAGGGGCCTGCCCGGCCCTGTGTGGTGACTGGACTAGGATTTCGCCTTCCATCTGAGCCATTGCAGGTCTGGGAGCGGCTTCTCTGCTCCCTTTCCCAGTCAGCAGTGCAGAAGCGTTGAGGAAGCGTCTTGGTCACCCCAGCTGAGGATAGGAGCTGTCTCGGTCACACGCAGGGTTGGTCCTGGCCCTGCGTGGGCGGGGCAAGGCCATCCCAGCAGACAGACCCGAGACAGGTCGGAGCCAAGGGCCCCACATCCGCCCGTGGATGCTGCATTCACGCCTTCTCTCCTGCCCTGAACCACGAAGGCCCCCGAGCCCGCATCACCTGGGGAGTCCCGTGTTCAGGACAGGAGGGACCCACACACCACCAGTTATGACCCTAGGGGCTTTTAAAGAGGAATTCCAAGGGCTGGAGCTATATACATTCGGAGGGCATTTGCCTTGCACGCAGCTGACCCAGGTTCAATCCCCGGCATCCCATATGGTCCCCGAAGCACCACCAGAATAATTCCTGAGTGCAGAGCCAGGGGTATCCCCTGAGCCTCACCGGGTGGGAGTTGTTAGAGGTGTCTCTGTAGTAATACGCTATTTTTCAAAATGAATATTTTGTTTGGGTGCTCGGGGCTTGGCAGGCCGGGCAGGAGCCGGCTGAGCTGTCCGCAGGCAGACACAGTTCCCGCTCTGAACAGTCACCTGGGCCCCTGAGCAGTTCAAAAGAGGCCCCCTAATGCTTTCCTTCCACTGAATCTTCCTCTCTGCTCTGCTGCAATGTGGAGCTTCTGGTCCTTTTCTGAGGACTCTTTGGACATCCCGACCAGGATGTTTTGGACTGAAGTGTGAGGCTGCACCCCAAACTTGGCAGAGACATCCTACGGGATCTTTGGGGATGTTATGCTCACTCTGGGCCAGGCTCTCTGGGAGGTCTCTCTCTGCACCCCGCCCTCAATCTGCCCTCCTCGTCCTCATGCCGTTGGGGTGCACGACTGTTGGCCGCTGCCTTAGACAGTGTCAAAGATTCCACAATGAGGAGCTGGAATAATAGCACAGCAGGTAGGGCGTTTGCCTTGCATGCGGCAGACACGGGTTCGATTCCCAGCATCCCATATGGTCCCCCGAGCACCACTAGGAGTAGTTCTTGAGTGCATGAGCCAGGAGTAACCCCAGTACATTGCCGGGTGTGACCCAAAAAGAAAAAAATTAAAAAAGAGTCCTGCGATGGGCACCAACAGTGCTGCCCCATCAGGTGGAGAGCAGGTGAAGCGCGTTGCGTGATTTTTCTCCTCTGCTCTCTGCACTTGCTGGATGAAGGGATTGAGGCACAGGAGTGATCTTGAGGCCCTGCTGGGGACCGTCTGTGCTCTGTCAGCCCTGCTGAACCACCCTGCTGGGTGGCGCGTGCATGCTCTTTGCTCTTTCTGGGCCAAAGATGTTTCTTTTTGTCTGTGTGTTAAATGGATCTTGTGGCCCTTCTCCGAGACCGTGGCTGCCCTCCTGCTGTCCCCTGTGACACTCGCTGCTATATGTGGGAGAGGATGCCTGCACTTCTACAAGCCTAGAGTGTTCTGCTGTGTGGTCACGCGGGCATGCGGAGGCCAGCAATTCCTCGCCCGCCAAGCAATGCTCACCCCCAGTAGATGTGCTGCCTTGGGGCCTCGGCACTGACTCACAGAGCCTGTGCCCACACGCCTGGCCCTCTCCCACAGGAGTGCTACCTGGACAGCGAACAGACAAGCACGTACCACGCGACCAAGGGCCTGATGACGCTGCAGGCCTGTACGGGACCATCCCCTAGATCTTCGGCAAGGGCAAGTGCGCCAGGGTGAGCTGGGGCAGGGAGGGAGGCCTCTCTCCTGCGGGTGGGGTTTGGGGCTCCACCTCGCAGTGCTCTTGGCTCTGTGCTGGGGCCACCAAACTGAGGCTGTCTGCGTGCAAGGCATGACCCCTGGCCCCTCTGCTGTCTCCCAGCCCTCTTTCCTTTTCTCTTTTCTGTTCTTTATCTTTTCTTTTCCATCCCTACTCTCCCTCCCTCTCTCGCCCTCTCCCTCCTCCCACTCTCTCCGTACCCAGCAGTGCTCGGGGCTCACTCCTGGCAGGGTTTGAGGGATCGTATGTGGTGCCAGGAATTGAACCTGTGTCAGCCACCTGCAAGGCAAGCATCCTACCCACCATACTGTCTCAGGCCTGTCTTGTTTTATTTTATTGTTCCATTTTTTTCCGTCTTATTTTTAAATTTTGGATTTCCGGGCACCTTTTAGCTTCATTTTAAAATCCGCCCATTGCTAAAAAGGCTCTGCCTGATTCTGTACTTTGTTCCGAGCAAGTGGCCAATATGATGATCAGGATGAAGAGAGAGTTTACAGAAAGTCAGAATTCAATATTTCCTGATTTTGATAATCTCTTGTTGCTTGATTGAAATGTGGATTTATTAACACCCCTTGCGACTCAGCTGACATACGAAGGACTCATAGATGAAATTTATGGCATCCAGAACAGTAAGTGAAGCGACATCATTTACTAATAGGTTAGCTGAGTAAAATCAATCTCAAAAGTGTCTGTTTTTAAAGGTGTGGCCTTTGTGTGTAAGTCAGAATACTTGAAAATGTGAGGCACTGACTTTCAGCCCAAGGTTAAAGCGAGCTCGAGCCAGGACACCATCGGGGAAACCGAGGCTAAGGCCTTGTGCAGAGGGCCATGCGGTGTGTAGGCCCGCTGCTCGGGCCGCCCAAGGAGGCGTGAGGAATAGAGTGTTTCTGAGGGGTGCCTGGGTCCGAGGTCAGGGGGGGTTGGCCCCGGATGTTAGATTCTGTAGCATTTCAGATCTGAGTGGGGGCTAGGAAAGCTCACGGGGCTAGTGCCAGGCTCACAGCCAGCGCTCAGTTCCATCCGCGCTCCTGCCTGTCCAGTGAGCACTGAGCCGGGAGTAGCTCCTGCTGGGATACAGTCTGAGAAGTTTCCCACAGTCTGATTCGTGTCTTTTCTTCAGAGCAGGGAGCCCCAGGCCGCAAGAGGGGTAACTCCGGTGCCTTCAGGAGTGGCCCTGGCCGGGGGCTAGGGAAACAGCCCTGGGGATAGAGCCCGGGTCTGGAAGGACAGGGATGCAGCTAACTGCATGGGGTCTCTCTGCGGACACAGAGCCCTGCAGCTGCTGAGTGCTGGCCGAGTCCAGACAGTGCTGTCTGTCCAGTGTGCCAAGCTGGTTATCGCAGAGTGGATTGCGATGGTGTGTGTGTGTGGGGGGGGGGGGGGGTTCGTGTGTGTTAGTGTGTATGTCACTGCAGTGGTGAATGTGTGGCTCAGTGACAGCGGCCACGGAAGCAGAACAGGACCACACATGGAGGCATTTCCACACAACAAAGCGTTTTCCTGCTCTTTCAGGATTATGGGGTTTTTTTCCAATCGTTTTAGACCAGTTGTTGCGAAGGATAACTTCTTAAGTTGCTTCCTTTTGTGGGGACAGTCGTAAGCAGTGCCAAAGGGACTGCGGGGCTGATCTCTGTGATTTTCTGCTCTGTGGGGCCAGTCCGTGGCCCTGCGCCCACCCGGGCTGTGCCTGGCAGTAGCTGGGGGTGATGCCACACACACAGCCCCTCCCCAGACTCCTGCTCCGAGCTTTCACTGGCACGGGAGCACCCCATGCGAGGGATCCCCGCCTCCTGGTGCTTCTGCAAGTCCCTTGATGGATGTGGCAGAGGTGCTGGGGTTTTGGGTGCAGAGGTGTGAGAGATGGGGCTCGTGGGGTGCCTCCGGGGGGAAGGAGTTTCGGGAACTCACAGTCTCTTCACATCACACACTTACTTCTGATCAAACATTTAATTAAGGGAGAGGGCTGGAGTGATAGCACAGCGGGTAGGGCGTTTGCCTTGCACACAGCTCAAGCCCGGGTTCGATTCCCAGCATCCCATATGGTGCCCTGAGCACCGCCAGGAGTAATTCCTGAGTGCAGAGTCAGGAGTAACTCCTGTACATTGCTGGGTGTGACCCCCTCAAAAGAAACCATTAAGAGAAATCTGAAAAACAAGGGGAAATTGGGCTTCCCCATAACCCCCCAGGTCTGCGCCTATGGCTGGACCGAGGGCGATGGCAGGTCCGTGCAGGAGCTGCGTGCAGGCTGCCTGGGCCAGCGGCTGCCCCTCTGCTTTGAGCTGGAATGCGAGGTCTTGCCGACCTCGTGTATCTCAGCATGTGCTCAGGCTCCGGGTCCCGCGGCCACCGTGGCGTGCTGTCTCCAGACGCTGGCGCCCGGGCTGTTCCGAGGGGCTTAGGATTTGGAAAGCATCCGAGAAGTATTTTTCTTCCGTTGGTCACTTTCTCTCCCACATTCTCCGATGCAGGAGTTCTTGTTGCTTTATGATTCTCAGCACCCACCCCACAGTGCTCAGGTCCCACATGGGGCAGTGCTCAAAGGAACAGACAGCTGGACTTGAGCATGCGCTGCCCCCGATGACCCGTCTCTCTGGACCCAGAGCAGTGGAGCTGATTGTGTGTAGACACGTCGGGATTTGTGTTGAAAGTGGAGGGGATGTTTTTTTGAAAGGAACCAACTTGGAGCTAGAGGCAGTGCAGCAGTTAGGGTGAGTTTGGTCCCCAGGACCGCATATGGTTCCCCCAGTCACTGCCAAGAATTAGCCCAGAGCACAGAGCCAGGAATAAGCCTTGAGCACTGACAGGTTTGGCCCAAAAATCAGAGAAAGGAAACAGAAAGGAAAGAAGCGGTCGGAGCTGTCTCCCGCCCTCAAGCACACTTCTGTGCTGAGATGATTCCTGGGATCTTGTTTTTTTTCTTTTTCTTTTTCTTTTTCTTTTTCGGAGAGTATCTTCCCTGCATGGCAAAGCCTGGCAAGCTACCCGTGACGTGTTCTATATGGCAAACAAAGTAAAAAGTCTCAAAATGGAGATGTTACTGGGCCCGCTTGAGCAAAATCAATGAACAATGGGAGGACAGTGACAGGGGTCACACTTGGCAATGCACAGGGGTTACTCCTGGCGCTGCACTCAGGAGTTACTCCTGGCGGTGCTCAGGAGGGCATATGGGATGCTGGGAATCGAACCTGGGTCTGCCCTGTGCCAGGCAAACACCCTCCCTGCTGTGCTATCACTCCTGCCCCATCCTGGTCTCCTCTTGGCTTGTTGAAATGTCGGTATAGACGGCATGCACTTGCACGCGCCAGCAGGAAAGACAGTGGGCCACCCTGGGGCATGTTTCCTCGGGTGGCCCCATCCTGAGTTCGGTTCGGGCTGGCAGTAGCAGGAGGCGTCCCGCGGACCAGGCCAGGGAAGCCGTGCGTGAAAAGCATGAGCGTCCTACGCTCGTGCGCATCTAGTGACTCAAAGCCTAGTGCTCTCCCCTGACAGGAAGTCTCTGGAGTCTCACTTGGGGTGTCCCCTCCCGTGCAGGTCATGTAAAGCTACCACCCGAAAAATTCGCCCTGAAGAGGCAGGGTTATGGGCAGGACCTGCCCACAGAGGCCAAGAAGCTGCCGCTGGACTCAGCTGAGGAGCTCTACGCCAAGATCCGAGACCGCAACTTCAACGCCGTGGGCGCCATGCTCTGCAAGAAGGCCAAGGTGATCTTGGCCGCCTTTGAGGTGGCTGGGGCCTGGGGCCAAGCAGCAGGCGGGCTGTGGGCGCCCGGGGAAAGGTGGTGCCAGGCCCTCTCCTGGTGTCAGGTCCTTTGCCAGTCATCATCTGCACTCCCTGTCCCTCCCTCCTTCCTCCCAGCCGCTGATGGTGGCGGCATCTCCACTAGCTCCTGCATCTAGGGAATCCGGGTTCAGCCGGAGCAGGCTGGGAAGGCGTGTGATAATGAGAGCACAGTCCCCGTCCCCCAGCTTCGTTAGCACCTCGCGCCCTCCTGCTGCTCGTTTATTCTGGGTTCAGCTCACTTTTGAAACCTGAATTCGTAAAATGATAGAAGCTGAATTTTTTAACTCTGGGGGAAGTTTTTAAAAATCACTTTTTCCCTTGAAGGGTGATTTCCTGATTTCATCTTTTTTAGGAGTTATCTCCACAATATTAGTATTTGTATTTCTTTGGGTTTTTTTGTTTTTTGAGGGGAGGCACACCCAGAGGTGCTCAGGGCTAACTCCTGGCTCTGCGCTCAGGGATCACTTCTGGTGGGCTGAGGCAACCACATGGGATGCTGGGGATCGAACCCAGGCTGGCCGCATGCAAGGCAAGCACCTCGCCACTGTTCTGTCACTCTGACCCCATGGTTGTTGTATTTCTGAAGTTGCTTTTGTCTCACTTGGGTTTTGTTCCTCAATTTTTTATTTCCTCACCGTGACTTATAAAGCTATGGATAAGAAGTGTCAGGCATTCACTGTTCCAGCTCCGAGCTCGCCATGGTGTCCAGTTCCCTCCCTTCCCGCTGCCAGTGCTCAGGGCTGGCTCCTGGCAGGCCTCGGGGTTCTGTGGGGAGGCCGGGCACTGAGCAAGCGCCTCCCACACTGTATAGCTTGGACCCAGGAAACGTTTTACACTTGATTTGCTATTGTTGAGGTCTCAGGCTATACGATCGTTAGCTTTTGTGGCTTCAAGGCACAGTTTGCTGAGCTCCACATCCCTGGCAGGGACTATGCAGTGTCATGTGTAGCCTACGTGGGCCCTGGGCTCCCTCCCGTCCACATGGTCTCCCAGTGCTGCAGGATGTGGCTGTCGCAGTACCTGGACCCACCAACCTGCCTTTTCTATTTTCCTGTGGCTGTGGGATCTGGTTATAGCCTAATTCGTTTTGTGTCCATTTCTCACACTAAAAATTAAGTTGGGGGCATCTGCACTTGTTTGTTCATTGCAGCACTCTTTACAATAGCCAGAAACTGGAAGAAACCTGAGTGCCCAAGAACAGATGACTGGTTAAAGAAACTTTGGTACATCTACACAATGGAGTACTATGTAGCTCTTAGAAAAGATGAAGTCATGAAATTTACATACAAGTGGTACAATATGGAAAGTATCATGCTAAGCGAAATGGGTCAGAAAGAGAGGGATAGACATAGAAATATTGCATTCATCTGGGGGATATAAAGCAACAAAATATGAGATCAATACCTAAGAATAGCTGAGATCAACACCAGGAGGATTACTCCATAGCTTAGAGGCCAGCCGGGTATTCTAGGGGAAAGGGCAGTTCAGATAGAGAGGGGAGCACCAAATAAAGGGTGTTTGGATGATCCTCCCAGGAGGGGAAATGCATGTTGAACGTAGACTATGGACTGAACATGATTGCCACTCAATGCCTCTTTTGCAGACCACAACACCCAAAAGGAGAGAGAGAACAAAGGGGAATGCCCTGCCACAGAGACAGGGTGGGAGGGGGGGTGGGGGGAAATGGGCACTGGTGGAGGGATGGGTATTTGATCATTGTATGACCGAAACCCAAGCACAAAGATTTGTAAATCTACAACTGTACCTCATGGTGCTTCACTAATACTAAAAAAAAAAAAAGAGAAAAAAAATTAATTTGGGGGAGCCGGAGTGATAGCACAGCGGGTAAGGCGCTTACCTTGCATGCAGCTGACCAGGGTTCAGTTCCCAGCATTCCATGTGGTCCGGTGCATGCCAGGAGTGATCCCTGAGTGCCAGGCCAGGAGGAAGCCCGGGGCACTGCCTTGCACGTGATTCAAACATGCCCTGGGCAACCCAAAGACCCAAACTCTTAAAAATGCACTCTTGGCAGCCAGGGCTGGGGCTGGGGCACATTTTGTGTGTGTGTGTGTGTGTGTGTGTGTGTGTGTGTGTGGCCTTGGGTGCCGTTCCCAGCACTGCTGTGGCTGTGACTGGGGTACACCCCGTGTATGTGTGTGTGTGCGTGTGCACACGCGCACACGCACAGGTGTGCGAGGCCCAGAGTGCTGTCCCCAGTACTGTCGTGACCTTCTCCCCTCCCTCAGGAAAGGCACAACGCCAAGACGGTGGGCGAGATCAAGCAGATTGTCTCCCAGCTACCCCACATGCAGGTGACACGGGGCTCCCTGGCCAATCACACCTCCATCGCCGAGCTCATCAGGGACGTAACGAGTGAGTGCCCTGTCCCGGGCTCAGGCTCAGGGTGTGTCACTGGCTCCCTGCTACTTCTGGGGGGGCCCCCGGCTACTTTTTCACTTGTGCATTGTTCCCTGTGCCAGCCGCTGTGTCCTCACAGAAATGTTCCGAGTGTGACTGTTGGGTTCTGCGGGGTCAGGTGGTGCAGCAGGACTCTCCCAGGCTCTGGGTGGCGCCAGCACTGCTTCGCCAGACCTGGCAATACTTGCTGAGGTTGGTTTCAGTCTGATGTGGCGAGGAGCTGGAGTTGGAGCGGTACTGCAGTGCCTGGCACACAGCCAGCCCGGGTTGGATCCCGGAGTCCCATATGGTCTTTGAAGCCTGCCAGGAGTGATCCCTGAGCACCACCGGGAGTGGCCCCCAAAGTAACCAAAGTAAAATGCCTTTGGGAAATTGCTTTAATTAGTGTGAAGAGGTCAGCCTCGTTCCTGACGCCCCATTCCCTCTCAATGGAACGACCATCTCCGAATGCAACAGCTATGTGTACCTAGGTCAAGAGGTCAACATGACAAATGACCTGGCACCCGAGCTGCGCAGGAGGAAGAGAGCGGCTTGGAAGCCTTCAAGAACGTTGAAGAAATAGCTAAGAGGACGAAGAACCTCCGGCTCCGGGCACATCTCTTTGATTCCACTGTTCTTCCTGCATTAACATATGCCTCAGAGACCTGGGCCCTACGCAAACAAGATGAGAACGCTATTCACGTCTCCCAAAGAAGAATAGAAAGAGTTATGCTTGGAATATCACGTTTCACTCAAATGAGAGAAAGAATCCGGAGTTCTGACATCCGTCGACGATCAAGAATCAGGGATGCTGTCTCATTTGCCAAGGTGTCGAAAATCAGATGGGCTGGTCACGTAATGAGATTTAAAGACGACCGCTGGACTAGAGCTGTTACCGATTGGATTCCACGGGATGTCAAAAGACCGCGTGGCCACCCACCTACCAGATGGTCAGACTTCTTCGTCAAGATCATGAACGATCGGTTTGAGGCCCTTCATGTTCCCGGAGCGAACAGATGCCATTGGGCTACACTAGTACGCGACAGGGACAAATGGAGATGTTACTGGAGCCCGCTCGAGCAAATCAACGACTAACGGGAAGTTAAGTGATGAAGTGTGAAGAGGAAGCTGCTAGGGCCCAGGTCCCGGGGCTCTGTGTCTAGGCGCACCTCGGGGCACAGGCTGTCAGCTTCTCTGTTCTGGAATGTGCCTTCCCGGTGATGACTTAAACTTGGTGCTTGCTTGCTACTTTGCATGCCTTTGGGAGAAATGAGCATTTATCCCACTTCTGAGTTGCTCATGTGTTCATTATGTTTCAGCGTCTGAAGACTTCTTTGATATGTTAACCGTGGAGCAGGAGTTTATGTCTGGAATAGACACTGATCAGGTACTTGAACACTAAAACCGTTTTAGCCGATAGTTAATGAGATTGGCAAACAGAACTCGAGGTAGGAAAGGAATCGCTTTGATTTCTCTGTCTGGCCTAAATACCTGTCAGGGCAGTGCAAAATGTGCGGAAAGAGATTCTGCCAAGGGATAGGTTTCTGTTGACCGGGGGTGGTGTGTATCTGTGTGTGTGTGTGTGTTCCATTTTGTGTGTGTGCGTGCATGTGTGTGTGTGTGTGTTCCATTGTGTGTGTGTGTGCATGTGTTCCATTGCTGTTCGCTGTCCTCAGAGAAACAAGACCCAGCCCTGAAGCCCAAGACTATTGAAGCCCATCACGGATAATTTAAGAGCATGGGTTATATGATCCCTTTTCCTGTCTGCCTGTCAATAAATCCCGCATTCTCACTTGCAGCAAGCAAGCGCCCAAATTCACCACAGTCCTTGATACTTTACTGATGCTGCTCAGGTGTCGCTGACAAGTGGGACAGTTGCACCCGCCGCCCTTAGCCCCGGAGCTTAGGTTGTCCAGGGAGTGTGGGCAGGAGTGTGAGCCAATCTCCAGCCTCTCCTTGATTGGGCCTCTCAGGGGCCGGGGAACGCCCAGGCCTGCAGGCCCAGACCCGGCTCTCACGCATGAATCTGCCAGGACTCTAGGTCAATAGTTACATGGAGGACTGCATCGCCCAGAAGCATCCACTCATCAAGGTGCTCAGGCTCATTTGCCTGCAGTCGGTGTGCAACAGTGGGGTCAAGCAGAAGGTTCTGGATTATTACAAAAGAGAAATTCTCCAGGTCAGTGTTTCTAAGTGACTCATTTGCCAAGGAAGAAATTTATTAAAAAGGCAGTTGGCCTTGCATGTGCCCACCTGGGCTCGATCCCCGGCACCCATATGGGTTCCCTGAGCCCCACCAGCACTGATCCCTGAGCACAGGAAGTGGGGGGGGCGGGCAAAAGCAAACAAAACAAAGGAGACATCTGGACAGTAGCACGTCAGGAGGTGTGGTTGGCCTCCTTTTCTTACTCAGTTATTTCAGTACACTGTCATCTATCTTCCTTACGTTGGGCCCATGCATTCTGACTTTAAAGTGAAAATGTGGGGTCCAAAGAGCTAGAAAGGGGCTGGAGCAATAGCACAGCGGGTAGGGCGTTTGCCTTGCACGCAGCCGACCCTGGTTCGATTCCCAGCATCTCATACGTTATCCTGAGCACTGCCAGGAGTGACTGCTGAGTGCAAAGGCAGGTGTAACCCCTGAGGATCGCCGGGTGTGACCTGAAAAGCAAAACAAACAAACAAACAAACACAAAAACCCAACAAACCAAGAGGTAGAAAGGGGTCAGGCACTTGTCTTGCATGCTGCCGGGTATGACTCAAAAACAATAGTATCAAAATGAGATTGAAAATGTTCGCTCCCTCTTCGGAAGTGGGAGATCTAGCAGGCTCCCCAACTTCTCTGGCAGACATACGGCTACGAGCACATCCTGACATTACAGAACCTGGAGAAGGCCGGGCTGCTGCGGCCCCAGCAGTGGGGCAGGAACAGCTACCCCCCCATCCGGAAGACCCTGCGCCTCTGGATGGACGATGTGAATGAGCAGGTGAGCCGAGTCTTCGTGCACACGCATGCACATGCACGCCATCTAATAGGCGAGCTGAGCCTTCACGCACATGCATGCGGACCAACATACACACACAGACACATACATAGACATACACACACACATTTCCCCAGTGGTGTGGCATCCTGCTGGTGGGAAGGCGCTGCCCTTGCAGAAGCCAGGACTGAGAGGGGCTTTTTGGGGGATGCTCTTTGAAAATGGGGGCTGGGGGGTGGGAAGCGGGGGCCCTTGTCCACTTAGGCCTCAGGGCAGGGGAGGCTGGTCTGGACTCAAGGAAGCCTCTGGTCAGGGAAAAGGCCGGCCTCAAGTAAGAGGATTGGGGACCAACACAACTGACTCACCGTGGGCAGTTGGGGCTGCTGGACTCAGAGTCACTGTGAGGGAGGGGTTTCAGACTGGGGGTGACTGTGATGCTGGGGGCTGTCACTCTCACCTTTGGGAGATTTGGGCTTGGCTGTGCCCTGGGGCCTCGCCCCCTGGAAGAATGCCTGAGAGTAGCTTGGCTGGGCTTAGAGCTCTCCACATTGCCTCCCCCCAGTGGGCCAAGTTTCTATAGGAGAAGTTTCTCACCAAATCGATGAACAGTTTTTCTTCTGTGGGGGTCGGATGGAATCTTTCCCGGGCAGACAGTTGAATGTTCAGACCCAGCGGTGCTGGGGTTTGGCCACGCACCTGCCCTCTGCACGTGCTGCCGGGCACTGGCACCTTCCAGCACACAGGGGCACCAAGCAGCTTTCTGAGATTGGTTTGAGACAGAAGGACTCAGGGCCAGGAGAGGTGAGGGCAGAGCCATGCGTCAGCTCTGCACCACCAGGTCTGATCCATAAAGCTGTAGGGGTAGGGGTGGGGGGGAGAGAGAGAGAGAGAGAAGGAGAGAAGAGAGAGATTGGGAAATTGGGTAGAGGGTGGAGATGGCAGGGCTGAGCAGGGTAGGCTGGAGCACACTGTGTTCCTCCCCAAAGTCAAATCCAGGATGGCAGCGTGGAGGACGTTTGCCTTTAATGCGGCCAACCCAGGTTGTGATCCCTGAGTGCAGCACCAGGAGGGAGCCCTGAGCACCGCAGGGTATGGCCTCCACCGAAACAAACAAACAAAAAGAGATCCCATGGCCCATTGGGCAGAGAGGAGTTGGTTGACTCCAGGTGTCGCTCTCGAATCCTCCGCAGAACCCCACGGACATCTCGGCTATGCCTCCCTCAGCATGCGGCTGGCCCAGCTGCTCTCCCGGCCTGGTTGGCGCAGAATCGAAGAATTTGTGCACATACTCCCGGGCCCCCACTTCGAGGAGCGGCAGCCGCTGCCCAGGTGCCTGCAGAAGAAACGTAGGTTTGTGAGTGATTTTGTTTTCGTGACCCGCCTTTCACCTTGATCGAGTCTTGGCAAGACCTGAAGACTCTTTTCTTACATTCTCATTTTTAGAAATAAAATTGCTTACATTTTTCATTCAAACACTTGAGGTTCTGCAGTGTGACCTCAGGGCTGGGTGCAGGGTGTGCGGGAAATTCTGTTTCTCCCACACGCCCGTCCCAGCCTGTTTCCTACTGGTTATTTTCAGCACATATTTATTTGTTTGCTTTGCTTTGGTTTTTGCTTGGGGCTTCACCTGGTGATGCTCAGGGATTACTCTTGGTGGTCCTCAGGGGTCCATATTTGACTCTTTGATGCCTGGGAAGCACCTTCGCACTATACTATCTGTCGGGTCCCCGGGACATTTTCTTTTTTAAATGTTGTCTTTTTCTGAAAGGTGGATTTTTGTTTACAAATATGATTTTATATGTTTTGTTTACTATCTTTATTACAGGGAGCACTTCTGAAAAATTTCTCTTTCGAAGTGTCAGCTTGGCTCTTAAGGGCGCCCGGGCCAGAACTCTGGCTCTATCTTCTGTGCGGTGAGGTTTCTCCATGCTTAGTCCCTTAAAAGTATCTGTAGACCCAAAAGCATTGATTTATGTGAGTTTTCAACCAGATGTTTTTCCTGTGGCATATTCTTCACTGGAAATAGGGAAAATTGGGCATGGCTGGAGTTCTGGCAGGCCGAGTGAGACCCCCCATCCACCAAGTGGGTAACCACCACCTAGAGTGTGCGACCCTCGGTCTCGGCGAGAAAGGGAGGGAAAGGGAAAATAAATACTGGAATGAAGGGGAAGATGCAAGGGGGAAACACGTTGGCTTGATAATGTCTTCTAAAAACAGCGCACCAGGGCCAGAGAGATAGTAAGGTGTGTAGGGCACTTGCCTTGCCCCTGGCAGACCCGGGTTCGTTCCCAAGCACCCCATACGGTCCCCCAAGCCCCACCAAGTGTCACCCCCAGTGCCAAGCCAGGGAGTCAGCCTAAACCCGTGCATTTCCCCAACACTTCCGGTGCCTGTCTGCGCCCTCTGCGCCCTCTGCCATTGGAAGCTTGTGCAGGTGTGTTTGAGATGTGACCGCATTTCCCTGCATTCCTTGGGCATGTGAGTTGATTTGTGGTACTGCTGCTGCTGATATCAAGACACGACCTTTCTAGAATGCAGGTGCATCACCAGATTTCCGGGCACCCTTTCCCCTCAGCATGTTGGTCTCAGCAGCACCTTAAGAGAAAGAATCCAGGCCTCGCTGTGCCATCGGCCCCTGTGGTTAACGTAAACAAATTTTTTTAAATACGGAATTATGGCTGGAGCGATATTACAGCGGCAGGGCATTTGCGTTGCATGCAGCCAACATGGCCGACCCGAGTTCGATTCCTCCACCCCTCTCGGAGAGCCCGGCAAGCTACCAAGCGTATCTCGCCCGCCCGGCAGAGCCTGGCAAGCTCCGCGTGACGTATTCGATATGCCAAACTCAGTAAAAACAAAGTCTCCAATGGAGACATTACTGTGCCCGCTCGAGCAAATGGACGAACAATGGGAGGGCCTTTACTTTTTTCACTTTACTTACGGAATTATGGGTGGTGTTGAGATAGCTTAGAGGGCTATAGCCCCAGCATCACCTGGGGAGCCCCGGGTTCAGGACAGGAGGGACCCACTCACCACCAGTTATGACCCTAGTAGCTGTTAAAGAGGAATTGCAAGGGCTGGAGCTATATACATTCGGAGGGCATTTGCCTTGCACGCAGCTGACCCAGGTTCAATCCCCGGCATCCCATATGGCCCCCGAAGCACCACCAGAATAATTCCTGAGTTCAGAGCCAGGGGTATCCCCTGAGCCTCACCGGGTGGGAGTTGTTAGAGGTGTCTCTGTAGTAATACGCCGTTTTTCAAAATGAATGTTTTGTTTGGGTGCTCGGGGCTGGGCAGGGCCGGGCAGGAGCCGGCTTCGCTATCCGCAGGCAGACACAGTTCCCACTCTGAACAGTCACCTGGGCCCCTGAGCAGTTCGAAAGATGCCCCCTAATGCTTTCCTTCCCCTGAATCATCCTCTCTACTCTGCTCCAATGCAGAGTTTCTGGTCCTTTTCTGAGGACTCTTTGGACATCCTGACCAGGGTGGCTTAGACTCCAGTGTGAGGCTGCACCCCAGACCTGGCGGACCCATCCTACGGAATCTTTGGGGATGTTATGCTCAGTCTGGGCCACTCTTTGGGAGGTCTCCCTCTGCACCCCGCCCCCAGTCTGCACATCTCCACGGTGTTATTTTTTTATTGTTAATTTTTTCACCCGGTGATGCACAGGGGTTACTCCTGGCTCTGCACTCAGGATTTCCTCCTGGCGGTGCTCAGGGGACCATGTGGGGTGCTGGGATTCGAACCCACGTTGGCTGCATGCAAGGCAAATGCCCTCACTGCTGTACTATCGTTCCAGCCCCAATACTAGAAGCTTCGACCTGGGATTCTTGTTCCTTCGGGTCTTTTGCATGGAAGGGCGGGTGTGAGTCAGAACTGAGCAACTGTGGGCGTTGGGGGGATTCTATAGCATGTGGGGTGCCCGTGAGTCTTCCAAGGCATGTTAGGTCGCCCCTGGCGGGTTCTGTAGGGCATCTGGGGCTAGGACCTGGGTGAGGCCAGAGACCCGCCTCACCTCGAGTCACCTTCTTTCAGTCCTATTTGCCGGCTTGCTCTTCTCTTCGAGCTCTTGCTAACTCTGATTTTTCCCCCTTACATGTGACAATTTCCTCTATCTGGATATTTTGAAGTTGAATGCCAGCCTGAGGTGGGTGACTGGGCTGGCTGATGACAGTGAATAGATGCCGTTTGCATATGTCCTGTGCCTTCAGGCTCTATATAATCTTGAACTGTGTCTGCAGCTCCTGACATTTTGTTTGGAACGAAAGACTGATATTTATGTAACTTCCTCATAGAACGGTGTGTGGTGCTGCCCATCACGCCACAGCTCCCAGGGCTGGTGTTTCCCTGTCCAGAAGACGCTGGGCAGACTTGAGCCAAAGCTCTAGCTGGGAGGAAGCATTTGTACCGCGGGATGAAATAGAACTGCCTTTGAGTCAAGCTGACATTTTCAAGAAATACAAAACAGACTTTTTTCCCCCCATTTTTAGTATCAGAGCAGATAATCCCCTAAGGTTATTTGCTTCCCTGAAAGATATTTAGCTTGCCCTTTCAAAGTTCATTTAGAGCAGATCTTGGCGTTCAATCAGAGTTGGGTGCTAACCGAGGTCAGAGTGTTTGCTTATTTGTGGCCTTCTTTGTCTCTTAAGAGGAACCGTAGTTAGAGGCCACCAGAGAAAACAAAACACAAGCACCCGCTTCCTCCCAGCTTGGTTCCTCTGTTCTCAACCCCCGGCCATTTGTCTATACATCTTCACCAGAACAGGCGGGGGACAGAGGTAGAGGGAAGGTCTGAGAAGCCCCTGCATGGAGCTCCCCGAGCAGTGCTCCCCATCTTTGTGGCTTCTGTTGAGGTTCTGCAATGAGTCATCAGGTGCTAGTGACAAATGTGTCATGTACGGCGTGACACAAAGATGGAGTTTGTGCCATCAGTCCCCAGGGTGGGAGGAGGGAGCGTCGGGTTTTGGGGGTCAGTGGCAGGAGGATGTGACCCATAGCGTGTCAGCTTTATCTCGGGTGGGGGAAAACGGATCATTTGGGGAGAAGTGTGCTTGGGGTACAGATTTGCCGCGTTTTTCTGGATTTCTCTCTCTCTCTCTCTCTCTCTCTCTTTTTTTTTTATGTAGGAGTACTGCTATTTATCCAGCCACTGATTAGCTGATTGAATTGTGCATGAATTCCACCTTACTTTTTTTTTCACTTTTTATGATTTTATTTATTGAATCACCGTGAGAGCAGTTACAAAGCTTTCAGGTCTAAGTCTCCGTCATACAATGAAACACCCGTACCTTCACCAGTGCCCATTCTCCACCCCCAACAACCCCAGTATATCCCCATCCCACACCCTCCCCCTACCAGTGGGGCAGATGATTTCCACATTACTCTCTATCTACTTTGATCACATTCAATATTTTGACACCAGACCCACCATTATTATTTGAGATTTTGCCCCAACACTCAGATCTGCTGAAAAGGCAACAGTAGACAATTTGTTTTCTATTGCTGGTTATGAATAACATATGATGTTTCGTGGCTGCAGTACTGGCCGCACGATTTTGAAATTCTGACATTTGAACACTTAAATCTGGAGGGATTTCTGTCAAAACCTGTCGGGTTCCCGAGAATTGCTCCTGAGTCTCTGGGATCATGGTCATTAAGCAGCTTGATCAGGAGCCAGAAAGGCCGTTCGTGGGCAATGACTTGGGGTCTCTTGGGGACAGGGAGGACAGGACTGGCTCCAACCCCATCCTGTGAGGCCCAACAAGTTTTGTCACTGAGGTCCCAAGCCTGACTGTCCAGTGGCCTCTAGAGGATGGCGGCCACCTGGCCACCAGAGGGAACAGGCCAAGGCACGAAACCGTGGGCCCAGCACTGCAGGGACCAGACGCATTTCTGCCAAAAGCCACTGGATTTCGAGATTTGTTTCTGAGTCTCTGGGATCATGGCCATTAAGCAGTTCAATCAGGACCCAGAGAGGCCATGCCTCCAATGATACAGCTGAGCCGGAGGTGATTTGTGGGTGTGTTTCCCACATACCTAACTTTTGGCCATTTACTTTCTAGGTAAACTTTGCCCCAAGTTTTTGGGGTCTGGCCAAAGGCACGACAGCAATTTTGGGGTATCTGGAAGTGTGGAGGCGCCATCAGGCTGCTGATGCACTCGCCTCACAGGTACAGTGATTTTTGTTTGATGGTTTGTGTTTTTATGTAGGAGTACTGCTATTTATTCAGCCACTGATTAGCTGATTGAATTGGGCATGAGCTCCACCTTACTTTTTTTTCCATAATTTTCTTTCTTTCTTTCTTTCTTTCTTTCTTTCTTTCTTTCTTTCTTTTTGTCTTTCTTTCTTTCTTTCTTCTTCTTATATTTATTTATTGAATCACTGTGGGAAAAGTTACAAATCTTTCAGATTTAAGTCTCGGTCATACAATGATCAAACACCGTCTTCTTCACCCTTCACCAGTACTCATTTTTCACCACCAAGAACCCCAATATACCCCACCTCCCACCCACCCAATGCCTATGAGGCAAATGATTTCTAATTAGCTCTTCTCTACATTGATTACATTCATTATTTTGACAAAAGATGCAGCATGATTGCTTAGAATTTACCCCCCAACAATCAGAATGGCTGAAATGGCATTGTGAAATACATTGTTTTCTATATAAGGTTCAAATTTCCAGGGCTGGAGAGATAGCACAGCGGGTAGGGCGTTTGCCTTTCACATGGCCAACCCGGGTTCGAGTCCCAGCATCCATATGGTCCCCTGAGCAATGCCAGGAATAACTCCTGCGTGCAGAGCCAGGAGTAACTCCTGAGTGCAGAGCCAGGAGTAACCCCTGTGAGTGCAGAGCCAGGAATAACCCTTGTGCATCGCCAGGTGTGACCCAAAAAGCAAAAAAAAAAAAAAAATTTGGAGTTCCTCCCCTCCACGTTTCGCTGAGCAAGCAGAAGGAAAGCAAAGAGTTTGGGCCCGGTGGTTGATGCAGATTGCTGGGCCGGGCCGTCGATCAAGGGAGATTTGGGGATCTCTGGGACCCATCCTCGGGCCCAGTGCTCTCCGGGGCCCCTAGCTTGGTCGTGTCCTACGAGTTGGGGGCGAGCCTGGCCTTTGGGCTCGCGTTGTGTTTGGACGGGCAGGTGGGGTGTTCAGGGCCCAGCTGCTGACACCTGATCCCGCCCTGGGCAGGTGGGAGGACGGGGATTGGCGGCTGGCCCCTGAGATGCCCAAGATAACCAGTCATTGAGATAACCAGAGTCAATCCCAGTCGATTTGGGTGATAGGCTGAGATGACGCACCGAGCCGCTGAGGCAGATCCTGTCTGGAAACACTCGGGCACCTTGATCGCAGCAGGCCTGGCCTGCCAGGGGGCGGTGGCGAGTGGGCACCAACCTCGGCGTTTCCGTGGCTCGGAGCTTCCGTGCCCTTCTGCTTGCTCTGCTGTAGTTTTGTTTTTGGGTCACACCTGGACGTGCTCCGGGGTCACTCCTGGCTTTGCACTCAGGACTTACTCCTGGAGGTGCTCGGGGGTCCCTATGGAATGCCAGGATTGAACCCGGGTCAGTTGTGTGCAAGGCAAATGCCCTCCCCGCTGTACTAGACTTCTGGCCCCAAGGCCCAAAACTTAAAGAAAAATCCTTGCTGGGGTTTCCCCGTCCCTGGCGCCCTGTAAGCCTCATGGGTCTGCACACAGCTTGTGCGACTGCCTCGAGTGGCCAGTGACAAGGGCGCCCGCGTGTCCTCCTGTTCCCCAGGGATGCTCTCTGCCCGGTGCTCCCGGCCCTGCAGTCCTCAACTCCTGCCCTGAGTTCACTCCTCCTTTCTGTGGTGTCCCCCTCCTCTCTCGGTGGCCCTCCCCCTGGGGTCACCCCCCTTCCTGCGTGGTGCTGGGACAGCAGAGCTGCCAGGTTTGTGCCAGGTGCACGGTTGACCCCGGGGGCTTGGATTCAGGACCTCATGCTTGTGAGTCAGTGCTCAAAACCCCCTCTCGTACATTCCTCCCCTCCAAGCTGAAGGAATGGACTTGACCCATGTTTAGTCTCACACTTCTGCTTCCTGGCGAATCACTGCCGGCCGCTAGCAGGCCAGGACCCATGTGCCACGCCTGTGTGAAGCAGGGACGTTCCAGGGCATGAGCCTGCTAGCATCTTTGTCAGGGAGGGGTGGGGGCTTGTTCAGGCCGGAGACTCTACTAGGCTCACACACGGCACTGAGTGTTCAAGTCTCAGGGAGACAGTGAGGCTCAAACACATTTTGTTTTGCGCTGTTTTTCTCTCTTCTTTTTTTTTTTTTTTTGACTTTTTGGGTCACACTCAGTGATGCTCAGTGTTGCCTACTGACCAAGTAAAAGAATGCTTGATTTTTCATTCCCCCTTTGTCCCGCTCAAAGCTGGGCAACCTCCCAGTACAGGAGGTTTCAGTTTGGGGAAAATGCACCCTCGTAAATGATTTGTAAATGATGTATGAGGAACAGCACAATCTTTGCAGATATGTCAAAGCTATATCAAAGCAGTTCGTTCTGACCAATAGCATTATGCCGAAAGGGTCACCAGGTGGCTGGCCAACTGTGCATGGCTCTGCTCATTGTCCCATCCACTTTCCCATGTCCCATCCCCTTTCCTTCTTTTGGGTAGGCTGTGGAAACATACTTAAGTCTGTACTTATGCTCTGAATAAACGCACGCATTCATGCCATCTCCTGAATGACGGAACCCTGTGTGACTCGAGTGCTGATTTCACCCTGACGGCCCTCCCCTGGCTCAGCCTCGCAGCGCCAGATGTGGCACTCAGGAATTACTCCTGGCAGTGTTCAGGACTGGTGATTGAATCTTGGTCAGCTGTGAGCAAGGCAAACCCCTCCCCACTGTGCTCTCACTCCAGTCCCTCCTTTTGCATCTTTTTGTGTTTTTTCAGAATTGATTGATTGCCACGTAGCGTTTGCTGGCCCTGACGTTCTCTGTAGAGTCCCTTGTTGCACACTGTGTTTCGTGGGCACCTTGACATGAAGACTGGCGCTTGCCTGGTGCATGGCTGACCCCATAGGTCCCCTGAGCAGCGCCAGGAGTGATTCCCGAGTGCAGACGCAGGAGTAACCCTGAGCACTGCCGAGTGTCCCAAAAAACAAAAGGAAAGAAAGAAAATAGGTATCCTTGCCCGGAAGGGTAGCCCAGGGCCAAGGAGCCTGCCTTGCCTGTGGCTGACCCCACCCCACCCTGTACATCCCTCCCCACCCAGGTCCTGCCAGGATGAGCTCCCATGACTGGATCAGAGTCAGCCCTGAGCACCATCAGATGTCTCGTCCTCAGGCCCCAGGTTAGGTCACTCCGCACTCCCCACCTCCCCCCCACTCCCCGGTTCCCGCTCACTCATCCTCGAGGGGACCCGCACTCATTCAGCTTGTGTCCCATCTGGAGCAGGCCAGGCCATACTCCTCTGTACATCTCTCAGGCCTTAGTGGGCTGGGCCACTCCCTGGCCAAGGTGCTGCCAGTGTTGCTCACAGCACTGGGGTCACAGAGAGCAGGGCTGTCAGGGTCGGGCTCAGGGCCTCTGCCCTGTCGCTCTGTCCACCCGCCCGCCCCCCCCCCCCCCCCCCGGCTCACAGATTTCCTGGCCCGGCTCCTGAGGAGGGCCCTGGGCAGGGTCACTGGGTCCAGGTCCCACTCGGGGGATGCTGAATGACCTCAGTTGGAGATCTGTAACTGACAAACATTTGTCAAAAGTTTTCTGAAACCACTTTCACAGGGCCCGGGGATCCAGAACTGGGCCCCGCAGGGACCAGAGGCTCGTTGGCCATGTAGTGCTGACGTCTGCCGGGCAGCCCTCCGGAGCCTCAACCACACACTGACATCACGAAGGGTGGCGCCTGCCCCTTTAAGAATGGCCCATGATGCCCTCCTCCTTGCTGAATTCTAGTTCTACCTCAGAAAATTCTAGACTCCAACTGCCATTTTCAGTCTCTCCACGAGACTGGCACGAGCCTGTTTGGCAGAGCTCAGTACTGAAGCTGCGAGTGCAGTGTGACACAGGTGAATCTGAGCCTCTGGGCTTTCTGCCCGCGTGCGGGCGGCTTTTTTCTCTAACAGTTCTTTAGTGTATGATAGTTTTGAATCTTTAGTTAGTTTAAGGTTTTTTACTAGTTATATATATATTTTTGGGGGTGGGCTGGGGGTGGGGTGGGGTGGGGTGGCCATACGTGGCTGTGCCCAGGGGTGACCCTGGCCGGCTAACGTCCCTGTGCTGACGGAGATCGAGCCCCGGACAACTGGATATAAGGCAAGTGCCCTCCCCACTGTCCTGCCTCTCTGCCCCTTGCGGACTTCTCTATTGAAATATGGAATGACTCTGAAGTCAGTGGGCCCTCATCGGGGGCTGATGAGAAGCAGAGGAGAAGATGTCACTCCCCCGGGACTGGCTGAAGCGCTGGCACTGCTGAGCGCGATGAGCCCCGCCAGCCCCACGACGCCCACTAGGCCTTCCCGGGGTCTTGGGCCGGAGGGAGGGATTGCCCTTTTCAGGGAAAGGCAGTCGATCCTCGACTCCTCAGGCCCCCGGGCCTTTGTCCTACTCGCAGAAAAGCATTTCAGGAGATGAGCATGAAGCAGAAACATTATATTTGGAGGCCTTTAGGAAGGGGAAGGAGGGAGGGAGTAACACGCTCGAGAGAGAGTGCGGCTTCTCCAGAGGTGCAGAAAGCCACTGAACATGCTATGTTGCTAGGTTGCATTCAGTTCGAAAGTCCACACCTCAGGAGGGGAGAAGCCCGTGACATGATGGACCTCATAGGCAAGAGCAGTACCTGGGCTCGGGCACACATGAGCGCCCTCCCTTGGTTCAAGGTGGCTAATCTAGGGATTTCCCCAGGCTGCCCCTGGTGGGAGTTTCTAGCTACCTAGAGTCCATTGCTAGGGTGGTTGCCAAGGGGGTAGAGTTGAGTGGTCCATGGTTCTCTTAGAAATTCCTTTCCTGGCCTTTGTTCCTATTCCCTCGGGGGATCCAGCCTGCTCTGGGCTTCCTAATGTGGGTTAATTTTGACCAGAACTTGGGTCCCGTGCCCTCAGGTGGTCTTTTGGTGGCCATGAAGCTTTTGTTGACTTTCTCGGAGTTCCATTGCCATGGGGACGCTTCCCCCATCTACCTGTCTGCCTCAGTTCTGTGGGTTAAGAAATGGAGTTAATACTGGCTTGTGGTTATCCAACCTGGGCAGCGTTACAAGGAATGAAGGAAACGCCGAAAACTCCTTTGCTCCCCTTTGTTTTTCTTTTTGGGTCACACCTGGTGATGCACAGGGTTTAATCCTGGGTCTGCACTCGGGAATCACTCCTGGCAGTGCTTGGAGGACCATATGGGATGCTGGGAATCGAACCTGGGTCGGCCGCGTGCAAGGCAAATGCCCTTCCCACTGTGCTATCGCTCTCCAGCCCCCCATGGCGCGGTCTTGCTGGGCCCATTTCCCTGGCAGTTCTCAGCCCATCGAAAAAAGTGTGCCTGTTGCTTGCCTTAGCTTCTGTGTGTAACCCCGGGCCTATCACACATACACATACGCGCACACACACACACAAGACCAGCCATCACTGCTGAGTCGCCTGCCGGCTCGTCAGTGTCTGGACGGGGAGGTGGTCAGTGACACTCTCAGTGCTCAGGGATGATTTCTGGCTCCTGAATGTGTTTGGTGGTGGGAGTGATGGCAGGGAGGGCGTGAGGGTCAGCTGCCCGCAGGGCAAGTACCTGTCCCCTCTGCTCTCTGGCCCTGAATCTGCAGTTGTTTGTTTGTCTGTTTTGGATTGAGTTTTTGCGCAGGAATGACACTTGGTGGGCCCAGGGGGCTGTGCGGGAGGCTGGGGGTCACACTCGGGGTGGTGAGTGCCAGACTGGCAGCTCTCTGGGCTCCGGAAGCTGCTGTGGTCACTCGCCTGAGACAGACTCTCTCCTCTGCTCTTCAGAGATTTAGTCCTGAGAACGAGTGTGCCTCAGAAGGCCCCACAGTGGGCTCGATGGTCGGGGCCTGGTAGTGGCCGCGTCAGCGTCTGACCGCCTGACCATGAGTCTGCTGAGGCCCAGCGGGCTGAAGGCCCCCACCAAGATCCTCAAGCATGGGAGCTGGGCCCTGAAGGCACCCTCGGCCGGTAAGTGCGCTCAGCCCAGGCCAACGGAGACTCATTCCCACCCGGGAACCCCATCCCGATTCCTCGCCCGGGAAGGGCTCCCTGAGCTGTAGACACGTTCGTGGCTCTGGGCACAGCTCTCACACACGAGTGTCACGTTCTGTGAGTTTAGTGTCACGGCAACCGGTGACAGCTGAGGCGACCAACACGCTCCCTCCTAACTGCTAGCTTCCTTGCCCGGGCTTGGGGACAGGCTTAGGGAGGTGGACTCACCTGGACTAGAGGGCCTCATTGCCGGCCAAAGCCACAGTACAGTGGGGAGGGCAACTGGCACCCCATGTGACTCTCCACCCTCAACCTCACCATGAGTGACCCTGAGCGGAGAACCAGAAATAGGCCCTGAGCACTGGCTAGGGTGCTCCCCCCCCAAAAAAGAAAAAGAAGATGGGCCAGTGGACACAGCAGAAATAAGACACTGGGTTCGAGCTTTCACCTGGCTTGGTCTGTAGCATCACGGGGTGTGTCCAAAGATTTCCCCTGAGCTGCCCAAAGTATGACTGCGGCCTGGGATGCTGCAGTAGGTGAGCACGTCCGCTTCACGGCAGGCCTGGCCAGGCTTCGCCACAAGCAGCCCCCGTCATTGGCTAGGAGTAGCCCCGAGCACTGCTGGGTGTCCCTCCCCCCAACCACACTTTAACTGGACCTGGACAGGCCCTTCCTGTCCCTTCTGACCCTTCTGACCCTTTCTGTTGTTCCAGCGGCTGCTCCCATTGAGAAGACCATGCCTGGGGAGAAAACCCCCAGCGCCCCCTCCTCGGAGATGCAGGAGGAGTTTGTGGGCGACTTTCAGGTCGGGGAACGAGTCTGGGTGAACGGGAACAAGCCTGGATTCATTCAGTTCCTCGGGGAGACCCAGTTTGCCCCTGGTCAGTGGGCCGGGATTGTCTTGGACGAGCCCATGGGCAAGAACGACGGCTCGGTGGCGGGTGTGCGCTACTTCCAGTGCGAGCCGCTGAAGGGCATCTTCACCCGGCCGTCCAAGCTGAGTAGGAGCTTGCAGGCCCACGATGAGACCAACGACCAGCAGCCAGCGCCTGCCGCCTGGGCCACACCGCCCCTGTCGGCCTTCCCGGTCCCTGCCGGCACCCAGAAGGTGCCCCAGCCCCCCGCGAAGGAATCACCGGCCACCCCTCACATCAGCAGCCTGACCAGGATGGCCAGCGAATCCATCTCCAACCTTTCTGAGGCCGGCTCCCTCAAGAAAGCCGAGCGGGAGCTGAAGCTCGGGGACTGGGTGCTGGTGAGTGCCGAGGGCAGCGGTCGCAGGTGGCTGTCCATTCGCCTGTCTGGTCCATCAGCTCCTCCAGACTCGCAGTTTGGGTGGAAGCACGAGCAGCCGGGATGCCTGGTCCTGCAGTTTCCAGCATGATGGATGCGTGCGGGGATGCTGCCAGTTTTACCAGTTTAGCCAAAACAGGGTGGAGGGGTCATGCCGTGGGGAGGGGTCATGCTTTGCACGCCTCTGACCCGGGGTTTAAGTCTTGGTCCCATGTACTGTCCCCCAAGCACATCCCGGAGTGATCCCTGAGCACCAAGCCAAGAGTAAGCCCCGAGCACTCTGACTGTGACTCAAAAACAAACCAATGAACAAAGTTGGAAATCGGTTCTATTTCTCTGGTTTTCGATGTTTTTGCTTGGGGCGTCACAGGGTGGTCGCACACAAAGCCAGTGCCCTTCCCCCGGTGCTCCAGCCCTGTTTGTCAGCATTCCTGTCAGTGTCCAGCGCTGTGATTCTGTTTTGCTCTGTGTCCCGGGACCCCAGCGTCAAGCCAAGGCATAGTGAAGGAGAACTGGAAGATCGAACTCTGCTAAGATACGAGAACAGTCATTTTCCTTTAGCTGGTTTCTGGCTTAATTTTTCTCCAGCGGTGGGGTTGCCAGTGCTCCGCTCCCACACCCAAGGGGCAGCGACCCCCTCGCCACACTAGGTGGCTGGCCTGGGTCAGAGATTCCCGGGGGTGTGGTCAGCCAGGCCACCGGTGACAGCGAGTGGGTGTGAATGCCGCTGCCTTGCATGGACACTGAGCAGCAGCGTCTGCTCACCCTGTAGGGGTTGTGGGGGGAAATGGCACATTAACCTTTGGGGTTTCTTCAGGAAATCCCGACTCTGAAGCCAGAATGTTCGTTTGCGGGGGTGGGGGCGCTGTGCGCAGTCCAGGGTGCCTGACCCACGTCCCTCCATCCCTCCGGCAGGTGGGAGGCATGGAGGCCGGTGTGGTGCGCTTCCTCGGGGAGACGGACTTCGCCAAGGGGGATTGGTGCGGCGTAGAGCTGGACAAGCCACTGGGCAAGAACGATGGTGCCGTGGCCGGAACGAGGTGGGTCCCCCTGCCCTCCCAGACAGCCTGGGGCAATGCACGGTGCCCGGGAGGCGCTGAGGGGACTGCAGGCCACTTCACTTGGTTCTTAGGCGGTGCCACTTCCGGTGGCACTCGGGGACCCTGCAGGGATGTGGGGACAGCCTGGGGCCCCCACATGCAGCTGTGCTCGGGCCGCAGGAACCCCCCGGGCCTGCTGTCGCCCTTCAGATGCCGGGGAGGCTGCTTGGAATCGCCCTTGGTTTGCGTGGTGGGGGTGGGCGGCATGCAAGCGAGTGTGGGTGTGAATGTATGAGGGAGTGTGTATGTGAGCGTGTGAGTGTGGGGCTGTGAGAGTGTTGGTGGGGTCGTGGGCATGAGAGTGTTGGTGGGGGTGTGAGCGTGTTTGCGGGGGAATGAGAGCGTGTCAGTGTTGGTTTGAGAGCGTGCAAGTGTTGGTTGGGGTGTGCGTGTGTGTGACTGTGGGGCTGTGGGTGTGTGGGAGTATTGGTTGGGGTGTGAGTGTGTTGGTGTGGGAGTGTTGTTGGGGTGCGAGTGTGAGTGTGTGTTTGTTTGGGTGTGAGTATGAGTGTTTCTGGGGAGTGAGTGTGTGTGAGTGTGGGGCTGTGGACATGTGGGAGTGTTTGTTGGGGTGTGAGTGTGTGTGTTTGATGGGGTGGGAGTGTGAGAGTATGGGAGTGTTGGTTGGGGTGTGAGTGTGTTTGTTGGGCTGTGAGAGTGTGGAAGTGTGGGAGTGTTGGTTAGGGTGTGAGTGTGAGTGTGTTTGTTGGGGTGGGAGTGTGAGAGTGTGGGAGTGTTGTTTGGGGTGCGTGTGTGAGTGTGTTTGTTGGGGTGTGAGTGTGTGGGCATGTGGGGCTGTGGGAGTGTGTTCGTTTGTGGGGGTGTGAGACTGTGGGACTCAGTGGACTTCTGGGTCGGCGCTTGTGTCTCTTGCCGAAGGTGTTTTTGTCCCCCCCTCCTCGTTGTCCGCAGGTACTTCCAGTGTCAGCCCAAGTATGGCTTGTTTGCTCCCATTCACAAAGTCACCAAGATTGGCTTCCCGTCCACCACGCCGGCCAAGGGCAAGGTGGCCGCCGTGAGGCGTGTGATGGCCACCACCCCCGCCAGCCTGAAGCGCAGTCCTTCGGCCTCGTCGCTCAGCTCTGTCAGCTCCGGGGCCTCATCCGTGAGCAGCAGGCCTAGCCGCACGGGACTAGTAAGCAGCCCCCAACCACTGCGGGGTGCTCGGGCCCCCACAGACTCCCACAGCCCCAGGGGCGAGAGGCGGAGCAGGAGCACGTGGGCTGAGCAGCTCCGGGTGGCAGGCAATTGGTTTCCCAGCCACCACCGGTGACAGGAGCAGGGAAGGGCCTTTCCTTGGGTGCTCAGGGTTCCTCTCTGGTCTCAGGCCGCCTTAGGGATGAAGTGGGGTAGCTGAAGGGGGCTCCTGAGGGTCAGAGCAGGGCCCAGAGACTCTGGGGAATGCTTGGCACTTTGTCTTGCTTCTTTGCTCTCTCCGTCTCTCCCTGCTCCCTCCTGTCCCTCTGCACCCCTGTCCGACATGCAGAGTGGCCTGGACTTCTGTCCATTGCGGGGCCACAAGTCAAAGCTGGGGCCTCGTGGCTTCTCCTCTCACGTCTATCTGAGTCATAAACACTAAAGTGTGTCTGAATATGCAAGGGTGCCCTGAGATATTGTCCACAGGAAAATGGGCCGACAATGGAGAAGGTGTCCCAGGGGGTTGGCTTTGCTGGGGGCTGCGCTTCCTGCCGCCGCCTCTGCTCCGTGCATTGACCCTCGATGCGGAAGAGGAGGGAGTGAGTGTGTGTGCAACGGAAGATACAAAACAGATGACATGGGAACGGGAGCCAGGAGGCCACGCGCCGTGGGCACAGGCCTAGGGCCAGTCCTGTCTTGCTCGAACACCACCAGGTTTCCCTGCCCCACCTACATCCTCAAGTCCGACTCCTCCTTCCCTTCGCCTCACCATTTAGGAGGGGAGCAGACTCAGAAGCCCCTCTCCTTCCCTCGCGAGCCAGCCCATTTGTGGAATTTGGTTTTGTTTTTCTGCTTGACTGTGGACCACACCCTACAGTGCTTCAAGGGGCCAATTGCAGTGCTGGGGTTGTGCCGGGGCCTCCCACCTCCAAGCAAGAGCCCTACGCCTGAGCCGTATCTCCAGCCTCCTCCCGCTATCTTGTTTTGTTCTGTTTTGGGGTCACACTTGGCAGACCTCAGGGCTTTCTCCCACCTCTGTGCTCGGGATTATTCCTGGCGGGCCTCCGGGATTGAGCCTGGGCAGCGCTGGGGCTTCGCTCTCCAGCTCTTTGGCCCCTGCCTTGCATATCTTTATGCAGGGTGGAGCTCACTCCTAAACTGAACATCACCGTTAGCGTCTATGACAGGAATATAGAAAGATTCTGTGTGACTTCACGGAAGTATACCTCGACAACATAATTCCATAAGTGCACACACAAGCGTTCATACACACAGTCACTCATACATGTACACGTAGTGCATACCGTATATACACAGGCTTATGGGTATACACACACAGGCACATACATGCATAAACACAACGCACGCATGCACACAGGTGCGTGTTGATATGCCCACCGGAACATACATGCACGCATACATACATGCACACGGGTCCGTGCGTGCCCTGTGGAGGCCTCCCTGTTCGTCTGTTGGCTGAGTTGCTCTTCTGAGGTACCAGGCTCCCACAGAAGGCCTGGCCTTGCTGGGATGGAGCCTGGGGCCTCACAAACCACGCGCAGGGCAGAGGCTTTGGCATCAGCATCCTGAGTTCAGCTCATGGCCCCGACGTTGCCCAGCCCCTCAGCACGGGCCTCCCCCCATGCTAGGGGTGCTGCTTTCTCCCTGCTCCGGCGCCTGAACCTCACAGTCTCGTCTCCATAGTTGGCTGAAAGAAGCCCATCGCTCCTGTGCTGGTTTCCTCAGGGAGCTGTCTCGGGCCCAGGAAGCGCGTGCGTCTGGCCTGCCCCACCCGCTCAGGCCAGGAGGCTCAGGGAACACCGCCGCCCGCCTTTCTTAGTTTTTATTTTTGCTCTTTGGGGTTCACCTGGCAGTGCTCAGGGACTCCAGGCATGGTGCTTGGGGGCTGCTCCCGGTGGAGGGGGGGTTGAGCCCGGGTCTTGCTGTTAGACCCCCAAGGCTGGCAAGCTCTTCCCAGCCACCCCTTGAAATCCGAGTTGACTGCAGTTCCCGAGAGCACTGCACATGGCTGGCCCGAGAGCTCGTGTGCTCCTAGAAATTTTAGTTATTATTTGGTTTTGGGGCCACACCCAGGGGTGCTCAGGGCTTATTCCTGGCTCTCTGCTTGGGGGGTGGGGTCACTCCTGATGGTGCTGGATCTTGAACCTCTGCAAGCACCTTCCCCCACCCCCCCAACAGACTCTTTGGCCCTCGGGAGGGCATTTAATCGGATCAGATATACTTTAAGTGTATCGGGAAATCACGGCCAGGTCCTTACGCACAGGCAAGGATGATCCCGCTCTCCGGACAGAATTAGGTGGCTCGAGAGCTCCCAGCAGGCAAAGCAGCATTGGACAGCCTGGGCCCTGCTGGGCCCGTCGGAGGCGTTTGGCAGCAGCTCAGATGATGCGGGGAAGCGGCAAGAGAACCTGCGGCTGGACCGCAGCAGGGCGATGGAACAGGGATGGCCGGGCAGAAGGAGCGGAAGTCCTGGCCATCGCCGCTGCAGCCCCCGCCACCATGTGCCCGAAGAATGAAGATCAGGTCCCGCCTTATCCCCTCCTGCAGGGGCCGTTGTGCAGAGAGGGATCTGGGTCTGCAGAGAGACCATGAGTGACCACGAGCCCAGGATAGAACGGACAGGACCCCCGGTCCCCGCAGCCTTTCAGCCCACTCCCCTCCCCTCCTCACTGTCTTTGCCTCTTCTCTCCTTCCCTTTGTGCTTGGTCTTTCCCTGAGCTGCCCTTGCTGTCCTGCTCGCTGGGCATGAGCCCTCACACATTCGAACCACTTTTTCCTTTTTTTTCCCTGGACTTTGGCCATGCCCCAGCAATACTCAGGACTTACTATGGACTCTGCACTCAGGAGTCACTCCTGGTGGGCTCGGGACCCTATGGGGTGGGTACCTGTTATCCAGCTCGGGTCAGCGGCGTGCAAGGCCAGCTCCTTTCCCGCAACTTTATCATTCTAGCCTCTCATCTCCCATTTTCGAAGGCAGATCGCACAGGGGTCTTTTATAGGGTCACACCCAGTGACCCCCGGGGGCACGGGGCCATTCCCAGAGACAAGAGTCTCTGGTTACTGCTATTCAGGCATGGGGCGGGTGCCCGGGAGAGCGAGGTGAGCTGGAAGGAAGAGGAAGAGAGAAGGGACAGGCTGCCCAGGGAGACCCTGACGGACCTGCAAGGCTGAAGATGCTGGAGCTGGCCTCAAGCTCAAGCCAAGGGCTCATCCTTAAGGAAGCTCAGGCCAGAGCGGGCTGTGGAGGGGGCTGCCTCCGGCTCTGCAGAAGAGTCTCTGGATTCCCACGAGGCCCGAGGTCAGTGGAGCCCAGGTCCCGTCCAAGGATCTTCGGGAAGGTTTCATGACATTTCTGCTGAGAGTCGCTGGCCCATATGCAAGGATGCAGCACTGCTCCATGTGCTTTGCCGAGGATCACCGCGAGCATGCCCGTGTCGGCCGGCCCCATCCCCTTCACGTCTCTTTTTCCTTTGCAGTTGCCGGAAACCTCCTCCCGCTACGCCCACAAGATCTCTGGCACCACCGCCCTCCAGGAGGCGCTGAAGGAGAAGCAGCAGCACATTGAGAAGCTGCTGGCCTGAGCGGGACCTAGAGCGGGCAGAGGTGGCCAAGGCCACGAGCCACATGGGGGAGATAGAGCAGGAGCTGGCCCTGGCCGGAACGGGCACGACCAGGTGACGTCTGTGCAGACGGCAGTGCCGGGGCCGAGAGACGCCTGCGGTAGAGGCTGGGCGCGAGCTTGGTGCAGGCGGTGCAGGCAGAGGCCGTGGGTCCCCGTCTGCCGTCGTTGCGGTGGCGTCCGGCGCGTGGTTTGATCGCATGCGCCTTCTGCTCGCCCTGTGGGGGTTTAGGGAGTGCCGAGTTGTCCGCGCCGGTGCTTTCGTGGTGTGGTTCCCCTCTGGCCTTCCAGAAATGCCGTAGCTTAGGTGGGAGATGCATTCAGCTTGCCGTGGTGACAGGTGGTGATGCCAGCCCACATAGGGCTGTTGGGGGCGGGCGAGGCCACTCACGCGCCGTTGCCTCTACAGCACGTCCTGGAGCTGGAGGCCAAGAACGACGAGCTGCGGGCCATGCTGGAAGCGACCGACTGGGAGAAGGTGGAGCTGCTGAACCAGCTGGAGGAGGAGAAGAGGTGAGGCCGTGCCCGGAGCTGGGGGCTCCCTCGGGTGGGGCACTCCTGGCCTTCCAGGGCTGTGAGAACCAGAAACCAACGGGTGCCCAGTCCTGAGCGCGGCCTCAGCGGGAGGGCTGGGGGGGGAGCTCAGTGGAGCCAAGCCACCCCCGGCCCTCCCTGCTGTGTCCACCTGGCCTGGTATTCAGGAGGCCTGTGCTGGGTGGCAAGGAACTGTCCTAACCCAGTGGGGCCCTGTGGGAGTCCCTGTGGTTAAGTCCCAGGCGGGAGGAAACCCACAGTACTCATGGGGCACGACAGCAGACAGACAGGGCTCAGGCTAGGCTGCAGACAGACGGACGTGGTGCTCAGGCCGGGGTGTAGACAGACAGACATGGGGCTCAGGCCAGGCTGCAGACAGACGGACGCGGGGCTGAGGCCTGGCTGCAGACAGATGGACACGGGGTGCTGGCCGAGACCGCCTTTTCAGAAGGGCTCCCGGCAGTGTGGTGCCCAGGGGCACTGCCAGTGCCTGGCTCAGTCCCTCAGCTCCACATGCTGACTCGACAGTCACTGGGAGCCCCGCCCCCCGCTCCCCGCCCCCGAGTCATTGGCTGCTTCTCCCCCAGGGGCTCAGTTGTTGTCCCAATGTGGAGACAGGTGCTGGCTGGGAGGGACTGGCAGGCGCCTCGGGTCAGTTTTTAACCACCTCTGTTAGCTGCGAGGCAGAAAGGGTTGATATGACACTGCACCTGGTGTTGGCTCGGCCTAACTTCCTCCTGTAGCCTGCGGGTCCCACCCAGTGCTCGAAGCTGAGGGGACTCGCTGACTTTCTTTTTTTTCTTTTTGGGTCAACCCAGCGATGCTCAGGGGTTACTCCTGCCTCGGCACTCAGGAATTACTCCAGGCATTGCTCCGGGGTCCACAGTGGTATGCTGGGAATTGAACCCGGGTCGGCCACGTGCAAGACAAACGCCCTGCCTGCTGTACTCTCGCTCTGGCCCTCCCCGACTCTCTCAGCCCTCCTGTGTGTGGAGCCGGGGGCTGGGTCAGGCGCATCTACAAGATGGTGGCCCTCATGGGGGGCAGCAGTGACGCCCCTCACAACGTCTCCCTCTCCCCCACAGGAAAGTGGAAGACCTCCAGTTCCGAGTCGAGGAGGAGTCCATCACCAAAGGCGACCTGGAGGTAAAGCCCGGGCAGGTCCCGGAGGCTTGCAGGGTGCAGGCAAGGATGCGGGATGGCCTGGCCGGCGACCACTTCTGCTGGAGACTCCGAATCAGACATGGATACCTGGGGTCATGCACCTGGCAGGGCCCGGCTGACACATCTCTGCTCCTTGGGGCTGGAGGCTGCTCTTGATGAGCGTTTTTCTCTCGTTCTGACACTCGGGTCTATGCATTTGCCTCAGCTTTGATTTTCAGTCGAGCAGCACAAATCAAATCCTTTAGAACCCCATTTTTTAGAAGCTTTTCCTTAAAACAAGAAGAAGCAAAGAGTCAGTTTGGAAAAGAAAAATTTCTATTTCTGCTTCTTTTCCTTCCTGTTTTAAGTTCATGGAAATTTTGTTTTCCCACTAGAAGGAGGTGAAGTCCCTGCAGGTGGCCTCTGAGAAGCTCGCCAAGGAGAACGAGTGCCTGAGGACCAAGCTGGACCATGCCAACAAGGAGAACGCGGATGTGATCGCCCTGAGGAAGTCCAAGCTGGAGACGGCCATCGCCCCGCACCAACAGGTCATGGGCGAGCCGAAGGCATGCGTGAGCCAGGGCGTGGGCGCCGAGGCGGCCGAGCTGGCCGAGCTCAAGATGCACATCGAGAGGCTACAGTTCGAGTACCAGCAGGAGGTGGAGAGCCTGAAGGCCCAGCAGGCGGCTGAGCGTGCAGCCCATGCCTCTGAGCTGAAGACACTCAGGTCACGGCTGTTCAGGACGGCCCAGGAGCAGAAGAACAGCCTGGAGGCTGCACGGGCCAAGCTCGAGCAGATCGAGGACCAGCACCTGGTGGAGATGGAGGACGCCCTGAACAAGCTGCAGGAGGCGGAGACGAAGGTAAAGCACCTGGACGGGTTGCGGGCCGTGTGTAGTCAGCAAGCCCAGGCCCTGGCCAATGCCACGGCACAGCTGGAGGCCAGCCAGCAGAAGCTCTTGCAGCTCGATGGGCTCTGGAAGGCCAGTTCCGAAGGTCAATTGGGAATGGAGAAGCTCAGGCAGCAGCTCCAGGTGGCTGAGCGGCAGATTCAGGAGTTAGAGAATGCAAAGCGGGCCGAGAGCTGCAGGTTGGTACTCGGGCGCCCTCGCCCACTTCCACGCTCGCTCCCTGCATGCTGTGTGTCAGTCTGCTCGCCGCCGTGTTCCGGCTTGGTGCTGACAGGTCTCCCGGTCACGTCCCGTGCGGTTCCCTCTGAGGGGACTGAGAAGGTGTCGGCATGATTCTGGGGCTGTCATTGGTCCCCAGCACCCGGATGCCGTGCTAGCCTTGGCCCCGGCTAATCGGGCCCGTCTGGGGTCTTTCTGAAACAGAGAATTCTTCACGAGGCCAGTGAGAAAACAAGATAGGAGCCCTCAGAGCAAACCTCTGCCCCCCACCTCTTGGGCTCGCTGCATACTCGCCGAGTTCGCCCAGACACTTGGGCTCGAGTCAGGCCGCGAGGGTCTTTCCCTGACCTTGCTGACCACCTGCTCGTGTGACGGGCTTTGCCCTCCTCTCCCCGAGGCTCCTCAGTTCCCAGCTGGTGCTCGATGTCTCTGAGCCTCTGAGCTCCCTCAAGGCTGGTGATGTGGCCCATCTTGGTATTTCTCATTGCCAGCCCCTCCCTCCCTGCAGCACAAGCCCCCGCGCAGCCCTGCAGAGATTTCATCCCTTTCAGCCTCTAACAGGTGCTTGGGCCAAGTCCGCCTTCCAGCATGGCCCCCTGCTGGCCACAGGCATGGACTCTCATGGTAGCCCTGACCCTGGGGAAGGACGAGACAGTGAGATCTGGGCCAAGCCGAGGAAGCTGCAGTTCTCACCAAGGAGCCCCGAGAGATGCCCTTTTCCTCCTATAGGATTGTGGTGGCAGGGACGGGCCCTCACCCCCCCCCCCTGCTACCCCCACGCTGGGCACTTTGTTGGAGAAACTTCTCTGTTGGCCAAGATGGAAGGGCTGTGGGTTTTGTAGACAGGACTGACAGACATAACAGAAGGGCCCCGAGATCCCTGGGAGTTCCCTTCAGGACTCAGGACTCCTTGGCTGGCATTCCAGAAACACCGGCTGAAACAAATGGAATCAATTCCTAGGACAGAGCAGGGGATAGCTGACCCACTTGTTCGCATCAAGATAAAACAAACGTCAAGTTCGGGTGACTGCTGTCTAGTGGATTAGAGGTTCCTCATTTTAAATTTCATATTGAAACCCCTCGAACTTTTAAAGTCACAGAAAAGAAATGACAAGAAAGTAAATCTTGGGGGCCGGAGTGATAGTACAGTGGGAAGGGCGTTTGCCTTGCACGCGGCCCACGTGGGTTCGATCTCCATCATCCCATAGGGTCCCTGTCATTGTCTCTACCCTCCCGTTGTTTATCGATTAGCTCGAGCGGACCCAGTAACGTCTCCATTGTGACACTTGTTACTGTGTTTGTCATATCGAATACATCACAGGGAGCTTGGCAGGCTTGCTGTGCAGGCGAGATGCTCTCGGTGAGCTGGCCGGGTTACTGCCAAGGAGAAATTCCTGAGCATTTAGGGTGACCGAAAAAGCCAAAAGGAAAAAAAAAGATAACCTTTTATTCCCTCCCTCCCCTCCCTTTCCCTTTCTTCCCTGTTTCCTCCCTCCCTCCTTCCTATCCTTAGCTTCCCTCCTCCCTTGCTTACTTCCTTCTTCCTCGCCAAGCCATGCTCTGGGCTCTGGGGTCCTCCCGCCCAGCAGTAGTGGGGCTTTTCAGCTTGTGGACCGATCTCAGTCTCGCCCAGTGGTGCTGCAGTTCCAACTGCAGTTCCAACTCGGGCCTGGTGTGCCGTCTCCCCGCCCTTTGTGCCGTCTCCCCGCCCCTGGAAAGTCAGTCTTTCTCATAGGCTTTCTTATTTTCTGGTCACGCCAAAGTTAGGTCTAGAAAACGCCTCTGTTTGGGCCGTTTTCAATAACCACTAGACAGTCATCACCAGAACTGCCGGCGCCAAGGCCTTGGCTTCGTGAGCTTCAGGCAATCACGCTCCCCTGACGCCTCTGTTCTTCGGGGTTGTGTTGGGTCATGGGCTTCTCATACGTGTTTTCTGTTTTGTTTTCCCCTTCCCGTTCCTGTTTGTCTCCTTGGTCCATTCACTCCATCCTTGTGACTCTGGTAGGCCGATAGCCTGGCCAAAGAGCTGCAGGGGAAGGGGCTAGCGCTTCGTAGTCTTCAGGAGAATTTGAACGAAATTGTCCGAGCTGAGGGGCCGTGTGTGCGCGCATGTGTGTGTGCATGTGTGTTTGTGTGTGCATGCTGGTGAGCAGAGGAGAGGGGCCGTGCATGTGCGTGTGTGTATGTTTGTGTGTTTGCATTGTGTGTGCGTGTGTTCATGTTTGTTCGTGTGTGTGCGTGTGTGCTGGGAGTGGGCAGGGGGCCGGCGGCTGACAGTGGCCCCCGGCTCCCCACAGGAGGAGAAGGTGGACGTGAGCCGCAGCCAGTGCCAGGCTCTACAGGCCGAGCACGCCAAGGCCAGCGTGGAGATCCAGGGGCAGCACGAGGAGGCGCCGCAGGCCCTTCAGCAGCTGCTGCTGCAGGCGAAGGAGAAGCTGCAGGCGGTGCAGGCGGAGAACGGGAGCCTGCAGCGGGAGGTGGCCAAGCTGAAGACGCAAGCCGGCAAGGCCAAGGTGGGTGGGCGCAGGGCAGCGCCGCGGCTGATGGCGGCCGTGGCCCGTGTGTGTGTTGGTGCCTGGCCTCTTTCCACCACGCACCGCAGCCAGGGCTACGTCTCCTCTCTGGACCACCTGCTGGCCCAGTTCTGTGGCCAGCAGCCTCGTGTGCATGCTCAGGTCAGTCCCATTCCGGTAACATGGCCGTCAGCGGTCAGCTGCCCAGCACACACCAGTAGCCTGCTGCGGCTCATGGCTGCTGAGCTGGACAGAGAAGATAGCCCTTGCTGCAGAAAGTTCTGGAAAGTACATGGCGGTTCAACTGTGGTGTACATTGAGACTCAGAAATGAAAACGCACAATCCGTTGCTGCCGGGCAGGGAGAGCAGGTGAGGGAGACCCTGACCCGTGTGCGGCCAGTCCTCCTGGAGCCCCTGGGCCCCTCCCAAATGACTGCAAACACTGCCCTCCCATTGCTCATCGATTGGCTCGAGCGGGCCCACTAATGTCTCCATTTTGAGACTTGTTACTGTGTTTGGCAAGCAAAAACTGTTGACTTCAGTCTCCAAAGCTTGGTGGATTCGTCTGGATTTTCTATAAGGTGTATAACTTTTGGGACTAAGTCCATTTCCTGCCCCTGTTTGTCCCTGTGAAAATCGTTTGACAAGCAGTGGTTGCTTTTCCCTTCCCCTCCTGCACAAAGTTCCAAAACAAAATACTTTTTGTAGTTCTTTGAATTGTATTGAAAACTAGTTTTTGAATGCATCCCTTCTAGGATAGAGTGATGGATTTTATAATAGAAGAATTGAAGTGGGGGGAAAAATCTTACGCCCCAATATCAAGATGCAACTGTACTTACACCTTCCGGGGAGCTGTCAGGAAACATTTCAGACGGCATTTCAAATATCTAATCGGCTGATAGTAGAAATGGTAGGGTGCTGCCTTGTACTCGGCCAACCCGGGGTTGATCCCCAGCATCCCGTATGGTCCTCCGGCCCTGCCAGCAGTGATCCCTGAACACAGTACCCTGAGCGAGACCCGAACACCAGCAGGTGTGGGGCCCCCATCCACAAAATAGGCAGGTATTTATGTTGACGCTAAGAAGCTAACTGTGTTTGAGCCTCTCCATCCTGAGTCTGTGTGTGCGTGTGTGTGTGAGTGTGTGCGCGTGCGCGTATACACGCGTGTGCAGGTAAGACTACTCTGCCATTTTCATTTCTGGTATTTAGGCCACATGAAGTGCTTGGCTAGCTTGTGCCTGCTTGATCTCATTCTTGTTTCCATTCTTCCCCGCTTTTTGTTTCTGCAGTCCTTAACTTGCTTATTAAGCTCGACCAAAGAAGAGATGGTGCTGATGTCAGAGGATCGCAGGGCCCTGAGGTCAGAGAATGAATTGCTGGCGAAGGAGAAGCTCTGTGTGAAGTCCGAGAGAGGGTGGTTTCAATTGAAACTCAGAGAAGCGGAGGCCAAAAACTCTTCGCTGCGGGAAGAGCAGAGGAAGCTCTGGCTGTTGAACCAAGCGATTCGCTTGGATAAGGAGAAGGTCATCGAGGCCAGGTGGGCCGCAGAGAAGCTGTGCCAGCAGGAGCGGCTGGACCGAGAAGTCCTCGAGGCGGTGAAAGAGAAAGTGCTGGAAGAGGGCAGGGCGGTGAAGGAGGAGCTCCAGAGGGTGGGCGCGGAGAAGGACACACTGCAGGTCGCCAAGCTGGGGCTGCAGGCCCTGGTGGAGGAGCTGCAGATGAGCAAGAGCAGCCTGGTGGCCGAGTGTAACAATGGCCTGGAGGAGAGGGGCCAGCTGGAGGAGCATGTCAAGAAGCTGGTTCTGGACAACCTATCCCTGGCCAAGGACAAGGACAACATCATCCAGAAGCTGCAGTGCTCCTCCGAGGAGCTGGCTCGGGATCAGAAGTCGCTTGTGCAAGAGATCGAGGAGCTCACGGCTGAGAAGGAGGAGGCCGCCCGCGTGGAGTCGGCCCTGCGTGAGCAGCTGAAGAGCCTTGGCTCTGAGAAGGAGCTGCTGGGCCAGAAGGCCACGAAGCTCCAGCGGCAGCTGCACTGGCTGCTGAAAGACCAGGCGCTGCTGGAGGCGCAGCAGACCGAGCTGCTGGCCGAGCGGGAGGCGTCCCTGCAGGCCCTGGCCTCCCTGGAGGACACCAGGAACACCAATGCGATGATGCAGAGTAAGGTGGGTGATGGTAGTGACCAGGGCTGTGTAGGCCCGGCCTCAGCCTTGAGAGAAACCATATCCTGGGCCATAGTGATAGCACAGCGCGGAGGGCGTTTGACTTACACACCGAATTCCCAGGTTCAATCCCCGGCATCCCATATGGTCCCCTGAGCACCGCCAGGAGTAATTCCTGAGTGCAGTTGTAGGTGAGCCAGTGCCCTCTGAATTCACAGCCCCACTTTCCCGGGCTCAAGTGACGGCTGACAGCCTGAGCTGTTCCACCCTAGCCAGGAGTGATCCCTGAGCACAGAGCTAGGGTTTATTCCCTACCCCACCGGGTGTGGCCCCAAACAAACCAAACTGACTACCCACAAAGGTTCTAGATAAGCATGTATACATACACAGACATGTATATATGTATATATGCGTGTATGCTTCAAAAGAGTCGGGGAATATCTACCATTTAAAATATCCGAGAATGATGCCGGAGCAATAGCATAGCAGGTAGGGTGTTGGCCTTGCACATGGCCAACCCAGGTTCCATCCCCGGCATCCCATATGGTCCCCGAAGCACCGCCAGGAGTACTTCCTGGGTGCAGAGCCTGGAGTCACTCCTGAGCAACGCCGGATTGTGACCCAAAAACCCCCTCCCCAAATTAATTGATTCATTAAAATAACAGAAGCCAAAAAGATGGAAGCTGAGGAAGAAGGGGCTGTGCTCCCCTGGCGCCCGTGAGAACCAGGGGCCGCGCACATGCTGCCGGAACCCCACCCCCACACGCTCCCAGCACAAGAGATGATGCTTAAGGAGTGAGAGGCCCCTTGGACAAGGACACATCCCTTCAGTCAAGGGGTCATGTCCTTGCCAGAGCCCTCCAATGCCCTTCCTCTTGCTGCTCTCCCAGAACCTGGGCTTTGGGCTCCTATCACATTGGCAAATCTTCACTTTGCCAGAGTCGAACACCACTTTGGAGGGCTTCTTCCCTGCCAGGAAGGTTCAGTCGCAAATGGAAACGCCCACCAGCATGTGGCTTTTCCAGCCTCTTTGCGCATGCTCTAGTCCCAGAGCTGGGGGAGTCTGGTCCTCTGGGCTGCCTTCCTGCTTCTTGCTCCTGTCAAGGGAGACAGCTGGGTGGGGTCCTCCGGGGTTTGCACACTTGGCTGCAGTCCGGTGCCTGCACCTACCATCACCAGGCTCGGGTCTGGCCTGCAGCAGGAGTCAGCCTTGGGGCCTCCTTGATGTCTCTCCTTCCCCAACCCCCCTTCCATCCCACCCGGGTCTGCAGCGCTTTATCGTTTTAATCCTCTCCAAGGAAGGGGACCATCTGGGTTCCAGTGCCCTGAGGAGTTCCCGCACACCCTCACTTCCTGCACTTCTGTACTTAACAGCCGGTGGTCCTGGAGGGCACTTGTGGGCTGAAGTGAACTTTGCATGTGGGCTGTGCAGGTGGACCCTGTATGGGTTTGTTGGGAACTGAACATTTCCATGTTTTGTTTTGTTTTGTTTTGTTTTGTTTTGTTTTCAGCTGGAGGAAGAGAGATCTGCGTTTCTTGGCTCTAGTGTGGGATGGCCTGGGCACTCTCAGAGACTGGCCATCAGAACTTGCCCTGAGGGAGAAAAAGAATCAGTCTGTTTTTCTGGTTTTATTTACACTTTCTTTGGGGGCCACACCTGGCGATACTCCAGGCTTCCTCCTGGCTCTGAACTCATTAATCACTCCTGGCTGCTCTCCGGCGGCCCCTATAGGATGCCAGGAATCAAACCTGGGTTGGCTGCGTGCGAGGCAAGCACCTTTCCCGCTGTGCTATCACTCAGACCCAACGCGCCTGCCAGTTTTCAAGTGAAACATGAATGTTTGTGCCTACAGTCATGCTTGCTTTTGTAAAGTGGGATTTCCCCCCGCCCCATTCATTTGAAAGAAGTGAGTTTGTCTTTGTAGGAGAGGGAAGACCCCTCTTGACTCCCTGCTCTGAGAAGAACCGAGGGGTACCAGCATCTCTTCCTGGGGTCTTCCCTGGGCACCCGGGAGCTTGCGCTCAGGAAGGGAAAGGGGAGCTCTGGCTGCCTCCAACCCTGGGCCAGGGACTGGAAGCGGGGCCCAGCCTCCTCTGTGGCGGGCTCCCATGGCTCCCGCAGATGGCTCACCGTCTCACGCTCTCCTTGAACACAGATTGATTTCCTGAATTCCGTGATTGTGGACCTCCAAAGAAAGAATCAGGACCTCAACATGAAAGTGGAGATGATGTCCGAGGCGGCTCTCAAAGGGAACGGGGATGACCTCAACAATTACGACAACAAAAACTTCGGCCCAGCCACCTCATTCTCTGCACTCTGCAGAAATCTCCAGCAGTTCCTGGATTAGATAGCAAGCTACTTGTGAAACACCTAAAACAACCAATTTACTGTCTTTACAAAGTTTATTTTTTTCCACTGTGGTTTTAGATGAATGTATGATGAGAAATTCAACATTAATAATTTTGGATTTTCTTATCAGAAAAAATTAAATGAAGGACCTGAACCATCAGAAGTTTATCATCCAGTCTGAATCTCTTTATGTTCATTTGAATGTTTTCTAGTTCTGTAAAACGTGATAAATAATGTACCATCAGGGCTACATGGATTATAAGAACTTCTATAATTGTATATATGCTTTTGATGTATTTTCCTCTGGAGATTATCAAGTGTCTCACCAGTGAAAGATCGTAATCCATTGACATTTTGAGTAATAAACACGATTGAAATTGTTTCACAAACTATGTAAAGCAGTATTAAAATTTGAGCAAACAATGTTCTTTATCTACTTGAATAAAATTATTTCCTTTTTGCCAGTGATAACTGATTATTCTCCGGTTTATTTATAAAAGATTTTTGGCTAGCAATCAAGAACTATAGAGTCAAAGAAGTCAAAGAGTTTCTACAACGGAATTCTGATACACCAATTTCTTTTAGTTTCTTTATGTTTGTGCCACACCTGGTGATGTCTTAGCGCTTATTCATGGCTCTGTACTCAGGAATCACTCCTGACAGTGCTTGGGCAGACTATACGAAACGTCAGGGATTGAAGCCAGATTGGCCAAAGCACATGCCCTACCAGCTGAACTATTGCTCTGTGCCTGTATGCCATTTTCTTAAAAGTGTTTATCTTGGGATAAAGAGGTAGTACAGTGAGTAGGTTTCTTATCTTGCATGTGGCTGATCTGGGTTGAATCGCAGGAATCCCATCCAGTCATCTGTGCCCCGGCAGGAGCAATCGCTAAGTGCATAGGCAGGAGTAAACCGTAAGAAGCACTGGGTTGGGGGTATGGTGCCACGAGCAGGTCTCTCTGTACCTGTGAGGTGAGTGCATCAGCAGTCTGATGGCGCCTTCAGACTTCCAGGTACCCCCTATTTGCTGCTGTGCCTTGGGCCAGACCCCAAAAACGTGGGGCAGAGTTTACCAAGAAAGTAAACAGGCAAAAGTTAGGTATGTGGGAGACACAGACACAAACCACCTCCAGTCCAGCTATATAATTGGAGGCATGGCCTCTCTGGTTCCTGATTGAACTGCTTAACGGCCATGATCCCAGAGACTCAGAAACAAATCTCGAAACCCAACAGCTTTGGGCAGAAATGTGTCCAGTCCCTGAAGTAAGTTACAGGCACTGGGCCACCCCAGGTGGGAATAGATTTCGTGCCTTGGCCCGTTCCCCCTGGCAGCCCGCTGGCCGCCATCCTCCAGAGGCCACTGGACAGTCAGGTTTGGGCTCACAGTGACGAGACACGTAGGGCCTCACGGGATGTGGGTGGAGCTGGCCCTTTCCTCCCCAACGAGACCCCAAGTCGTCACCCACAAACGGCCTCTCTGGCTGCTGATTTCATCTTGGAACCCAGCAGGTTTTGGCAAGAAATTCCTCCAGATTTAATGGTTAAAATTGTGGAATTTCAAAATCGCGCAGCCACTACAGCAGCCATGCGATGTCATATGTTATTCATAACCAGGAGTAGAAAACAAATTGTCTACTCTTGCCTTTACAGCAGATCTGAGCACCAAATAATAATGGTGGGTCCGGTGTCAATATATTGAATGTAATCAAAGCAGAGAGAGTAATATGGAAATTATCTCCTCTACAGGTAGGGGGAGGGTGTGGGATGGGTCTATACTGGGGTTTTTGGTGGTGGAGAATGGGACCTGATGAAAGTACGGGTGTTTCATTTTATGACCAAGACTTAAACGCGAAAGTTTTGTAACTGCTCTCATGGTGATTCAATCAATAAAATTATAAAAAATGAAAAGAAAACCACTGGGTGAGGTTTAAAAGCAAAAAAAAAAACCCCCAAAACAAACAAAACCTTTCTTGCATTATTGCAAAGCTTCCTAGTCAATGTACCTTAAAATGAATGCCTTCAGTGATTCTTCACAAGACAAAAATGAAGGGACACCAAGCAGTACAAACACCATCAATCCATAAAGTCTGGGAAAGAACTGGACATTGCTATATTATTAACCCAAAATGAACAGAACCAAATATGCTTATAAGCACCAACTCCTGTACGTTTGAAGCACATGTCCTCACGTTGAGATTTCTGGAAAAAGAACTTGAGTAGGACTGTTACTGTCAGCCTTCATAATACCCAATAGCAGTCCTTGACCTTAGAATCTATGGTAGGGAATTCAAACGGTCTATACATGAACCATGGTTACTTTGCAGGATATCCAAATATTATTACATCGTACTGTGAGTATTCTGTAATACTACGTTGTAAGTAAGTAAACTGTAGATTGGAGAGAGAGCCCTGGGGCAAGGCTGATGCCTAGCAAGCAGCAAACCCAGATTCTTTTCCCTGGCACTTCATAGGGTCCCCAGTATCCCCTCCAGGAGTGATGCCTGAGCAGAGCCCAGAGGAGCCTCAGCACTGCTGGATATGATTCCCAAGTCCCTTCACAAATATAAGTAAGCACCCATATTGTGGAATATGATATATATGGTCACAGTCCTCCCGTTGTTCATTGATTTGCTTGAGCGGGTCCAGTAACGTCTCCATCGTGAGACTTGTTGTTACTGTGTTTGGCATATTGAATATGTCAAGGGTAGCTTGCCAGGCTTTGCCTTGCGGGCGAGATACTCTCGGTAGCTTGCCAGGCTCTCCGAGAGGGGCGGAGGAATCGAACTCGGGTCGGCCATGTTGGCTGCGTGCAAGGCAAACGCCCTACCCGCTGTGCTATGGCTCCAGCCCATAATACACACACACACACACACACACACACACACACACACACACACGAGATTGATATCCAAGGCTAGAAAAATGGAGGCCAGGAGGCCTTGTCAATGATTGGAGAAAACCACACGTGTAGGTGACAGAGGATGCTTAGGACAAAGTAGGGACCAGTATGGCAATAATGGTTGTGATGTAGGCAGGTAGATGGGGAAAGGCCCTTTGCAATGAAACAAAGTTTCATGGAAGAAGAATTCTAGGAATGACCCACCTTGTGGATACAGAAAGCAAAGGCCCGATAAGACCATCCGCAGACCCTGAGGATAAAGGCCTCCTCCCCATGAAATTCCTCTTTTTGGACCTCCCTGGTAACCTCCTTAGCAACGGATTTTTACTTGGGAAGAAGCCCTACGTGGGGGCAGGTTGGAGAAACCCTATAAAGGCCACCTTGAAAAAAGGAGCCCATGTGCTGCTTAATTCCTGCACTCTGTATGGTCCCCCGAGCACCGCCAGGAGTGTTCTCTGAGCACAGAGCCAGGGGTAAGCCCCGAACACCGCCAAATGTGCCACAAAAAAGAACTATCTTGTTACAGATTCGTTTTCTGCATGTACTGTTATGACTAAGGAGAACAAAAACTTCAACCAGAGTATCAGGAGAAAAAGACATACTTCAACAGGATGGAAAAAATCTTGAACTGAGGTGGGGCAGATAGGCCCAGAATTTGAACTTCCTGCAGAAATGCAAACGAAAGTCAGAATGAAAAGGACAAATAGGGGAAGTGCAGGATAGCACAGCGGGCAGGGAACTTGCCTTGTTTGAGGCCAACCCAGGGTCGATCCCTGATCCCCAGCATCCCAAGTGGACCCTCCCCCACCAGGAGTGATCCTTGAGCGCATCGCCAGGAGGAAGCCCCTCACATCACCAGGTGTGGCCCCAAAACAAAAGAAAAGAAAAAGGCAGATGGGCCTAAGCATATCTGAGCATTGCTCTGAAGTCTGGGGCCACAGGGAGCACAGGCTTTGCAGGAGGCAGAGTTCCCTCCCTCCACCCAGCCCCCAGCAAGGAGCCAGGAGTATCCCCAAGGCCAGCCCACTGCCAGGCTGCCGAAGATGGAGGACACAAGGAAGGGAAATGCGTTTCCCATGAAATCTACTGTGCTGTAATTCCCTGTGACACAGCGCACCCCCCCACCCCACCCCCATCGTCTGTTCTGGTTGCGGGGAGGCCCCCTCCTCTGTACTCTTGAGTGGCGATTGTCGGGGTCTGCTGCGCGTCCACGGTTGCCTCCCATCTCAGGTCCTTCCATCCGCTCATCCTCCCAGCTCCCCACAGCTGGTCCCAAATGGTCGGTTCATCCCTGGTGCTATTTGCAGGAGACAACTCCCAAGTTGGGGGCACACAGACACCAGAGTCCCATCCTCCCCCGCGCTCCCCACAACGCACAGCCCCCCAGAATCAAGGCTGGCGCCCCTGGCTTGAGGAGGAACCATCCGTCAGAACGGGAAGCAGTTTTTTGTTTCATTTTGGTTTTGTTTTTTAAAACACTCGTCTTGGCATACAACTTAGTGCTGGAGCAGTAGCACAGCAGGGTAGGGCCTTGCACGCGGCCGACCCGGGTTCGATTCCCAGCATCCCATATGGTCTCCTGAGCAACACCAGGAGTAATTCCTGAGTGCAGAGCCAGGAGTAACCCTGTGCATCGCCGGGCGTGACCCCCGGCAAAAATCAATACACAAATAAATTTTAAAATATAAATGACCCATTTAACCACTTGTCCATTTCCCTCTGCTGTCTCATCACCTCTGTTCCCCTTCTCCCCCTATGTCCCAGGAATGTTTATGCAGCCATCCATGGAAAGTCACTCTTTCAGGGGCCGGGGAAGTCGTAGAACTGGTACTATCTTGTCTTGTACACAGCGGAGCTGGGTTCAATCCCTGGCACCCCATGTGGTACCCTGAGCCCAGAGCCATGGTAAACCCTGAACATGGCCAGGTGTGCACCCATCCACCCCGAAGGAAAAAAACTTTCAGTGAATCTAAGGAACAAATGATGACTTTATTTTTTTTTTGTGGGAATAAAAAAATTTAAAACTATTAAAAAATTTTAAAACAAATATTGAACTGTTTCTTCTTGTTAATCATGGCAAGCTGTGTCTGATTCAGAAATCTGAAGACAACTCAATTGTAGCTAATCTCAGGATCTTCATCGCCAGGTAGAGATTGTAAAGGATTCAGATGTAGGTCTGAGTGTGATGGTACATAAAATGCTAAAAGGAATTTGCTCTGCTCTCAGGTTGAAAGCCTAGAAGGGTTTAGGTCCAGTTTCCCTGGGTTCATGCAGAAACCGCTGCCTGCCCCCAAGGGCCTTGTTGGCGTGCAGTCCTGATGGCGGAGGCTCTCGCCATCCTGGACTCCCACATGGAGGCGCAGATCTGCTGCCTCTGAGAGAGGACGTCGCCTACACTCACCCAGCCCCTGGGTTTGCTGCGGGTTTTCCCCAGACTGTAGTTATCTCCAGCTTAGCTGCACGCGATGTGTGCCAAAGGTGAAAGTCAGCGTTTCTTTCGGGAGCTTGTCTCCAAGTTAGGTTTTCAGACAGGTTGAAAACAGGTCCAGATCTGTCGGGATGGGAGATTTGTGATGAAAGTAGATAATGGAACAAACATGATGACCTCTCAGTGTCTGTATTGCAAACCATAATGTCCAAAAGTAGAGAGAGAGTATGGGGAATGTTGTCTGCCATGGAGGCAGGGGGAGGGTGTAGAAGGGGGTGGTATACCTGGGAGATTGGTGGTGGGGAATGTGCACTGGTGGAAGGATGGGTGTTTGATCATTGTGTGATTGTAGCCCAAACATGAAAGATTGTAAGTTTCTCATGGTGATTCAATAAAAATAAATAAATAAAATTTAAAAAATAAATAAATAAATGAATAAATAAAAAAAGAAAACAGGTCCAGCTGCGGAAGGCAGGGCCAGTCCTGCCCTGCTCCGACCACTGCTAAAGCCCAGAGCAGACGGGGGCAGGGTGGTCCTGTTCAGCGTACCCCACTTCCCTGACGGCCAAGGACAGATACCAGAACCAGAATGTCAGGTGCGGGCTTTGGTCAGGAACTCTGCGGGTCCGGGAGGCAGCCTCCGCGGTCCTGAGCTCACTGTGGGTGCTGATGTCTGGCTGTCTCTGCGCTCACGCGCTGCCGTGCTCACCTCACCCTCTCTTTTTCCTCCCACTCCTGCTTCCTTTGCTCTATCTGTGAGTCTTTGATGGAAAGACTAAAGAAACTCTATCCATGTTATAATAAATTTCATATATTTTTTTAGTTTCTAATAATTGGTTCTTGTTTTTTGCATTTTGAAAGGCTGCCCAGTAACACTTTAAGGCATTTGCATCATGACTGAGATTTATTTCTTATGAAAGTCGTAAGGAAAGAATCTGGATAGTGTGATCCCTTGGGAAAGGTTTCTGACCCCGGACACCTCCCTTCCGGCTCTCCTCCCTCTGCTGTTGCTCATGACACCAAATCTAAAGCGTGTGGCTTTAAAGGGGCCCACGTATTTGTGACTCGGGCATCGGTAAAGAGGCCCGATGTCCTCCAGCCACTTGTGGATTGCACGGTAGAAGTCAGAGCTGAGAAGAGACCAAAGGAATTAGCCGTGAGGACTGGTCAGCAGGAGCAGCTGCCAGGGTCTGTTTGGCCGTGTCCATGTAGGGGTCGCCACACGTGCCCACTCGAGGAAAGGCTGCCAGGTGATTGTGCAATGTTCCAGGCTTGTGTCAGGAATGCGCCAAGGAAGCTTCCCTCCCCTCCTGCCTTAGAGCTGATGGCTCAGGCTAGTTGGATAGTCCTGACCAAAGAATGGGAATGTGGGACTGGAGCGACATTCCAGCATGGAGAGCGTTTGCCTTGCACACGGGCAACTTGGGTTCGATCCTTGGCATCCCATATGGTCCCCCAAGCACTGCCAGGAGTAATTCCTGAGTGCACAACCAGGAGGATCCCCTGAGATCTCTCATTATGACCCCCTCCCCGCCCAAAAAAATCGGAATCTGCTCATGATCATGGTCACAACCATCCTGTTGTTTGTCGATTGCCTCGAACAGGCCCCAGTAATGTCTCCTTTGTCCTAGCCCTGAGAATTTTTTAAAAAGTGCCATATTCAAGGCTCTTTCCACGTTAGTAGAATGAGCCTCATCATTGTTACTGGTATTTGGCATATTGGGTAAGCCACGGGGAGTTTGCCAGACTCTGCCGTGAGGGCAGGTTACATTCGGTAGCCTGCCAGTTTGTCCAAAGAAAGAATGAGATAATAAGATGCTTCCGGGAGCTGGGTTTTATAGTCTCTGGGTCTTGGCCGTTGATGGGATTACAGGGCACAAGGGGGCCAGTTGGTGGGTGTAACCCCTGCCTACTGGAATATGGAGGATCTGAGTGGAGGATGCTCAGCCCCAATCCGAGCAGGCTTGGAGATCTCAGCCCCAGGACACGCATGCCTTTGTTCCTCTGCCAGTACCTTCATGCCTGTGGAGAGTGGTCTCAGCATGGTGGTGGCTGGTTGTGGAGGTCTTCGGCTGCCGGAGCCCTGGTCGGGGTGGGGAGGGAAACTCAACCTGCTCCCCTCCAAGGGGTCCCGGCGAGGACAGCCAGGCGCGGGGGCAGAAGACTCTGCTCATCCTCCTTAAACCCCTTTACTTTGAATAAAGATTTAAAATCAGATTTTCTAAGTATGTGTTAGATTTAGAGCAAGGAACTCTTAAAATAATCTTATGGTGGGATCAGTTACCAAATAAGTTTTTGTTTTGCTTTGGGGACACAGTGCTCTTCAGTCATTCCTGCCTCCAGAGACCATGCAGTGCTGGGGACCCCAGCCCAGCCCCAAACACATGCCATAGGAACCTCAAGATTCCTGACCCACAGGGTTGCATCAGAGATTTCCTTTCCAGTAAAACGCTCTTATTTCCACCTAAACAAGATCCTATTCCCTAGCGAGGTGTTGCTCATGTAATAGCTTAACTGCACAGAAGTCCACCCTTTCCGGTGTATTTCCAGCCCTTGGGTGTGGAATTCAGGAGATCTCTGTTAGTCTCAGATTCTTTGCTTACTATTTAATGATCTGGAGTGTAAGTGTGAGCCAGGCGCTGAGGGAAATACACACTTCTCTTTTCATCTCTGTGAGAATTCCCGTTTGCCGTAAACCCATGAGAATTCTGTAATGTGTGTGCGGATATCTTGGGTCTCACTATCCAGACATACATTCTGCCATTTCTAACGTGGGCCTCAGTTTCCGATTCCTCCTGTCAGTTTTCGGAGGCATCTGACACTCGGAACATGCTCTTCGTTCACCCACTCACCCGGGGACCTGAGAGACTCGGCTTGTTGCTGTAAGTTACGCCTCATTCAATGTGTCACCTGCCCGCATCACTGGTGCTATGGCCCAGAGCATGTGATCTAAATATGCATGACCCAGTGCCGCAAGGTGGGTTGGAGGGAAAACCCAGTGGCCCTCACGGCTTCTCCCAGGGGTGCACATTCCCTCCATCCCCAAGGCACACAGATTCGAACCACTGAGTAGGACACGAACATCCACTGCTGTCCTGGACCCCAGACTTTAATGAGATCCCCCACTTCACACGCACCTCTGTCTCTCTCCCAATATGCATCCCAGGAGCCACACTTCTGTCCCCTCTCATGTCCTTTCCAGGCTGTGGCATTGCCCAGTCTTGACTGAATGTCCGTCCCCACCCTGTGCTCCCCCACAGACGTCCTTTTGTGTGTGTTTTAATTGTTGTCATTGCTTGGTAATAATTTATTCAAGAAATAGCACTTCAACCTGGGATTAGGTGTTTAAAAGAATTCTTTTTGGGGGGGTGGGGTGGGGCTGCAACAAGTTCTTTTTTTTCTTTCTGTTCTCCATCTCGCAAAGGTATTAACTTGTTTCTTTAAATTCAAATGGACACAATGATACGCTGGTTCTGGCATGTACACACAGGAAACTTTTTCTCCCTCACAGTCAGTAAAATTTCACTAAACTTCTGCAAGCATCAAAGCCTGGACCCCTCCCCCCGCAATAGTCCTGGGAACCGTTGAGCATCAGTTCTAGGGCAGTTGTGCACTGGCCTCTCTCTAGGTTGATTTCTGGTACAGGAAGGGAAGTCGAGGCCCCAGGGGCCATGAGGACCCTCAGGGCCTGTGACCAGCAGTCCTTGGCCAGCGGGTCCTAGGAGGCTCAGTGGGCTGGGGGTTTTCCCACCTGGAGTGGAGGGCGCCCCCTAGCAGGCGAGGGGGTGCGTGGTGAGTCTGGGGCGGGGGCGCTGCAGCGGGGACAGCCCCCTGCCGGCAAGTGCAGGGTGCCCGGGCCGCCGCTGACCCCCATCTCCTAGACCACGCTGGGCAGGGTGCCCCCCCCCCCACGAGGGAGATGAGGAGCCCGAAGCCTGAGCCCAACGCCACCGCTGGACCCAGACCCAAAGCCGCACGCCAGGGGCCCCCGCCCGCCCCGCCCGAGGGGCCAGGATCCCAGGCCGCCATCCAGTCCTGCCGCCCCCGTCCCCGCCGCCAGAGCCCCGCGGACAGATGCCTCAGGACTGAGACCCCCGCGCCGGGGGTCCGCGCCCGCGGCCCAGGACTCGCGCGCCCTGCGCTCCCCGCCGCCCGCCCGCCGCGGCCCCCAGGAAAGACGGTCACGTGGCCTCGGTGTGCGCCTCGATGGGCGCCGGGGGCTGTGGTCCGCCCCGCGCGGGCAGACGGGCGCTGGGGGTCGCCCGCCGGGAGTCGCGCGCCCTGCTCCGGCCCCCGCCAACCCACCTGGCGCCACGGATCTCGGGCATCCGGCCGGAGGCCCCCCAGGGACCGCTGCGCGGGCAGCGCCACCTCCTGCGGCTCCGCAACCACGGGCTGGCCCCCGAGGGCCGGGCAGGGAACCCCGGGACGGGGGGACGTGGCCTGAGTGAGGCGCTGTTGGGTGTCAGGCAGGGCCCCGCACCTGTGCAGTTCGCACGGCGGCCAGCAGAGGGCGCGGCGAGCCGCTCACCGGCCTGCTGGGGCTGCTGGTCGGTCCCTCACTGGGCAGGACCCGGTGATGGCCAGGGGAACCCGAGGACCCCCTGAGACCGCTCCCAGGAGCCGGGGTGGGGCGGGGGGGAAACATGCCCTTGCAAGGCCAGCTGCCAGAGCAGGGGAGATGACGCCAGGGCGCCCTCCTCCCACCGCCCCCAGCTTCCCGGGAGGGTCCCTTGGAGGGAGCAGAGGCAGCGCTGTGCCCGGGCTCTGCTGGGGGTCTGGGGGGGGTTGTACAGCCCCCGGGAAGCGCTGAGTCTCGGCGGCCTGTGCCCTTGCTCCGTGGGGCACGCCCGGCGCCCCTAGCGGTATGGAGGGAGATGAGGGGGTGTGATGTCACTATTTTCACATGACCGCGGCGTCACGTGGCGGCGGGGCCCAGCGGAGCCAAGTCCGCGCAACTGTCTTCAGGCGGATGAACCTGAACTTGCTGCGCGAGTTCCTGGACATGTGCGTGGGCAGCAAACTGACAGCCGGGGCGGGTGGCGGCCTCTGGATCTGGGGGCGCCACCCAGAGTCGGCAGCCCCGAAGGAGGGGGCGTTGCGCTCCCTGCCCCTGTGGCCTGGCTCTGGGAAGGAAAACGGGAGCGACCTGAGTCCTTCTCAGCAGGATGATTACAGCCCCGCGTCCAGGCACTCCCCGCTGTCCCCGTGTGCGGGGTGGCGCTGCATGCTACCCTGGGTACCACTTCTCCCAGCTGCCTGTTCCTCCCCGGTTCGCGCAATCAGTTACGCCAAATGGGGAAAAAGGACCCTGGTGTCGCACAGGCGAAATGCTCACAGGCCGCTTGGCATTCGTCCTGGCCCCCAGTGACACCATCCTTGCCTAGGTAGAGGCGAAGGTCAGCTGGAGGCCTGACTCTCTCAGGGGCACATGACACTGTCCCAGCTTTCCAAATACTCTCTCAGAATTAAGATACCTATGGGATACCTATACGAGAGGTTTTCATTTGATTGATGCTGGATTATGTGATGCCTGTTACATGCTGGGTTGAACGGTTTCCTTGGCAGTTCACCCACGGGGTTCATGACCCCAGTCTGACCCCAGGACACTGCATACACACTCTTTGTGGATGACAGTGAATGTGCTTCCGTGGCCAGTAGCGCCCCTTGCCCTGACGCTGTTTTTCTTCAGGCCACAAAATAGGAGTGTGGTTAGCTATTGCTAATGGCAAGTTTTGTTTGTCCAGAGTTTGCAAATGACTGTTGTTTGCTGTTGGCCATTATTGAAATCCCTTTTACTAAAAGAACGGGATGCTTCTCTCTCCCGCAGGCAATAGTTTGAGATGAGTATCTCACAGGACCATTTGGCTTGATTGCACAGTACTCACTTCTAAAGGTAAAAAGGTTTTGGTTATTATTATTTTTTTGAAACTGTCATTCTGGACTCTAGCAAGAGTAATATGATGTTCCACTTCTGGAGTAAGTGGTGTGCAGAGCTGTCTGGTTTTTAGAATCACTGACGCTGTTATGAGTGGTAAATGTTTTATCTTCTGTGGACCTTTTGTTTATTTATTTGAAGTAAAAAAAATCATTTTATTTGGTGACCTTTAGGAAGAGGACGAGCGGAGAGAGAGTAACATTTCAGGAGAGAACGTGGGCTTCTCCAAAGACAGAGAGAGCCCCTACACACATCGCATCATTAGAAAGGAAAGCACAAAAGTCCCCATCTCAAGGAGAGCTGCGGGCACCGCATTTGCTCGGCTACATGGGCACAAGCAGCTCAGGGGCTCGGGCAGCATAGGAGCCTTCAGGGGACCTTTCAAGGGTGGGTGTGCTCCCCCCTCTTCTCCTTGACGGAGCGGCATGTCTTCTGATTGTTACTTCATGTGGCTCCAAGTTTTTCAGACACAGGATTGGTTACTTCAGCCTGAATTTATACACCTGCCTTTGGGGAATCTAAATTTTTATCCTAAAGTGGTTTTGAATTTTATTTGGGGGCTCGTGCCAGGCAGTGCTCAGGACTTACTCCTGGCTTTGCACTTAGGATCACTCCTGGCAGTGCTCAGTGGACAGTATGGGGTGCTGGGGATAGAACCCCGGGTCAGCTGAATGCAAAGCAAGCACCTTCACCACTCTACTTTCTCCCTAGCCCCAGGTCTCCTGAGCACTGCCCCTGGGCACCTCCTGGTGGTGAGTCTTAGCAGTTCGATGAGGCTTGGCACTGTGGTGGCAGGGATATCCCAGGCCACTCCAGTGGCCTCTCTTGGGATGCACATGGCAATGCTTGAGACCCTTGTGGTGCCAGGGGGCGAAGTTGGCAGTCATGTGTCAGGCATGTACCGTAACCCCTGCATTCTCTGACTCAACACTAAAGTCTACTGTGCTTTGGAGTGGGAGTGTCAGAACACCTGAGTTTTTGTTGTTGGTCTGTTTTGTTTGGGCCACCCCTGGCAGTGCTCAGACTTACCCCTAGCTCTGCACTCAGGAATGACTCTTGGTGGTGTTTGGGGACGGTGTGGGAGGCCGGCAATCCAACCCGGGTTGGCTGCCTGCAGGGATGTCTGAGTTTGGGTCGGCTGCTAAGCTTTAGGGGTTCTGTTCACCATTTGTATGTGTGCTTTCCTAGGAACATGAGGTGGAGAAAATGTTCACACTCAAAGGAAGCCGCTTGCAAGCAGCGGATGTCAAGAATATCAATTTTTTGGTCAGACCCCGGCTAGAACTGATGGATATAATTGCTGAAAATGTGCTTAGGTATCTCAGAACTGATGCATGGTCCATACGGAATCATTCCTCTAGTGGTTTTAGTGCTCATAAGGACACCTTTGCTTGCCAGCGCTTTAGGAAGTGGATCTTTGGACAGATGTGAGAGTGTGTCGGAGGAGAATGGGGGGTCAGGAGTAGGATACTCTGCAGCCAGACAAGGATAGATCCTCGGAACCCAGTGTGGTCCCCAAGTTTTCCAGGAGTGACTTCTGAGTGCATAGCCAGGAGTTATCCCTGAGCACCTGCAGGTGTGGCCCAAAAACTATAAATAGAGAATGGGAAACTTTGTGCATTGGGGCTTGGGGAGGCAGGGCAAACCACAGAAACCCACTCTCTCAGGACAGTATGAAGCTCGAGCCTGTCTCAGTAGGAGGACCCAGATTTTTTTATAAAAAGAAAAACAGCTAGTGGTTCTTTTTCAAGTACTGAATACCATATGCTCAAATTTCATAAGCAACGTCAGGAGAAGCTGATTAAAATTTAATGCTGCAGCATCTATGGAGGAAGTGCACCAGACCAGTCTGCATTACGTTTGATCGAAATGGCCCCTACGAACGGACTTAAAAGCATGCGGGGTATTTGCGCAAGATCGGGCACGGTGTGAAGCAACCATTTATTTTCCTAGAGACATCGCTTGATTAAATAAAAACATTTTTTTTTCTGCAAGAAACAGATGTCCATTGCAATAACCCTGAGAGGTTTTTGGGTTTTTTCCCTCTTTTTGGGTGACACCCGGCAATGCACAGGGATTACTCCTGGTTCTGTACTCAGGAATTACCCCCGGTGGTGCTCAGGGGACCATACAGGATGCTGGGAACTGGGAATCAAATCCGAGTCGGCCGCGTGCAAGGCAAACGCCCTACCCGCTGTGCTGTTGCTCCAGCCCCAACCCTGAGAGTTTTCATGTCCCATCAATGGCCCACGAGAAGCAGCACTGCCCCTTGGCAGAGCACAGGTCAGCGGTTTCCAGAAAAAGCATCACATCAAGAGAGCAGGAAAACTCGAAACTTGGGCCGAGTCAGTAGTGGGGGGTTAGCTGATAAGCGTCTCTTTAGAGCCCACTGTGTGTCAGGCACAGGTGGGGCCCTGGGGAGCAGTCCTCGCATCGGGGCCTCGGGCCAAGGCACTGTCCTCTCTTGCAGTGAAGACAGACGTGGTCCCACAAGAGATTTCCACATTTTGTTTGTGCCCCGGCGTAGCCTGCTGTGTGAGCAGCAGCTTAAGGTCCTGGGCGTCCTGGGCTCCTTCATCCATAGGGAGGAGTACAGCCTGGACCTCATTCCCTTCGACGGGGACCTTTTTTCCATGGAGTCGGAGGGCGCCTTCAGAGTAAGTTCAGTGTTTGCCCTTTGAACTTGACACTCGTTTCTGCCTCGTTTGTGATGGTGACACTCACACTGGCATTTTAGTGATTCCTGGAAGTGTCCAGTATCTTCCTTTTGGGGAGAGATGGGAGTTGGTCCGCACCCAGCAGTGCTCAAGGTTTACTCCTGGTTCTGTGCTCAAGGATCACTCCTGCGCATGCTCGGGGACCATATGTGGTGCTGGGGCTAGAACCCAGATTGGCTGCGTGCAAGACCAGCGCCTTCCCCTGTGCTGTCTCTCCGGCCGCTGCTCCTCTTGCTTATGGAGAACCTCCTGTTCCAACAAATTGGCTTAAAATTGTTGTTGCCCTTACTGAATTCTCAAAAATCAATTGGCCTTAAATGTGTTGATTTCTGGTGTTTCTCTGCTGCTGTTCGATGTTTGTCCTTGTGCCCGTCCCACCCTGACTTGACTGTGGCTGTGGAGGAAGCTTTGAGAGTGGAAGGCAGGGCCGCTCTAGCCAGAAATAGTTAAGTCTGTCACTGCGTTTTTTCCAGTTAGCCCTTTGTGAGTGATTTTGTTTCCATGACCCGCCTTTCCCCTTGATTGAGTCTTGGCAAGACCTGAAGACTCTAATCTTACATTCTCATTTTCTAGAAATAAAATTGCTTACATTTTTCATTCAAACTCTTGAGGTTCTGCAGTGTGACCTCAGGGCTGGGTGCAGGGTGTGAGGGAAATTCTGTTTCTCCCACATGCCCGTCCCAGCCCGTTTCCTACTGGTTATTTTCAGCACATATTTATTTGTGATTTATTTGAGATCTCCAAGCCTGCACGGTTTGGGACTGGACCTGTCAGTAGCTAGACAGTTACACCCTCCAATTGCCGTGTAACCCCAACAATGGCCAGGATCCAGAGATTATCACAACAAGCTCCCGGGAGCGCGTGGCCGTGAATATTATTTACTTTTCTCTAAGTTTTCAGGGTACCTTAAATATCCAACCCACACGGCAGAGTCTGGCAAGCTATCCGTGGTCTTTGTCAAATAGACCAAATTGATATGCCAAATCCAGTAATAAATGGATCTCATTTCCCTAACCCTGAATATGCAGAGTCGAGAAGGATATGGAAGGAGAGGCTGATAAAACACCAAGGCAGACATAGGCTGCCTAAACGCAGAAAAACAATAATGATTGTCTGTACTTTTAATTCTCATACGCTGGCATCTACTGCATCCATTGAAGACTTATGGTACAAGCGCGAAAGATCAAGTACGACATCATTGGTCTGACCGAAACGAGAAGACATCAATCCCATCATACTGTTTTCGACACTGGAGAAGAACTGTTCCTTGGAACATGTGATAAAAGAGGCGTCGGTGGTGTTGGTATCCTTGTCAATACAAACTTAGTCATGAGCATTGATTCATTCGAATGCCTAACAACCCAAATCGGACGATTACACTTGAATAAATGTGGCTCACTACCGGAAGTTTCTATCTTTGTTGTCTATGCACCAACATCCAGTTATGGTGAAAGAGAAACTGAGAAATTCTACATGGAGCTGGAGAAGTTCTATAAAGAAGATCACACCTTCTACAAGATCATTGTCGGTGATTTTAATGCCAAGATAGGACCAAGAAGATCAGTCGATGAACTCCACATCGGAACCCATGGCCTGGAACGGAACGAACAGGGTGACAGACTGTCTGAGTTCATCATGTCAACCAAAACCTTCCATGGTAACTCACAATTCCAAAAGGCTGAATCTAAACGTTGGACATGGGAGTCTCCCGATGGACGGTTCCACAATGAAATAGACCACATCATATTCAATCGGCGGTTTTGCCTAACCGATGTTGCTGTTGTCCCAAAATTCCAAACGGGATCAGACCACCGTCTTCTTCGTGCAAAATTCTACCTCACAGAACGAGGAGAAAAGAATGCAAGGTTTAAGAAGAGGACTCCCAGAACAACCACCAACTGGGAGCTCTTTGGCTCTATTGCGGCAACATGGGAAGATGCCGTCATTGACAACATTGATGAGGAATACGATCGAATGATTCAGCACCTCCATGATTGTGCAAGGAATGCCAAGAGATAGATAACCACAAAAAAACGTCGTTCTTCGAACACTCTTGAACTTAATCGCCAACGTGGCTTGGCACATGCCTCAGGCAACCACAAGCGAACATCCGAACTGGCAAAACAGTGCAGAGGATGACCTCAAAAACAGGAGAGCTGCAGTACTGGTAGATGCAGCAGAAGCTGGGAAAAACATTTGTAATGCCCGCCTGTCCTTCACCAACTACAAAACCAAGATGACTGCCCTCCGACATCATGATGGATCTATCACATCTTCCAGAAGGGCAATGGAGAAGATTATTCATGACTTCTACTCAGATCTCTTTCATAGCCACATCCACTTGCCCACATACCACATACCACATGATGGATATGTCGTTCCCAATGTTCTCCCTTCTGAAATCCAACATGCCATCTCGTCGGTAAAGAAACAAAGAGCACCTGGCCCAGACAAGATCAGACCTGAACAACTGAAGAACTTACCATCAGTACTCATCAATACATTGGCTCGACTTTTCACACGCTACCTGTCTGAATGCAAGGTTCCATCCCAATGGAAAACCAGCAGGACTGTACTACTATACAAGAAAGGAGACACCCACGACATTGGCAACTATCGCCCAATCTGCCTATTGTCTGTCATCTACAAACTATTCACTCGAGTCATCCTGAATAGGATTAGCAGAACGCTAGATGAAGGACAACCATGTGAACAAGCTGGATTCCGAAAAGGATTCAGTACCATGGACCATATCCACACAATAACCAAGCTCATTGAGGTATCTCGGGAGTTCAAGATGCCGCTCTGTCTAACGTTCATTGATTTAAGGAAGGCCTTTGATTCTGTTGAGACGGAAGCGGTCATGGAAGCCCTAGCCAATCAGGGCGTACAAACTCAATACATCAGGATCCTTCGTGAGCTCTATTGCGGATTCACTACCTGTTGGGTAACATTGCTTTGTCCTTCAAGAAGCTTAGGTTTATCTGATTACACCCATCACAGTGCACAGTGCTCCTGAAGCACTTCCACTTCCATTGTGTTTATCTCTAAACAGTCTTCCCTATGCTCTCCTTCCCACCCAGTTAATCAGCTTTCCCCTTAATCAGACTTTGTTAATTTGTAAGATCAGTTTCCTAGAAATCTATGATTTTATATGTATGAGTGAAATATTGCCTTTTTCCTCTCCTTATGCCTTATGAACAATTTACTTTAAGGTAATATCCTTTTTGTATAGATACAGAAAGACCGTTAACATTATGCTTTGTAACTTAGGATTTGATTGGCCTTGAATATTATTCACTCCCAGGCATCTGCTTTCTCGACTTAAGCCTCAGTTGCCCTTAGTTCCTAACACCCCAAAATCAGGGTCCCGACGAGGGACTGAATGGACCCAGGGCAAGCAGTGAGCTACCCTGGCAGCGAAATGGGCCAAGCCAAAGTGCCACGATTCTTAACTATAAGTTAAGAGTTTGATCATAGACAAATGCTGTCATGATACAAAGGTAACGACAAGACTAGGATCCTGCTAGGGGTGAGAAAGACTATCTGGCCTGAGCAACGTAGTCTGAGATCAAGATGGCCCTAGGAGAGCAATTCTATAAGTTTAAGATATTTCTTACTGTATCCATACAAAATGATTTATATTATATTCTTGTACACTTGTCGGACAAGGAGAGGAGAGGCACGCCCATGGGATTCTGCTCTAGGGTGGGTCCTCCTGCTGAGGAAGGATCTGTCCTAGGAGCGGTCTTCCCTGAGGCTAAGATTTCTACCCCTGTTGATCTCCACCCCTATTGATTGTGACCGCACCTATGTGTATTTGTTCCCCCAATTCCTCATGGAGAGAGGATTTAACTGTACTGTAGGAGGGGGCAGAGATAGAGGGCAGAAAGAAGGAAGAGAGTTCAGAGAAGATCAGAACCCAGACTCCAGAGAAGGAGGATGAAGGGGAATGGAGAAGGAGAATGAAGTAGCTGGGGGAGGAAGAATGGGGGCAGAGATAGAGAGACAGATGAGGAGAGAATCAGAATAAACTATGACTAATACCTACCAGCCTGGCCCTCGTTCCTTCCTCTGCCTGACCATCGCCATCGACCTCTCCGGGGTGGTAGAAGGGTGAGACTACCGAACACGGTGGCGGGAGAGATAGAGCCGCCGCCGTGTGGGTGCCGTGCCCTCTATCTTGTGTGAGTTTACACAACTACCAAAATCTCACCATTCTACAAAGAAGTAATCATCCATATCAAGAGAGGGGTTCGGCAGGGTGATACCATTTCACCAAAACTCTTCAGTGCCACCCTCGAGAACATCATGCGACGATGGAATGGGAAAACATGGGAGTGAAGATAGATGGTCGGCAACTACACCACCTCCGCTTTGCTGATGACATCGTTCTAATAACACCAAACATCAGCCAAGCGGCACAAATGCTGAACGAATTTGACCGTGAATGTGGAAAGGTCGGACTACAGCTGAATCTTACGAAGACAATGTTTATGAGAAACAGCCTTGTTCCTGGCGCTCCATTCGCTCTCAACGGAACCACCATCTCCGAATGCAACGGTTATATATACCTAGGTCGAGAAATCAACATGATGAATGACATGGCACCTGAGTTGCGCAGGAGGAAGAGAGCGGCTTGGAATGCCTTCAAGAGCATTGAAGAAATAACTAAAAGGACAAAGAACCTCCAGCTACGAACACATCTCTTTGATTCCACTATTCTTCCTGCATTAACATATGCCTCAGAGACCTGGACCCTACGAAAACAGGATGAGAACGCTATTCGTGTCTCTCAAAGAGGAATCGAAAGAACTATGCTTGGAATATCACGATTCACTCAAATGAGAGATAGAATCCGGAGTTCTGATCTTCATCAACGCTCAAGAATCAGGGACGCTATCTCATTTGCCAAGACATCAAAAATCAGATGGGCTGGACACGTAATGAGGTTTACAGACAACCGCTGGACTAGAGCCATTACTGATTGGATTCCACGAGACATCAAAAGATCACGTGGACGTCCACCTATAAGATGGTCAGACTTCTTCGTCAAGACCCTAAATGATCGGATTAAGGCTCTGCATGTTCCTAGAACGAACAGATACCATTGGGCTACGCTAGCACGCAACCGGGATGAATGGAGACATTACTGGCACCCGCTCGAATAAATCGATGAATAACGGGGATTAAGTGATTAAGTGATAAGTGATTTATTTGTTTGCTTTGCTTTGGTTTTTGCTTGGGGCCTCACCTGATGATGCTCAGGGGTTACTCTTGGGGGTCCTCAGGGGTCCATATTTGACTCTTTGATGCCAGGGAAGCACCTTCCCACTATATTATCTATCTGGCTCCCGGAGATTTTCTTTTTTAAATATTGTCTTTTTCTGAAAGGTTGTATTTTGTTTGCAAATATGATTTTATATGTTTTGTTTACTCTCTTTATGACAGGGAGAACTTCTGAAAAATTTCTCTTTCAAAGTGTCAGGTTGGCTCTTAGGGGTGCCCGGGCCAGAACTCTGGCTCTTTCTTCTGTGGGGTGAGGTTTCTCCATGCTGAGTCCCTTAAGATAATCTGTAGACCCAAAAGCATTGATTTATTTGAGTTTTCACCAGGATGTTTTTCCTACGGCACATTCTTCACTGGAAATAGGGAAAATTGGGCATGGCTGGAGTTCTGGCAGGCCGAGTGGGGACCCCCCCCCAAGTGTGTAACCACCACCTAGAGTGTGCGACCCTCAGCCTCAGCAAGAAAGGGAGGGAAAGGGAAAATAAATACCGGAATGAAGGGGAAGATGCAAGGGGGAAACACATCAGCTTGATAATGTCTTCTAAAAACGGCATACCAGGGCCAGAGAGATAGTAATGTGGGTAGGGCACTTGCCTTGTCCCTTGCAGACCCGGGTTTGTTCCCTGGCACCCCATACGGTCCCCCAAGCCCCGCCAGGTGTGACCCCCAGTGCCAAGCCAGGGAGTCAGCCGGAACCCGTGCCCGGCCCCAAAGCTCCCAGTGCCTGTCTGCACCCTCTGCGCCCTCTATCATTGGAAGCCGAGTCCAGACAGTGCTGTCTGTCAAGTGTGCCAAGCTGGTTATCGCAGAGTGGATTGTGATGGCGTGTGTGTGTGTGTGTGTGTGTGTGTGTGTTCGTGTGTGTTAGTGTGTATGTCACTGCAGTGGTGAATGCGTGGCTCAGTGACAGCGGCCACGGAAGCAGAACAGGACCACACATGGAGGCATTTCCACACAACAAAGCGTTTTCCTGCTCTTTCATGATTATGGGGGTGTTTCCGGTTTGTTTTTTACCAGTTGTTCCAAAGGATAACTTCTTAAGTTGCTTCCTTTTGTGGGGACAGTCGTAAGCAGTGCCCAAGGGACTGTGGGGCTGATCTCGGTGATTTTCTGCTCTGTGGGGCCAGTCCGTGGCCCTGGGGCCACCGGGGCTGTGCCTGGCAGCGGCTGGGTGTGATGCCACACACACAGTCCCTCCCCAGACTCCTGCTCCGAGCTTTCACTGGCACGGGAGCACCCCGTGCGAGGGGTCCCCACCTCCTGGTGCTTCTGCAAATCCCTCGAGGGATCTGGCAGAGGTGCTGGGGTTGCTGGTGCGGAGGTGTGAGAGATGGGGCTTGTGGGGTGCCTCCCGGGGGGAAGGCGTTTGGGGAGCTCACAGTCTCTTCACATCACACACTTACTTCTGATGAAACATTTAATTAAGGGAGAGGGCTGGAGTGATAGTACAGCGGGTAGGGCATTTTCCTTGCACGTGGCTCAGCCCGGGTTCGATTCCCAGCATCCCATAGTGTCCCCTGAGCACCACCAGGAGTAATTCCTGAGTGCAGAGCCACTAGTGACTCCTGTGCATTGCTGGGTGTGACCCCCCCAAAAAAGAAAAAATTAAGAGAAATCTGAAAAACAAGGAGAAATTGGGCTTCCCCATAACCCCCCAGCTCTGCGCCCGTGGCTGGACCGAGGACGATGGCAGGCCCGTGCAGGAGCTGCGTGCAGGCTGCCTGGGCCAGCGGCTGCCCCTCTGCTTTGAGCTGGAATGCGAGGTCTTGCCGACCTCGTGTATCTCAGCATGTGCTCAGGCCCTGGGTCCCGTGGCCACCGTGGCGTGCTGTCTCCAGACGCTGGTGCCCGGGCTGTTCCGAGGGGCTTAGGATTTGGAAAGCATCCGAGAAGTATTTTTCTTCCGTCGGTCACTTTCTCTCCCCACATTCTCCAATGCAGGAGTTCTGGTTGTTGCTTTATGATTCTCAGCACCCACCCCACAGTGCTCAGAGCCAACACGGGTCAGTGCTCAGAGGAACAGACAGCTGGACTTGAGCGTGCGCTGCCCCCGATGACCCATCTCTCTGGACCCACAGCAGTGGAGCTGATTGTGTGTAGACACGTCGGGATTTGTGTTGAAAGTGGAGGAGATGATTTTTTGAAAGGAACCAACTTGGAGCTAGAGGCAGTGCAGCAGTTAGGGTGAGTTTGGTCCCCAGGACCGCATATGGTTCCCCCAGTCACTGCCAAGAATTAGCCCAGAGAACAGAGCCAGGAATAAGCCTTGAGCACTGACAGGTTTGGCCCAAAAATCAGAGAAAGGAAACAGAGAGGAAAGAAGCTGTCAGAGCTGTCTCCCGCCCTCAAGCAAACTTCCATGCTGAGATGATTCCTGGGATCTTGTTTTTGTTTTTGTTTTTCTTTTTCTTTTGACTTTTCTTTTTCTTTTTCGGAGAGTATCTTGCCTGCATGGCCACGTCTGGCAAGCTACCCGTGACGTGTTCTATATGGCAAACACAGTAACAAGTCTCAAAATGGAGACGTTACTGGGCCCGCTTGAGCAAAATCGATGAACAATGGGAGGACAGTGACAGGGGTCACACTTGGCAATGCACAGGGGTTACTCCTGGTGCTGCACTCAGGAGTTACTCCTGGCGGTGCTCAGGGGGCCATATGGGATGCTGGGACTCGAACCTGGGTCTGCCCTGTGCCAGGCAAACACCCTCCCTGCTGTGCTATCACTCCTGCCCCATCCTGGGCTCCTCTTGGCTTGTTGAAATGGCGATATAGACGGCATGCACTTGCATGCGCCAGCAGGACAGACAGTGGGCCTCCCTGGGGCATGTTTCCTCGGGTGGCCCCATCCTGAGTTCAGTTCGGGCTGGCAGTGGCAGGAGGCGTCCCGCGGGCCAGGCCAGGGAAGCCATGCGTGAAAAGCGTGAGCGTCCTACGCTCGTGCGCATCTAGTGACTCAAAGCCCAGTGCTCTCCCCTGACAGGAAGTCTCTGGAGTCTCACTTGGGTGTCCCCTCCCGTGCAGGTCATGTAAAGCTGCCACCCGAGAAATTCGCCCTGAAGAGGCAGGGTGCCGGGCAGGACCTGCCCACAGAGTCCAAGAAGCTGCCGCTGAACTCAGCCGAGGAGCTCTATGCTGAGATCCAAGACCGCAACTTCAACGCCGTGGGCGCCGTGCTCTGCAAGAAGGCCAAGGTCATCTTGGCCGCCTTTGAGGTGACTGGGGCCTGGGGCCAGGCGGCAGGCGGGCTTTGGGCGCCCGGGGAAAGGTGGTGCCAGGCCCTCTCCTGGTGTCAGGTCCTTTGCCAGTCATCATCTGCACTCCCTGTCCCTCCCACCTTCCTCCCAGCTGCTGGCGGTGGCGGCATCTCCACTAGCTCCTGCATCTAGGGAATCGGGGTTCAGCCGGAGCAGGCTGGGAAGGCGTGTGATAATGAGAGCACAGACCCCGGCCCCCAGCTTCCTTACTACCTCGCGCCCTCCTGCTGCTCATTTATTTTGGGTTCAGCTCACTTTTGAAACCTGAATCAGTAAAATGATAGAAACTGAATTTTTTAACTCTGGGGGAAGTTTTTAAAAATCACTTTTTCCCTTGAAGGCTGATTTCCTGATTTCATCTTTTTTAGGAGTTATCTCCACAATATCAGTATTTGTATTTCTTTGGGTTTTTTTTTGTTGTTGTTTTTTGAGGGGAGGCACACCCAGAGGTGCTCAGGGCTAACTCCTGGCTCTGCGCTCAGGGATCACTTCTGGTGGGCTGAGGCAACCACATGGGATGCTGGGGATCGAACCCAGGCTGGCCGCATGCAAGGCAAGCGCCTCGACACTGTTCTGTCACTCTGACCCCATGGTTGTTGTATTTCTGAAGTTGCTTTTGTCTCAGTTGGGTTTTGTTCCTCAATTTTTTATTTCCTCACCGTGACTTATAAAACTATGGATAAGAAGTGTCAGGCATTCACTGTTCCAGCTCCGAGCTCGCCACGGTGTCCAGTTCCCTCCCTTCCCGCTGACAGTGCTCAGGGCTGGCTCCTGGCAGGCCTCGGGGTTCTGTGGGGAGGCCGGGCACTGAGCAAGCGCCTCCCACACTGTATAGCTTGGACCCCAGAAACGTTTTACACTTGATTTGCTATTGTTGAGGTCTCAGACTATACGAGCGTTAGCTTTTGTGGCTTCAAGGCACAGTTTGCTGAGCTCCACATCCGTGGCAGGAACCATGCAGTGTCAGGTGTGGCCTGCGTGGGCCCTGGGCTCCCTCCCGTCCACATGGTCTCCCAGTGCTGCAGGATGTGGCTGTCGCAGTACCTGGACCCACCAACCTGCCTTTTCTATTTTCCTGTGGCTGTGGGATCTGGTTATAGCCTAATTCGTTTTGTGTCCATTTCTCACACTAAAAATTAAGTTGGGGGAGCCGGAGTGATAGCACAGCAGGTAAGGTGCTTACCTTGCATGCAGCTGACTTGGACTCACTCCCCAGCCTTCCATGTGGTCCCGGTGCATGCCAGGAGTGATCCCTGAGTGCCAGGCCAGGAGGAAGGCCGGGGCACTGCCTTGCACGTGATTCAAACATGCCCTGGGCAACCCAAAGACCCAAATTCTTAAAAATGCACTCTTGGCAACCAGGGCTGGAGCTGGGGCACATTGTGTGTGTGGGCGGGGGACGTGGGAGGGTGGGTGGCCTGGGTGCATTCCCAGCACTGCTTTGGCTGTGTCTGGGGCATGCCCCGTGTGTGTGTGTGTGTGTGTGTGTGTGTGTGTGTGTGTGTGTGTATGTGTGTGTGTGTGTGCGTGTATGTGTGTGTGTGCGTGTGCGCACACGCACACACACAGGTGTGCGAGGCCCTGAGTGCTGTCCCCAGTACTGTTGTGACCTTCTCCCCTCCCTCAGGAAAGGCACAATGTCAAGACGGTGGGCGAGATCAAGCAGATTGTCTCCCAGCTACCCCATATGCAGGTGACACGGGGCTCCCTGGCCAACCACACCTCCATCGCCGAACTCATCAGGGATGTAACGAGTGAGTGCCCTGTCCCGGGCTCAGGCTCAGGGTGTGTCACTGGCTCCCTGCTACTTCTGGGGGGGCCCCCGGCCACTTTTTCACTTGTGCATTGTTCCCTGTGCCAGCCGCTGTGTCCTCACAGAAATGTTCTGAGTGTGACTGTTGGGTTCTGCGGGGTCAGGTGGTGCAGCAGGACTCTCCCAGGCTCTGGGTGGCGCCAGCACTGCTTCGCCAGACCTGGCAATACTTGCTGAGGTTGGTTGCAGTCTGATGTGTCAAGGAGCTGGAGTTGGAGCGGTACTGCAGTGCCTGGCACACAGCCGGCCCGGGCTGGATCCCGGAGTCCCATATGGTCTCCGAAGCCTGCCAGGCGTGATCCCTGAGCACCACCGGGAGTGGCCCCCAAAGTAACCAAAGTATAATGCCCTTGGGAAATTGCTTTAATTAGTGTGAAGGGGAAGCTGCTAGGGCCCAGGCCCTGGGGCTCTGTGTCTAGGCGCACCTCGGGGCACAGGCTGTCAGCCTCTCTGTTCTGGAATGTGCCTTCCTGGTGATGACTTAAACTTGGTGCTTGCTTGCTACTTTGCATGCCTTTGGGAGAAATGAGCATTTATCCCACTTCTGAGTTGCTCGTGTGTTAATAATGTTTCAGCGTCTGAAGACTTCTTTGATAAGTTAACCGTGGAGCAGGAGTTTATGTCTGGAATAGACACTGATCAGGTACGTGAACACTAAAACTGTTTTAGCCGATAGTTAACGAGATTGGCAAACAGAACTCGAGGTAGGAAAGGAATCGCTTTGATTCCTGTGTCTGGCCTAAATACCTGTCAGGGCAGTGCAAAAGGTGCGGAAAGAGATTCTGCCAAGGGATAGGTTTCTGTTGACCGGGGGTGGTGTGTGTGTGTGTGTGTGTGTGTGTGTGTGTGTTCCATTGTGTGTGTGTGTGTGTGTGCATGTGTTCCATTGCTGTTTGCTGTCCTCAGAGAAACAAGACCCAGCCCTGAAGCCCAAGACTATTGAAGCCCATCAGGGATTATTTAAGAGCATGGGTTATATGATCCCTTTTCCTGTCTGCCTGTCAATAAATCCCACATTCTCACTTGCAGCAAGCAAGCGCCCAAATCCCCCACAGTCCTTGATACTTTACTGATGCTGCTCAGGTGTCGCTGACAAGTGGGACAGTTGCACACGCCCGTAGCCCCTGGAGCTTAGGTTGTCCAGGGAGTGTGGGCAGGAGCGTGAGCCAATCTCCAGCCTCTCCTTGATTGGGCCTCTCAGGGGCCAGGGAACGCCCAGGACTGCAGGCCCAGACCCGGCTCTCACACATGAATCTGCCATGACTCTAGGTCAACAGGTACATGGAGGACTGCATCGCCCAGAAGCTTCCACTCATCAAGGTGCTCAGGCTCATTTGCCTGCAGTCGGTGTGCAACAGTGGGGTCAAGCAGAAGGTTCTGGATTATTACAAAAGAGAAATTCTCCAGGTCAGTGTTTCTAAGTGACTCATTTGCCAAGGAAGAAATTTATTAAAAAGGCAGTTGGCCTTGCATGTGCCCACCTGGGCTCGATCCCCGGCACCCATATGGGTTCCCTGAGCCCCACCAGCACTGATCCCTGAGCACAGGAAGTGGGGGGGGGGGGGCGGGCAAAAGCAAACAAAACAAAGGAGACATCTGGACAATAGCACGTCAGGAGGTGTGGTTGGCCTCCTTTTCTTACTCAGTTATTTCAGTACACTGTCATCTATCTTCCTTACGTTGGGCCCATGCATTCTGACTTTAAAGTGAAAATGTGGGGTCCAAAGAGCTAGAAAGGGGCTGGAGCAATAGCATAGCGGGTAGGGCGTTTGCCTTGCACGCAGCCGACCCTGGTTCGATTCCCAGCATCCCATACGTTTTCCTGAGCACCGCCAGGAGTGATTCCTGAGTGCAAAGCCAGGAGTAACCCCTGAGGATCGCCGGGTGTGACCTGAAAAGCAAAACAAACAAACAAACAAACACAAAAACCCAACAAACCAAGAGGTAGAAAGGGGTCAGGCACTTGTCTTGCATGCTGCCGGGTATGACTCAAAAACAATAGTATCAAAATGAGATTGAAAATGTTCGCTCCCTCTTCGGAAGTGGGAGATCTAGCAGGCTCCCCAACTTCTCTGGCAGACATACGGCTACGAGCACATCCTGACATTACAGAACCTGGAGAAGGCCGGGCTGCTGCGGCCCCAGCAGTGGGGCAGGAACAGCTACCCCCCCATCCGGAAGACCCTGCGCCTCTGGATGGACGATGTGAATGAGCAGGTGAGCCGAGTCTTCATGCACACGCATGCACATGCACGCCATCTAATAGGCGAGCTGAGCCTTCACGCACATGCATGCGGACCAACATACACACACAGACACATACATAGACATACACACACACATTTCCCCAGTGGTGTGGCATCCTGCTGGTGGGAAGGCGCTGCCCTTGCAGAAGCCAGGACTGAGAGGGGCTTTTTGGGGGATGCTCTTTGAAAATGGGGGCTGGGGGGTGGGAAGCGGGGGCCCTTGTCCACTTAGGCCTCAGGGCGGGGGAGGCTGGTCTGGACTCAAGGAAGCCTCTGGTCAGGGAAAAGGCCGGCCTCAAGTAAGAGGATTGGGGACCAACACAACTGACTCACTGTGGGCAGTTGGGGCTGCTGGATTCAGAGTCACTGTGAGGGGGGGGGTTTCAGACTGGGGGTGACTGTGATGCTGGGGGCTGTCACTCTCACCCTTGGGAGATTTTGGCTTGGCTCTGCCCTGGGGCCTCGCCCCCTGGAAGAATGCCTGAGAGCAGCTTGGCTGGGCTTAGAACTCTCCACATTCCCTCCCCCCAGTGGGCCAAGTTTCTATAGGAGAAGTTTCTCACCAAATCGATGAACAGTTTTTCTTCTGTGGGGGTCGGATGGAATCTTTCCCGGGCAGACAGGTGAATGTTCAGACCCAGCGGTGCTGGGGTTTGGCCACGCACCTGCCCTCTGCACGTGCTGCTGGGCACTGGCACCTTCCAGCACACAGGGGCACCAAGCAGCTTTCTGAGATTGGTTTGAGACAGGACTCAGGGCCAGGAGAGGTGAGGGCAGAGCCATGCGTCAGCTCTGCACCACCAGGTCTGATCCATAAAGCTGTAGGGGCGGGGGTGGGGGGGAGAGAGAGAAAGAGAAGGAGAGAAGAGAGAGATTGGGAAATTGGGTAGAGGGTGGAGATGGCAGGGCTGAGCAGGGTAGGCTGGAGCACACTGTGTTCCTCCCCAAAGTCAAATCCAGGATGGCAGCGTGGAGGACGTTTGCCTTTAATGCGGCCAACCCAGGTTGTGATCCCTGAGTGCAGCACCAGGAGGGAGCCCTGAGCACCGCAGGGTATGGCCTCCGCCGAAACAAACAAACAAAAAGAGATCCCATGGCCCATTGGGCAGAGAGGAGTTGGTTGACTCCAGGTGTCGCTCTCGAATCCTCCGCAGAACCCCACGGACATCTCGGCTATGCCTCCCTCAGCATGTGGCTGGCCCAGCTGCTCTCCCGGCCTGGTTGGCGCAGAATCGAGGAATTTCTGCACATCCTCCCGGGTCCCCACTTCGAGGAGTGGCAGCCGCTGCCCAGGTGCCTGCAGAAGAAACGTAGGTTTGTGAGTGATTTTGTTTTCGTGACCCGCCTTTCCCCTTGATTGAGTCTTGGCAAGACCTGAAGACTTTCATCTTACATTCTCATTTTTAGAAATAAAATTGCTTACATTTTTCATTCAAACTCTTGAGGTTCTGCAGTGTGACCTCAGGGCTGGGTGCAGGGTGTGCGGGAAATTCTGTTTCTCCCACACGCCCGTCCCAGCCTGTTTCCTACTGGTTATTTTCAGCACATATTTATTTGTTTGCTTTGCTTTGGTTTTTGCTTGGGGCTTCACTGGTGATGCTCAGGGATTACTCTTGGGGATCCTCAGGGGTCCATATTTGACTCTTTGATGCCTGGGAAGCACCTTCGCACTGAACTATCTGTCGGGTCCCCGGGACATTTTCTTTTTTAAATGTTGTCTTTTTCTGAAAGGTGGATTTTTGTTTACAAATATGATTTTATATGTTTTGTTTACTATCTTTATAACAGGGAGCACTTCTGAAAAATTTCTCATTCGAACTGTCAGCTTGGCTCTTAGGGGCGCCCGGGCCAGAACTCTGGCTCTATCTTCTGTGCGGTGAGGTTTCTCCATGCTTAGTCCCTTAAGAGTATCTGTAGACCCAAAAGCATTGATTTATGTGAGTTTTCAACCAGATGTTTTTCCTATGGCATATTCTTCACTGGAAATAGGGAAAATTTGGCATGGCTGGAGTTCTGGCAGGCCGAGTGAGACCCCCCTCCCCTCAAGTGTGTAACCACCATCTAGAGTGTGCGACCCTCAGCCTCAGCGAGAAAGGGAGGGAAAGGGAAAATAAATACTGGAATGAAGGGGAAGATGCAAGGGGGAAACACATCGGCTTGATAATGTCTTCTAAAAACAGCGTACCAGGGCCAGAGAGATAGTAAGGTGGGTAGGGCACTTGCCTTGCCCCTGGCAGACCCGGGTTCGTTCCCAAGCACCCCATACGGTCCCCCAATCCCCGCCAAGTGTCACCCCCAGTGCCAAGCCAGGGAGTTAGCCTGAACCCGTGCATTGCCCCAACGGTTCCGGTGCCTGTCTGCGCCCTCTGCGCCCTCTGCCATTGGAAGCTTGTGCAGGTGTGTTTGAGATGTGACCGCGTTTCCCTGCTTTCTTGGGCGTGTGAGTTGATTTGTGGTACTGCTGCTGCTGGTCTCAAGACACGACCGTTCGAGAACGCAGGTGCATCACCAGATTTCCGGGCACCCTTTCCCCTCAGCATGTTGGTCTCAGCAGCACCTTAAGAGAAAGAACCCGGGCCTCGCTGTGCCATCGGCCCCTGTGGTTAAAGTAAACAAATTTTTTTTTAATACGGAATTATGGCTGGAGCGATATTACAGTGGCAGGGCGTTTGTGTTGCACGCAGCCAACATGGCCGACCCGAGTTCGATTCCTCCACCCCTCTCGGAGAGCCCGGCAAGCTACCAAGCGTATCTCGCCCACCCGGCAGAGCCTGGCAAGCTCCCCGTGACGTATTCGATATGCCAAACTCAGTAACAACAAAGTCTCCAATGGAGACGTTACTGGGCCCGCTCGAGCAAATGGACGAACAACGGGAGGGCCTTTACTTTTTTCACTTTACTTACGGATTTCTGGGTGGTGTGGAGATAATTTAGAGAGCTAGAGCCCCAGCATCACCTGGGGAGCCCCGGGTTCAGGACAGGAGGGACCCACACACCACCAGTTATGACCCTAGGGGCTTTTAAAGAGGAATTGCAAGGGCTGGAGCTATATACATTCGGAGGGCATTTGCCTTGTACGCAGCTGACCCAGGTTCAATCCCCGGCATCCCATATGGTCCCCGAAGCACCACCAGAATAATTCCTGAGTGCAGAGCCAGGGGTATCCCCTGAGCCTCGCCGGGTGGGAGTTGTTAGAGGTGTCTCTGTAGTAATACGCCGTTTTTCAAAATGAATGTTTTGTTTGGGTACTCGGGGCTGGGCAGGGCTGGGCAGGAGCCGGCTTAGCTGTCCGCAGGCAGACACAGTTCCCGCTCTGAACAGTCACCTGGACCCTTGAGCAGTTCGAAAGAGGCCCCCTAATGCTTTCCTTCCCCTGAATCATCCTCTCTACTCTGCTCCAATGCAGAGTTTCTGGTCCTTTTCTGAGGACTCTTTGGACATCCTGACCAGGGTGGCTTAGACTCAAGTGTGAGGCTGCACCCCAGACCTGGCGGACCCATCCTACGGAATCTTTGGGGATGTTATGCTCACTCTGGGCCACTCTTTGGGAGGTCTTCCTCTGCACCCCGCCCCCAGTCTGCACATCTCCACGGTGTTATTTTTTTATTGTTAATTTTTTCACCCGGTGATGCACAGGGGTTACTCCTGGCTCTGCACTCAGGATTTCCTCCTGGCGGTGCTCAGGGGACCATGTGGGGTGCTGGGATTCGAACCCACGTTGGCTGCATGAAAGGCAAATGCCCTCACTGTTGTACTATCGTTCCAGCCCCAATACTAGAAGCTTCGACCTAGGATTCTTGTTCCTTCGGGTCTTTTGCATGGAAGGGCAGGTGTGAGTCAGAACTGAGCGACTGTGGGCGTTGGGGGGATTCTATAGCATGTGGGGTGCCCGTGAGTCTTCCGAGGCATGTGAGGTTGCCCCTGGCAGGTTCTGCAGGGCAGCTGGGGCTAGGACCTGGGTTAGGCCAGAGACCTGCCTCACCTCCGGTCACCTTCTCTCAGTCCTGTTTGCCGGCTTGCTCTTCTCTTCGAGCTCTTGCTAACTCTGATTTTTCCCCCTTACATGTGACAATTTCCTCTATCTGGATATTTTGAAGTTGAATGCCAGCGTGAGGTGGGTGACTGGGCTGGCTGATGACATTGAATAGATGCCGTTTGCATATGTCCTGTGCCTTCAGGCTATATATAGTTTTGAACTGTGTCTGCAGCTCCTGACATTTTGTTTGGAACGAAAGACTGATTTTTATGTAACTTCCTCATAGAACGGTGTGTGGTGCTGCCCATCACGCCACAGCTCCCAGGGCTGGTGTTTCCCTGTCCAGAAAATGCTGGACAGACGTGAGCCAAAGCTCTAGCTGGGAGGAAGCATTTGTACCGCGGGATGAAATAGAACTGCCTTTGAGTCAAGCTGACATTTTCAAGAGATACAAAACAGACTTTCCCCCCCCCCATTTTTAGTACCAGAGCAGATAATCCCCTAAGGTTATTTGCTTCCCTGAAAGATATTTAGCTTGCCCTTTCAAAGTTCATTTAGAGCAGATCTTGGCGTTCAATCAGAGTTGGGTGGTAACTGAGGACAGAGTGTTTGCTTATTTGTGGCCTTCTTTGTCTCTTAAGAGGAACCGTAGTTAGAGGCCACCAGAGAAAACAAAGCACAAGCACCGGCTTCCTCCCAGCTTGGTTCCTCTGTTCTCAACCCCCGGCCATTTGTCTATACATCTTCCCCAGAACAGGTGGGGGACAGAGGTAGAGGGAAGGTCTGAGAAGCCCCTGCATGGTGCTCCCTGAGCAGTGCTCCCCATCTTTGTGGCTTCTGTTGAGGTTCTGAAATGAGTCATCAGGTGCTAGTGACAAATGTGTCATGTATGGCGTGACACAAAGATGGAGTTTGTGCCATCAGTCCCTAGGGTGGGAGGAGGGAGCATCGGGTTTTGGGGGTCAGTGGCAGAAGGATGTGACCCATAGCGTGTCGGCTTTATCTCGGGTGGGGGAAAACGGATCGTTTGGGGAGAAGTGTGCCTGGGGTACAGATTTGCCACATTTTTCTGGATTTCTCTCTCTCTCTCTTTTTTTTTTATGTAGGAGTACTGCTATTTATCCAGCCACTGATTAGCTGATTGAATTGTGCATGAACTCCACCTTACTTTTTTTTTCACTTTTTATGATTTTATTTATTGTATCACCGTGAGAGCAGTTACAAAGCTTTCAGGTCTAAGTCTCGGTCATACAATGAAACACCCATACCTTCACCAGTGCCCATTCTCCTCCCCCAACAACCCCAGTATATCCCCATCCCACACCCTCCCCCTACCAGTGGGGCAGATGATTTCCACATTACTCTCTCTCTACTTTGATCACATTCAATATTTTGACACCAGACCCACCATTATTATTTGAGATTTTGCCCCAACACTCAAATCTGCTGAAAAGGCAACAGTAGACAATTTGTTTTCTATTGCTGGTTATGAATAACATATGATGTTTCGTGGCTGCAGTACTGGCCGCACGATTTTGAAATTCTGACATTTGAACACTTAAATCTGGAGGGATTTCTGTCAAAACCTGTTGGGTTCCCGAGAATTGCTCCTGAGTCTCTGGGATCATGGTCGTTAAGCAGCTTGATCAGGAGCCAGAAAGGCCGTTCGTGGGCAATGACTTGGGGTCTCTTGGGGACGGGGAGGACAGGACTGGCTCCACCCCCATCCTGTGAGGCCCAACAAGTTTTGTTACTGAGGTCCCAAGCCTGACTGTCCAGTGGCCTCTGGAGGATGGCGGCCACCGTGCCAGCAGAGGGAACAGGCCAAGGCACGAAACCGTGGGCCCAGCACTGCAGGGACCAGATGCATTTCTGCCAAAAGCCACTGGGTTTCGAGATTTTTTTCTGAGTCTCTGGGATCATGGTCATTAAGCAGTTCAATCAGGACCCAGAGAGGCCATGCCTCCAATGATCTAGCTGAGCCGGAGGTGATTTGTGGGTGTGTTTCCCACATACCTAACTTTTGGCCATTTACTTTCTTGGTAAACTTTGCCCCAAGTTTTTGGGGTCTGGCCAAAGGCACAACAGCAATTTTGGGGTATCTGGAAGTGTGGAGGCGCCATCAGGCTGCTGATGCACTCGCCTCACAGGTACAGTGATTTTTGTTTCATGGTTTGTGTTTTTATGTAGGAGTACTGCTATTTATTCAGCCACTGATTAGCTGATTGAATTGGGCATGAACTCCACCTTACAATTTTTTCCATAATTTTCTTCCTTCCTTCCTTTCTTTCTTTCTTTCTTTCTTTCTTTCTTTCTTTCTTTCTTTTTTCTTCTTATATTTATTTATTGAATCACTGTGGGAAAAGTTACAAAGCTTTCAGATTTAAGTCTCGGTCATACAATGATCAAACACCGTCTTCTTCACCCTTCACCAGTACTCATTTTTCACCACCAAGAACCCCAATATACCCCACCTCCCACCCACCCAATGCCTATGAGGCAAATGATTTCTAACTAACTCTTCTCTACATTGATTACATTCATTATTTCGACAAAAGATGCACCATGATTGCTTAGAATTTACCCCCCAACAATCAGAATGGCTGAAATGGCATTGTGAAATACATTGTTTTCTATATAAGGTTCGGAGTTCTGGGGCTGGAGAGATAGCACAGCGGGTAGGGCGTTTGCCTTTCACGTGGCCAACCCGGGTTCGAGTCCCAGCATCCATATGGTCCCCTGAGCAATGCCAGGAGTAACTCCTGAGTGCAGAGCCAGGAGTAACCCCTGTGAGTGCAGAGCCAGGAATAACCCTTGTGCATCGCCAGGTGTGACCCAAAAAGCAAAAAAAAAAAAAAAAGTTTGGAGTTCCTCCCCTCCAAGTTTCGCTCAGCAAGCAGAAGGAAAGCAAAGAGCTTGGGCCCAGTGGTTGATGCAGATTGCTGGGCCGGGCCGTCGATCAAGGGAGATTTGGGGATCTCTGGGACCCATCCTCGGGCCCAGTGCTCTCCGGGGCCCCTAGCTTGGTCGTGTCCTACGAGTTGGGGGCGAGCCTGGCCTTTGGGCTCGCGTTGTGTTTGGACGGGCAGGTGGGGTGTTCAGGGCCCAGCTGCTGACACCTGATCCCGCCCTGGGCAGGTGGGAGGACGGGGATTGGCGGCTGGCCCCTGAGATGCCCAAGATAACCAGACAAGGAGATAACCAGAGTCAATCCCAGTCGAGTTGGGTGATAGGCTGAGATGACGCACTGAGCCGCTGAGGCAGATCCTGTCTGGAGACAATCGGGCACCTTGATCGCAGGCAGGCCTGACCTGGCGGGGGGCGGGGGCGAGTGGGCACCAACCTCGGCGTTTCCGTGGCTCGGAGCTTCCGTGCCCTTCCGCTTGCTCTGCTGTAGTTTTGTTTTTGGGTCACACCTGGACGTGCTCCGGGGTCACTCTTGGCTCTGCACTCAGGACTTACTCCTGGAGGTGCTCGGGGGTCCCTATAGGATGCAGGGATTGAACCCGGGTCAGTTGTGTGCAAGGCAAATGCCCTCCCTGCTGTACTAGACTTCTGGCCCCAAGGCCCAAAACTTAAAGAAAAATCCTTGCTGGGGTTTCCCCGTCCCTGGCGTCCTGTCAGCCTCGTGGGTCTGCACACGGCTTGTGCGACTGCCTCGAGTGGCCAGTGACAAGGGCGCCCACGTGTCCTCCTGCTCCCCAGGGCTGCTCTCTGCCCGGTGCTCCTGGCTCTGCAGCCCTCAACTCCTGCCCTGTGTTCACTCCTCCTTTCTGTGGTGTCCCCCTCCTCTCTCGGTGGCCCTCCCCCTGGGGTCACCCCCCTTCCTGCGTGGTGCTGGGACAGCAGAGCTGCCGGGTTTGTGACGGCTTTGTGCCAGGTGCACGGTTGACCCCGGGGGCTTGGATTCAGGACCTCCTGCTTGTGAGGCAGTGCTCAAAACCCCCTCTTGTACATTCCTCCCCTCCAAGCTGAAGGAACGGATTTGACCCACGTTCAGGCTCACACTTCTGCTTCCTGCCGAATCACTGCCGGCCGCTAGCAGGCCAGGCCCCGTGTACCACGCCTGTGTGAAGCAGGGATGTTCCAGGGCGTGAGCCTGCTAGCGTCTTTGTCATGGACACACGTGGTCCCATCACAGGATTTAGGGTCAGGGTCCAAACACAGGAGCATGGGGGTGGGGGGGGGGTAGGGGCTTGTTCAGGCCGGAGACTCTACTAGGCTCACACACAGCATTGAGTGCTCAAGTCTCAGGGAGACAGTGAGGCACAAACACATTTTTTTTTGCGCTGTTTTTTTCTCTCTTTTTTTTTTTTTTTTGGCTTTTTGGGTCACACTCAGTGATGCTCAGTGTTGCCTACTGACCAAGTAAAAGAATGCTTGATTTTTCATTCCCCCTTTGTCCTGCTCAAAGCTGGGCAACTTCCCAGTACAGGAGGTTTCAGTTTGGGGAAAATGCACCCTCGTAAATGATTTGTAACTGATGTATGAGGAACAGCACAATCTTTGCAGATATGTCAAAGCTATATCAAAGCAGGTCGTTCTGACCAATAGCATTATGCCGAAAGGGTCACCAGGTGGCTGACCAACAGTGCATGGCTCTGCTCATTGTCCCATCCACTTTCCCACGTCCCATCCCCTTTCCTTCTTTTGGGTGGGCTGTGGAAACATACTTAAGTCTGTACTTATGCTCTGAATAAACGCACGCATTCATGCCATCTCCTGAATGACGAACCCTGTGTGACTCGAGTGCTGATTTCACCCTGACGGCCCTCCCCTGGCTCTGTCCCGCAGCGCCGGACGTGGCACTCAGGAATTACTCCTGGCAGTGCTCAGGACTGGTGATCGAATCTTGGTCAGCCGTGAGCAAGGCAAACCCCTCCCCACTGTGCTCTCACTCCAGCCCCTCCTTTTGCATCTTTTTGTGTTTTTTCAGAATTGATTGATTTCCAAGTAGCGTTTGCTGGCCCTGACGTTCTCTGTAGAGTCCCTTGTTGCACACTGTGTTTTGTGGGCACCTTGACATGAAGACTGGCGCTTGCCTGGTGCATGGCTGACCCCATAGGTCCCCTGAGCAGCGCCAGGAGTGATTCCCGAGTGCAGATGCAGGAGTAACCCTGAGCACTGCCGAGTGTCCCAAAAAACAAAAGGAAAGAAAGAAAATAAGTATCCTTGCCCGGAAGTGTAGCCCAGGGCCAAGGAGCCTGCCTTGCCTGTGGCTGACCCCACTCCACCCTATAAGTCCCTCCCCACCCAGGTCCTGCCAGGATGAGCCCCCATGACTGGATCAGAGTCAGCCCTGAGCACCGTCAGATGTCCCGTCCTCAGCCCCCAGGTTAGGTCACTCCGCCCTCCCCACCTCCCCCCCACTCCCAGGTTCCTGCTCACTCATCCTCGAGGGAACCCGCACTCATTCAGCTTGTGCCATACTCCTCTGTACAGCTCTCAGGCCTTAGTGGGCTGGGCCACTCCCTGGCCACGGTGCGGCCGGTGTTGCTCACAGCACTGGGGTCACAGAGAGCAGGGCTGTCGGGGTCGAACTCAGGGCCTCTGCCCTGTCGCTCTGCCCCCCCGCCCCCCCCCCCCGGCTCACAGATTTCCTGGCCCGGCTCCTGAGGAGGGTCCTGGGCAGGGTTACTGGCTCCAGGTCCCACTCGGGGGATGCTGAATGACCTCAGTTGGAGATCTGTAACTGACAAACATTTGTCAAAAGTTTTCTGAAACCACTTTCACAGGGCCCGGGGATCCAGAACTGGGCCCCGCAGGGACCAGAGGCTCGTTGGCCATGTAGTGCTGACGTCTGCAAGGGCAGCCCTCCGGAGCCTCAGCCAGACACTGACATCACGAAGGGTGGCGCCTGCCCCTTTAAGAATGGCCCATGATGCCCTCCTCCTTGCTGAATTCTAGTTCTACCTCAGAACATTCTAGACTCCAACTGCCATTTTCAGTCTCTCCACGAGACTGGCACGAGCCTGTTTGGCAGAGCTCAGTACTGAAGCTGCGAGTGCAGTGTGACACAGGTGAATCTGAGTCTCTGGGCTTTCTGCCCGCGTGCGGGCGTTTTTTTTCTCTAACAGTTCTTTAGTGTATGATAGTTTTTAATCTTTAGTTAGTTTAAGATTTTTTACTAGTTATATATATATTTTTGGGTGGGGTGGGGGCGGGGTGGGGTGGGGTGGCCATACCTGGCTGTGCCCAGGGGTGACCTGGCCGGCTAACGTCCCTGTGCTGACGGAGATCGAGCCCAGGACAACTGGATATAAGGCAAGTGCCCTCCCCACTGTCCTGCTTCTCTGCCCCTTGCGGACTTCTCTATTGAAATATGGAATGACTCTGAAGTCAGTGGGCCCTCATGGGGGGCTGATGAGAAGCACAGGAGAAGATATCACACCCCCGGGACTGGCTGGAGCGCTGGCACTGCTGAGTGCAATGAGCCCCGCCAGCCCCATGACGCCCACTAGGCCTTCCCGGGGTCTTGGGCGGAAGTGAGGGGTTGCCCTTTTCAGGGAAAGGGAGACGATCCTCGACCTCCTCAGGCCCCCGGGCCTTTGTCCTCCTCGCAGGAAAGCATTTCAGGAGATGAGCATGAAGCAGAAACATTTTATTTGGAGGCCTTTAGGAAGGGGAAGGAGGGAGGGAGTAACACGCTCGAGAGAGAGTGTGGCTTCTCCAGAGGTGCAGAAAGCCACTGAACATATTATGTTGCTAGGTTGCATTCGGTTCGAAAGTCCACACCTCAGGAGGGGAGAAGCCCGTGACATGATGGACCTCATAGGCAAGAGCAGTACCTGGGCTCGGGCACACTTGAGCGCCCTCCCTTGGTTCAAGGTGGCTAATCTAGGGATTTCCCCAGGCTGCCCCTGGTGGGAGTTTCTAGCTACCTAGAGTCCGTTGCTAGGGTGGTTGCCAAGGGGGTAGAGTTGAGTGGTCCATGGTCCTCTTAGAAATTCCTTTCCTGCCCTTTGTTCCTATTCCCTCGGGGTGTCCAGCCTGCTCTGGGCCTCATAATGTGGGTTAATTTTGACAAGACCTTGGGTCCCGTGCACTCAGGTAGTCTTTTGGTGGCCATGAAGCTTTTGTTGACTTTCTCGGAGTTCCATCGCCATGGGGACGCTTCCCCCATCTACCTGTCTGCCTCAGTTCTGTGGGTTAAGAAATGGAGTTTATACTGGCTTGTGGTTATCCAACCTGGGCAGCGTCACAAGGAATGAAGGAAATGCCGAAAACTCCTTCGCTCCCCTTTGGCACAATTTTTTTTTTCTTTTTGGGTCACACCTGGTGATGCACAGTGTTTACTCCTGGGTCTGCACTCGGGAATCACTCCTGGCAGTGCTTAGAGGACCATATGGGATGCTGGGAATCGAACCTGGGTCGGTCGCGTGCAAGGCAAATGCCCTTCCCACTGTGCTATCGCTCTCCAGCCCCCCTTTGGCGCAGTCTTGCTGGGCCCTTTTCCCTGGCAGTTCTCAGCCCATAGAAAAAAGTGTGCCTGTTGCTTGCCTTAGCTTCTACGTGTAACCCCGGGCCTCTCACACATATACATACGCACACACGCACACACAAGACCAGCCATCACTGCTGAGTCGCCTGCCGGCTCGTCAGTGTCTGGACGGGGAGGTGGTCAGTGACACTCGCGGTGCTCAGGGATGATTTCTGGCTCCTGAATGTGTTTGGTGGTGGGAGTGATGGCAGGGAGGGCGCCATCCCATGGTCCCATGTACAGTCCCCCAAGGGACAGGAAGGGCCTGTGCAGGTGCAGTTAAAGTGTGGTTGGGGGAGAGGGACACCCAAACAAACCAATGAAGAATGAGGGTCAGCTGCCCGCAGGGCTAGTACCTGTCCCCTCTGCTCTCTGGCCCCGAATCGGCAGTTGTTTGTTTGTCTGTTTTGGATTGAGTTTTTGCGCAGGAATGACACTTGGTGGGCTCAGGGGGCTGTGCGGGAGACTGGGGGTCGCACTCTGGGTGGTGAGTGCCAGGCTGGCAGCTCTCTGGGCTCCGGAAGCTGCTGTGGTCACTCGCCTGAGACAGACTCTCCCCTCTGCTCTTCAGAGATTTAGTCCTGAGAACGAGTGTGCCTCAGAAGGCCCCACAGTATCCTCGATGGTCGGGGCCTGTGGTAGTGGCCGCGGCAGCGTCTGACCGCCTGACCATGAGTCTGCTGAGGCCCAGCGGGCTGAAGGCCCCCACCAAGTTCCTCAAGCATGGGAGCTGGGCCCTGAAGGCACCCTCGGCCGGTAAGTGCGCTCAGTCCAGGCCAAGGGAGACTCATTCCCACCCGGGAACCCCATCCCGAGTCCTCGCCCGGGAAGGGCTCCCTGAGCTGTAGACACGTCCGTGGCTCTGGGGACAGCTCTCACACACGAGTGTCACATTCTGTGAGTTTAGTGTCACGGCAACCGGTGACAGCTGAGGCGACCAACCTGCTCCCTTCTAACTGCTAGCTCCCTTGCCCGGGCTTGGGGACAGGCTTAGGGAGGTGGACTCACCTGGACTAGAGGGCCTCATTGCCGGCCAAAGCCACAGTACAGTGGGGAGGGCAACTGGCACCCCATGTGACTCTCCACCCTCAACCTCACCATGAGTAACCCTGAGCGGAGAAGCAGAAATAGGCCCTGAGCATTGGCTGGGTTGCTCCCCGCCCAAAAGAAAAAGAAGATGGGCCAGTGGACACAGCAGAAATAAGACACTGGGTTTCAGCTTTCACCTGGCTTGGTCCGTAGTATCACGGGGTGTATCCAAAGATTTCCCCTGAGCTGCCCAAAGTATGACTGTGGCCTGGGATGCTGCAGTAGGTGAGCACATCCGCTTCACGGCTGGCCCGGCCAGGCTTCGCCACAAGCAGCCCCCGTCATTGGCTGGGAGTAGCCACGAGCACTGCTGGGTGTCCCTCTCCCCCAACCACACTTTAACTGCACCTGCACAGGCCCTTCCTGTCCCTTCTGACCCTTTTGACCCTTTCTGCTGTTCCAGCGGCTGCTCACGTTGAGAAGACCGTGCCTGGGGAGAAAAACCCCAGCGCCCCCTCCTCGGAGATGCAGGAGGAGTTTGTGGGCGACTTCCTGGTCGGGAACGAGTCTGGGTGAACGGGAACAAGCCTGGATTCATCCAGTTCCTCGGGGAGACCCAGTTTGCCCCTGGTCAGTGGGCCGGGATCGTCTTGGACGAGCCCATTCGCAAGAACGACGGCTCGGTGGCGGGTGTGCGCTACTTCCAGTGCGAGCCGCTGAAGGACATCTTCACCCGGCCGTCCAAACTGAGTAGGAGCTTGCAGGCCGACGATGAGACCAACTGCCGGCAGCCAGCGCCTGCCGCCTGGGCCACACCGCTCCTGTCGGCCTCCCCGGCCCTTGCCGGCACCGGGAAGGTGCCCCAGTCCCCCGCGAAGGAGGCACCGGCCACCCCTCACATCAGCAGCCTGACCAGGACGGCCAGCGAGTCCATCTCCAACCTCTCTGAGGCTGGTTTCCTCAAGAAAGGGGAGCGGGAGCTGAAGCTGAAGCTCGGGGACCAGGTGCTGGTGAGTGCCGAGGGCAGCGGTCGCGGGTGGCTGTCCATTCGCCTGTCTGGTTCATCAGCTCCTCCAGACTCGCGGTTTGGGTGGAAGCACGAGCAGCCGGGACGCCTTGTCCTGCAGTTTCCAGCGTGATGGATGCGTGCGGGGATGCTGCCAGTTTTACCAGTTTAGCCAAAACAGGGTGGAGGGGTCATGCCGTGGGGAGGGGTCATGCTTTGCACACCTCTGACCCGGGGTTTAAGTCTTGGTCCCATGTACAGTCCCCCAAGCACATCCCGGAGTGATCCGTGAGCACCAAGCCAAGAGTAAGCCCTGAGCACTCTGAATGTGACTCAAAAACAAACCAATGAACAAAGTTGGAAATCGGTTCTATTTCTCTGGTTTTCGATGTTTTTGCTTGGGGCGTCACAGGGTGGTCGCACACAAAGCACCCTTCCCCCGGTGCTCCAGCCCTGTTTGTCAGCATTCCTGTCAGTGTCCAGCGCTGTGACTCTGTTTTGCTCTGTGTCCCGGGAGCTAAGCGTCAAGCCAAGGCATAGTGAAGGAGAACTGGAAGATCGAACTCTGCTAAGATACGAGAACAGTCATTTTCCTTTAGCTGGTTTCTGGCTTAATTGTTCTCCAGCGGTGGGGTTGCCAGTGCTCCGCTCCCACACCCAAGGGCCAGCGACCCCCTCGCCACACCAGGTGGCTGGCCTGGGTCAGAGATTCCCGGGGGTGTGGTCAGCCAGGCCACCGGTGACAGCAAGTGGGTGTGAATGCCGCTGCCTTGCATGGACACTGAGCAGCAGCGTCTGCTCACCCTGTAGGGGTTGCGGGGGGAAATGGCACTTTGACCTTTGGGGTTTCTTCAGGAAATCCCGACTCTGAAGCCAGAATGTTCGTTTGCGGGGGTGGGGGCGCTGTGCGCAGTCCAGGGTGCCTGACCCACGTCCCTCCATCCCTCTGGCAGGTGGGAGGCATGGAGGCCCGTGTGGTGCGCTTCCTCGGGGAGACGGACTTCGCCAAGGGGGATTGGTGCGGCGTAGAGCTGGACAAGCCACTGGGCAAGAACGATGGTGCCGTGGCCGGAACGAGGTGGGTCCCTCTGCCCCCCCAGACAGCCTGGGGCTATCCACGGTGCCCGGGAGGCACTGAGGGGACTGCAGGCCACTTCACTTGGTTCTTAGGTGGGGCCACTTCCGGCGGCACTCGGGGACCCTGCAGGGATGTGGGTACAGCCTGGGGCCCCCATATGCAGCTGTGCTCGGGCCGCAGGAACCCCCCGGGCCTGCTGTCACCCTTCAGATGCCGGGGAGGCTGCTTGGAATCGCCCTTGGTTTGCGTGGTTGGGCTGGGCGGCATGCGAGCGAGTGTGGGTGTGAATGTATGAGGGAGTGTGTATGTGAGCGTGTGAGTGTGGGGCTGTGAGAGTGTTGGTGGGGGCGTGGGCATCAGAGTGTTGGTGGGGGTGTGAGCGTGTTTGTGGGGGAATGAGAGCGTGTCAGTGTTGGTTTGAGAGCGTGCAAGTGTTGCTTGGGGTGTGCGTGTGTGTGACTGTGGGGCTGTGGGTGTGTGGAAGTGTTGGTTGGGGTGTGAGTGTGTGTGGGTGTGGGAGTGTCGGTGGGGTGTGAGTGTGAGTGTGTGTTGGTTTGGGTGTGAGTATGTGTGTTTCTGGGGAGTGAGTGTGTGTGAGTGTGGGGCTGTGGACATGTGGGAGTGTCTGTTGGGGTGTGAGTGTGTGTGTTTGATGGGGTGGGAGTGTGAGAGTATGGGAGTGTTGGTTGGGGTGTGAGTGTGTTTGTTGGGCTGTGAGAGTGTGGAAGTGTGGGAGTATTGGTTGGGGTGTGAGTGTAAGTGTGTGTTGGTTGTGGTGTTTATGTTTGGGAGTGTTGGTTGGGGTGTGTGTGTGTTTGTTAGGTTGTGAGTGTGTGTGAGTGTGGGCTGGTGGAGGGTATGATGTTTGTTGGGGAGTGAGTGTGAGTGTGGCGCTGTGGAAATGTGGGAGTGTTGGTTGGGGTGTGAGTGTGACTGTGTTTGTTGGGGTGGGAGTGTGAGAGTGTGGGAGTGTTGTTTGGGGTGCGTGTGTGAGTGTGTTTGTTGGGGTGTGAGTGTGTGGGCATGTGGGGCTGTGGGAGCGTGTTCGTTTGTGGGGGTGTGAGACTGTGGGACTCAGTGGACTTCTGGGTCGGCGCTTGTGTCTCTTGCCGAAGGTGTTTTTGTCCCCCCCTCCTCGTTGTCCGCAGGTACTTCCAGTGTCAGCCCAAGTATGGCTTGTTTGCTCCCATTCACAAAGTCACCAAGATCGGCTTCCCGTCCACGACGCCGGCCAAGGGCAAGGTGGCCGCCGTGAGGCGTGTGATGGCTACCACCCCCGCCAGCCTGAAGCGCAGCCCTTCGGCCTCCTCGTTCAGCTCCGTCAGCTCCGGGGCCTCATTCGAGAGCAGCAGATCCGGCCGCACGGGACTAGTAAGCAGCCCCCTACCACTGCGGGGTGCTCGGGCCCCCACAGACTCCCACAGCCCCAGGGGCGAGAGGCGGAGCAGGAGCTCGTGGGCTGAGCAGCTCCGGGTGGCAGGCGAGTGGCTTCCCAGCCACCACCAGTGACAGGAGCAGGGATCGGCCTTTCCTGGGGTGCTCAGGGCTCCTCTCTGGCCTCAGCCCACCTTAGGGATGAAGTGGGGTAGCTGAAGGGGGCGCCTGAGGGTCAGAGCAGGGCCCAGAAACTCTGGGGAAGGCTTGGCCCTTCATCTTGCTTCTTTGCTCTCTCCGTCTCTCCCTGCTCCCTCCTGTCCCTCTGCACCGCTGTCCACATGCAGAGTGGCCTCGACTTCTGTCCATTGCGGTGCCGCAATTCAAAGCTGGGGCCTCGTGGCTTCTCCCCTCACGTCTATCTGAGTCATAAACACTAAAGTGTGTCTGAATATGCAAGGGTGCCCTGAGATATTGTCCACAGGGAAACGGGCCCACGATGGAGAGGGTGTCCCGGGGGGCTGGCTTTGCTGGGGGCTGCGCTTCCTGCCGCCGCCTCTGCTCCGTGCATTGACCCTCGATGCGGAAGAGGAGGGAGTGAGTGTGTGTGCAACGGAAGATACAAAACAGATGACACGGGAACGTGAGCCAGGAGGCCACGCGCCGTGGGCACAGGCCTGGGGCCAGTCCTGTCTTGCTCGACCACCACCAGGTTTCCCTGCCCCACCTGTATCCTCACGTCCGACTCCTCCTTCCCTTCGCCTCACCATTTAGGAGGAGAGCAGACTCAGAAGCCCCTCTCCTTCCCTCGCGAACCAGCCCATTTGTGGAATTTGGTTTTGTTTTTCTGCTTGACTGTGGGCCATACCCTACAGTGCTTCAAGGGGCCGTTTGCAGTGCTGGGGTTTTGCCGGTGCCTCCCACCTCCAATCAAGTGCCCTACGCCTGAGACGTATCTCCAGCCTCTCCCCGCTATCTTGTTTTGTTCTGTTTTGGGGTCACACTTGGCAGAGCTCAGGGCTTTCTCCCACCTCTGTGCTCGGGATTATTCCTGGCGGGCCTCCGGGATTGAGCCTGGGCAGCGCTGGGGCTTCGCTCTCCAGCTCTTTGGCCCCTGCCTTGCATATCTTTATGCAGGGTGGAGCTCACTCCTAAACTGAACATCACCGTTAGCGTCTATGACAGGAATATAGAAAGATTCTGTGTGACTTCACGGAAGTATACCTCGACAACATAATTCCATAAGTGCACACACAAGCGTTCATACACACAGTCACTCATACATGTACACGTAGTGCATACCGTATATACACAGGCTTATGGGTATACACACACAGGCACATACATGCATAAACACAACGCGCACATGCACACAGGTGCGTGTAGATATGCCCACCGGAACATACATGCACGCATACATACATGCACACGGGTCCGTGCGTGCCCTGTGGAGGCCTCCCTGTTCGTCTGTTGGCTGAGTTGCTCTTCTGCGGTACCAGGCCCCCACAGAAGGCCTGGCCTTGCTGGGATGGAGCCTGAGGCCTCACAAACCACGCGCAGGGCAGAGGCTTTGGCATCAGCATCCTGAGTTCAGCTCGTGGCCCCGAACTTGCCCAGCCCCTCAGCATGCGCCTCCCCCCGTGCTAGGGGTGCTGCTTTCTCCCTGCTCCGGCGCCTGAACCTCACAGTCTCGTCTCCATAGTTGGCTGAAAGAAGCCCATCGCTCCTGTGCTGGTTTCCTCAGGGAGCTGTCTCGGGCCCAGGAAGCGCGTGCGTCTGGCCTGCCCCACCCGCTCAGGCCAGGAGGCTCAGGGAACACCGCCGCCCGCCTTTCTTAGTTTTTATTTTTGCCCTTTGGGGTTCACCTGGCAGTGCTCAGGGAGTCCAGGCGTGGTGCTTGGGGGCTGCTCCCGGTGGAGGGGGGTTGAGCCCGGGTCTTGGTGTTAGACCCCCAAGGCTGGCAAGCTCTTCCCAGCCACCCCTTGAAATCCGAGTTGACTGCAGTTCCCGGGAGCACTGCACATGGCTGGCCCGAGAGCTCGTGTGCTCCTAGAAATTTTAGTTATTATTTGGTTTTGGGGCCACACCCAGGGGTGCTCAGGGCTTATTCCTGGCTCTCTGCTTGGGGGGTGGGGTCACTCCTGATGGTGCTGGATCTTGAACCTCTGCAAGCACCTTCCCCCACCCCCCCCAACAGACTCTTTGGCCCTGGGGAGGGCATTTAATCGGACCAGATATACTTTAAGTGTATCGGGAAATCACGGCCAGGTCCTTATGCACAGGCAAGGATGATCCCGCTCTCCGGACAGAACCAGGTGGCTCGAGAGCTTCCAGCAGGCAAAGTAGCAGTGGACAGCCTGGGCCCTGCTGGGCCCGTCGGTCAGGAGGCGTTTGGCAGCAGCTCAGATGATGCGGGGAAGCGGCAAGAGAACCTGCGGCTGGACCGCAGCAGGGCGATGGAACAGGGATGGCCGGGCAGAAGGAGCGGAAGTCCTGGCCATCACCGCTGCAGCCCCCGCCACCATGTGCCCGAAGAATGAAGATCAGGTCCCGCCTTGTCCCCTCCTGCAGGGGCCGTTGTGCAGAGAGGGATCTGGGTCTGCAGAGCGACCATGAGCGACCACGAGCCCAGGATAGAACGGACAGGACCCCCGGTCCCCGCAGCCCTTCAGCCCACTCCCCTCCCCTCCTCACTGTCTTTGCCTCTTCTCTCCTTCCCTTTGTGCTTGGTCTTTCCCTGAGCTGCCCTTGCTGTCCTGCTCGCTGGGCGTGAGCCCTCACACATTCGAACCCACCACTTTTTCCTTTTTTTTTCCCCTGGACTTTGGCCATGCCCCAGCAATACTCAGGACTTACTCTGGACTCTGCACTCAGGAGTCACTCCTGGTGGGCTCGGGACCCTATGGGGTGGGTATCTGTTATCCAGCTCGGGTCAGCGGCGTGCAAGGCCAGCGCCTTTCCCGCAACTTTATCATTCTAGCCTCTCATCTCCCATTTTCGAAGGCAGATGGCACAGGGGTCTTTTATAGGGTCACACCCAGTGACCCCCGGGGGCACGGGGCCATTCCCAGAGACAAGAGTCTCTGGTTACTGCTATTCAGGCATGGGGCGGGTGCCCGGGAGAGCGAGGTGAGCTGGAAGGAAGAGGAAGAGAGAAGGGACAGGCTGCCCAGGGAGACCCTGATGGACCTGCAAGGCTGAAGATGCTGGAGCTGGCCTCAAGCTCAAGCCAAGGGCTCATCCTTAAGGAAGCTCAGGCCAGAGCGGGCTGTGGAGGGGGCTGCCTCCGGCTCTGCAGAAGAGTCTCTGGATTCCCACGAGGCCCGAGGACAGTGGAGCCCAGGTCCCATCCAAGGATCTTCGGGAACGTTTCATGACGTTTCTGCTGAGAGTCGCTGGCCCATATGCAAGGATGCAGCACTGCTCCATGTGCTTTGCCGAGGATCACCGCGAGCATGCCCATGTCGGCCGGACCCATCCCCTTCACGTCTCTTTTTCCTTTGCAGTTGCCGGAAACCTCCTCCCGCTACGCCCACAAGATCTCTGGCACCACCGCCCTCCAGGAGGCGCTGAAGGAGAAGCAGCAGCACATTGAGAAGCTGCTGGCCGAGCGGGACCTAGAGCGGGCGGAGGTGGCCAAGGCCACGAGCCACATGGGGGAGATAGAGCAGGAGCTGGCTCTGGCCAGAACGGGCACGACCAGGTGACGTCTGTGCAGACGGCAGTGCCGGGGCCGAGAGACGCCTGCGGTAGAGGCTGGGCGCGAGCTTGGTGCAGGCGGTGCAGGCAGAGGCCGTGGGTCCACGTCTGCCATCGTTGCGGTGGCGTCCGGCGCGTGGTTTGATCACATGCGCCTTCTGCTCGCCCTGTGGGGGTTTAGGGAGTGCCGAGTTGTCCGCGCCGGTGCTTTCGTGGTGTGGTTCCCCTCTGGCCTTCCAGAAATGCCGTAGCTTAGGTGGGAGATGCATTCAGCTTGCCGTGGTGACAGGTGGTGATGCCAGCCCCCAGAGGGCTGTTGGGGGCGGGCGAGGCCACTCACGCGCCGTTGCCTCTATAGCACGTCCTGGAGCTGGAGGCCAAGAACGACGAGCTGCGGGCCATGCTGGAAGCGGCCGACTGGGAGAAGGTGGAGCTGCTGAACCAGCTGGAGGAGGAGAAGAGGTGAGGCCGTGCCCGGAGCTGGGGGCTCCCTCGGGTGGGGCACTCCTGGCCTTCCAGGGCTGTGAGAACCAGAAACCAACGGGTGCCCAGTCCTAGCGCGGCCTCACCGGGAGGGCTGGGGGGGGGGGGAGCTCAGTGGAGCCAAGCCACCCCCGGCCCTCCCTGCTGTGTCCACCTGGCCTGGTATTCAGGAGGCCTGTGCTGGGTGGCAAGGAACTGTCCTAACCCAGTGGGGCCCTGTGGGAGTCCCTGTGGTTAAGTCCCAGGCGGGAGGAAACCCACAGTACTCATGGGGCACGACAGCAGACAGACAGGGCTCAGGGTAGGCTGCAGACAGACGGACGTGGTGCTCAGGCCGGGGTGCAGACAGACGGACGCGGGGCTGAGGCCTGGCCGCAGACAGATGGACACGGGGTGCTGGCCGAGACCGCCTTTTCAGATGGGCTCCCGGCAGTGTGGTGCCCAGGGGCACTGCCAGTGCCTGGCTCAGCCCCTCAGCTCCACGTGCCGACTCGACAGTCACTGGGAGCCCCTCCACTCCCCGCCCCCGAGTCGTTGGCTGCTTCTCCCCCAGGGGCTCAGTTGTCCCATTGTGGGGACAGGTGCTGGCTGGGAGGGACTGGCAGGCGCCGCGGGTCAGTTTTTAACCACCTCTGTTAGCTGCGAGGCAGAAAGGGTTGATATGACACTGCACCTGGCGTTGCCTCGGCCTACCTTTCTCCTGTAGCCTGCGGGTCCCACCCAGTGCTCGAAGCTGAGGGGACTCCCTGACTTTGTTTTTTTTCTTTTTGTGTCAACCCAGTGATGCTCAGGGGTTACTCCTGCCTCGGCACTCAGGAATTACTCCAGGCATTGCTCCGGGGTCCATAGTGGTATGCTGGGAATTGAACCCGGGTCGGCCATGTGCAAGACAAACGCCCTGCCTGCTGTACTCTCGCTCTGGCCCTCCCCGACTCTCTCAGCCCTCCTGTGTGTGGAGCCGGGGGCTGGGTCAGGCGCATCTACAAGATGGTGGCCCTCATCGGGGGCAGCAGTGACGCCCCTCACAACGTCTCCCTCTCCCCCACAGGAAAGTGGACGACCTCCAGTTCCGAGTCGAGGAGGAGTCCATCACCAAAGGCGACCTGGAGGTAAAGCCCGGGCAGGTCCCGGAGGCTTGCAGGGTGCAGGCAAGGATGCGGGGCGGCCTGACCGACCCCGCCGGGACCACTTCTGCTGGAGACTCCGAATCAGACAGGGATACCTGGGGTCATGCACCTGGCAGGGCCCGGCTGACACATCTCTGCTCCTTGGGGCTGGAGGCTGCTCTTGATGAGCGTTTTTCTCTCGTTCTGACAGTCAGGTCTATGCCTTTGCCTCAGCTTTGATTTTCAGTCGAGCAGCACAAATCAAATCCTTTAGAACCCCATTTTTTGGAAGCTTTTCCTTAAAACAAGAAGAAGCAAAGAGTCAGTTTGGAAAAGAAAAGTTTCTATTTCTGCTTCTTTTCCTTCCTGTTTTAAGTTCATGGAAATTTTGTTTTCCCACCAGAAGGAGGTGAAGGCCCTGCAGGCGGCCTCTGAGAAGCTCGCCAAGGAGAACGAGTGCCTGAGGACCAAGCTGGACCATGCCAACAAGGAGAACGCGGACGTGATCGCCCTGAGGAAGTCCAAGCTGGAGACGGCCATCGCCCCGCACCAACAGGCCATGGGCGAGCCGAAGGCATCCGTGAGCCAGGGCGTGGGTGCCGAGGCGGCCGACCTGGCCGAGCTCAAGATGCAGATCGAGAGGCTACAGTTCGAGTACCAGCAGGAGGTGGAGAGCCTGAAGGCCCAGCAGGCGGCTGAGCGTGCAGCGCACGCCTCCGAGCTGCAGACGCTCAGGTCGTGGCTGTTCAGGACGGTCCAGGAGCAGAAGAACAGCCTGGAGGCCGCACGGGCCAAGCTCGAGCAGATCGAGGACCAGCACCTGGTGGACATGGAGGACACCCTGAACAAGCTGCAGGAGGCGGAGACGAAGGTAAAGCACCTGGACGGGTTGCGGGCCGTGTGTAGTCAGCAAGCCCAGGCCCTGGCCAATGCCACGGCACAGCTGGAGGCCACCCAGCAGAAGCTCTTGCAGCTCGATGGGCTCTGGAAGGCCAGTTCCGAAGGTCTATTGGGAATGGAGAAGCTCAGGCAGCAGCTCCAGGTGGCTGAGCGGCAGATTCAGGAGTTAGAGAATGCAAAGCGGGCCGAGAGCTGCAGGTTGGTACTCGGGCGCAATTGCCCACTTCCACGCTCGCTCCCTGCATGCTGTGTGTCAGTCTGCTCGCCGCCGTGTTCCGGCTTGGTGCTGACAGGTCTCCCGGTCACGTCCCGTGCGGTTCCCTCTGAGGGGACTGAGAAGGAGTCGGCATGATTCGGGGGTTGTCATTGGTCCCCAGCACCTGGATGCCGTGCTAGCCTTGGCCCCGGCTAATCGGGCATGTCTGGGGTCTTTCTGAAACAGAGAATTCTTCACGAGGCCAGTGAGAAAACAAGATAGGAGCCCCCAGAGCAAACCTCTGCCCCCCACCTCTTGGGCTCGCTGCATACTCGCCGAGTTCGCCCAGACACTTGGGCTCGAGTCAGGCCACGAGGGTATTTCCCTGACCTTGCTGACCACCTGCTCGTGTGACGGGCTTTGCCCTCCTCTCCCCGAGGCGCCTCAGTTCCCAGCTGGTGCTCGATGCCTCTAAGCCTCTGAGCTCCCTCAAGGCTGGTGACGTGGCCCATCTTGGTATTTCTCATTGCCAGCCCCTCCCTCCCTGCAGCACAAGCCCCCGCGCAGCCCTGCAGAGATTTCATCCCTTTCAGCCTCTAACAGGTGCTTGGGCCAAGTCCGCCTTCCAGCATGGCCCCCTGCTGGCCACAGGCATGGACTCTCATGGTAGCCCTGACCCTGGGGAAAGACGAGACAGTGAGATCTGGGCCAAGCCGAGGAAGCTGCAGTTCTCACCAAGGAGCCCCGAGAGATGCCCTTTTCCTCCTATAGGATTGTGGTGGTAGGGACGTGCCCTCACCCCCCCCCCCCCCCCCGCTCCACCCCGCGCTGGGCACTTTGTTGGAGAAACTTCTCTGTTGGCCAAGATGGAAGGGCTGTGGGTTTTGTAGACAGGACTGACAGACATAACAGAAGGGCCCCGAGATCCCTGGGAGTTCCCTTCAGGACTCAGGACTCCTTGGCTGGCATTCCAGAAACACCGGCTGAAACAAATGGAATCAATTCCTAGGACAGAGCAGGGGATAGCTGACCCTCTTGTTCGCATCAAGATAAAACAAACGTCAAGTTCGGGTGACTGCTGTCTAGGGGATTAGAGGTTCCTCATTTTAAATTTCATATTGAAACCCCTCAAACTTTTAAAGTCACAGAAAAGAAACTACAAGAAAGTAAATCTTGGGGGCCGGAGTGATAGTACAGTGGGAAGGGCATTTGCCTTGCACGCGGCCCACGTGGGTTCGATCTCCATCATCCCATAGGGTCCCTGTCATTGTCTCTACCCTCCCGTTGTTTATCGATTAGCTCGAGCGGACCCAGTAACGTCTCCATTGTGACACTTGTTACTGTGTTTGTCATATCGAATACATCACGGGGAGCTTGGCAGGCTTGCTGTGCAGGCGAGATACTCTCGGTGAGCTGGCCGGGTTACTGCCAAGGAGAAATTCCTGAGCATTTTGGGTGACCGAAAAAGCCAAAAGGAAAAAGAAAGATAACCTTTTATTCCCTCCCTCCACTCCCTTTCCCTTTCTTCCCTGTTTCCTCCCTCCCTCCTTCCTATCCTTAGCTTCCCTCCTCCCTTGCTTACTTCCTTCTTCCTCGCCAAGCCATGCTCTGGGCTCTGGGGTCCTCCCGCCCAGCAGTAGTGGGGCTTTTCAGCTTGGGGACCGATCTCAGTCTCGCCCAGTGGTGCTGCAGTTCCAACTCGGGCCTGGTGTGTACTCCAGCCCTTTGTGCCGTCTCCCCGCCCCTGGAAAGTCAGTCTTTCTCATAGGCTTTCTTATTTTCTGGTCACGCCAAAGTTAGGCCTAGAAAACGCCTCTGTTGGGGCCGTTTTCAATAACCACTAGACAGTCATCACCAGAAATGCCGGCGCCAAGGCCTTGGCTTCGTGAGCTTCAGGCAAACACGCTCACCTCACGCCTCTGTTCTTCGGGGTTGTGTTGGGTCATGGGCTTCTCATACGTGTTTTCAGTTTTGTTTTCCCCTTCCCGTTCCTGTTTGTCTCCTTGGTCCATTCACTCCATCCTTGTGACTCTGGTAGGCCGATAGCCTGGCCGAAGAGCTGCAGGGGAAGGGGCTAGTGCTTCGTAGTCTTCAGGAGAACTTGAACGAAAGCGGTCGAGCTGAGCGGCCGTGTGTGCGCGCGTGTGTGTGCATGTGTGTTTGTGTGTGCATGCTGGTGAGCAGAGCAGAGGGGTCGTGTGTGTGCGTGTGTGTATGTTTGTGTGTTTGCGTTGTGTGTGTGTGTGTTCGTGTTTGTTCGTGTGTGTGCGTGTGTGCTGGGAGCGGGCAGGGGGCTGGCGGCTGACGGTGGCCCCCGGCTCCCCACAGGAGGAGAAGGTGGACGTGAACTGCAGCCAGTGCCAGGCTCTACAGGCCGAGCACGCCAAGGTGAGCGTGGAGAGCCAGGGGCAGCACGAGGAGGCGCCGCAGGCCCTTCAGCAGCTGCTGCTGCAGGCGAAGGAGAAGCTGCAGGCGGTGCAGGCGGAGAACGGGAGCCTGCTGCGGGAGGTGGCCGAGCTGAAGACGCAAGCCGGCAAGGCCAAGGTGGGTGGGCGCAGGGCAGCGCCGCGGCTGATGGCGGCCGTGGCCCGTGTGTGTGTTGGTGCCCGGCCGCTTTCCACCATGCACCGCAGCCAGGGCTACGTCTCCTCTCTGGACCACCTGCTGGCCCAGTTCTGTGGCCAGCAGCCTCGTGTGCATGCTCAGGTCAGTCCCATTCCGGTAACATGGCCGCCAGCGGTCAGCTGCCCAGCACACACCAGTAGCCTGCTGCGGCTCATGGCTGCTGAGCTGGACAGAGAAGATAGCCCTTGCTGCAGAAAGTTCTGGAAAGTACATGGCGGTTCAACTGTGGTGTGCATTGAGACTCAGAAATGAAAACGCACAACCCGTTGCTGACGGGCAGGGAGAGCAGGTGAGGGAGACCCTGACCCGTGTGCGGCCAGTCCTCCTGGAGCCCCTGGGCCCCTCCCAAATGACTGCAAACACTGCCTTCCCATTGCTCATCGATTGGCTCGAGCGGGCCCACTAATGTCTCCATTTTGAGACTTGTTACTGTGTTTGGCAAGCAAAAACTGTTGGCTTCAGTCTCCAAAGCTTGGTGGATTCGTCTGGATTTTCTATAAAGTGTATAACTTTTGGGACTAAGTCCATTTCCTGCCTCTGTGTGTCCCTGTGAAAATCGTTTGACAAGCAGTGGTTGCTTTTCCCTTCCCCTCCTGCACAAAGTTCCAAAACAAAATACTTTTTGTAGTTCTTTGAATTGTATTGAAAACTAGTTTTTGAATGCATCCCTTCTAGGACAGAGTGATGGATTTTATAATAGAAGAATTGAAGTGGGGGGAAAAATCTTATGCCCCAATGTCAAGATCCAACTGTACTTACACCTTCCGGGGAGCTGTCAGGAATCATTTCAGACAGCATTTCAAAAATCAAATCGGCTGATAGTAGAATGGGTAGGGTTCTGCCTTGTACTCGCCAAGCCGGGGTTGATCTCCAGCATCCCGTATGGTCCTCCGGCCCTGCCAGCAGTGATCCCTGAACACAGAACCCTGAGCGAGACCCGAACACCAGCAGGTGTGGGGCCCCCATCCACAAAATAGGCAGGTAGTTATGTTGACGCTAAGAAGCTAACTGTGTTTGAGCCTCTCCATCCTGAGTCTGTGTGTGCGTGTGTGTGTGAGTGTGTGTGCGTGCGCGTATACACGCGTGTGCAGGTAAGACTACTCTGCCATTTTCATTTCTGGTATTTAGGCCACATGAAGTGCTTGGCTTGCGTGTGCCTGCTTGATCTCATTCTTGTTTCCATTCTTCCCCGCTTTTTGTTTCTGCAGTCCTTAACTTGCTTATTAAGCTCGGCCAAAGAAGAGATGGTGCTGATGTCAGAGGATCGCAGGGCCCTGAGGTCAGAGAATGAATTGCTGGCGAAGGAGAAGCTCTGTCTGAAGTCCGAGAGAGGGTGGTTTCAATTGAAACTCAGAGAAGCGGAGGCCAAAAACTCTTCGCTGCGGGAAGAGCAGAGGAAGCTCTGGCTGTTGAACCAAGCGATTCGCTTGGATAAGGAGAAGGTCATCGAGGCCAGGTGGGCCGCGGAGAAGCTCTGCCAGCAGGAGCGGCTGGACCGAGAAGTCCTCGAGGCGGAGAAAGAGAAAGTGCTGGAAGAGGGCAGGGCGGTGAAGGAGGAGCTCCAGAGGGTGGGCGCGGAGAAGGACGCACTGCAGGTCGCCAAGCTGGGGCTGCAGGCCCTGGTGGAGGAGCTGCAGATGAGCAAGAGCAGCCTGGTGGCCGAGTGTAACAAGGGCCTGGAGGAGAGGGGCCAGCTGGAGGAGCATGTAAAGAAGCTGGTTCTGGAGAACCTATCCCTGGCCAAGGACAAGGACAACATCATCCAGAAGCTGCAGTGCTCCTACGAGGAGCTGGCTCGGGATCAGAAGTCGCTGGTGCAAGAGATCGAGGAGCTCACGGCTGAGAAGGAGGAGGCCGCCCGCGTGGAGTCGGCCCTGCGTGAGCAGCTGAACAGCCTTGGCTCTGAGAAGGAGCTGCTGGGCCAGAAGGCCATGAAGCTCCAGCGGCAGCTGCACTGGCTGCTGAAAGACCAGGCGCTGCTGGAGGCGCAGCAGACCGAGCTGCTGGCCGAGCGGGAGGCGTCCCTGCAGGCCCTGGCCTCCCTGGAGGACACCAGGAACACCAATGCGATGATGCAGAGTAAGGTGCGTGATGGTAGTGACCAGGGCTGTGTAGGCCCGGCCTCAGCCCTGAGAGAAACCATATCCTGGGCCATAGTGATAGCACAGCGGGGAGGGCGTTTGACTTACACACCGAGTTCCCAGGTTCAATCCCCGGCATCCCATATGGTCCCCTGAGCACTGCCAGGAGTAATTCCTGAGTGCAGTTGTAGGTGAGCCAGTGCCCTCTGAACTCACAGCCCCACTTTCCCGGGCTCGAGTGACTGCTGACAGCCTGAGCTGTTCCACCCTAGCCAGGAGTGATCCCTGAGCACAGAGCCAGGGTTTAGTCCCTACCCCACCGGGTGTGGCCCCCAAACAAACCAAACTGGCTACCCACAAAGGTTCTAGATAAGCATGTATACATACACAGACATGTATATATGTATATATGCGTGTATGATTCAAAAGAGTCGGGGAATATCTACCATTTAAAATATCCGAGAATGATGCCGGAGCAATAGCATAGCAGGTAGGGTGTTGGCCTTGCACATGGCCAACCCAGGTTCCATCCCTGGCATCCCATATGGTCCCCGAAGCACCGCCAGAAGAACTTCCTGGGTGCAGAGCCTGGAGTCACTCCTGAGCAACGCCGGATTGTGACCCAAAAACCCCCTCCTAAAATTAATTGATTCTTTAAAATAACAGAAGCCAAAAAGTGGGAAGCTGAGGAAGAAGGGGCTGTGCTCCCCTGGCGCCCGTGAGAACCAGGGGCCGCGCACATGCTGCCGGAACCCCACCCCCACACGCTCCCAGCACAAGAGGTGATGCTTAAGGAGTGAGAGGCCCCATGGACAAGGACACATCCCTTCAGTCAAGGGGTCATGTCCTTGCCAGAGCCCTCCAATGCCCTTCCTCTTGCTGCTCTCCCAGAACCTGGGCTTCGGGCTCCCATCACATTGGCAAATCTTCACGTTGCCAGAGTCGAACACCACTTTGGAGGGCTTCTTCCCTGCCAGGAAGGTTCAGTCGCAAATGGAAACGCCCACCAGCATGTGGCTTTTCCAGCCTCTTTGCGCATGCTCTAGGCCCAGAGCTGGGGGAGTCTGGTCCTCTGGGCTGCCTTCCTGCTTCTTGCTCCTGTCAAGGGAGACAGCTGGGTGGGGTCCTCCGGGGTTTGCACACTTGGCTGCAGTCCGGTGCCCGCACCTACCATCAACAGGCTCAGGTCTGGCCTGCAGCAGGAGTCAGCCTTGGGGCCTCCTTGATGTCTCTCCTTCCCCAACCCCCCTTCCATCCCACCCGGGTCTGCAGCGCTTTATCGTTTTAATCCTCTCCAAGGAAGGGGACCATCTGGGTTCCAGTGCCCTGAGGAGTTCCCGCACACCCTCACTTCCTGCACTTCTGTACTTAACAGCCGGTGGCCCTGGAGGGCACTTGTGGGCTGAAGTGAACTTTGCATGTGGGCTGTGCAGGTGGACCCTGTATGGGCTTGTTGGGAACTGAACATTTCCATGTTTTGTTTTGTTTTGTTTTGTTTTGTTTTCAGCTGGAGGAAGAGAGATCTGCGTTTCTTGGCTCTAGTGTGGGATGGCCTGGGCACTCTCAGAGACTGGCCATCAGAACTTGCCCTGAGGGAGAAAAAGAATCAGTCTGTTTTTCTGGTTTTATTTACACTTTCTTTGGGGGCCACACCTGGCGATACTCCAGGCTTCCTCCTGGCTCTGCACTCATGAATCACTCCTGGCTGCTCTCCGGTGGCCCCTATAGGATGCCAGGGATCAAACCTGGGTTGGCTGCGTGCGAGGCAAGCACCTTTCCCGCTGTGCTATCACTCAGACCCAACGCGCCTGCCAGTTTTCAAGTGAAACATGAATGTTTGTGCCTACAGTCATGCTTGCTTTTGTAAAGTGGGATTTCCCCCCGCCCCATTCATTTGAAAGAAGTGAGTTTGTCTTTGTAGGAGAGGGAAGACCCCTCTTGACTCCCTGCTCTGAGAAGAACCGAGGGGTACCAGCATCTCCTCCTGGGGTCTTCCCTGGGCACCCGGGAGCTTGCGCTCAGGAAGGGAAAGGGGAGCTCTGGCTGCCTCCAACCCTGGGGCGGGGACTGGAAGCGGGGCCCAGCCTCCTCTGTGGTGGGCTCCCATGGCTCCCGCAGATGGCTCACCGTCTCACGCTCTCCTTGAACACAGATTGATTTCCTGAATTCCGTGATTGTGGACCTCCAAAGAAAGAATAAGGACCTCAACATGAAAGTGGAGATGATGTCCGAGGCGGCTCTCAAAGGGAACGGGGACGACCTCAACAATTACGACAACAACAACTTCGGCCCGGCCACCTCATTCTCTGCACTCTGCAGAAATCTCCAGCAGTTCCTGGATTAGATAGCAAGCTACTTGTGAAACACCTAAAATAACCAATTTACTGTCTTTACAAAGTTTATTTTTTTCCACTGTGTTTTTAGATGAATGTATGATGAGAAATTCAACATTAATAATTTTGGATTTTCTTATCAGAAAAAATTAAATGAAGGACCTGAACCATCAGAATTTTATCATCCAGTCTGAATCTATTTATGTTCATTTGAATGTTTTCTAGTTCTGTAAAACGTGATAAATAATGTACCATCAGGGCTACATGGATTATAAGAACTTCTATAATTGTATATATGCTTTTGATGTATTTTCCTCTGGAGATTATCAAGTGTCTCACCAGTGAAAGATCGTAATCCATTGACATTTTGAGTAATAAACGCGATTGAAATTGTTTCACAAACTATGTAAAGCAGTATTAAAATTTGAGCAAACAATGTTCTTTATCTACTTGAATAAAATTATTTCCTTTTTGCCAGTGATAACTGATTATTCTCCGGTTTATTTATAAAAGATTTTTGGCTAGCAATCAAGAACTATAGAGTCAAAGAAGTCAAAGAGTTTCTACAATGGAATTCTGATACACCAATTTCTTTTTGTTTCTTTATGTTTTTGCCACACCTGGTGATGTCTTAGGGCTTATTCATGGCTCTGCACTCAGGAATCACTCCTGACAGTGCTTGGGCAGACTATACGGAACGTCAGGGATTGAAGCCAGATTGGCCAAAGCACATGCCCTACCAGCTGAACTATTGCGCTGTGCCTGTATACCATTTTCTTAAAAGTGTTTATATCTTGGGATAAAGAGGTAGTACAGTGAGTAGGTTTCTTATCTTGCATGTGGCTGATCTGGGTTGAATCGCAGGAATCCCATCCAGTCATCTGTGCCCCGGCAGGAGCAATCGCTAAGTGCAGAGGCAGGAGTAAACCGTAAGAAGCACTGGGTTGGGGGTATGGTGCCACCAGCAGGTCTCTCTGTACCTGTGAGGTGAGTGCATCAGCAGTCTGATGGCGCCTTCAGACTTCCAGGTACCCCCTATTTGCTGCTGTGCCTTGGGCCAGACCCCAAAAACGTGGGGCAGAGTTTACCAAGAAAGTAAACAGGCAAAAGTTAGGTATGTGGGAGACACAGACACAAACCACCTCCAGTCCAGCTATATAATTGGAGGCATGGCCTCTCTGGTTCCTGATTGAACTGCTTAACGGCCATGATCCCAGAGACTCAGAAACAAATCTCGAAACCCAACAGCTTTTGGCAGAAATGTGTCCAGTCCCTGAAGTAAGTTACAGGCACTGGGCCACCCCAGGTGGGAATAGATTTCGTGCCTTGGCCCGTTCCCCCTGGCAGCCCGCTGGCCGCCATCCTCCATAGGCCACTGGACAGTCAGGTTTGGGCTCACAGTGACGAGACACGTAGGGCCTCACGGGATGTGGGTGGAGCTGGCCCTTTCCTCCCCAACGAGACCCCAAGTCGTCACCCACAAACGGCCTCTCTGGCTGCTGATTTCATCTTGGAACCCAGCAGGTTTTGGCAAGAAATTCCTCCAGATTTAATGGTTAAAATTGTGGAATTTCAAAATCGCGCAGTCACTACTGCAGCCACGCGATGTCATATGTTATTCATAACCAGGAGTAGAAAACAAATTGTCTACTGTTGCCTTTACAGCAGATCTGAGCACCAAATAATAATGGTGGGTCCGGTGTCAAAATATTGAATGTAATCAAAGCAGAGAGAGTAATATGGAAATTATCTCCTCTACAGGTAGGGGGAGGGTGTGGGATGGGTCTATACTGGGGTTTTTGGTGGTGGAGAATGGGCCCTGATGAAAGTACGGGTGTTTCATTTTATGACCAAGACTTAAACGCGAAAGCTTTGTAACTGCTCTCATGGTGATTCAATCAATAAAATTATAAGAAATGAAAAGAAAAACACTGGGTGAGGTTTAAAAGCAAAAAAACCCACAAAACAAACAAAACCTTTCTTGCATTATTGCAAACCTTCCTAGTCAATGTACCTTAAAATGAATGCCTTCAGTGATTCTTCACAAGACAAAAATGAAGGGACACCAAGCAGTACAAACACCATCAATCCATAAAGTCTGGGAAAGAACTGGACATTGCTATATTATTAACCCAAAATGAACAGAACCAAATATGCTTATGAGCACCAACTCCTGTACGTTTGAAGCACATGTCCTCACGTTGAGATTTCTGGAAAAAGAACTTGAGTAGGACCGTTACTTTCAGCCTTCATAATACCCAATAGCAGTCCTTGACCTTAGAATCTATGGTAGGGAATTCAAACGGTCTATACATGAATCATGGTTACTTTGCAGGATATCCAAATATTATTACATCGTAGTGGAAGTCGTGTCCACACTCCAGTCGTCGCCACACTCCAGGACACTTTCCGGACCCGCGCGGCCGCGCGCCACATCATAATACACTAAATACCCATCTTCTGGAATTGTCGTACCATATTTGATAGGGTTCAAATATGGTAACACCTACAAGGGTGATTAGAGGTCACCCCAAAAGCCTCTATCCCTCTCGGAAAGACTGGCAAGCTACCGAGAGTATTCCGCCCGCACGGAAGAGCCTGGCAAGCTATCCGCTGTGTATTCGATATGCCAAAACCAGTAACTACAACTGGTCTCATTCACCTGACCCTGAAGGCTTCACCGACATGGCAGCACTGAGAAGGATGAGAAAGGAGAGGCCGACAAAATCTCAAGGCCGACCTAGGCTGCCACAACGAAGGAAGACAAAAATGATCGTCTGTACTTTCAATGCATGTACGCTAGCATCAGATGCATCCATCGAGGACCTGATGGTACAAGCGGGAATGATCAAGTACGACATCATTGGTCTGACCGAGACAAGAAGGCACGAATCTCACCATGCCGTTTTCGACACCGGAGAAGAATTGTTCCTCGGAACATGCGATAAAAGAGGTGTTGGAGGCGTCGGTGTCCTTGTCAACACAAACTTGGCCAAGAGCATTGATTCATTCGAATGCCTAACAACCCGAATCGGACGTTTACATTTGAATAGATGTGGCTCACTGCCTGCAGTTTCTATCTTCGTTGTCTACGCACCAACATCTCATTATGATGAAAGAGAAATCGAGAAGTTCTACATGGAGCTGGAGAAGTTCTATAAAGAAGACCACACCTTCTACAAGATCATTGTGGGTGATTTTAATGCCAAGATAGGACCGAGAAGATCAGCTGAAGAACTTCACATCGGGACCCATGGCCTAGAATGGAACGAACAGGGTGAGAGACTGTCAGAGTTCATCATGTCGACCAAGACCATCCATGGTAACTCACAGTTCCAGAAGGCAGAATCTAAACGATGGACGTGGGAGTCTCCCGGTGGACGATTCCACAACGAAATAGACCACATCATATTCAATCGACGGTTTTGCCTGACTGATGTCGCTGTTGTCCCAAAATTTCGAACGGGATCGGACCACCGTCTCCTTCGTGCAAAATTCTACTTCACAGAGCGGGGAGAAAGGGCTGCAAAGTTCAAAAAGAGAACTCCCAGAATGACCACCAACTGGGAACTCTTTGGTACTATTGCGGCAACATGGGAAGATGCCATTGTTGACAACATTGACGAGGAATACGATCGACTGGTTCAGCACCTCCATGAATGTGCGAGGAACGCCAAGAGAGAGATAGCCACAAAAAGTCGCCTATCTTCGAAAACTCTTGAGCTAATTCGCCAGCGTGGTTTGGCGCATGCCTCAGGCAACCGCAAGCTAACGTCCGAGCTTGCAAAGCAGTGCAGAGATGCGATCAAGGAAGACCTCAAAGAGAGAAGAGCAGAAGTACTGGTAGATGCGGCAGAAGCCGGGAAAAGTATTCGTAAGGCCCGCCTGTCCTTCGACAACTATAAGACCAAGATGACTGCCCTCCGACGTCCTGATGGATCCATCACATCCTCCAGAACGTCAATGGAGAAGATTATCCATGACTTCTACTCAAATCTCTTCGATAGCCATGTCCACTTGCCAACATACCAAATTCCACAGGATGGGTATGTTGTTCCCAACATTCTCCCCTCCGAAATCCGACACGCCATTTCGTCGGTAAAGAAACAAACAGCACCCGGCCCAGACAAGGTCAGACCTGAACACCTGAAGAACCTGCCGTCAGTACTCATCAATACACTGGCTCGGCTCTTCACTCGCTACCTGTCTGAATGCAAGGTTCCGTCCCAATGGAAAACCAGCAGGACCGTACTACTGTTCAAGAAGGGAGACATCCATGACATTGGCAACTATCGCCCGATCTGCCTATTGTCTGTCATCTACAAGTTGTTCACTCGAGTCATCCTGAATAGGATTGGCAGAACATTAGATGAAGGACAACCATGCGAGCAAGCAGGGTTCCGCAAAGGATTCAGCACCATCGACCATATCCACACAATAACAAAGCTCATTGAGGTTTCTCGGGAGTTCAAGATGCCGCTCTGCTTAACGTTCATTGATTTAAAGAAGGCCTTTGATTCTGTTGAGACGGAAGCGGTCATTGAAGCCCTAGCCAATCAGGGTGTACAAACTCAATACATCAGGATCCTTCGTGAGCTCTATTGCGGATTCACTACCAGGATCTCACCATTCTACAAAGAAGTGATTGTTGATGTCAAGAGAGGGGTGCGGCAGGGAGATACCATTTCACCGAAACTCTTCAGTGCCACCCTCGAGAACATCATGCGACGGTTGGAATGGGAAGGAATGGGAGTGAAGATAGATGGTCGGCAATTACACCACCTCCGCTTTGCTGATGACATTGTTTTAATAACACCAAACATCAGCCAAGCGGCACAAATGCTGGCCGACTTCGACCGTGAGTGTGGAAAGGTAGGACTACAGCTGAATCTTACGAAGACAATGTTTATGAGAAACAGCCTTGTTCCTGACGCCCCATTCGCTCTCAATGGAACGACCATCTCCGAATGCAACAGCTATGTCTACCTAGGTCAAGAGGTCAACATGACAAATGACCTGGCACCCGAGTTGCGCAGGAGGAAGAGAGCGGCTTGGAACGCTTTCAAGAACGTCGAAGAAATAGCTAAGAGGACGAAGAACCTCCGGCTCCGGGCACATCTCTTTTTTGATTCCACTGTTCTTCCTGCATTAACATATGCCTCAGAGACCTGGGCCCTACGCAAACAAGATGAGAACGCCATTCAGGTCTCCCAAAGAAGAATAGAAAGAGCTATGCTTGGAATATCACGTTTCACTGAAATGAGAGAACAAATCCGGAGTTCTGACATCCGTCGACGATCAAGGATCAGGGACGCTGTCTCATTTGCCAAGGTGTCGAAAATCAGATGGGCTGGTCACGTAATGAGATTTAAAGACGACCGTTGGACTAGAGCTGTTACTGATTGGATTCCACGGGATGTCAAGAGACCGCGTGGCCGCCCACCTACCAGATGGTCAGACTTCTTCCTGAAGATCATGAACGATCGGTTTGAGGCCCTTCATGTTCCCAGAGCGAACAGATGCCATTGGGCTACACTAGCACGCGACAGGGACAAATGGAGACGTTACTGGCACCCGCTCGAGCAAATCGACGACTAACGGGAAGTTAAGTGATTAAGTGATTACATCGTACTGTGAGTATTCTGTAATACTACGTTGTAAGTAAGTAAACTGTAGATTGGAGAGAGAGCCCTGGGGCAAGGCTGATGCCTAGCAAGCAGCAAACCCAGATTCTTTTCCCTGGCATTTCATAGGGTCCCCAGTATCCCCTCCAGGAGTGATGCCTGAGCAGAGCCCGGAGGAGCCTCAGCACTGCTGGATATGATTCCCAAGTCCCTTCACAAATATAAGTAAGCATCCATTTTGTGGAATATGATATATATGGTCACAGTCCTCCCGTTGTTCATTGATTTGCTTGAGCGGGCCCAGTAACATCTCCATCGTGAGACTTGTTGTTACTGTGTTTGGCATATTGAATATGTCAAGGGTAGCTTGCCAGGCTTTGCCTTGCGGGCGAGATACTCTCGGTAGCTTGCCAGGATCTCCGAGAGGGGTGGAGGAATCGAACTCGGGTCGGCCATGTTGGCTGCGCGCAAGGCAAACGCCCTACCCGCTGTGCTATGGCTCCAGCCTATAATACACACACACACACACACACACACACACACACACACACACACACACGAGATTGATATCCAAGGCTAGAAAAATGGAGGCCAGGAGGCCTTGTCAATGATTGGAAAAAACCACACGTGTAGGGGACAGAGGGTGCTTAGGATAGAGTAGGGACCAGTATGGCAATAATGGTTGTGATGTAGGCAGGTAGATGGGGAAAGGCCCTTTGCAATGAAACAAAGTTTCATGGAAGAAGAATTCTAGGAATGAGCCACCTTGTGGATACAGAAAGCAAAGGCCCGATAAGACCATCCACAGACCCTGAGGATAAAGGCCTCCTCCCCATGAAATTCCTCTTTTTGGACCTCCCTGGTAACCTCCTTAGCAACGGATTTTTACTTGGGAAGAAGCCCTACATGGGGGCAGGTTGGAGAAACCCTATAAAAGCCACCTTGAACAAAGGAGCCCATGTGCTGCTTAATTCCTGCACTCTGTATGGTCCCCCGAGCAACGCCAGGAGTGTTCTCTGAGCACAGAGCCAGGGGTAAGCCCCGAACACCGCCAAATGTGCCACAAAAAAGAACTATCTTGTTACAGATTCGTTTTCTGCATGTACTGTTATGACTAAGGAGAACAAAAACTTCAACCAGAGTATCAGGAGAAAAAGACATACTTCAACAGGATGGAAAAAATCTTGAACTGAGGTGGGGCAGATAGGCCCAGAATTTGAACTTCCTGCAGAAATGCAAACGAAAGTCAGAATGAAAAGGACAAATAGGGGAAGTGCAGGATAGCACAGCGGGCAGGGAACTTGCCTTGTTTGAGGCCAACCCAGGGTCGATCCCTGATCCCCAGCATCCCAGTTGGACCCTCCCCCGCCAGGAGTGATCCTTGAGCGCATCGCCAGGAGGAAGCCCCTCACATCACCAGGTGTGGCCCCAAAACAAAAGAAAAGAAAAAGGCAGATGGGCCTAAGCATATCTGAGCTTTGCTCTGAAGTCTGGGGCCACAGGGAGCACAGGCTTTGCAGAAGGCAGAGTTCCCTCCCTCTACCCAGCCCCCAGCAAGGAGCCAGGAGTATCCCCAAGGCCAGCCCACTGCCAGGCTGCCGAAGATGGAGGACACAAGGAAGGGAAATGCGTTTCCCATGAAATCTACTGTGCTGTAATTCCCTGTGACACAGCGCACCCCCCGCCCCACCCCCACCGTCAGTTCTGGTTGCGGGGAGACCCTCTCCTCTGTACTCTTGAGTGGCGATTGTCGGGGACTGCTGCGTGTCCACGGTTGCCACCCATCTCAGGTCCTTCCATCTGCTCATCCTCCCAGCCCCCCACAGCTGGTGCCAAATGGTCGGTTCATCCCTGGTGCTATTTGCAGGAGACAACTCCCAAGTTGGGGGCACACAGACACCAGAGTCCCATCCTCCCCCGCGCTCCCCACAACGCACAGCCCCCCAGAATCAAGGCTGGCGCCCCTGGCTTGAGGAGGAACCATCCGTCAGAACGGGAAGCAGTTTTTTGTTTCATTTTGGTTTTGTTTTTTAAGACACTCATCTTGGCATGCAACTTAGTGCTGGAGCGGTAGCACAGCAGGGTAGGACCTTGCACGCGGCCGACCCGGGTTCGATTCCCAGCATCCCATATGGTCTCCTGAGCAACACCAGGAGTAATTACTGAGTGCAGAGCCAGGAGTAACCCTGTGCATCGCCGGGCATGACCCCCGGCAAAAATAAATACACAAATAAATTTTAAAAAATAAATGACCCATTTAACCACTTGTCCATTTCCCTCTGCTGTCTCATCACCTCTGTTCCCCTTCTCCCCCTATGTCCCAGGAATGTTTATGCAGCCATCCATGGAAAGTCACTCTTTCAGGGGCCGGGGAAGTCGTAGAACTGGTACTATCTTGTCTTGTACACAGCTGAGCTGGGTTCAATCCCTGGCACCCCATGTGGTACCCTGAGCCCAGAGCCATGGTAAACCCTGAGCATGGCCAGGTGTGCACCCATCCACCCCGAAGGAAAAAAACTTTCAGTGAATCTAAGGAACAAATGATGACTTTTTTTTTATTGTGGGAGTAAAAAAATTTAAAACTATTAAAAAATTTTAAAACAAATATTGAACTGTTTCTTCTCGTTAATCATGGCAAGCTGTGTCTGATTCAGAAATCTGAAGACAACTCAATTGTAGCTAATCTCAGGATCTTCATCGGCAGGTAGAGATTGTAAAGGATTCAGATGTAGGTCTGAGTGTGATGGTACATAAAGTGCTAAAAGGAATTTGCTCTGCTCTCAGGTTGAAAGCCTAGAAGGGTTTAGGTCCAGTTTCCCTGGGTTCATGCAGAAACCGCTGCCTGCCCCCAAGGGCCTTGTTGGCGTGCAGTCCTGATGGCGAAGGCTCTCTCCATCCTGGGCTCCCACATGGAGGCGCAGAACTGCTGCCTCTGAGAGAGGACGTCGCCTACACTCACCCAGCCCCTGGGTTTGCTGTGGGTTTTCCCCAGACTGTAGTTATCTCCAGCTTAGCTGCACGCGATGTGTGCCAAAGGTGTGTCTCTGCACTTTGTGAAAGTCATCGTTTCTTTCGGGAGCTTGTCTCCAAGTTAGGTTTTCAGACAGGTTGAAAACAGGTCCAGATCTGTCGGGATGGGAGATTTGTGATGAAAGTAGATAATGGACCAAACATGATGACCTCTCAGTGTCTGTATTGCAAACCATAATGTCCAAAAGTAGAGAGAGAGTATGGGGAATATTGTCTGCCATGGAGGCAGGGGGAGGGTGTAGAAGGGGGGCGGTATACCTGGGAGATTGGTGGTGGGGAATGTGCACTGGTGGAAGGATGGGTGTTTGATCATTGTGTGATTGTAGCCCAAACATGAAAGATTGTAAGTTTCTCATGGTGATTCAATAAAAATAAATAAATAAAATTTAAAAAATAAATAAATAAATAAATAAAAGAAAACAGGTCCAGCTGCGGAAGGCAGGGCCAGTCCTGCCCTGCTCCGACCACTGCTAAAGCCCAGAGCAAACGGGGGCGGGGTGGTCCTGTTCGGCGTACCCCACTTCCCTGACGGTCAAGGACAGATACCAGAACCAGAATGTCAGGCTCGGGCTTTGGTCAGGAAATCTGCGGGTCCGGGAGGCAGCGTCCGCGGTCCTGAGCTCACTGTGTGTGCTGATGTCTGGCTGTCTCTGCGCTCACGCGCTGTCGTGCTCACCTCACCCTCTCTTTTTCCTCCCACTCCTGCTTCCTTTGCTCTATCTGTGTGTCTTTGATGGAAAGACTAAAGAAACTCTATCCACGTTATAATAAATTTCATATTTTTTTTAGTTTCTAATATTTGGTTCTTGTTTTTTGCATTTTGAAAGGCTGCCCAGTAACACTTTAAGGCATTTGCATCATGACTGAGATTTATTTCTTATGAAAGTCGTAAGGAAAGAATCTGGATAGTGTGATCCCTTGGGAAAGGTTTCTGGACCCGGACACCTCCCTTCCGGCTCTCCTCCCTCTGCTGTTGCTCATGACACCAAATCTAAAGCGTGTGGCTTTCAAGGGGCCCACGTATTTGTGACTCGGGCATCGGTAAAGAGGCCCGATGTCCTCCAGCCACTTGTGGATTGCACGGTAGAAGTCAGAGCTGAGAAGAGACCAAAGGAATTAGCCGTGAGGACTGGTCAGCAGGAGCAGCTGCCAGGGTCTGTTTGGCCGTGTCCATGTAGGGGTCGCCACACGTGCCCACTCGAGGAAAGGCTGCCAGGTGATTGTGCAATGTTCCAGACTTGTGTCAGGAACACGCCAAGGAATCTGCCCTCGCCTCCTGCCTCAGAGCTGATGGCTCAGGCTAGTTGGATAGTCCTGACCAAAGAATGGGAATGTGCGACTGGAGCGACATTCCAGCGTGGAGAGCATTTGCCTTGCACACGGCCAACTTGGGTTCGATCCTTGGCATCCCATATGGTCCCCCAAGCACTGCCAGGAGTAATTCCTGAGTGCACAACCAGGAGGATCCCCTGAGATCTCTCATTATGACCCCCTCCCCGCCCAAAAAAATCGGAATCTGCTCATGATCATGGTCACAACCATCCTGTTGTTTGTCGATTGCCTCGAACAGGCCCCAGTAATGTCTCCTTTGTCCTAGCCCTGAGAATTTTTTAAAAAGTGCCATATTCAAGACTCTTTCCACGTTAGTAGAATGAGCCTCATCATTGTTACTGGTATTTGGCATATTGGGTAAGCCACGGGGAGTTTGCCAGACTCTGCCGTGTGGGCAGGTTACATTCGGTAGCCTGCCAGTTTGTCCAAAGAAAGAATGAGATAATAAGATGCTTCCGGGAGCTGGGTTTTATAGTCTCTGGGTCTTGGCCGTTGATGGGATTACAGGGCACAAGGGGGGCAGTTGGTGGGTGTAACCCCTGCCTACTGGAATATGGAGGATCTGAGTGGAGGATGCTCAGCCCCAATCTGAGCAGGATTGGAGATCTCAGGCCCAGGACACGCATGCCTTTGTTCCTCTGCCAGTACCTTCATGCCTGTGGAGAGTGGTCTCAGCATGGTGGTGGCTGGTTGTAGAGGTCTTCGGCTGCCGGAGCCCTGGTCGGGGTGGGGAGGGAAACTCAACCTGCTCCCCTCCAAAGGGTCCCGGCGAGGACAGCCAGGCGCCGGGGCAGGAGACTCTGCTCATCCTCCTTAAACCCCTTCACTTTGAATAAACATTTAAAATCAGACTTTCTAAGTATGTGTTAGATTTAGAGCAAGGAACTCTTAAAATAATCTTATGGTGGGATCAGTTGCCAAGTAAGTTTGTTTTGTTTTGCTTTGGGGACACAGTGCTCTTCAGTCATTCCTGCCTCCAGAGACCATGCAGTGCTGGGGACCAACCCAGCTCTCCTGTCTGTGAAGCGTAGACCCCAGCCCAGCTCCAAACACATGCCATAGGAAAGTCAAGATTCCTGACCCACAGGGTCGCATCAGAGATTTCCTTTCCACTAAAACGCTCTTATTTCCACCTAAACAAGATCCTATTCCCTAGCGAGGTGTTGCTCATGTAATAGCTTAACTGCACAGAAGTCCACCCTTTCCGGTGTATTTCCAGCCCTTGGGTGTTGAATTCAGGAGATCTCTGTTAGTCTCAGATTCTTTGCTTTCTATTTAATGATCTGGAGTGTAAGTGTGAGCCAGGCGCTGAGAGAAATACACACTTCTCTTTTCATGTCTGTGAGAATTCCCTTTTGCCGTAAACCCATGAGAATTCTGTAATGTGTTTGCGGATATCTTGGGTCTCACTAACCAGACATACAGTCTGCCATTTCTAACGTGGGCCTCAGTCTCCGATTCCTCCTGTCAGTTTTGGGAGGCATCTGACACTCGGAACATGCTCTTTGTTCACCCACTCACTCGGGGACCAGAGAGACTCGGCTTGTTGCTGTAAGTTATGCCTCATTCAATGTGTCACCTGCCCGCATCACTGGTGCTATGGCCCAGAGCATGTGATCTAAACATGCATGACCCAGTGCCGCAAGGTGGGTTGGAGGGAATACCCAGTGGCCCTCCCAGCTTCTCCCAGGGGTGCGCATTCCCTCCATCCCCAAGGCACACAGATTCGAAACACTGAGTAGGTCAAGAACATCCACTGCTGTCCTGGACCCCAGACTTTAATGAGATCCCCCCACTTCACACGCACCTCTGTCTCTCTCCCAATATGCATCCCAGGAGCCACACTTCTGTCCCCTCTCATGTCCTTTCCAGGCTGTGGCATTGCCCAGTCTTGACTGAACGTCCGTCCCTACCCTGTGCTACCCCCCACACGTCCTTTTGTGTGTGTTTTAATTGTTGTCATTGCTTGGTAATAATTTATTCAAGAAATAGCACTTCTTCCTGGGATTAGGTGTTTAAAAGAATTCTTTTTTGGGGGGGTGGGGTGGGGCTGCAACAAGTTCTTTCTTTTTTCTTTCTGTTCTCCATCTCGCAAAGGTATTAACTTGTTTCTTTAAATTCAAATGGACAGAATGATACGCTGGTTCTGGCATGTACACACAGGCAAACTTTTTCTCCCTCACAGTCAGTAAAATTTCACTAAACTTGTGTAAGCATCAAAGCCTGGGCCCCTCCCCCCGCAATAGTCCTGGGAGCCGTTGAGCGGGGGTTCTAGGGCACTTTTGCACTGGCCTCTCTCTGGGTTGATTTCTGGTACAGGAAGGGAAGTCGAGGCCCCAGGGGCCATGAGGACCCTCAGGGCCTGTGACCAGCAGTCTTTGGCCAGCGGGCCCTAGGAGGCTCAGTTGGCTGGGGGTTTTCCCACCTGGAGTGGAGGGCGCCCCCTAGCAGGAGAGGGGGTGCTTGGTGAGTCTGGGGCGGGGGGGCTGCAGCGGGGACAGCCCCTTGCCCTTGCCGGCAAGTGCGGGCCGCCCGGGTCGCCGCTGACCCCCATCTCCTAGACCGCGCTGGGCAGGGTGCCCCCCCCCCAGGAGGGAGATGAGGAGCCCGAAGCCTGAGCCCAACGCCACCGCTGGACCCAGACCCAAAGCCGCACGCCAGGGGCCCCCGCCCGCCCCGCCCGAGGGGCCGGGATCCCAGGCCGCCTTCCAGTCCTGCCGCCCCCCGCCCCCCGCCGCCAGAGCCCCGCGGACAGATGCCTCAGGACTGAGACCCCCGCGGCCCAGGACTTGCGCGCCCTGCGCTCCCCGCCGCCCGCCCGCCGCAGCCCCCAGGAAAGACGGTCACGTGGCCTCGGTGTGCGCCTCGATGGGCGCCGGGGGGCTGGGGTCCGCCCCGCGCGGGGAGACGGGCGCCGGGGGTCGCCCGCCGGGAGTCGCGGGCCCTGCTCCGGCCCCGCCAACTCACCTGGCGCCCCGGAGGTTGGGCATCCGGCCGGAGGCCCCACAGGGATCGCTGCGCGGGCAGCGCCACCTCCTGCGGCTCCGTAGCCAAGGGCCGGCACCTGAGGGGCGGGTAGGGAACAATCGGGACATGGGGACACGTCCTGAGCGAGGCGCTGTTGGGTGCTGGTGGGCGGGACCCCGGCGCCAGGCAGGGCCCCGCACCTGTGCAGTTCGCACGGCGGCCAACAGAGGGCGCAGCAAGCCGCTCACCGGCCTGCTGGGGCTGCTGGTCGGTCCCTCACTGGGCAGGACCCGGTGATGGCCAGGGGAACCCGAGGACCCCCTGAGACCGCTCCCAGGAGCCGGGGTGGGGCGGGGGGGGGGGGAACATGCCCTCGCAAGGCCAGCTGGCAGTGCAGGGGAGATGACGCCAGGGCGCCGTCGTTCCCCCGTCCCCAGCTTCCCGGGAGGGTCCCTCCAAGGGAGCAGAGGCAGCGCTGTGCCCCTGCTCTGCTGGGGGTCTGGGGGTGTCTGTACAGCCCCCGGGAAGCGCTGAGTCTCGGAAGCCTGTGCCCTGGCTCCATGGGGCACCCCCGGCGCCCCTAGCGGTATGGAGGGAGATGAGGGGGTGTGATGTCACTATTTTCACGTGACCGCGGCGTCACGTGGCGGCGGGGCCCAGTGGAGCCAAGGCCACGCACCTGTGGTCAGGCGGGTGAACCTGAACGTGCTGCGCGAGTTCCTGGACATGTGCGCGGGCAGCAAGCTGACAGCCGGGGCGGGTGGCGGCCTCTGCGTCTGGGGGCGCCACCCAGAGTCGGCAGCCCCGAGAGAGGGGGCGTTGCGCTCCCCGCCCCTGTGGCCTGGCTCTGGGAAGGAAAATGGGAGTGACCTGAGTCCTTCTCAGCAGGACGATTACAGCCCCGCGTCCAGGCACTCCCCGCTGTCCCCGTGTGCGGGGTGGCGCTGCATGTTACCCTGGGTACCACTTCTCCCAGCTGCCTGTTCCTCCACGGTTCGTCCAATCAGTTACGCCAAATGGGGAAAAAGGACCCTGGTGTCGCACAGGCGAAATGCTCACAGGCCGCTTGGCATTCATCCTGGCCCCCAGTGACACCATCCTTGCCTAGGTAGAGGCGAAGGTCAGCTGGAGGCCTGACTCTCTCAGGGGCACCTGACACTGTCCCAGCTTTCCAAATACTCTCTCAGAAATAAGATACCTATGGGATACCTAAACGAGAGGTTTTCATTTGATTAATGCTGGATTATATGACGCCTGTTACATGCTGGGTTGAACGGTTTCCTTGGCAGTTCACCCACGGGGTTCATGACCCCAGTCTGACCCCAGGACACTGCATACACACTCTTTGTGGATGACAGTGAATGTGCTTCAGTGGCCAGTAGCGCCCCTTGCCCTGACACTGTTTTTTTCAGGCCACAAAATAGGAGTGTGGTTAGCTATTGCTAACGGCAAGTTTTGTTTGTCCAGAGTTTGCAAATGACTGTTGTTTGCTGTTGGCCGTTATTGAAATCCCTTTTACTAAAAGAAGGGGATGCTTCTCTATCCCGCAGGCAATAGTTTGAGATGAGTATCTCACAGGACCATTTGTCTTGATTGCACAGTACTCACTTCTAAAGGTAAAAAGGTTTTGGTTATTATTATTTTTTTGAAACTGTCATTCTGGACTCTAGCAAGAGTAATATGATGTTCCACTTCTGGAGTAAGTGGTGTGCAGAGCTGTCTGGTTTTTAGAATCACTGACGCTGTTATGAGTGGTAAATGTTTTATCTTCTTTGGACCTTTTGTTTATTTATTTGAAGTAAAAAAACATTTTATTTGGTGACCTTTAGGAAGAGGACGAGCGGAGAGAGAGTAACATTTCAGGAGAGACCGTGGGCTTCTCCAAAGACAGAGAGAGCCCCTACACACATCCCAACATTAGAAAGGAAAGCACAAAAGTCCCCATCTCAAGGAGAGCTGCGGGCACCGCATTTGCTCGGCTACATGGGCACAAGCAGCTCAGGGGCTCGGGCAGCATAGGAGCCTTCAGTGGACCTTTCTTTTTTTTTTTTTTTTTTCTATAATTTTTTTTTTTGTTATCCTAGTTTGTTGCTGCTTTATTTATTTTTCTATTTCTTTTTTTTATCTTTTTTTTTTTATTTATTGAATCACCGTGGGAAAGGTTACAAAGCTTTCAGGTTTAGGTCTCAGTCATGCAAATATCAAACACATTTCCCTTTACCAAAACTTATTTTTTACCATGAAAAACCCCAATAAAACCCCACCCCCCACCCCTCCCAGTCCCTGTGGGGCAGATGAATTCTAGTTAACACTCTATCTGCTTTAATTAGATTCATTGTTTCAATAAAAGATTCACCACTATTATTTAGAGTTTACCCCCCCCCCCCCAAATCAGACATGCTGAAAAAGCATTGTGAAGTGATTTGCTTTCTACAGCTGGGTTCAAGAATTAAATGTTGGTTTTGGATTTCTGCTATTTTACTTATTGAACCTGGAAGTATTTCTACTGAAAGTCAGATAGTTAAGAAATTGGTTTCTGTGCACTGGAGACGTGGCCGTGCTGGAGAGCCGCTCGTGGGGGGCAACTGGTGGCCTCGGTAGGGCGTGAAGGGCGGACCGAAACGCCCCCCTTCCCATGAGGTTTTAGTCGCCCCCACTACCCCGGCTCATACCTGCTGTCCACAAGGCTCCCATGCTGCCGCCATCTTTCTTTCCAGAGAGGAGAAGGCGACTGGGGCAACACCCTTTCCCCTCTGGACAGACCTGATGGCCTGGATTAACGCATAGTCCATTCACTTTTCTGCTCCAAGCTGCCGGGTTCTGCATTAAGTTCTTGTGCTTCTGGGGCCGTGGCCGTGCTGGAGAGCCGCTCGCGGGGGGCAACTGGTGACCTCGGTAGGGTGTGAAGGACGGACCGGAACGCCCCCCTTCCCATGAGGTTTTAGTCGCCCCCACATCCCCGGTTCATACCTGCTGTCCACAAGGCTCCCATGTGGCCGCCATCTTTCTTTCCAGAGGGAGGAGGGCGGAAGGGACCAACACCCTTTCCCCTCTGGGCAGACATGATGGCCTGGATTAACGCATAGTCCTTTCACTTTTCTGCTCCAAGCTGCTGGGTTCTGCATTAAGTCCTTGTGCTTCTGGGGCTGTGGCCGTGCTGGAGAGCCGCTCATAGGGGGGCAACTGGTGACCTCGGTAGGGCGTGAAGGGCGGACCGAAACGCCCCCCTTCCCATGAGGTTTTAGTCGCCCCCACACCCCCGGCTCATACCTGCTGTCCACAAGGCTCCCATGCGGCCGCCATCTTTCTTTCCAGAGAGGAGAAGGCAACTGGGGCAACACCCTTTCCCCTCCGAACAGACCTGATGGCCTGGATCAACGCATAGTCCTTTCACTTTTCTGCTCCAAGCTGCCGGGTTCTGCATTAAGTCCTTGTGCTTATGGGGCTGTGGCCATGCTGGAGAGCTGCTCGCGGGGGGCAACTGGTGACCTCAGTAGGACGTGAAGGACGGACCGGAACGTCCCCCTTCCCATGAGGTTTTAGTCGCCCCCACTCCCAAGGCTCATGCCTGCTGTCCACAAGGCTCCCATGTGGCCGCCATCATTCTTTCCAGAGAGGAGAGGGCGAATGGGGCAACACCCTTTCCCCTCCGGACAGACCTGATGGCCTGGATCAACGCATAGTCCGTTCACTTTTCTGCTCCAAGCTGTCGGGTTCTGCATTAAGTCCTTGTGTTTCTGGGGCCGTGGCCATGCTGGAGAACTGCTCGCGGGGGGCAACTGGTGACCTCGGTAGGGCGTGAAGGACGGACCGGAACGCCCCCCTTCCCATGAGGTTTTAGTCGCCCCCACTCCCCCGGCTCATGCCTGCTGTCCACAAGGCTCCCATGTGGCCGCCATCTTTCTTTCCAGAGGGAGGAGGGTGGAAGGGACCAACACCCTTTCCCCTCCGGGCAGCCATGATGGCCTGGATTAACGCATAGTCCATTCACTTTTCTGCTCCAAGCTGCTGGGTTCTGCATTAAGTCCTTGTGCTTCTGGGGCCGTGGCCGTGCTGGAGAACCGCTCGCGGGGGGCAACTGGTGACCTCGGTAGGGCGTGAAGGACGGACCGGAATGCCCCCCTTCCCATGAGGTGGACCTTTCAAGGGTGGGTCTGCACCCCCCTCTTCTCCTCGAAGGAGCGGCATGTCTTCTGATTGTTACTTCATGTGGCTCAAAGTTTTTCAGACACAGGATTGGTTACTTCAGCCTGAATTTATACACCTGCCTTTGGGGAATCTAAATTTTTATCCTAAAGTGGTTTTGAATTTTATTTGGGGGCTCGTGCCAGGCAGTGCTCAGGACTTACTCCTGGCTTTGCACTTAGGATCACTCCTGGCAGTGCTCAGTGGACAGTATGGGGTGCTGGGGACAGAACCCCAGGTCAGCTGAATGCAAAGCAAGCACCTTACCCACTCTACTTTCTCCCTAGCCCCAGGTCTCCTGAGCACTGCCCCTGGGCACCTCCTGGTGGTGAGTCTTAGCAGTTCGATGAGGCTTGGCGCTGTGGTGGCAGGGATATCCCAGACCACACCAGTGGCCTCTCTTGGGATGCACATGGCAATGCTTGAGACCCTTGTGGTGCCAGGGGGCGAAGTTGGCAGTCATGTGTCAGGCATGTACCGTAACCCCTGCATTCTCTGACTCAACACTAAAGTCTACTGTGCTTTGGAGTGGGAGTGTTAGAACACCTGAGTTTTTGTTGTTGGTCTGTTTTGTTTGGGCCACCCCTGGCAGTGCTCAGACTTACCCCTAGCTCTGCACTCAGGAATGACTCCTGGTGGTGTTTGGGGACGGTGTGGGAGGCCGGCAATCCAACCCGGGTTGGCTGCCTGCAGTGATGTCCGCGTTTGGGTCGGCTGCTAAGCTTTAGGGGTTCTGTTCACCATTTGTATGTGTGCTTTCCTAGGAACATGAGGTGGAGAAAATGTTCACACTCAAAGGAAGCCGCTTGCAAGCAGCGGATGTCAAGAATATCAATTTTTTGGTCAGACCCCGGCTAGAACTGATGGATATAACTGCTGAAAATGTGCTTAGGTATCTCAGAACTGATGCTTGGTCCATACGGAATCATTCCTCTAGTGGTTTTAGTACTCATCAGGACACCTTTGCTTGCCAGCGCTCTAGGAAGTGGATCTTTGGACAGATGTGAGAGTGTGTCGGAGGAGAATGGGGGGTCAGGAGTAGGATACTCTGCAGCCAGACAAGGATAAATCCTCGGAACCCAGTGTGGTCCCCAAGTTTTCCAGGAGTGACTTCTGAGTGCATAGCCAGGAGTTATCCCTGAGCACCTGCAGGTGTGGCCCAAAAACTATAAATAGAGAATGGGAAACTTTGTGCATTGGGGCTTGGGGAGGCAGGGCAAACCACAGAAACCCACTCTCAGGACAGTAGGAAGCTCCGGCCTGTCTCAGTAGAAGGACCCAGATTTTTTTATAAAAAGAAAAACAGCTAGTGGTTCTTTTTCAAGTACTGAATACCATATGCTCAAATTTCATAAGCAACGTCAGGAGAAGCTGATTAAAATTTAATGCTGCAGCATTTATGGAGGAAGTGCACCAGCCCAGTCTGCATTACGTTTGATCGACGTGGCCTCTACGAACGGACTTAAAAGCATGCGGGGTATTTGCGCAAGATCGGGCACGGTGTGAAGCAACCATTTATTTTCCTAGAGACATCGCTTGATTAAATAGAAACATTTTTTTTTCTGCAAGAAACAGATGTCCATTGCAATAACCCTGAGAGGTTTTTGGGTTTTTTTTTCTCTTTTTGGGTGACACCCGGCAATGCACAGGGGTTACTCCTGGCTCTGTACTCAGGAATTACCTGCGGTGGTGCTCAGGGGACCATATAGGATGCTGGGAACTGGGAATCGAATCCGAGTCAGCCGCGTGCAAGGCAAACGCCCTACCCGCTGCGCTGTTGCTCCAGCCCCAACCCTGAGAGTTTTCATGTCCCATCAATGGCCCAAGAGAAGCAGCACTGCCCCTTGGCAGAGCACAGGTCAGCGGTTTCCAGAAAAAGCATCACATCAAGAGAGCAGGAAAACTCGAAACTTGGGCCGAGTCAGTAGTGGGGGGTTAGCTGATAAGCGTCTCTTTAGAGCCCACTGTGTGTCAGGCACAGGTGGGGCCCTGGGGAACAGTCCTCACGTCGGGGCCTCGGGACAATGCATGGTCCTTCTCTTGCAGTGAAGACAGACGTGGCCCCACAAGAGATTTCCACATTTTGTTTGTGCCCCGGCGTAGCCTGCTGTGTGAGCAGCGGCTTAAGGACCTGGGCGTCCTGGGCTCCTTCATCCGTAGGGAGGAGTACAGCCTGGACCTCATTCCCTTTGACGGGGACCTTCTCTCCATGGAGTCGGAGGGCGCCTTCAGAGTAAGTTCAGTGTTTGCCCTTTGAACTTGACACTCGTTTCTGCCTCGTTTGTGATGGTGACGCTCACACTGGCATTGTAGTGATTCCTGGAAGTGTCCAGTTTCTTCCTTTTAGAGAGAGATGGGAGTTGGTCCGCACCCAGCAGTGCTCAAGGTTTACTCCTGGTTCTGTGCTCAAGGATCACTCCTGCGCATGCTCGGGGACCATATGTGGTGCTGGGGCTAGAACCCAGATTGGCTGCGTGCAAGACCAGCACCTTCCCCTGCGCTGTCTCTCCGGCCGCTGCTCCTCTTGCTTATGGAGAACCTCCTGTTCCAACAAATTGGCTTAAAATTGTTGTTGCCCTTACTGAATTCTCAAAAATCAATTGGCCTTAAATGTGTTGATTTCTGGTATTTCTCTGCTGCTGTTCGATGTTTGTCCTTGTGCCCGTCCCACCCTGACTTGACTGTGGCTGTGGAGGAAGCTTTGAGAGTGGAAGGCAGGGCCGCTCCAGCCAGAAAGAGTCAAGTCTGTCACTGCGTTTTTCCAGTTAGCCCTTTGTGAGTGATTTTGTTTCCATGACTCGCCTTTCCCCTTGATTGAGTCTTGGCAAGACCTGAAGTCTTTTATCTTACATTTTCATTTTCTAGAAATAAAATTGCTTACATTTTTCATTCAAACTCTTGAGGTTCTGCAGTGTGACCTCAGGGCTGGGTGCAGGGTGTGCGGGAAATTCTGTTTCTCCCACACACCCGTCCCAGCCCGTTTCCTACTGGTTATTTTCAGCACATATTTATTTGTGATTTATTTGAGATCTCCAAGCCTGCACGGTTTGGGACTGGACCTGTCAGTAGCTAGACAGTTACACCCTCCAACTGCCGTGTAACCCCAACAACGGCCAGGATCCAGAGATTATCACAACAAGCTCCCGGGAGCGCGCGGCCGCGAACATTATTTACTTTTCTCTAAGTTTTCAGGGTTCCTTAAATATCCAACCCACACGGCAGAGCCTGGCAAGCTATCCGTGGTCTATGCCTAATAGACCAAATTGATATGCCAAATCCAGTAATAAATGGATCTCATTTGCCTAACCCTGAATATGCAGAGTCGAGAAGGATATGGAAGGAGAGGCTGATAAAACACCAAGGCAGACATAGGCTGCCAAAATGCAGAAAAACAAAAATGATTGTCTGTATTTTTAATGCTCGTACGCTAGCATCTACTGCATCCATTGAAGACCTTATGGTACAAGCACGAAAGATCAAGTACGACATCATTGTTCTGACCGAAACGAGAAGACATCAATCCCATCATGCTGTTTTCGACACCGGAGAAGAACTGTTCCTTGGAACATGTGATAAAAGAGGCGTCGGTGGTGTTGGTATCCTTGTCAATACAAACTTAGTCATGAGCATTGATTCATTCGAATGCCTAACAACCCGAATCGGACGATTACACTTGAATAAATGTGGCTCACTACCGGAAGTTTCTATCTTTGTTGTCTATGCACCAACATCCAGTTATGGTGAAAGAGAAACTGAGAAATTCTACATGGAGCTGGAGAAGTTCTATAAAGAAAATCACACCTTCTACAAGATCATTGTCGGTGATTTTAATGCCAAGATAGGACCAAGAAGATCAGTCGATGAACTGCACATCGGAACCCATGGCCTGGAATGGAACGAACAGGGTGACAGACTGTCTGAGTTCATCATGTCAACCAAAACCTTCCATGGTAACTCACAATTCCAAAAGGCTGAATCTAAACGTTGGACATGGGAGTCTCCCGATGGACGGTTCCACAATGAAATAGACCACATCATATTCAATCGGCGGTTTTGCCTAACCGATGTTGCTGTTGTCCCAAAATTCCAAACGGGATCAGACCACCGTCTTCTTAGTGCAAAATTCTACCTCACAGAACGAGGAGAAAAGAATGCAAGGTTTAAGAAGAGGACTCCCAGAACAACCACCAACTGGGAGCTCGTTGGCTCTATTGTGGCAACATGGGAAGATGCCGTCATTGACAACATTGATGAGGAATACGATCGAATGATTCAGCACCTCCATGATTGTGCAAGGAATGCCAAGAGATAGATAACCACAAAAAAACGTCGTTCTTCGAACACTCTTGAACTTATTCGCCAACGTGGCTTGGCACATGCCTCAGGCAACCACAAGCAAACATCCGAACTGGCAAAACAGTGCAGAGAAGCCATCAAGGATGACCTCAAAAACAGGAGAGCAGCAGTACTGGTAGATGCAGCAGAAGCTGGGAAAAACATTCGTAATGCCCGCCTGTCCTTCACCAACTACAAAACCAAGATGACTGCCCTCCGACATCATGATGGATCTATCACATCTTCCAGAAGGGCAATGGAGAAGATTATTCATGACTTCTACTCAGATCTCTTTAATAGCCACATCCACTTGCCCACATACCACATACCACATGATGGATATGTCGTTCCCAATGTTCTCCCTTCCGAAATCCAACATGCCATCTCGTCGGTAAAGAAACAAAGAGCACCTGGCCCAGACAAGATCAGACCTGAACAACTGAAGAACTTACCATCAGTACTCATCAATACATTGGCTCGACTTTTCACACGCTACCTATCTGAATGCAAGGTTCCATCCCAATGGAAAACCAGCAGGACTGTACTACTATACAAGAAAGGAGACACCCACGACATTGGCAACTATCGCCCAATCTGCCTATTGTCTGTCATCTACAAACTATTCACTCGAGTCATCCTGAATAGGATTAGCAGAACGCTAGATGAAGGACAACCATGTGAACAAGCTGGATTCCGAAAAGGATTCAGTACCATGGACCATATCCACACAATAACCAAGCTCATTGAGGTATCTCGGGAGTTCAAGATGCCGCTCTGTCTAACGTTCATTGATTTAAGGAAGGCCTTTGATTCTGTTGAGACGGAAGCGGTCATGGAAGCCCTAGCCAATCAGGGCGTACAAACTCAATACATCAGGATCCTTCGTGAGCTCTATTGCGGATTCACTACCAAAATCTCACCATTCTACAAAGAAGTAATCATCCATATCAAGAGAGGGGTTCGGCAGGGTGATACCATTTCACCAAAACTCTTCAGTGCCACCCTCGAGAACATCATGCGACGATGGAATGGGAAAACATGGGAGTGAAGATAGATGGTCGGCAACTACACCACCTCCGCTTTGCTGATGACATCGTTCTAATAACACCAAACATCAGCCAAGCGGCACAAATGCTGAACGAATTTGACCGTGAATGTGGAAAGGTCGGACTACAGCTGAATCTTACGAAGACAATGTTTATGAGAAACAGCCTTGTTCCTGGCGCTCCATTCGCTCTCAACGGAACCACCATCTCCGAATGCAATGGTTATATATACCTAGGTCGAGAAATCAACATGATGAATGACCTGGCACCTGAGTTGCGCAGGAGGAAGAGAGCGGCTTGGAATGCCTTCAAGAGCATTGAAGAAATAACTAAAAGGACAAAGAACCTCCAGCTACGAATACATCTCTTTGATTCCACTATTCTTCCTGCATTAACATATGCCTCAGAGACCTGGACCCTACGAAAACAGGATGAGAACACTATTCGGGTCTCTCAAAGAGGAATCGAAAGAACTATGCTTGGAATATCACGATTCACTCAAATGAGAGATAGAATCCGGAGTTCTGATCTTCGTCAACGCTCAAGAATCAGGGACGCTGTCTCATTTGCTAAGACATCAAAAATCAGATGGGCTGGACACGTAATGAGGTTTACAGACAACCGCTGGACTAGAGCCATTACTGATTGGATTCCACGAGACATCAAAAGATCACATGGACGCCCACCTATAAGATGGTCAGACTTCTTCGTCAAGACCCTAAATGATCGGTTTGAGGCTCTGCATGTTCCTAGAACGAACAGATACCATTGGGCTACGCTAGCACGCAACCAGGATGAATGGAGACATTACTGGCACCCGCTCGAATGAATCGATGAATAACGGAGATTAAGTGATTAAGTGATAAGTGATTTATTTGTTTGCTTTGCTTTGGTTTTTGCTTGGGGCCTCACCTGATGATGCTCAGGGGTTACTCTTGGGAGTCCTCAGGGGTCCATATTTGACTCTTTGATGCCAGGGAAGCACCTTCCCACTATACTATCTATCTGGCTCCCGGAGTTTTTCTTTTTTAAATATTGTCTTTTCCTGAAAGGTTGTGTTTTTTTTGCAAATATGATTTTATATGTTTTGTTTACTATCTTTATGACAGGGAGCACTTCTGAAAAATTTCTCTTTCAAAGTGTCAGGTTGGCTCTTAGGGGTGCCCGGGCCAGAACTCTGGCTCTTTCTTCTGTGGGGTGAGGTTTCTCCATGCTGAGTCCCTTAAGATAATCTGTAGACCCAAAAGCATTGATTTATTTGAGTTTTCACCCAGATGTTTTTCCTATGGCACATTCTTCACTGGAAATAGGGAAAATTGGGCATGGCTGGAGTTCTGGCAGGCCGAGTGGGGACCCCCCCCCAAGTGTGTAACCACCACCTAGAGTGTGCGACCCTCAGCCTCAGCAAGAAAGGGAGGGAAAGGGAAAATAAATACCGGAATGAAGGGGAAGATGCAAGGGGGAAACACATCAGCTTGATAATGTCTTCTAAAAACGGCGTACTGGACCAGAGAGATAGTAATGTGGGTAGGGCACTTGCCTTGTCCCTTGCAGACCCGGGTTCGTTCCCTGGCACCCCATACGGTCCCCCAAGCTCCGCTAGGTGTGACCCCCAGTGCCAAGCCATGGAGTCAGCCGGAACCCGTGCACGGCCCCAACGCTCCCAGTGCCTGTCTGCGCCCTATGCACCCTCTATCATTGGAAGCTTGTGCAGGTGTGTTTGAGACGCGACCGCGTTTCCCTGCTTTCTTGGGCGTGTGAGTTGATTTGTGGTACTGCTGCTGCTGGTCTCAAGACACGACCTTTCGAGAACGCAGGTGCATCACCAGATTTCTGGGCACCATTTCCCCTCGGCATGTTGGTCTCAGCAGCACCTTAAGAGAAAGAACCTGGGGCTCGCTTGGGTTCTGGGCTGCTGTCACCCAGGTCCCTGTGGGTTTGCTCACGTCTCTGGGCTTCATCCTGTGGAATCCAGGACTTTCCTGGGCTCCCCGATGCTCTCTCCCCACCCCAGTCATGAAGCAGGGAGGGGCTTGCATGGCCTTGTTTGGTGACAGGACACAGGCCTGCATGCCCCTGTGTAGTAATAGGGTACGGGCCTGCCTGCCCCTGTGTGGTGACAGGACTAGGGGTTGCCTTCCATCCGAGCCATTGCAGGTCTGGGAGCAGCCTCTCTGCTCCCTTTCCCAGTCAGCAGTGCGGAAGCGTTGAGGAAGCGGCTTGGTCACCCCAGCTGAGGATAGGAGCTGTCTCGTTCACACCCAGGGTTGCTCCTGGCCCTGCGTGGGCGGGGCAAGGCCATCCCAACAGACAGACCCAAGACAGGTCGTTGCCACGGGCCCCACATCCACCCGTGGATGCTGCATTCACGCCTTCTCTCCCTCCGTGAGCCACGACGGCCCCCGAGCCCGCATCACCTGGGGAGCCCTGAGTTCAGGACAGGAGGGACCCACACACCACCAGTTATGACCCTAGTGGCTGTTAAAGAGGAATTGCAAGGGCTGGAGCTATATACATTCGGAGGGCATTTGCCTTGCACGCAGCTGACCCAGGTTCTATCCCCGGCATCCCATATGGTCCCCGAAGCACCACCAGAATAATTCCTGAGTGCAGAGCCAGGGGTATCCCCTGAGCCTCGCCGGGTGGGAGTTGTTAGAGGTGTCTCTGTAGTAATACGCCGTTTTTCAAAATGAATGTTTTGTTTGGGTGCTCGGGGCTGGGCAGGGTCGGGCAGGAGCCGGCTTAGCTGTCCGCGGGCAGACACAGTTTCCACTCTGAACAGTCACCTGTGCCCCTGAGCAGTTTGAAAGAGGCCCACTAATGCTTTCCTTCCACTGAATCTTCCTCTCTGCTCTGCTCCAATGCGGAGTTTCTGGTCCTTTTTTGAGGACTCTTTGGACATCCCGACCAGGATGTTTTGGACTGAAGTGTGAGGCTGCACCCCAGACTTGGCAGAGACATCCTACGTGATCTTTGGGGATGTTATGCTCAATCTGGGCCAGGCTCTCTGGGAGGTCTCCCTCTCTACCCCGCCCTCAGTCTGCACCCCTCATCGTCATGCCTCTGGGGTGCACGCCTGTTGGCCGCTGCCTTAGACAGGGTCGAAGATTGCACAATGAGGGGCTGGAGCAATAGCTCAGCAGGTAGGGCGTTTGCCTTGGATGCGGCCGACGCTGGTTCGATTCCCAGCATCACATATGGTCCTCCGAGCACCACTAGGAGTAGTTCCTGAGTGCATGAGCCAGGAGTAACCCCAGTGCATTGCCGGGTGTGACCCAAAAAGAAAAAAAAAATAAAAAGAGAGTCCTGCGATGGGCACCAGCAGTGCCACCCCATCAGGTGGAGTGCAGGTGAAGCGCGTTGCATGATTTCCCTCCTCTGCTCTCCGCACTTGCTGGATGAAGGGATTGAGGCACAGGAGAGATCTTGAGGCCGCGCTGGGGACTGTGTGTGCTCTGTCAGCCCTGCTGAACCATCCGCCTGGGGGGCGCGTGCGTGCTCTTTGCTCTTTCTGGGACAAAGGTGTTTCTTTTTGTCTGTGTGTTAAATGGACCTTGTGGCCCTTCTCCGAGACCGTGGCTGCCCTCCTGCTGTCCCCTGTGACACTCGCTGCTGTATGTGGGAGAGGCTGCCTGCCCTTCCACAAGCCCAGATTGTTCTGCTGTGTGGTCACGCGGGCAGGCGGAGGCCAGCCTTTCCTCGCCCGCCCGCAATGCTTGCCCGCAGTAGAGATGCTGCCTTGAGGCCTCGCTGCTGACTCACAGAGCCTGTGCCCACGCGCCTGGCCCTCTCCCACAGGAGTGCTACCTGGACAGCGACCAGACGGGCCTGTACCACGCGACCAAGGGCCTGATGAAGCTGCTGGCCTGTACGGGACCATTCCCTAGAGATTCGGCAAGGGCGAGTGCGCCAGGGTGAGCCGGGGCGGGGAGGGAGGCCTCTCTCCTGCGGGTGGGGTTTGGGGCTCCACCTCACAGTGCTCTTGGCTCTGTGCTCGGGCCACCAAAATGAGTCTGTCTGCGTGCAAGGCGTGACCCCTGACCCCTCTGCTGTCTCCCAGCCCTCTTTCCTTTTCTCTTTTCTGTTCTTTATCTTTTCTTTTCCATCCCTACTCTGCCTCCCTCTCTCGCCCTCTCCCTCCTCCCGCCCTCTCCATACCCAGCAGTGCTCAGGGCTCACTCCTGGCAGGGCTTGAGGGATCATATGTGGTGCCAGGAATTGAACATGTGTCAGCCACCTGCAAGGTAAGCATCCTACCCACCATACTGTCTCGGGCCTATCTTGTTTTATTTTATTGTTCCATTTTTTTCCGTCTTATTTTTAAATTTTGGATTGCCGGGGTCTTTTTAGCTTCATTTAAAAATCCGCCTATTGCTAAAAAGGATCTCCCTGACTCTGTACTTTGTTCCCAGCAAGTGGCCAATATGATGATGAGGATGAGGAGAGAGTTTACAGAAAGTCAGAATTCAATATTTCCTGTTTTTGATAACCTCTTGTTGCTTGATAGCACAGCGGGTAGGGCGTTCGCCTTACAAGCGGCCAACATGGCCGACCCGAGTTCGATTCCTCTGCCCCTCTCGGAGAGCCCGGCAAGCTACGGAGAGTATTCGATATGCCAAACACAGTAACAACAAAGTCTCCAATGGAGACGTTACTGGGCCCGCTCGAGCAAATCGACGATCAACGGGAGGGCCTTTACCTTTACCTTTACCTTGTTGCTTGATTGAAATGTGGATTCATTAACGCCCCTTGCGACTCAGCTGACATACAAAGGACTCGTCGATGAAATTTATGGCTTCCAGAACAGTAAGTGAAGCGACATCATTTACTAATAGGTTAGCTGAGTAAAATCAATCTCAAAAGTGTCTGTTTTTAAAGGTGTGGCATTTGTGTATAAGTCAGAACACTTGAAAATGTCAGGCGCTGACTTTCAGCCCAAGGTTAAAGCAAGCTCGAACCAGGACACCATCGGGGAAACCGAGGCAAAGGGCCTTGTACAGAGGGCCATGTGGTGTGCAGCCCCGCTGCTCGGGCCGCCCAGGGAGGCATAAAGAATAGAGCGTTTCTGAGGGGTGCCTGGGTCTGAGGTCAGGGGACTTTGGCCCCGGGTGTTAGATTCTGTAGCATTTCAGATCTGAGTGGGGGCTAGGAAAGCTCACGGGGCTAGTGCCAGGCACACAGCCAGCGCTCGGTGCCATCCACGCTCCTGCCTCGTCCAGTGAGCACTGAGCCGGGAGTATCTCCTGCTGGGATACAGTATGAGAAGTTTCCCACAGTCTGATTCCTGTCTTTTCTTCAGAACAGGGAGCCCTAGGCCGCAAGAGGGGTAACTCCGGCGACTTCAGGAGTGGCCCTGGCCGGGGGCTGGGGAAACGGCCCTGGGGATAGAGCCCCGGTCTGGAAGGACGGGGATACAGCTAACTGCATGGGGTCTCTCTGGGGACACAGAGCCTTGCAGCTGCTGAGTGCTGGCCGAGTCCAGACAGTGCTGTCTGTCCAGTGTGCCAAGCTGGTTATCGCAGAGTGGATTGCGATGGCGTGTGTGTGTGTGTGTGTGTGTGTGTGTGTGTGTTCGTGTGTGTGTGTGTGTATGTCACTGCAGTGGTGAATGCGTGGCTCAGTGACAGCGGCCACGGAAGCAGAAAAGGACCACACATGGAGGCATTTCCACACAACAAAGCGTTTTCCTGCTCTTTAATGATTATGGGGGTGTTTCGGTTTGTTTTTTACCAGTTGTTCCAAAGGATAACTTCTTAAGTTGCTTCCTTTTGTGGGGACAGTCGTAAGCAGTGCCCCAGGGGCCGTGGGGCTGATCTTGGTGATTTTCTGCTCTGTGGGGCCAGTCTGTGGCCCTGGGGCCACCCGGGCTGTGCCTGGCAGCGGCTGGGGGTGATGCCACACACACAGCCTCTCCCCAGACTCCTGCTCCGAGCTCTCACTGGCACGGGAGCACCCCGTGCGAGGGGTCCCCACCTCCTGGTGCTTCTGCAAGTCCCTCGATGGATCTGGCAGAGGTGCTGGAGTTGGGGGTGCAGAGGTGTGAGAGATGGGGCTCGTGGGGTGCCTCCGGGGGGAAGGAGTTCCGGGATCTCACAGTCTCTTCACATCACACACTTACTTCTGATCAAACATTTAATTAAGGGAGAGAGCTGAAGTGATAGTACAGCGGGTAGGGCGTTTGCCTTGCACACGGCTCAACCCGGGTTCGATTCCCAGCATCACATATGGTGCCCTGAGCACCGCCAGAAGTAATTCCTGAGTGCAGAGCCAGGAGTAACTCCTGTACATTGTTGGGTGTGACCCCCCCAAAAGAAACCATTAAGAGAAATCTGAAAAACAAGCGGAAATTGGGCTTCCCCATAACCCCCCAGCTCTGCGCCTGTGGCTGGACCGAGGGCGATGGCAGGCCCGTGCAGGAGCTGCGTGCAGGCTGCCTGGGCCAGCAGCTGCCCCTCTGCTTTGAGCTGGAATGCGAGGTCTTGCCGACCTCGTGTATCTCAGCATGTGCTCAGGCCCCGGGTCCCGCGGCTACCATGGTGTGCTGTCTCCAGACGCTGGTGCCCGGGCTGTTCCGAGGGGCTTAGGATTTGGAAAGCATCCGAGAAGTATTTTTCTTCCGTCGGTCACTTTCTCTCCCACATTTTCCGATGCAGGATTTCTTCTTGTTGCTTTATGATTCTCAGCACCCACCCCACAGTGCTCAGGTCTCACACGGGGCAGTGCTCAGAGGAACAGACAGCTGGACTTGAGCGTGCGCTGCCCCCGATGACCCGTCTCTCTGGACCCATAGCAGTGGAGCTGATTGTGTGTAGACACGTCGGGATTTGTGTTGAAAGTGGAGGAGATGATTTTTTGAAAGGAACCAACTTGGAGCTAGAGGCAGTGCAGCAGTTAGGGTGAGTTTGGTCCCCAGGACCGCATATGGTTCCCCCAGTCACTGCCAAGAATTAGCCCAGAGCACAGATCCAGGAATAAGCCTTGAGCACTGACAGGTTTGGCCCCAAAATCAGAGAAAGGAAACAGAAAGGAAAGAAGCAGTTGGAGCTGTCTCCCGCCCTCAAGCACACTTCCATGCTGAGATGATTCCTGGGATCTTGTTTTTTTTTTTTTCTTTTTCTTTTTCTTTTTCGGAGAGTATCTTCCCTGCATGGCAAAGCCTGGCAAGCTACCCGTGACGTGTTCTATATGGCAAACACAGTAACAAGTCTCAAAATGGAGACGTTACTGGGCCCGCTTGAGCAAAATCGATGAACAATGGGAGGACAGTGACAGGGATCACACTTGGCAATGCACAGGGGTTACTCCTGGCGCTGCACTCAGGAGTTACTCCTGGCGGTGCTCAGGAGGGCATATGGGATGCTGGGAATCGAACCTGGGTCTGCCCTGTGCAAGGCAAACACCCTCCCTGCTGTGCTATCACTCCTGCCCCACCCTGGGCTCCTCTTGGCTTGTTGAAATGGCGGTATAGACGGCATGCACTTGCACGCGCCAGCAGGACAGACAGTGGGCCGCCCTGGGGCATGTTTCCTCGGGTGGCCCCATCCTGAGTTCGGTTCGGGCTGGCAGTGGCAGGAGGCGTCCCACGGACCAGGCCAGGGAAGCCGTGCGTGAAAAGCTTGAGTGTCCTACGCTCGTGTGTATCTAGTGACTCAAAGCCCAGTGCTCTCCCCTGACAGGAAATCTCTGGAGTCTCACTTGGGGTGTCCCCTCCCGTGCAGGTCATGTAAAGCTGCCACCCGAGAAATTCGTCCCGAAGAGGCAGGGTGATGGACAGGACCTGCCCACAGGGGCCAAGAAGCTGCCGCTGGACTCAGCCGAGGAGCTCTACGGCGAGATCCGAGACTGCAACTTCAATGCCGTGGGCGCCGTGCTCAGCAAGAAGGCCAAGGTCATCTTGGCCGCCTTTGGCTGACTGGGGCCTGGGGCCAGGCGGCAGGCTGGCTGTGCGCGCCCGGGGAAAGGTGGTGCCAGGCCCTCTCCTGGTGTCAGGTCCTTTGCCAGTCATCGTCTGCACTCCCTGTCCCTCCCTCCTTCCTCCCAGCCGCTGGAAATAGGGAAAATTGGGCATGGCTGGAGTTCTGGCAGGCCGAGTGAGGACCCCCCCCCCCACGTGGGTAACCACCACCTAGAGTGTGCGACCCTCAGCCTCAGCAAGAAAGGGAGGGAAAGGGAAAATAAGTACCCGAATGAAGGGGAAGATGCAAGGGGGAAACACATCAGCTTGATAATGTCTTCTAAAAACAGCGTACCAGGGCCAGAGAGATAGTAAGGTGGGTAGGGCACTTGCTTTGCCCCTGGCAGACCCGGGTTCATTCCCAAGCACCCTATACGGGCCCCCAATCCCTGCCAGGTGTCACCCCCAATGCCAAGCCAGGGAGTCAGCCGGAACCTGTGCATTTCCCCAATGATCCCGGTGCCTGTCTGCGCCCTCTGCACCCTCTGCCATTGGAAGCTTGTGCAGGTGTGTTTGAGATGCGACCGCGTTTCCCTGCTTTCGTGGGCATGTGAGTTGATTTGGGGTACTGTTGCTGCTGGTCTCAAGACAGGACCTTTCTAGAACGCAGGTGCATCACCAGATTGCCGGGCACCTTTTCCCCTCAGCATGTTGGTCTCAGCAGCACCTTAAGAGAAAGAACCCGGGCCTCGCTTAGGTTCTGGGCTGCTGTCACCTAGCTCCCTGTGGATTTGCCCATGTCTCTGGGCTTCGGCCTGTGGAATCCAGAACTTTCCTGGGCTCCCCCGATGGTCTCTCCCCACCCCAGTCATTGAGCAGGGAGGTGCTTGCATGCCCTTGTGTGGTGACAGGACATGGGCCTGCCTGCCCCTGTGTGGTGACAGGACATGGGCCTGCCTGCCCCTGTGTGGTGACAGGACAGGGGCCTGCCCGGCCCTGTGTGGTGACAGGACTCGGGGTTCACCTTCCATGCGAGTCATTGCAGGTCTTGGAGAGGCCTCTCTGCTCCTTCTTTTCCCAGTCAGCAGTGCAGAAGCGTTGAGGAAGCGGCTTGGTCACCCCAGCTGAGGGTAGGGGCTGTCTCGATCAAACCCACGGTCGCTCCTGGTCTTGCGCGGGTGGGGTGGGGCCATCCCAACAGACAGACCCGAGACAGGTCGGAACCAAGGGCCCCACATCCCCCCGTGGATGCTGCATTCTCGTCTTCTCTCCCGCCCTGAGCCATGATGGCCCCCGTGCCCGCATCCCGGCGGGGGAAGCCACGGCTCTGCTCACCTGAGCTGCTCGCAGGGGCCCTCAGTCCAGGTAGTCTGCTCAAGGGACCCCAGAACTTGGGCACCCGGGCGTGCGTCATGTGAGCAGTCAGATTGGGCTCAAGGCGCTGGGGGGCTCGCCCCGCCCGGGTGTAGATTGCCAAGGGCCCCGGCGCCCTCACCAAGGTCCATCTCTGAGGCTTCCTCGTGTGAATATGAGGGATCTTCCAGCAGTCACAGGAAGGAGTCTGCTACTCGTGTGCGACCCCCCCCCCCCCCGCACACACACACAGAAACTGATTTTTATGTAACTTCCTCATAGAACGGTGTGCAGTGCTGCCCGAGGGGAACAAGGGGTCCTCAGTGTCCTAAAGGGGGAAAATGACCCAAATTGAGGTGCTTCCTGTGTGCCAGTGTCCCATCACGCCACAGCTCCCAGGGCTGGTGTTTCCCTGTCCAGAAGACGCTGGACAGACGTGAGCCAAAGCTCTAGATGGGAGAAAGCATTTGTACCGCGGGATGAAGTAGAACTGCCTTTGAGTCAAGCTGACATTTTCAAGAAATACAAAACAGACTTTTTCCCCCCATTTTTAGTACCAGAGCAGATAACCCCCAAGGTTATTTGCTTCCCTGAAAGATATTTAGCTTGCCCTTTCAAAGTTCATTTAGAGCAGATCTTGGCGTTCAATCAGAGTTGGGTGCTAACCGAGGTCAGAGTGTTTGCTTATTTGTGGCCTTCTTTGTCTCTTAAGAGGAACCGTAGTTAGAGGCCACCAGAGAAAACAAAACACAAGCACCCGCTTCCTCCCAGCTTGGTTCCTCTGTTCTCAACCCCCGGCCATTTGTCTATGCATCTTCCCCAGAACAGGCGGGGGACAGAGGTAGAGGGAAGGTCTGAGAAGCCCCTGCATGGTGCTCCCCGAGTAGTGCTCCCCATCTTTGTGGCTTCTGTTGAGGTTCTGAAATGAGTCATCAGGTGCTAGTGACAAATGTGTCATGTACGGCGTGACACAAAGATGGAGTTTGTGCCATCAGTTACCATGGTGGGAGAAGGTCGGGTTTTGGGGGTCAGTGGCAGGAGGATGTGACCCATAGCATGTCAGCTTTATCTCGGGTGGGGGAAAACGGGTCGTTTGGGGAGAAGTGTGCTTGGGGTACAGATTTGCCGTGTTTTTCTGGATTTCTCTCTCTCTCTCTCTTTCTTTTTTTTTTTATGTAGGAGTTCTACTATTTATCCAGCCAATGATTAGCTGATTGAATTGTGCATGAACTCCACCTTACTTTTTTTTTCACTTTTTATGATTTTATTTATTGAATCACCGTGAGAGCAGTTACAAAGCTTTTAGGTCTAAGTCTCGGTCATACAATGAAACACCCGTACCTTCACCAGTGCCCATTCTCCACCCCCAACAACCCCAGTATATCCCCATCCCACACCCACCCCCTACCAGTGGGGCAGATGATTTCCACATTACTCTCTCTCTACTTTGATCACATTCAATATTTTGACACCAGACCCACCATTATTATTTGAGATTTTGCCCCAACACTCAGATCTGCTGAAAAGGCAACAGGAGACAATTTGTTTCCTATTTCTGGTTATGAATAACACATGATGTTTCATGGCTGCAGTACTGGCCGCACAATTTTGAAATTCCGAAATTTGAACACTTAAATCTGGAGGGATTTCTGCCAAAACCTGCTGGGTTCTGAGATTTGCTCCTGAGTCTCTGGGATCATGGTCGTTAAGCAGCTTGATCAGGAGCCAGAAAGGCCTTTTGTGGACAATGACTTGGGGTCTCTTGGAGACGGACGGGGAGGACAGGACTGGCTCCACCCCCATCCTGTGAGGCCCAACAAGTTTTGTCACTGAGGTCCCAAGCCTGACTGTCCAGTGGCCTCTGGAGGATGGCGGCCACCAAGCCACCAGAGGGAACAGGCCAAGGCATGAAACTGTGGGCCCAGCACAGCAGGGACCAGACGCATTTCTGCCAAAAGCCACTGGGTTTCGAGATTTGTTTCTGAGTCTCTGGGATCATGGCCATTAAGCAGTTCAATCAGGACCCAGAGAGGCCATGCCTCCAATGATCTAGCTGAGCCGGAGGTGATTTGTGGGTGTGTTTCCCACATACCTAACTTTTGGCCGTTTACTTTCTTGGTAAACTTTGCCCCAAGTTTTTGGGGTCTAGCCAAAGGCACAACAGCAATTTGGGGGTATCTGCAAGTGTGGAGGCGCCATCAGGCTGCTGATGGACTCGCCTCACAGGTACAGGGTTTTTTGTTTGTTTGTTTGTGTTTTTATGTAGGAGTACTGCTATTTATTCAGCCACTGATTAGCTGATTGAATTGGGCATGCACTCCACTGTAAAAAACTACACACGCTGAAGGTTGTGTGTTCGTGGGCTCTCTGGATGGCTCTATCTCACCGCTCGCGTTCGGTGCCCTAGAGCCACTGTGTGTGGCCTGCATCGGGACGGCTGTTGGCCAAGGGCAGATGAAGGAAGAGATGAGGGCCAGACTGGTTGATCTTTGTAGCAGTTTATTACAAGGAAATTTATCCCATAGAAGAAATTTGTGTTCTGGAGGGCCTAGATTCTCTCAAGCACAAGTTCTCTTTGCTAGTCTCTTGCTAGTCCATCTTTCAGCCCAGCTCTTTGATTCTCCAGCTCCCTTCTAGTCTGGGCTGACACTCCACCCAGTCAGGTAGCCATATCAACATAAGAAAGCCCTTCCTGACTGCTCAAGGGCAAGATACCTCTTAAGGTGTTTTTCTCTTTTCCTCAGTCCAATAAAATATCAACTATTCCTGAGGTTGTGCAGGAAGGACAGAACAGTGTTATCCTACATCTCCCCCTTTTTCTTTTTACAAAAAACACAAAATTTGAAACAGGAAAAATTACTAGCTATTTTTGTGTGGACACAGTAAGAGATAACATTGAGACTTGTAGGGCAGCTCTCCTGGGAACATCTTGCCACAAACTCAGACTACAGTGCTCAGGCCAGATTAATTATTCCTAGCCCTAGCAAGGTCCAAATCTAGTTATTACTTTTTGGATCATGACAGCATTTGTCCATGACCAAGCTCTTAACTTATAGTTAAGCATTATGGCACCTTGGCCAGGCCCATCTCAATGCCAGGGTAGCACATAGCTTACGGCTTGCCCTGGGTCCATCCAGTCCCTCGTCGGGACCTTGCCTTTAGGGGTGCTAGGAAGTGAGGGCAACTGAGGCTTAAGTTGAGAAAGCAGATGCCCAGGAATGAAATATCAAGGAGAGTCACATTACAAAAGCATGTCTTCTTGTGTCCATACAAAAAGAACACTGCTTTGAATAAACTATGCAAAGGACTTAGGGAGAAGAGAAAAACAATAATTTACAAGTCAACAGAACACAAAGAAAGTTACAAATAAACACAGAGAAATGGGAGCACTGTAATGGGAGCAACCCAATAAACCTGAACCCATCTCCCCTTTTTTCTTTTTACAAAAACACAAAATTTGAAACAAAGGAACAATTCCAAATACAGAACAGTCTCATTAGTTGTACCAAGAATTCAGTCCAATCCTGGACCTAGAGCAGTGCTTCTGGTAAAGTGTTCAATTGTCCTGCACTGTCCAGGGGTGATTAGAATCACCAATGATGAGAGTCATTTAGTCCCATTCTGAAGAAACAAAGTGTCTGGATCAAAACTGAAGAGTTGTTCCTGTAACAGCATCAGGAGTGGTTGCAGCAATGATTCCCAGGGGAGCAGCTATTAGGAGTCCAATGAATTTCAGGAAGCACTGGATCAGCCGGGGAGCACTGGAACAGGAGCATCACCACTTCTGGCAGGAGTACTTCAGTAGGGGAATGCAGCCATTCTCCGGTCAGGTTCATCAGCAGTCATAGATGTGCAACCTAGCTTATGTTTGAGAAAAAACACTTTTTTAAAAGTTATCAGAGGCTTTAACCATCAGGGTTTGGTCTCCGTGCCTGTGAGTAGAAAGACAGAGGGAAGCTTCAATACAGATGGATATCCTAGAGAGAAATGAAAAGTGTTCCTGTTAAAAGTCATTCCTTTCTCCTTCAGGAATCTGTGAATTCCAAGAAAGGGGTAAAAGTAAAGTATTGTTAATTCAAAATGTGGAGGCTTGGCATTGTCCAATCCGCAACCTGTAAAAGAGAGGTATAAGGAATGCTTTACTGTGAACTCATGATGTGTTAAAAAAGCTAGAGGCCTTGCTGGAGGTCCTCTGATGCAGGTTCCTCTCCTTTCCTTTGTGACTTCTAGCTGAAATCAGTTTGGAGATGGTTTGGGGCTGGAATTTGAAGGGTTGTGAGTCTCTGCCAGTCTGAGATCCAACTCAGGCGGATGAATTCAACTTCTGATGAGACATAATGGGATCCAAAGTTTCTCAGTGGGGTTATCATCTGTTGAAACAAAAGCATAGCCTTTTTCTCGAATGAGGAGTTTCCCTGCTACATTCAGTTGAGAAAATACCTCCTTTTTTTGTTTTTTATTTAACATGCCATATGTCCACTGAATATGGAGAGGTGGTGTGTTTAAAGCCACAGCATTCTCTTAAAAGTCAAACTGCTTCTCCCCAAAAGTAGCACCTACAGAGCCTTGTGGGATTGGTCCCTTTATACCAGAATTTAATTTGTAGTAAAACTGGGTAAGGGTTATAGTAACCGTTATCAGGGTAGAGAATATTCAGGGCTGTGCTTCCTGACATTATTGGCTGCAGGGATTATACTGATTGGAGCTCTGAAACTCCACTCTGGGGAGAGGGGCTGCAGCTGGGAACATCCCCTGATACTGCGGGACCTGGGGCTGGTGCCCTTGCAGGTTTCCCGAATTGGGGTCAACAGCTGCATCAAAATTGAAGCGACAATCTCTGGCCCACTGATTTCCTCTCTTACACCTGGGACAGGGCCCGGGAGGTGCAAGTCTGGCTCTGCAGTCTCTGGCCCAGTAGTTTCCCCTCTTATACCTGGGAAAGGGCCCAGGAGGTGCTCTCACAGTAGTATGTTTGGGAGGTGCCCTGCAGTCCTTACGAAAATGGCCTGGTTTTCCACAATTAAAACATCTTTTCTGAGCTTGTCTCTGTACAGTATAGGCCTCAAAAGCCTTCATCTGCACCTTTTAACAGAACCAACATTTCTGCATGCTTTCAAATACCCCATTACATCTTCCTTCTCTTTGATAGGGCTCAGAATGGCCTGGCAATCCTCATTAGCATTTTCAAAGGCCAATTGTTTAGTCAACAGCTCCTGAGCTTCCTTACACTTAACCTGCATTTCAATAGCTTCCATCAACCTCCCTATGAAATCTGCATAGGTTTCTGAGGCCTTCTGGACAATCTTAGTAAAACTTCCCTTAAATTCTGCATCTGCATCAGTCTTCTCCCATGCATGCAGGGCTATGTCACGGATATGAGCGAAAACAGCACGGATACGAGGCAAAGTGACTTGCCTTTTGGGGTCCTGCCATTTCCCTTCACCTATTAACATCTCACAAGTCAGTTTAATATCTGAAAATTTCCGTCCAGCCTGGCCTAGGCTCTGAAACTTTGCCTTGGCCTCATCACTGAACCACATCCTCCACTGCAGGTATTGAGAAGGGTTTAAGCACGTTTTAGCAACCATGCGAAAATCTTGAGGTACCCAGTAAGCCTTTTTACTCCAGTCTGTAAGATACTCCCTACAGTACGGAGATGTAGGCCCGTATGAGGCACAGGCCTTTTTGAAACGACTGAGAGAATCCATTCTTAACCTGCGATAAGATGGAAGCTGCTTCTTCTCAGCCTGGACTGGGCAATTGGGAGCATGTCCCGAGCGGTCTGTAGGCCGCTTTGCTGAGCTACTCTCAGTCTCATAATCCGAGTAAGTGCTAGCAGACTCATAATCCACATCACTTTCATCTGATGCATTGGAAGTGGAGCTATATTCATCAGCCTGAGAAATATTTTCACTATAAAAACCCTTTCGAGACTTAGGTAGGGGAGGAGCTGAGGCCGTATTATTGCTAATATTCTCCTCCTCCTCAACTGTGCTTTTCCAAAACAGGAGAATGGAATCAACAATCTCCCATGTATTCCAGAATTCAAGGGGGATCTTAGTCCCTTCCTTAGATGCTTTATAGACATTTTTCTTAACTTTTCCCCAAATCTTGGTTTCTAGAGTCCCTTCATCTGGGAACCATGGGTTAACTTCATAAACTACCTTAAAGCAGGACCGGAGCTGGTCTCTGGAGATGTAGAATTCTGGATTCCCTATCTTGCAGGAGAGACACTGAATCAAATCCATAAATGTCTTGGGCTGTTCAGTCTGGCTCAAGACACTATAAAAGATCTTGGGAAGGCCCAGAATCTGTCCCATCTTAGTGGGGAATTGCTATTAGGATTCTAACTACCAGCAAACTAAAAACTCCTATTCTCCCACTCCCTTTCTAGAGTGGGGGTGCACCGAACGCAATTCTTACCTTTAATTGGTAGCTCGAGCCCGCCCAAGGGACGCCAGCTGTAAAAAACTACGCACGCTGAAGGTTGTGTGTTCGTGGACTCTCTGGACGGCTCTATCTCACCGCCCGCATTCGGTGCCCTAGAGCCACTGTGTGTGGCCTGCATCGGGACAGCTGCTGGCCAAGGGCAGATGAAGGAAGAGATGAGGGCCAGACTGGTTGATCTTTGTAGCAGTTTATTACAAGGAAGTTTATCCCATAGAAGAAATTTATGTTCTGGAGGGCCTAGATTCTCTCAAGCACAAGTTCTCCTTGCTAGTCTCTTGCTAGTCCATCTTTCAGCCCAGCTCTTTGATTCTCCAGCTCCCTTCTAGTCTGGGCTGACACTCCACCCAGTCAGGTAGCCATATCAACATAAGGAAGCCCTTCCTGACTGCTCAAGGGCAAGATACCTCTTAAGGTGTTTTTCTCTTTTCCTCAGTCCAATAAACTATCAACTATTCCTGAGGTTATGCAGGAAGGACAGAACAGTGTTATCCTACATTCCACCTTACTTTTTTTTCCATAATTTTCTTTCTTTCTTTCTTTCTTTCTTTCTTTCTTTTTTCTTTCTTTCTTCTTATATTTATTTATTGAATCACTGTGGGAAAAGTTACAAAGCTTTCAGATTTAAGTCTCAGTCATACAATGATCAAACACCGTTTTCTTCACCCTTCACCAGTACTCATTTTTCACCACCAAGAACCCCAATATACCCCACCTCCCACCCACCCAATGCCTATGAGGCAAATGATTTCTAATTAACTCTTCTCTACATTGATTACATTCATTATTTTGACAAAAGATGCACCATGATTGCTTAGAATTTACCCCCCAACAATCAGAATGGCAGAAAAGGCATTGTGAAATACATTGTTTTCTATATAAAGTTCGGAGTTCCGGGGCTGGAGAGATAGCACAGCGGGTAGGGTGTTTGCCTTTCACGTGGCCAACCCGGGTTCGAGTCCCAGCATCCATATGGTCCCCTGAGCACCGCCAGCAGAAGTAACTCCTGAGTGCAGAGCCGGGAGTAACCCCTGTGAGTGCAGAGCCAGGAATAACCCTTGCGCATCGCCAGGTGTGACCCAAAAAGCAAAAAAAAAAAAAAAAAAGTTTGGAGTTCCTCCCCTCCAAACACAGGTGTGAGGCCCTGCGTTTCGCTGAGCAAGCAGAAGGAAAGCAAAGAGCTTGGGCCCAGTGGTTGATGCAGATTGCTGGGCCGGGTCGTAGATCAAGGGAGATTTGGGGATCTCTGGGACCCATCCTCGGGCCCAGTGCTCTCCGGGGCCCCTAGCTTGGTTGTGTCCTACGAGTTGGGGGCGAGCCTGGCCTTTGTGCTCGCTTTGTGTTTGGACGGGCAGGTGGGTTATTCAGGGCCCACCTGCTGACACCTGATTCCTCCCTGGGCAGGTGGGAGGACAGAGATTGGAGGCTGGCCCCTGAGATGCCCAAGATAACCAGTCAAGGAGATAACCAGAGTCAATCCCAGTCGAGTTCGGTGATAGGCTTGCTGACCCAGATCCTGTCTGGAGACACTCAGGCACCTTGATCGCAGGCAGGCCTGGCCTGGCGGGGGGCGGGGGCGAGTGGGCACCAACCTTGGCATTTCCGTGGCTCGGAGCTTCCGTGCCCTTCGGCTTGCTCTGCTGTAGTTTTGTTTTTGGGTCACACCTGGACGTGCTCCGGGGTCACTCCTGGCTCTGCACTCAGGAATTACTCCTGGAGGTGCTCGGGGGTCCCTATGGGATGCCGGGATTGAACCCGGGTCAGTTGTGTGCAAGGCAAATGCCCTCCCCGCTGTACTAGACTTCTGGCCCCAAGGCCCAAAACTTAAAGAAAAATCCTTGCTGGGGTTTCCCCGTCCCTGGCACCTTGTCAGCCTCGTGGGTCTGCACACGGCTTGTGCGACTGCCTCGAGTGGCCAGTGACAAGGGCGCCCGCCTGGCCTCCTGCTCCCCTGGGCTGCTCTGTGCCCGGTGTTCCCGGCCCTGCAGCTTTCAACTCCTGCCCTGTGTTCACTCCTCCTTTCTGTGGTGTCCCCCTCCTCTCTCGGTGGCCCTCCCCCTGGGGTCACCCCCCTTCCTGCGTGGTGCTGGGACAGCAGAGCTGCCGGGTTTGTGCCGGCTTTGTGCCAGGTGCACGGTTGACCCCAGGGGCTTGGACTCACGACCTCCAACTTGTGAGGCAGTGCTCAAAACCCCCTCTCGTACATTCCTCCCCTCCAAGCTGAAGGAACGGACTTGACCCACGTTCAGGCTCACACTTCTGCTTCCTGCCGAATCACTGTCGGCCGCTAGCAGGCCAGAACCCGTGTGCCAAACCTGTGTGAAGCAGGGACGTTCCAGGGCGTAAGCCTGCTAGCGTCTTTGTCATGGACACACGTGGTCCCATCACAGGATTTAGGGTCAGGGTCCAAACACAGGAGCATGGGGGTGGGGGGATGAGGGCTTGTTCAGGCCGGAGACTCTACTAGGCTCACACACGGCACTGAGTGCTCAAGTCTCAGGGAGACAGTGAGGCTCAAACACATTTTCTTTCGCGCTGTTTTTTTCTTTTTCTTTGGCTTTTTGGGTCACAGTGATGCTCAGGAATTACTCCTGGCAGTGCTCAGGACTGGTGATCGAATCTTGGTCAGCCGTGAGCAAGGCAAACCCCTCCCCACTGTGCTCTCACTCCAGCCCCTCCTTTTGCATCTTTTTGTGTTTTTTCAGAATTGATTGATTTCCAAGTAGCGTTTGCTGGCCCTATCTTTCTCTGTAGAGTCCCTTGTTGCACACTGTGTTTCGTGGGCACCTTGACATGAAGACTTGGCGCTTGCCTGGTGCATGACTGACCCCATAGTTCCCCTGAGCACCGCCAGGAGTGATTCCCAAGTGCAGACCCAGGAGTAACCCTGAGCACTGCCAAGTGTCCCAAAAAACAAAAGGAAAGAAAGAAAATAGGTATCCTTGCCTGGAAGGGTAGCCCAGGGCCAAAGCCTGCCTTGCCTGTGGCTGACCCCACCCCACCCTGTACGTCCCTTCCCACCCAGGTCCTGCCAGGATGAGCTCCCATGACTGGATCAGAGTCAGCCCTGAGCACCATCAGGTGTCCCGTCCTCAGCCCCCAGGTTAGGTCACTCCGCCCTCCCCACCTCCCCCCCACTGCCCAGTTCCAGCTCACTCATCCTCGAGGGGACCCGCACTCATTCAGCTTGTGCTCCCATCCGGAGCAGGCCAGGCCATACTCCTCTGTACAGCTCTCAGGTCTTAGTGGGCTGGGCCACTCCCTGGACACGATGCGGCCGGTGTTGCTCACAGCACTGGGGTCACAGAGAGCAGGGCTCTCAGGGTCAGGCTCAGGGCCTCTGCCCTGTCGCTCTGCCCGCCCCCGCCTGCCCCCCCCGCCTGCCCCCCCCCCTCACAGATTTCCTGGCCCGGTTCCTGAGGAGGGCCCTGGGCAGGGTCACTGGCTCCAGGTCCCACTCGGGGGATGCTGAATGACCTCAGTTGGAGATCTGTAACTGACAAACATTTGTCAAAAGTTTTCTGAAACCACCCGGGGGTCCAGAACTGGGCCCCGCAGGGACCAGAGGCTCCTTGGCCACGTAGTGCTGACATCTGCAGGGCAGCCCTCCGGAGCCTCAGCCAGACACTGGCGTCATGAAGGGTGGCGCCTGCCCATTTAAGAAGGGCCCATGATGCCCTCCTCCTTGCTGAATTCTACTTCTACCTCAGAACATTCTAGAGTCCAACTGCCATTTTCAGTCTCTCCACGAGACTGGCACGAGCCTGTTTGGCAGAGCTCAGTACTGAAGCTGCGAGTGCAGTGTGACACAGGTGAATCTGAGTCTCTGGGCTTTCTGCCCGTGTGCGGGCGGCTTTTTTCTCTAACAGTTCTTTAGTGTATGATAGTTTTTAATCTTTAGTTAGTTTAAGTTTTTTTACTAGTTATATATATATTTTTTTTGGGTGGGCTGGGGGTGGGGTGGGGGTGGGGTGGGGTGGGGTGGCCATACCTGGCTGTGCCCAGGGGTGACCCTGGCCGGCTAACGTCCCTGTGCTGACGGAGATCGAACCCAGGACAACTGGATATAAGGCAAGTGCCCTCCCCACTCTCCTGCCTCTCTGCCCCTTGTGGACTTCTCTATTGAAATATGGAATGACTCTGAAGTCAGTGGGCCCTCATGGGGGACTGATGAGAAGCACAGGAGAAGATATCACTCCCCCGGGACTGGCTGGAGCGCTGGCACTGCTGAGTGCAATGAGCCCCGCCAGCCCCATGACGCCCACTAGGCCTTCCTGGGGTCTTGGCCCGGAGTGAGGGGTTGTCCTTTTCAGGGAAAGGGAGTCGATCCTCGACCTCCTCAGGCCCCCGGGCCTTTGTCCTTCTTACAGAAAGGCATTTCAGGAGATGAGCATGAAGGAGAAACAATTTATTTGGAGGCCTTTAGGAAGGGGAAGGAGGGAGGGAGTAACACGCTTGACAGAGAGTGAGGCTTCTCCAGAGGTGCAGAAAGCCACTGAACATGTTATGTTGCTAGGTTGCATTCGGTCCGAAAGTCCACACCTCAGGAGGGGAGAAGCCCGTGACACGACCAACCTCGTAGGCAAGAGCAGTACCTGGGCTCGGGCACACATGAACGCCCTCCCTTGGTTCAAGGTGGCTAATCTAGGGTTTTCCCCAGGCTGCCTCTTGTGGGAGTTTCTAGCTACCTAGAGTCCGTTGCTAGGGTGGTTGCCAACGGGGTAGAGTTGAGTGGTCCATGGTCCTCTTAGAAATTCCTTCCCTGGCCTTTGTTCCTATTCCCTCGGGGGTCCAGCCTGCTCTGGGCCTCCTAATGTGGGTTAATTTTGACCAGACTTTGGGTCCCGTGCCCTCAGATGGTCTTTTGGTGGCCATGAAGTTTTGTTGACTTCCTCAGAGTTCCATTGCCATGGGGACGCTTCCCCCATCTACCTGTCTGCCTCAGTTCTGTGGGTTAAGAAATGGAGTTAATACTGGCTTGTGGTTATCCAACCTAGGCAGCATCACAAGGAACGAAGGAAACGCCGAAACCTCCTTCGCTCCCCTTTGGCACAATTTTTTTTTCTTTTTGGGTCACACCTGGTGATGCACAGGGTTTACTCTTGGGTCTGCACTCGGGAATCACTCCTGGCAGTGCTTAGAGGACCATATGGGATGCTGGGAATCGAACCTGGGTCGGCTGCGTGCAAGGCAAATGCCCTTCCCACTGTGCTATCGCTCTCCAGCCCCCGTTTGGCGCAGTCTTGCTGGGCCCTTTTCCCAGGCAGTTCTCAGCCCATAGAAAAAAGTGTGCCTGTTGCTTGCCTTAGCTTCTACGTGTAACCCCGGGCCTCTCACACACACACATACGCACACACGCACACACAAGACCAGCCATCACTGCTGAGTCGCCTCCCGGCTAGTCAGTGTCTGGACGGGGAGGTGGTCAGTGACACTCGCGGTGCTCAGGGATGATTTCTGGCTCCTGAATGTGTTTGGTGGTGGGAGTGATGGCAGGGAGGGCGTGAGGGTCAGCTGCCTGCAGGGCAAGTACCTGTCCCCTCTGCTCTCTGGCCCCGAATCGGCAGTTGTTTGTTTGTCTGTTTTGGATTGAGTTTTTGCGCAGGAATGACACTTGGTGGGCTCAGGGGGCTGTGCGGGATACTGGGGGTCGCACTCGGGGTGGCGAGTGCCAGACTGGCAGCTCTCTGGGCTCCGGAAGCTGCTGTGGTCGCTCACCTGAGACAGACTCTCTCCTCTGCTCTTCAGAGATTTAGTCCTGAGAACGAGTGTGCCTCAGAAGGCCCCACAGTGGGCTCGATGGTCGGGGCCTGGTAGTGGCCGCGGCAGCGTCTGACCGCCTGACCATGAGTCTGCTGAGGCCCAGCGGGCTGAAGGCTCCCACCAAGATCCTCAAGCATCGGAGCTGGGCCGTGAAGGCACCCTCGGCCAGTAAGTGCGCTCAGCCCAGGCCAGGGGAGACTCATTCCTACCCGGGAACCCCATCCCGAGTCCTCGCCCGGGAAGGACTTGCTGAGCTGTAGACACGTTCGTGGCTCTGGGGACAGCTCTCACACACGAGTGTCACATTCTGTGAGTTTAGTGTCACGGTAACTGGTGACAGCTGAGGCGACCAACCCGCTCCCTTCTAACTGCTAGCTCCCTTGCCCGGGCTTGGGGACAGGCTTAGGGAGGTGGACTCACCTGGACTAGAGGGCCTCATTGCCGGCCAAAGCCACAGTACAGTGGGGAGGGCAACTGGCACCCCATGTGACTCTCCACCCTCAACCTCACCATGAGTAACCCTGAACGGAGAACCAGAAATAGGCCCTGAGCACTGGCTGGGGTGCTCCCCCCCCCCAAGAAAAACAAATGGGCCAGTGGATACAGCAGAAATAAGACACTTGGTTCCAGCTTTCACCTGGCTTGGTCCGTAGCATCACGGGGTGTGTCCAAAGATTTCCCCTGAGCTGCCCAAAGTATGACTCCGGCCTGGGATGCTGTGGTTGGTGAGCACATCCCCTTCACGGCAGGCCTGGCCAGGCTTCACCACAAGCAGCCCCCGTCATTGGCTGGGAGTATCCCGAGCACTGCTGGGTGTCCCTCTCCCCCAACCACACTTTAACTGGACCTGCACAGGCCCTTCCTGTCCCGTCTGACCCTTCTGACCTTTCTGCTGTTCCAGCGGCTACTCCCGTTGAGAAGACCGTGCCTGGGGAGAAAACCCCCAGCGCCCCCTTCTCGGAGATGCAGGAGGAGTTTGTGGGCGACTTCCAGGTCGGGGAACGAGTCTGGGTGAACGGGAACAAGCCTGGATTCATCCAGTTCCTCGGAGAGACCCAGTTTGCCCCTGGTCAGTGGGCCGGG